>NC_044246.1:71506485-72106485 GCF_003957555.1 Calypte anna
CCCCAGTCTGGGAAGCCCAGGGGTTGCTCAGAGTAAGTAACCCAGTTGTAGATTAAAAATAACCTCAGGCAGATGGATGTGAGAAACAAGGATTGGAGAATTAGGCCTCTGAATGGCAGCAGTGTTTTTGACAAGATGATAGTAGCATGATAAATGGGAAAGCTGTTTAAAAAGCCTGCTGTTGTGAGAAGATAGGACTTCCTGGTAGTTTTTCTCTTTGCTAACAGATGTTTGCAGGCACAAAACTAGAAGTATGATTTATACCTTCCTTTCCAGAGATGTTAATCTCTCTGTTCTTCGGGGGTTTATTTCCTCAGTCCTGGTTACAGATGCTGACCAGAAATTTCTCAAAGTCAGGGGAAGTGATGATGCTTGTATTCTCCTTGGGACTCCAGTTCCTCCTAGATGTAAGGATTCAGCTGGGGACAGTCATGACTGCAAGAATAATAGGAGGGAAGATAATAAAATACTTCAAACATTTAAAGAGACTGAGGTTATAAGCAAATTTGAAGCCAGCTGCTCTCCTATGCTTATGAACATTTTTCCTTAATCTGAAGTGTTCTGATACATATACCATACATATTTTCAGAAAAACAGAAAAATAGGTGTCACCAAATGTGTATCTGAACATCTAAGCTTTATTTACATGAATGGAGAGAAATGGGTCCCTCTAGGAGGTAATTTATTAGATCTACTTGGTTTACATCTCTCCATGGGTCATTCTTCTTAGGTACCTGTGTCCTTTACTGAGTACAAGCAGAGCCCAGGGTGGCTTGGATAACTTCAGTATGGCTATGTTAGAAAAGCAAACTGTTGATCAAGCATGTCTGAACTTGTTTTAGGAAATACTGAGAGGTTTTGTTATTTCAGTCTTCGCTTTTAAAAAATACAGTGCCAGCACTAACAGAAGAGCCATAGAAAGCAAGGTAATATGTTTTAGCTGGAGGCTGTTGAGCCCAGGAGGATTCAGAAATATTCAAATTTCATTCTTCTGAAAGGCAAGCTAATTACCATCATCAATTTTAATGCTACAAAGCTTCAAATAAATGCAAAAGCATTCAAAGATCAGCCATTTATGCTTTGCATTCTGTACAGAAGTAGCTGAACATTTGTTTTCACGATCTTTTATGCCTGCTTTATTGTCTCATGTTGTTTGACATTCAGGAAATAACACAATGTTTTAATCAACAGCGTAGGATTACATTAAAACTTGATGGCCCATGGCTTAATGGCAAAACTGAGTAATTAAAACTGTGGCATAACTAATAGTCAGAGGCAAGTTCTGGTAAGATTTCCTCTGCAAACAAGGGAACTTCCAGGAGTAAGTCACCCACATCCAGGGACACAGAGGTGGAGGAGCCACTTGTAATGTTTTTCTTCTGTCCTGGACTGTGTAGTGGCCCCACCATTAACTAGACTTTAAAATAATCCTGTATATTGTTGTCCAGCACGCTTTCTGAGGTGCAGCCCATGGTGGTGACAGTAGTGAGACCCTTGCCTAGCTTTCCGGACACTGGTAGTCCTGTAATTGCAATAAACTACAGTGAGAGCATTATAATTGCTAAATATCAAAACTCCTTCTGATGCAAGCAGAGAAGGAAAATGGCCCTGACCAGCCCCATGTAGATCTCTGACAAGTGAGTGAGAAGAACATCCCTCCTGAAACATCCTGGAATGAGATAGGCTTCCCATTGTTTCCTGAAGTCCTTCCTCCTCTCCCAGGGGTCCCTCCCATGTCATGGGTCACCTAGTATGTCAGGTATGAAAGACACCTTTAGCTTTGCTGTCATGTCTGATTTAAAACACATTTTAAAGCTTATGTCTAGGGTGTTTCCTTTGTCACATCTTCTGACTGCATGTAACGGAGTAAAAATCAGTTCTGGTACGTAGTGTTTAGAAAAGAGAGTGTCATGGGAAGCTAAAAAAAGGGTGATGCTATTTTCTCTCTGTCCTTTCTGCTTTTCCTAAAGCATCTCTTCAGTTTGGAAAAGGCTGAAAATAAGAACTTTGAAAAAAAATGCCTATGTGGCAAAGTCCTTCTGAGGAGCCAGGCAGTGAGATGACACAAAGATGGCTCTGTGAGGAAAGTGTGTGACAGAGCCATGAAACTTGGTGGGATCTTAGGAAGCAGAGGGAGAAGAAAGGATACACTGGTGATGTGATGAGCAATGCCTCCCACATCTCCAGGGTTGCATTTCCACCAGCAAATTGAGCAGAGTGCTTAGAGATCTTCCTTTGTGACATGTAATCATATTACTTAATAGAAAAGCTCTCTCTGTAATGTTTTTAATCCCCCTAGAGAATTCATTATACATTAATTTTGCTTCTGAAAAATGAATTTTAAGAGCCATAAAGATAAGGCATGCTTATAGTTTGCAGCACAGCAGGTGTAGCATCCTGAGGTTCCACCCATCTTCCATAGAGAATTTCATCAGGGCAGTTTCCGAAGGATTTCACCCATTTCTATTAGTTTTCAGAATTATTTGGACTTGGGTATGGATCTCAGGGATCATTAAGGAAAAAAAAAATCCTGAGAAAAGTGGTCTCTTATTCATACAATATTTTCTTCCAGTCATATTTCATTATATAGACTGAATTCAGATTTTGGGTTTTTTAAAGGAATAATGTGATTGCAGTAACAGTAAAATAGCAGTCAAAAGGAAACCTGTAATACATGTCCCTCTCATTGTTCTGTGAATGATTACAAGAAGAGGAGCAGCATTTATCACTGCACCTAAACCTTACCCTATAGTACATGGACTGGAAATTAGAAAAACTTCCTGGGAGTCTTTGAGATATTTTTTTTGGTCTGGGGACAAATAAAGTGTGTTTAGGTCTTACATGGTAGTTCTCAGCTGTCTTGTGAAAATTATATTTTCTACATTACAGCGTAGTACCTATCCCAAGCAGTAATAATCCCACATATTTTTTGTGGGGTGTACCTACCTTTGCCCTCTGTTTATCTGGCTATTTCTGCTGGTTAATAAATAGGGAGGGAAGAATTGTATCTCTGATCTTGATGGCCTTTCCCTTAAAAGCTCAGCCCTGAATATGGGGTCCTCATATCCTACAGAAAAGGGCCTTAATTATGATTCTCTTCACATCAGCACTGGAGGTATTTCACACACAGTCTTCAACTTCTGTATTTCATATGAGTTGGACAGGAAGGATAAAGTAATTATGCACTGAAATTCAAAGTGCAGTTCACCTCATCAGTCTGTAGCAGCAGAGATGAGGAGCAGCTCACTATTTACTTGAATAAAGAAATTGCCCTGGCTGCAACAGCATTCATTTGTTCATTGATGTTGCTCCTTGTACAGAAAGATCATCCAGGAAAGGAAAAAAACAATTTAGAAGACAAAAATAAATGCATTTGCCTAGCAACTAACTGGATGTATTCCAGTACTTGCTGAACCCCCTGTGGAGCAATTCTTATTGATTTGTAATGGAACTTATCAAAAGACCTTTTTCAACTGAACATGTGCTGTCTGTGAGACTGAAACTGATGAACCATATTGTGTTCTGCTCCTCAGAACTTTTATGCTCTTGAGATCAAAAGAAAAATTAAAGTATTTTTTATTTTCCTGTTCCTTCCGTATGCTGGTATCTCTTAGCTCAAATAATTCAGATACTTTCCAAGTGAAGTTGGCAAAGGCTTCAGAGTGGGAGAAATTATTTACTTGTGTGTGCAGGTTTCCTACCAGGCATTTTTTAAAAAGATAACCATGCTAATTATGGACTGAGATAAGGTCTGCATAGTCTGGCTTAAGTTAATCATAAACTAGGTTCTACTGGGTTGATTTCTGACATTCAAGACACTATTAAAAAAAAAACCAACAACCAACCAGAAATAACCACAAAAAAATCCCCAACCTCTTCTATAATTCAGACCAAATTTTCAACAGGAAAGGATTAAAAACACTTGTACTGAGAAAGGCTGTAGTGTCAAGTATTTCTGTGCATGCAGAGCTTCAGTCAGGGTTTTTTTTTGCCTAATTTTACCTAATGATCTCAGAAGGCTGTCTTGTAATGGCCTGGTAGCATCAAATTTTGCTATAAGGCCATTTAGATGTTCATATGGATAAATAAACAGATTCCAGGAAAGGCAACACCTCCTCCATTGCCATTGTAATATTTGGAGAGTTATTCAACCAAGAATGGGAAAAACACACTGTGAGCACTACAAGAAGAATATTGAATGATCTAATTGAGAGAGAGAGAGAGCGGTAAAGCTGATGTAACAGAAATGATGGGAATAGACATGTCTGAAAATACTTGAAATTTATGATGTTCTCACTTTTTTTTTTATACTCTAGAGCATCATGATTTACATTCAAACAGCCTGCTAGGTTTAAATTTTAAATGAAGCTGGCTTAGAATTATGAATAAGGCCATTAAGCATTGCCTTAATAACCTTTTATTGCGTGGAACAACTTCCATAATTGCAGTGGAGAAAAGAACTTCAAGCATTTGTGTTTGAGTAATTGATGGGTAATTTACCATGTTTGTTTTCTATTTTCTGGGGAGAAATGAAAGGGCTCTAATTCTGTTGTTGACATTTATTTTTCTCTAATGGGATTTTCAGAATCCAGTCCCATTGATTTGGAATAGTGTGCAGAGTTTATAGAAGTAGCCAGACAGTTTGAATTTTAGAAGAGGGAGATCACAGAACTTCATGGGCTGAGAAATGAAGCTTTAGGTTGGGCCAAGTAGTTTGTGCACATTTCTTGCTGCTCTGTGGGGTTGTCAGCTCCACTGGTCTTACTGCAGTTGCATTTTGTACTTGATTCACACGTTACAACAACCCAGCTCCAGCCCTGAATACCAGATATTCCCCAGGAATCAGGAAATCAGACACAGGACTGAGAAAAAGCTCTTTAAGAAAAAGTTCTGCAATATATGTAATAATATACACAGTCCCACTGGTGACTGGTGAATCAAAGCAAGCACTACACAGAATAGGAGAATCACTTTGCAGCACCTAGAAGATACCATTTAATTTGACATTCAAGTGTAGCAAATTTGGAGATAAAAATATTGTTCTGAATCAGAACCTTGGCTGACCTGAAGTATGCTAGAAGTTTGACTTGATCCCTGTAGCACTGTCTTTAAAAATATCTTGATGGATTTCAGTTTCTACTCCAGGTTTCTCCAGATTAAAGGTAAATTGTGTTTTAAGTGGTGCTGCCCATACAGTCCTTGTTTGTGGATAAATATTATGAGTGTTCTTAGCCTAGCAGTTTTCACAAGCACCAAATAGTTCCTAATGTTTTAATTGATTTTGGCCAACGGATGAGGAAAGTGGAAAAGAAACTAGACATGTGAGGCAGTGTAAGACAGAAGTACCAGGATTCAGATTCTCCTAATGCAGATGAACTTCTTAGGAAAAAAATACACCAGTCGAATAAGAGCTTGGAACAGTCCAAAGTAGAAGGGGCAAGAGGTGAAGAACACCTAATGAAAGGCATCTACAGTGAAATAAATTATATTTGGTAAGGCACAAAGCAGAAACTTCAAATTCCTCCAAAATGTCCAACTTGGGACCTTAGTTTTATTACAGATTTTTGGGGGGTTGTTTGTAGTTGTGCTGTTATGTACTACTCCAGCAACACTGTTTCATCTCCCAGAAAAGGTATAATAGAAGTGGGAAAGGCAGAGAGGAGTGAATAAAGGCCTGGAAAAGACAAAGAGTGATTAATTAGCCAAGACCTTTTCAGCCTAGAAACCAGATGACTGTGGGACGATCTGGCAGATATCAATAATTTTGCTGGGTATGTGGAAGAGGGATAAGGAAAAACTGCTTTTTGTAATTTGCAGCACAATAGCTAGGAGTCCTCAAAGAAAACTTGTGCATGGCGTGTTTCAAACAAACTACAGAACTAATTTTTAGGAAACTTGTAAATTTAGGAAACTTGTAAACTTGCGGCACCTCCAATACTGTGTTCAGTTCTGGGCCCCTCACTACAAGAAGGACATTGGGGTGCTGGAACGTGTCCAGAGGAGAGCTACCAAGCTGGTGAGAGGCCTAGAGAGCAAATCACATGAAGAGCAGCTGAGGGGACTGGAGAAGTTTAGTTTGGAGAAGAGGAAGATGAGGCGAGACCTCATTGCCCTCTCCAACTACCTGAGAGGAGGTTGCAGGGAGGTGGGTGCTGGCCTCTTCTCCCACGTGAATAATGAGAGGACCAGAGGAAAAGGTCTGAAGTTGAAGCAGGGGAGGTTTAGATTTGATATTAGGAAGAATTTCATTACTGAAAGAGTGGTCAGGCATTGGAACAGCCTGCCTAGGGAGGTGGTTGAGTCACCATCCCTGGAGATATTTAAGAAATTTGTAGACATGGCACTTGGTCTTGGTGATTTCAGAGGCCCTCTCCAACAACAACTTTTCTGTCATTCTGTGAAATAAACTGCCACATAATAAAAAAACTGGGCAATATCTGATGCATGATATTGTGAAAGTCCGATGTTTATACTTGTTAAAAATGCAACTGGGTAAATTCTGGGGGAAGCAAAAAATGCAAAGATGCCACCTTTGACCCCAGAGACCTTTGAGTGGGGGGCTGAGACTTGTACCAAGGAAGCATCCTGGTATAAATAGGGTTGCTCTTGGTTATCAGTGTGGGTCAGCGAAGGAGCGATGGAGAATATGAACTTGTGGGCTGCTCCAGTACCACTGCTCTTCTGCTCCTCAGATAATGAAAAATGCAAAAACACTGTGTTTGGCCTCTGGTTCTCATTGGGTATTGCACCTGATGGAAACCAGAATTTGGATAAGAGTGTGTCCAGACCATGTGACCCCTGGAGATGACTTGCTGGGACTGGAGTCACTCCAGCAGACATTATACAGTATGCTGTAAAAAGACAATTTCCCTCTGATTGCCATGGCATTCTATTTGGCATATTTCCAGCAGTGAAATTTTAATATATTCGCTTTAAATATGCACTAGTTTCACAGTCTGAGCCTGAGAAAGCTCAGTGCTTTTGTTTTTTCCTTGCTTATAGCATATAAATTCAGGTGATAAGTAGCTTCTGGGATAGTGCAGAGCAAGATAAGATGTGAAGCTGAATATGGAAACAGTTTTAAATGGCTTTTGCGTTTCCTCTTGCACACCTGTGGTGAGTTTCCTTTTTATACCTTCAAGGTGTGGAAGAGCAAAAAGTTCATCAGTCCTTCAAAAAGATAACCTCAGACCTATGTTTTACACTAAACCAACTCTGAGCTGCAGCAACCAATACTCAAGCTCGACTTCCTGTTTTTGTGCCACCTTATCACCTGTCTGAGTTCTTCCTGAGGACCAGCCTCCTATATCTGGTGTAGTAGTTCCTAAGTTTCAGTTCTAAATGTGTGTTTCCTTTTCAGCAGATGCTACCTGAGTGCAGCAGCATGAAGTTCAGCCTGCACTGATTGTAGCCTATGCTGGCAGCTGACTCCCCATACACACAAGCTACACCAAGCTGAACTTTACACCCACACTAATTTTCCTGTGTAAGCCAGCTCATTTAAATCTTCCTTGGGTATCTCCATTTCTTGGAAGCCTTAAACATATTTGTAATGTCAGCTGAAAAAAAAAAAAAAAGCAAGACCATAACTGGAAATGAAAACCATATTCTGGGGGAAACTGCAGCCTTTCTTCTTTAGTACCCTGATATGGAGCCAGGCTTTGTTGTGGAAGTAGTACTTTGAGATTAAAATCCCAAAGTAAAATCCCAAAGGTAGGGCTAAAATTTCAGTGGCTGCGGCAAATGGATCTGATGTTTTATGTAGACCATGGCTGCTGAGGGAAAGAGAAGGATGTTCATGTTGGACAGCAGGATTGGATATTGAGAAGGTGCTCATCTTCCAGTTGGAGAGGTGGTTCTGGCTAAGTGCTAAGTGTAGATTTCCTTGTCAAAGTTAAAAAAAAAAACCTCACTATGAATGTTTGCCTAACTTCCAACAATCCAGGAAGATTCCAGAAAACAACTGAGGACGGGGGTTTTCAAGCTTGATTCGGAGCTGTCATCTGCAAATGACAGTCACAGGCCATACTGGAATAGAAGCTTATGTTACAGATCCAGATGTGACATTTTTTTGCCTTTTTTCCTGTGCTTCTTCCTTCCTGTGCTTCTTTCTTCTTTTAGAGTGTTTTATATGAGATCATTTTTACCCTGAAATGCCTGCTAAATCCTATATAGATTTCATTCTTCTATAAAGAAACATAAGGGAAGATTTTTGGTTGTGTGGGACTTTACCTCCAAGAAGCTGTGGCATGCAGAAAGATCGATGAACTTGCAGACAGTGAGCAATAGGAACAGGTCCAGTTTTGCTCATTTCCCTCTACCTTGGCATCTTATTTGCTGGCTTGCATTTTTTCTCATACAATAAGCAGCATAGCTAATGCCCAGTTTAGCTTGGTGCATCAACGCTTGTCATGGATGGCTGCACTCTTCATACCCACTGCTCACTTCACTCAAAGCTCTTCCTAGAGGTCAATTCTTATGTTTGCCATACAAAAGCTTGTTATTCACTTTCACAGTTGGATACTCATGGCTTTGGCAGGTTAGTCTATTCACTTTCTAAATACCTGTCCAGGTAGAGTGAAGGAATCTTCTTCGTTGTCATTATCATCAGGATGAGCAAAGACACCAAGTGGGGACAGGGCAGGAGATACTGTGAGACTGTATCTATTTTTTCTTAATGGTGCAGAAACAGTTACTATATTTGATATTTCCATGTTGCAAAATTCCTATTAATTAGTCTCCTTGGAGCAACAGTAAATGTTCCCTTAGGGAGTGTGACCTATGTTGTGAATGGTCAGAAGGATATCTTGGTGTGCAGTGTGCATGACTGAAAATGTCTTCCAATGCCTTCCCTCCCCTTGTTTCCTACCCATTTCAGTAATACCTAAGTCACAAACTGAGGACAGAAATATTTTCCTACTATTTTACTCCCCTCTGTCCATAGCAGTGCCACTCCATATGCCTAACTCTGTGCCCTCGCATGGCTGCAGAAGGCTTTTTTCAATGAAATATATGCAAGCTAAAACTAAAAGTCAATTCATCACAGGCCTTTAAAAAATTATTAGCAACATTAATGGAAGCCAATTGCTTCCATCCCTTACGATCACTTCCTACGTTCTAAATCACATCTCGAAACACACCACTAATGCTGCTCTTTTTTCAGTTCAGCATAGCCAGATGTCACTGGAATAACTGCTTGTCTTGACAAGCAGTTGTCAGAACGTTTTTCCTCCTTTATGTAGTAATTCACCACAGAAATGCCAGTTTCCACACACACTATGTCACATGCAGTAAGAATGCATTATGTAATAAATTACTTTGAAATGGTTGGTACAAACTAGCTGGCATCTCTCTGATAACTCCTGAGGAAGACAAATGTAATGCACATGCCCTTTTAAATTATCTATGAGCAGTTTTGCTCTGTTATCCAGGGTGAATGCTCAGCTGCATTTCAATTCCAATGCACTTTTTTTTAAGCTTGCCTTTTAATGTAAATGTGGGGGGAAAAAAGGAAACTAATATATATTTTTAAGATTTCCACAAATTTTGAATACTTTCTGTGTTTATACTTCAGGTAAGAGAATGAAGCATAGAGCTAGTTAAAATAACAACAATTTTCAAAGGAATCTTAAAGTAGGATCTGAAATGATGCAGTTTCAAAACTTTTCTCTTGAAAGTGAATGTGGATTCTAACTTTTAATGACATTTTGCCAGTTTGTCTTTGAGCACTGCTTTTTCTCTTTCAACAGCCAAAAGACTTTGGTACAAAAGATGAAACCTGAACAGAGCTCTGCTTTCTAATAATGAATTGCCCCTGGATCTGTGAATAAAAGCTGATTAAGATTTTCTTGAATTTGAAACTGACACTACTTACCAATTTTTTTCTTATTAAAATGAGACTTGAAAGAAGACCTAGATTAACAGGTATGATAAAGCTCATAGTATAAAGCTGGGACAAGAATTTGACATGAAAGAAGTTCCTATAATGACTGCACAGGCCAAAGAAAAATATGAGTAACGTGACTAAAGGATGGCCCTGCAGAAATGGTCCTCAGTGATATGAAGGGACCAGTTGCTGTGCTTATCCAAACATTTGTCAGTAGCCTGATTTGAGAGTAAGTGGTTAGGAAACTATCAGGCAATGATGTCCCCCACTATGACTGCTACAATATGTTTGTAAAAAGCCTGTAGCTGGCTTTTTCTCTGATTATCATCCAGGCAAGAGTTAGCTGTTATTGTCAAAGCTACCCCTTGAAGCTGCAGATTAGCATGATCCAAAGGCAAGTGAAATGTTTGTAGACAGGGTTTCAAGGAAACACCAAGAAAGGACCAGGAAATTGAAAAGAAAAGATACAACAGGCTTGAAAAATGGAGACTTTCTCCTGAGTTCATATTTTGAGGGATGCAAGAAAACAGCTCATGTATACTTGGTCTGATAGATACATAGAGGAAAGTTTACTAGGTTAAGCATGTATTTCTTTCATTTCTGTCTTTAAAAGGCTTTTGAACTACATTTTTATTATTTACTTCTGCAAATAGACATAAAAACATAAAAATGAAAGTATTTATTCTGGCTTGTGCTAATAGTGATTTTGGAATATTCGTTAACATCAGGTTATCACACAATTATAATGATTATCTATTTACCACACTGGGACCTTGGCACTTAAGTGCTTTTCCCCAAAGCAGGGAAACTGAAATGGGGTATACTTTAATGAAGATGTTTCCAAGCCTGATTGAAAGCTGGTTGAGTGGAATTTTAGTAGAAAGTGTCTCTTCAGATAACTGTGTGAAGGTAGAACCTGCTGAAGCACACGCAAATCTTGCCTTGAAAATGATGATCAATAGGTTGTAAATAAATGTTTGAGAAACTCTCTTGGAGCAAGTAATAGCCTCCTGCCTCAGTACCTGCTCTAAATCAAAAAGTTTGTCATCATGACCTCATTATAGTAATTGAATTTCCATTGTACACAGAAAAAAAGCAGGTAAGTGGTTTGCTAATGAGTCTTGGGCACAAAGAAAAGTCCCAGTCGAAATAACTGGCATAGCACACTAGTGTCCTAAGACCAAATTCTAAAGCTATCTCACAGTCTATATAGTATGGTAGATGATCTGGACTATGCTTCACACCAGCTGTGTCCGAGCACTACTTCCCATACAATGTTCAGCCTTCATTTATAAAAGGGAAGCAGGATTTCTCTCTGTAGCCCAGACTTTTTTCAGCTACTTGTATTCAAGTATTTTCCCCCTTCCACTTCATTTTTCACTGATCCATGAAAGAAGTGCCCTGGCCCCTCTCCTCACCCATTGATTGCTGCCATATGGATCTAGGAGGGCCTGACCTCCTGAAGCATCACCCAAACTCTAAGTGGAAATATGCAGTTTCCTTCCTTTCTATTTAATCCTACGAACAGCTCACCTGTATTGTTTGTTTGTGTTTTGTAAACAGATGCTTTTATTTTCTTCTACTTTAATCTTGCTTGCCTTAGAGTGACTTTAATGTAATTATCTAAACTCTTGTAATACCTCTGGCAATCTTAAAAAATAACATACTGACAGCTTTTCAGGTTCACAAGTTCTGCAGTATATACCACAGGTTATCTGAATTCAAAGAGGCTGGGTCTCTACCTGTCTATGGAGGATAGTTTGAGAGTTGATTAATAAAAGTTGGGGAAATAGAAGTTTTTCCCATTTACCATTATCAGCCAGGAAAAATCTCTTGTGTGTAGCAAACAAGAATCAGTACATCTCATCTCAAGAGCACTTTAAATTTCTCCTTAATAGATTGATTCATCTTCTGAAGGGAATACCAGGTGTGCTTTGAACATAGGACAAGAGTTCCTCCCTATGTACTGGCTGTGATTTAAAAGTGCAGTTCCATTCTTTTAGTTCAACTTTCCCCCATTTAATTCATTGAAAGATAAGAAGGCAGAAATGAGATAAATACAGCTTTGGGCTGCCTAACTGAGCATATCTGTATCTGATAGTAGAACTGAAGCATCGTGGCACTGAAGGAAGAGCATTTATCCCTGTCTAAGAGGGGTTTGCAGCCTGTGCAGTGCTCAGTATTACTCAGGTACTTCATGTAGCACCTGAGCCAGCCAGCTTAGGCACATGTGCCCAAGATGCACTGTGGCAGCTCCCATGGGCATAGCACTTTAATGGATAGAGTTTTTGAATATTTATGTGGAGCTAATTCTGCTTCCTGGAAGATAAATGAGGTGTGACTCTCTGCTCCAATAACAGGCAATCACTCACACCACCAGCACCACCCTACACACCACCTCTACCCAATATTCAGTAAGGTAGCAGGGCTTGGAGTATTGTATGTGATAATGGGAATATACTTTTTGGAGTGGGTAAGCACTTTTAATTGGTAGCAAAGTAAGGAAAAAGCTGTGGTGGGGCACTGAAGAGCAAGTACAAATAAGGCTGGCCAGCTTAATTGTCATTCACAGAGAAACTACATGCTTTTGGTGCTATGATAGAATAGAAATATCACTATATTACATATTCACAGTTATTACTGTGAATCAGCCTCCTGACTGGTCCATGGCAAATTAATAAGCACTGAGTTCATACCTGGAATTCATTCACTCTCTCAGTTGTGTATCTTGTAATCTAACACTGTGGAAGGAGGGGTGGTCAATGCTTCCCCCATAAATTATATTGAATGTCATTGTTTAATCAGCCATGGCTGGGAAAGCATAAGCATTAAAAGAATGATTTTCTAAGTAGTAGTTGAGAAGCCCTGATTGTATTGTTGCAAGTGGCTCTTTTCGTCTAAGTCATTAAATATAATGTGTAAGAAGTAGATACTATGTACAGCAGTTGACTAAACCCTAGTAAAGAGTAAAGGAATATTTTCACAATTCCCAGAAGTGGAAATGTTTGAAGCATTCTCCAAAGATGGCTTTATGAAATGCAGTCATTCCTGGTACTGGTGATCTTCTAGTTTCCTTCCTCCAGTTCTCATGAGGTAGGAGGAAACAGATCCCAGGCTCATATGCTGTAAATTGCCACCACTCTAATGAGTCTCAGCTTTGCTACCTGACCAGCAGACATAAATGAATTTTGTAATTAATACAATTATTTAATTAGACTGGATTGTCCTGTTTCCTGGATGGATTTAATTCTGAAGCAGAGATAATAATAAAAAAGAGTTCCTAAAAATAAATACAAGAAACCCCATGTTATAGTATGCCCTTGAAATTCTTTTTCATTAAGCTATAAATCACAATGCCTTAAAGGCAGCATGTATGGAAATGTGATGATTATTCAAGATCCTGATCTTGCAGTTTAGTAAAAAAGCTTTAAAAATTTATCTTACTAAATGTAGACGTCTACATCTGAATTACTTTCAGCTGTCTTCATAGTGACAGAGATACAGCTGAAGATGAAAAAGATTCATGATGAATAAGATTCATGTAATCTGAGAAGAAATTTCTATTTTTAGCTCAGATTAATTACTCCCTCAAAGTACCTATTTCCCTCCAATGGCTAGAAAAAAGTTCCAGAGTGTCTAGACATCTGCAATATAATTAACTACATATCACCTAAAGTGACATGTACCCCACCATCAGTGACTTCAAGTTTTTTCCTGCAGTCACAGTAACAAAAACAATTGGGAATCCATGCAGGTGCAAATACCAAAACTACCTAAACTGTGACAGCAGCTGAGATGCCCCGTGATACTGTCTGTATTTGCACTGCAAACTCAAGAGAAGCAAAACCAGTTTGTGAAACCCTGCAACACCCCTTTTCCCTCAAGTGCCAAGCCAATGTCAACCATACACAGATGCAAAAGACCCTTCTAGCAAGCAGCTGAGTTGAACTTTGGTTGCTTGCATTTGACTTTCATTTTCTCATCATCTCTCACAAGAAACTAAAATTATTTTCCAGGGAACCTCATCTAGAGCATATCTTTTGTGAAGGGATCTCTGACTATGTTAATGTTAATATTGGGTTTGAGGTTTTTAAATATGAAGTAAGGAATACTCAATTTATTGCTTACACTGCAAAACTCACTTGATGATTGCTGAAGGTAATGCTGAGACAGAAGTGATCCTGGAGGCCTCTCCCAACCAAAACATTCTGTGATTATGTGATTTATTAATTGTTTGACGCAGGTTGGAATCTGCAGGTTTCTATCATCTCGTTTATACCATCTTCATAATCAAAAAATACCATCCATCTATGGCCCTAGATGTCTGGGATGGAATTGTTTTTTTCTGTTGTCAGACTTTGCAAGGATTATGGCAATGCAACTAGGACTTGTTCTAGGAGATGGCAGATATTAAAAACTCTTCTGAAGACCTTAGCAGTCACTGAGTCTTGGTGCCAGGGTTGAATCTGAGAGCAGGACCTGAGTTTGGAAGGTGAGTGCTAGCAAGGTAATGGTATCACTAGGTCTGATCAGATACTCGTCTTTAGAGCTCAGGAATGGTACACGAAAAGACAGCTTAATAATGTAGAGTGCTCTGTAGGGTAGAGTTCATTTGGACTGTGCTTTGGATTTGTTTACTGTTTAGATCAATCAGGGCTACAAATGGTAGATATTTTTGGATGACAAAAATTACTTTTGGAGGGAAGCTGGTGGGGGGCTCCAACAGAAGATTCAGGGCTTATAGTTAACTATAGGGTCAGTGCTTGGCCTTTCCTTAAAGTGATGGACAGCTGGGTCAGACAACTAGGCTTTTAGCTGTAGAAGGAAGATAGCTCTGGCCTAGAAGTTACATGGATTTGTTTCATAAGATTATTTTGTGTCTTTATGTGGCCTGCAGCTAAGGCAGGGGTTATGATTAACAGGAAAATAGATATCTGTGTGTCAGTTTAAGGTCAGGACTAGTAGCTAGAGGGGAAGAGCTCATTCTTTTTCAAGTTGTGTTAAGTGCCTTGGGACTCAAACTCATATCAGGTTAGTGCAACAGACAGCAGGGCCAGAAGAGCAATGTTTAAAGGTGCCACACAGAAGGCACTGTGAACTAAGATACAAGCCTGTGCCAGGAGGCAAGAATATTTTGTGCTTCTCTAGACCCTGCATGAGAGTTTCAAGGATGCAATCAAGTTGGAAGCAGCAGAGCCTGAAATACTAGTTTTACTATTTGGATCCTTAAAGGTGCCATGTCTAGGAATCAGGCAGGTGTAAATTTTGTGGACTCATAATCAGATCTATAACTATACCAACTGGAGTTTGAGTCCTCGAATCATGAAATTGTCAAGGTTGGAAGGGACCTCTAAGATCATCATGTCCAACCATCTTGAGTAGCAGGCCCTTATGAGCTGAGGTTAATCCAAGAAAATGAGGACTCTGTCTAGGATGAAGGGCTGTCCAAGAGGGGGAGACATTGGTTCAGACCCCTCCAGAAGGCTATACACAGATATAAAAATGATGGGTGTGTGAACTTCATTTTCTGTGTTTGGGTAAAGAGCTAATAACTTGCCTTGTGCTAGAACTGGTGGAGTTACTAACAGCAGGACTTGAAGACATATATTCATTGCTGCATTCCTCAAGGTTTGATCTCTTACAATGAGGAGCATTGCTAGAAGGGCAGAATAGCTTACAGATAGTTTTTCCAGCTAGGCCTCTCAGTATTAAGGCTAAAGCCTAACTTCATGGGTGGAAATAAAGTTAAAATTTTATTATGTGGAAATATATACATTTAGTATCCAGGAGTAGCCTAGGACAAGTTAATGTCAAAGTCTTGTCAATGATTCTTGTAAAACACTCAAATTCAGAATGAATAACAGGAGAAATTGTTTCTCCATGACTGTTACCAGTAGCCACATACTAACTACATGCCTGATGCTAATTGTACCACGAGATTTGCTCCAGTAGCAGATATATTCATATGGTGTTTGCCTCCTTTGGGTACCAGTCCTCATCCTAATCTGCTAGGCCTGACAAGGTCCAAATCCTTCCATTTCTGCTCTCTGTAACCCAACCTTAACCATAAACAAAACCTAACCTTAGCCACAGGCTTAGTAATCATAAACAACTTACCCAAACAAAAGGAAAGCTCATACTTTCCCACTGGTAGCAGTCCAGTCTCCAGGCTTTTCATTATCTGTAAATCAAAGTAGCTCAGTTGAATTTACACTTAAGTATATAGCCCAAAGCTGCCTCTTCTCTTTAGTTTTTCCTTGGAGTAACAAAGGAACCGTTCTCTCACAAAGCCCCACATCTCATCTTCTGTCATTGAACCTTGCACCACTAATATGAGACCTTCAGCCCCTTTTCCATAACTCTTATCCCTTCTTCAGTCCAAGTATTAGATGTACATAATTGTTCAGTTTAGCTACTGAGCCAATTTCTCTTTTCAGCAAGAATCTCTATCCCACTCCTCTGCATGTGACAGATCTGTGATAAAGCTGTTCCTGCTCTCAGTAACTGTAACCCTAAGGAGTAAACAAACCTTTTCTCACAAGCATTCCAGAAGTTTGAAACTAAAGGAAAAATGAGCAGGACCCAGCAAATATCCTTTCTGTTTGATACAGAACCCATCCGGAACTTACACTTGCCTAAGGCTGGACAGATCCTTGTTTAATTTAATTTAATTCCATCATAGGTTCTTATTCCAGCTCATAGTACTTTGTACTTTATTTTGATCTTCAGTCACCTGCTCTTTGCAACCCTGTCTCCAGCACCAGTTCTAGCTGTGAACCTAAGAATGGTCTGGAAATATCTACTGGAGCAAAGGGGAAAAAAACCATAACCTACTCTGTCCTTCTCTTGACCACATTTGCTTTCCATATCAGAAGGCCATGCAGAAATGAGCCTTGCCTCTTCTACTGCATGTGTTCATGCCTTATCTCTGTTCCACTTCATACTTTTCCTGCCTTACAAGAGACACCGTGGTTGCTGCTCCACATTTGGGTTTGGTCTTTGGCCAAAGGCACTGTGTGGGACACTGGTGAGATTTATCTTACAAATACAGCAGCTGTTTCAGGAAAACACCCCAGATGAGCTGCTTGCAGGCCTCCTGGACATCCTTTTCATTCAGAAAGTAAACGTGGACATTATGTTCCTGAGAGTCTTTGCACTAAAGTTTTGTTAAAGATACCTGAAGGTATTGTTCAAACTCTCTGCTTCTGGCTAATGAGAGTGCGAAATGAGCATGAACTCATCCAAGTGTTTGTTTTCTTTGAACTCTTGGAAAATACTGGAGCTTTTCATGGGATCCAGTCCAGCTGATGCCTGGCTGGAGGCATCAGCCTCCACATGTGCTGCAGCCTCAGTGGAACGCCATCTGGGCAAGCCAGGCATGGAGGGAGCTGTGAGATCTTTGGGAGTGAGTAAATGAACCTGCATGGTGGAGGAATAGCTCTTATGGTCTACCATCACACTTGGAAGCCCCAATACAGTGATGCATGGCCACTTGTCAGCTAGGTTGTAACTTCATTCTCAACAACTACAGGACATGTCAGATTAACTTTGTGTCTGATTCAAAGAAGCAAACCCCTAGTTAAATGAGTCCTGGCCAGATTTTACTCCTCACCATGGAACATCACAGGTTCTTGTGTTGTTTCTCTGGTCCTGGCAACACCCCTTGATGCTGAATCATTATCTTTTCTCTTTAGTTTTCTTCTCTAGTCATCTCTCCTCATCAGTCACTCCTTAGAAGCTCCTATGTGCTATGCAAAACTGTTTTTACATACAGCCAGAGGTTTTATCACAACTGCTATGGTTATCTTAACTCCGATTCCACATTTCTTTTCACTTGCTACTGTTTCTGAACTCCCTCCATCCCGTTTACATTCTTCCTGAGCTAGGTTAAATCCAAGTAAGAGCTTTCTGTCACAAGGTCAGCTTTTTCTCAGGTCCTTACAAAGCAGTTTATCAGACCAGGTTGTTTTGTGACCTGCAACACTATCTGAATAACAATGCCTCCAATTGCAGCTTGTGACTTGCTGCTAAAACTTGTTTAGGGATCTACAAGAACAGACTGTCCTGTAGACCTTGGTACGCTAACAAGACAGAATTACAGACCCACATGTCAGCTCCAAGGATGGAAGTACCCTTGGAGGAGGCCTTTCAGGTTTGTTTTGACTGCAAGGGCTCTATTTACACACACCAAAGCTGCATGCAGCACAGGCCAGTGTGTAGTAAGCGGCAATGATTAGAGGATTAATTTCAAAAGCACGCTGTAGCTCTGATTTTAAAAGCTATTGTAATCGCACAGTAATACCCTTAGACCTACTTTAGCAAGCCCTACCTGGACCAAAACAAACAAGCAAACAAGCTTCTCTCCATCCTGGTAATGCTACTACTTCAGGGCTACAGGTAATACATATACCTCCTCCATCTTCCACACTCTACATTTGGAACCTCCTCTAGTTCACTAACAAGAGGGGAGCAGCAGTTGTCTCATCCCTCCTGGGAACACCAACAGTTTTCTCTCGGTTCTTAGCCTAATTGTTCGTGTTACTGCTGTCCAGCCCCTGCTACCTCACACCAACCCATCAGCAAATGAGCCCTGATCATGCCTGAGCTAAGCTTTAGTCCATCACACATAAATTTTATTCCAGTTCTTGCAATTTTCAGATCCAGCTGCAAACTTTGGAAGCTCCCACCAGTAACCATAAGCCCTGCTTAACTAAAACACTAAAATGAAATCATCCATCCCCTATGGTATTCATATCTCTTTCTCCTTGCCATATATCAAACTCTTTACTCTGCTTTCCTAAATACTAAATCTTAACATAGCCCAGTGCAAGGAGTAATACTGTTGCCCCAGCATGATCTGGTGCTGTCTTTATGCCAAACAATTGAATATTTTTGGAGCATAGTGTGTAGGTGGACTGTAGGTCATTGTCTGCACTGCCATTTCTCTTCTTGTCTGTTGCCAGTTCTTTCATTGATGCTAATGGACAAATATAAAGCACATGTACTCTGGGCTAGCAGTCAGGTTATGATCATGGCAGGGACTAAAGGCTACAGTGTGTCATCATTCGAGGCCAACGAAATTGGAATTTGGGGCTGGAATTAGGTGTTGAAGTAGGTCAGAAAGATTTGTCTCTAACACTGGTTGTACAGGTGCCTCTGGGCAGTGCTGAGGGTATTGGGAAGTTCAGATTTGAAGTCAGGGTGTCTGGTGCTGAAGAGATTGCTTTATTGCTAAGTGAGTAATGAAGGGACTTTGTATTTCCTTCCTTCCTTTGGTCCCATTTTTGGGGGCAGTTTGGTCAGAGATCTGCTGTGCCTGGCATACCCTGGGGACTCGTGACACCTCACAGCACATGGATTGCAAACCCATCACAAACCCCACTGCAACATTTTTACTGCAGAAGCTTGTCTGAGAGAAAACAAGGTGAACACCTCCTTGGAGAGACACGGTAGCCAAAATGTTAACTCAGAGAAATAATGCTTATGCCAGGGTTTTGTCACCAGTGAAAAGCAGGCTTTAATGGTCTTATTCCCACAAGGGCTGGAGAGAGTTAAGGTACATCATCCTTCATCATCCCTGTTAATTTAAGTGAGCACCTGAAACTCACGTACTAGGCAGACCTGAGCCAGTGTAACAGGTTCTGCTTAGAGTTGCCGTAGAGTCTTGTTTAAGCTGAAAAACAACAGAACTTGAAATATTCTTGATGTGGCAAGAGGCTAGTTTTGCTGAGCCAAAGGTCCTGCAGGTAAGAAGGGGCCCCATGACAAAGGTAAAGTGGCATTTGCAATGATGGAGGTCCTTAAAAATGGTCCCTGTCTCTGCTGGGATTTGTATAAGAAAAAAAAGAAATTATACAAACATATTAACATGATACATTTAAAAAATGAATGGGTGTCTTGTTGAAACATGTCATATTGGCAAGCCTAGAAAATTAATTCACTGGTTATGTAGAGCTAGGAGCGATTTATTTACCACCATTCACAATGCAGGCCTGTGTGAAGGCCGAATTCATCAGGGTGGGCTTAAAGGGAGACTGCATACATCCCATAAGCAGTTGGATTTTTCAGCACGATGATGAAATCAAGAATTTAAAAGGTGACTTCCGATTACTTTATATATATATATACATACATATATACATATTTTTTTTTAGTATTTGTATTTCCTAATCTCTCAGCTGCTGATTGAGAGAGGGTTGAAGGGCTGTGCTGTGTGGCTGGGCTTCAGCCATGTGCAGGGTGTGTGGCTGCCCCTCGGCCTGAGACATTACATACAGTGTCTGATCCCCCCAGCCATAAAAACCTCAGATGAATGGTGCCATTGATGAAGCTTGCAGGTAAGGGCTGCTGATGTGAATGACTGCTTGAAGGACCCAGCCAGCTAATTTCAGTCTGCAGGAAACTTTCCTAGCTGTGTTTTGTGTAAAAACACCTAAAAATCAGATCCTAGTAACAGTCTTGGCAGACTCACTGCTGGGGTGTCGAAGGTATTGCTGGTACTGAGGTGACTGCTACGACTGTGGAAAGCAGGGAGTGGGTGAAGGTCCTGGCTGGGGTCCCAGAGGAGCTCATCAGGAGCAGAAGCCACCCCTGAATGTTGGCGAGGCTGAACCCTGGGATTTGAGGGCACAAGACAGCGACAATCCCTGAAAATGCTGTGAAACACAACGTAGCTGACCTTCCAGGCTTAGCTTCATGCCCAAAGGAGAAGGTGGGAGGCGGGAAAAGGGGGAAGGACTGCAGTTAATAAACTTGTGTTAATGATGTGAGTCATTCCCCCAGTGTCTGAAAAGAAGCAGTTAATTTCTTTGCCAGGAATAAATTAACAGTGTAGCTGCTTTGCCAGCTTAATTACCTCGCAAACTGAAAGGAAATGAGGGCTTGTTTTTCCTTAATAGCTTTTTCTTCAATGAACTGCTTCAAACATTTGCACTAAAAATAATGGAGATGAGGAGGTGTGCGTGGAGCAAGGTCTGTGTTTTGCTGTGAGTGGCAGGGTTTGCTCAATCTTATGGAAACTGGAAGGAGGAAAGTTTTATGCCTGGAGCTGAACAGATACATTAGATGTATGTGACAGACAGCTGTCTCAGGGTAAGATATTCAGAGAACCTTCTTCCTTGCCAAGACTACTTTGTTCCTTAAAATAAGATTTCATTCTCTTAAATATTTTACATGAATATGAACTATTGATCATTCATGCTAGCAGATATATAGTATTCTTTTTTTACATTTTTATTATTATTATTGTTAAATAATTATGTTTCCTTATTTAATTTAGCATTCAATGTCCTCTTCAGTGTAAGGAAGGAAAAGTAATGAGTGGAAAAGTAATTCACTCCACATGATCATTTGGATTCATATTCCAATACAGCATTAAATTTTTTTGTCATTAAACCATTTTTTTCTAGTGTATCTAAGGAAGGGAAAATGAAAAGCCATGTATTTCTGAGAAAGTGAATTTGAAGGTTCTAGATATCCAGGATTCAAATTTCAAGATGTTTCAAATGTTGCCACAAGTGTGGTTGTGGACACCACAGCGTGTGAAATACGCCACTGGCCATAGAATAAACAACTAGATTTGAGGAAATTTGACATGTAGTCACTTATCACACAATAACTTTATGCCTGTAGGTTTCTCCGGGCAGAATCAAACACTTGGGTATGATTATAAATAACTTTGAATTGTGAATTGTTATAAAGACCTCTGAAGGAAAATATTGGGGGATGTAATTTTTTAAGCTGAAAATCTCACAGGATGAAAATGTCAGAACTAAAATGTTACCAAGTGCGTAAAGGAGAGATGAGCTTATGCTCAGACAATAGGTGAAGAAGCAAGAACCAAGCAATGCACACTGGGAGTATTTATACCTGCAACTTCCCACTCAAACCCAGTATTTACTGTGAACAGGCTTTCAGAGACTATCTAATGTGACAGCTGGTTGGATTAAGTGCGAATTATTCATTTCTTAGTCACCGAAATGTCTGACAGTGCATCAGTTTCTTAGCAATTGTACAGCTGGTTAGGGAAAAACAATCAATAGAACACCTACTCAGCAGAACTCACTGATTTTTGTAAAAATTAAAATGTTATTTGGAGATGGTTCTGGTTCAGTGGAAGCCACAAACAGATATGTTCTCTGAGGACCATTGTGCTTGATGAAAGTGGATGTTGCAGCTTCCCTGCCAAAAGGCAAGTGAGCTCCTGGCCAAGTGCTCCCTCATGCTCATCCTGCAAAGTCAGTCCTGGCAAAACAGAGGACTAGATGGAGAGTAATGGGCTTGATTGCTTAAATTTGATTCAAATTAATGGGGGAATGCTCAGGTAGGAAAAATCCTGGGAAACTGTAACCTCTTCCACCTGCATGGGTTGGAGAGGACATCTAGAAACCTGAGTGCCTGTGATACCTGGGTTCTCATGAGCCATGTTTCCTCTTGTTCTGATTTTGACCCCAGACAGCTTGTTTTCCTAGTTCTACTGGAAGGTAACCAGTGGTAGGGATTGTTGGTTTCCAGGCTCCACAGGTCTGGGGTGTTTGGTCAAGCAGAGGCTCTTTGGTGGTGTTTGGTGGACATATTCAGTATTTTTGTACTGACAGAGAGTTTTGAATTCTGCTGGTGACAAGACTGTTTTGAAAGGCTGAAGCCTTCTGCAGAGGAATTTAATCTCTTAAGATGTCTCTGTTTCAAAATTAAAATGACGTTTTTGATTGAGAGTACATGAAAATGCAGGCTCAGAAAGTGCTAAAGACTGAGATACAAGGGTGGTCCTTATGCAAAATGGGCAATCCTTTTAGCTGCCATGGACGTGCAGGACTGTGAAAGGATGTTGAAATGAGTTTGGAAATTATCTTCAGGGAGAAATAATTTCATCAGGCTTTTGAAAATCTCAGGGGCATATAAAGTAGTCTCTATCTCCACTTTTCTTGCCTTGTTACATCTCCAAAACAGAAACTGTAGAAGAAGGTTCTGTCTGAAGTAATCTTCACACAACCTGCATGAAGAATGTACTTTGTGGCACCAGTGATGGGATGGAAACCTTCGAAAACTATTTTGCTACAAAATGGCTAGAAATATAGTTATGGTACTTCTCTGAATTGCGTTCTTACTGAAAAATTGGTTTGAAATACGGAGCCTTCCTGTGTTATGACAGAAAGGCAATGAGTCTCCCACACTGTGATCGTACAGGAGAGCTGCTCAGTTGCTTGTGTGTTTGTGAAGCATATGGTTTCCATATGAAAACAGTGATGTAGCACAAGCAAGGTATTTTGTAGATCTTAAACTTCTGTCTGAAAAGAAGTAAGGCAATAGAAGATCGGTTATCCTCAAGTCTTTTGCTGGTGACACTTACATATTCAAATTTTTGAAATACAGATTTAACTGGTTATGAATGTAATGAGTTTTGGGGTAAAATTACTTGAATCTTGTAAATAACTGTGTAAGTGAGTCTTTACTTAAGACTGCAATCTGTGTTTAAAAACATTAAATTCTGTCACCTAAGAAAACACATTAGTCTCACAATTTTATATTTTGTCTAAAATAGGGCTTCTATTACCTATGTTTTGCTTTCTTTAAATTTTCTTTCCAGTTCTTTAATTATGTTCCTATTAAAGAGGTTTTCATATGCTTGCTAAAACAATGTTTGTAGATTTCAAACCAGTTGGCCAAGGAGAAAATAAAGGATCATGGGGAAAGTTATGGAGACAAAATTTGTTTGCTGAATTTTCTAGAAGATAAAATTGCCCAAGAAAGCAGGGGATGATAACTTTACTTTGCAGTTAGAATTTCTGTGACAGCGTTCCTTTGTGTTGATTTTGTTTCCAGGTAAATCCTGAGTTGGTTAGATATGACTCAAAGTATCTCCCATTGAGCTTGAACGTGCTAGAGATTTTTATAAATATTCCTACATTGGAGGAGGGGGAAGAAGAAGAAGGAGTGCTAGAGAATTACATTATAACTGGGTATGATTGATTATATCTGTAATTTTTTTCTTTGTTTATAATGTATTTTTCTCTTAGAATAGTTTGTCTTACCTGTCAAGATGTCTGGAAGTTGTTTGTGTAGTAGTTATAAATCTTTCTTTATGCCTAGAAACGGGGATGAATAAGTAATAACAAATCTGTCTTAACTTTTATTAAGTACCTTCTGTTGCTGAGGGCTTCCCTACAAGGTTAGATCTTTTCATACCTCCAGGATTCATTGCTGTGTTATACTTTTAATCTTGTTAAAATAGCACAGGAGTAGGTGTTCAGTAGTTCACAAACATTTTCAAGATTGCTCTGCAAGTATAAGCCCATGTTACTCATGTGTGGAGCTGCTTTTTATGTGTATTCAGT
The DNA here is from genome assembly GCF_003957555.1 of Calypte anna. NCBI lineage: Eukaryota > Metazoa > Chordata > Aves > Apodiformes > Trochilidae > Calypte > Calypte anna. The sequence goes on from NC_044246.1 coordinate 71,530,705, forward strand.
ACCCTGTTTCTCAAATGACAGCAAGAGTTACAGGCTCTGAAGTGTAACAGGAGAACCACTGGGCTGACTGCTTAGTGTCACTAAGTCCAAGGTTTCTTGGTCAAATGTTTTGCCTAATTCAAGCAGAAATGAAGATATGTCTGGGTGTATTTTATTATTTTTCTGGTAATTACTACACATCTGAAGTTCTCTGTTTTAAACAAAAAAAAAAAAAAAAAAAAAAAAAAAAAAAAAAAAAAAGGAATGAAACCAAACGATAATGTTAGTAAAGTTGGTTGAAACTCAGTAATTCATTACTACCCTCTAAAATATTGATGACATTGCACCTGGCACAATGGTTTTAATAAGTGTGCTGTCCAGAAACTTTCATTACCTCATGGAGACAAGTGTTGTAATAGAGAGTTCTTCAGCCTTGAAGGTGGTCATAAGAAAATTTAGTGCTGAAACTAGAAGAATTATACCAGAAATAAAATGTGTAAGACCATTGAAAATGCTTACATAAGCATGAGTGGCTATTCCATCATAAAGTCCTTTTAATTTAGTAAAATGTCTGCTGTTTAGGAGAGCCTGAAATTCATGTAAAGGTTGCTTTGGGATTTAACATTTATTAAAAAGACTTGTGAATAATTACTTGTAGTAAATGTTACTGACCTCAGCTGCTAAAGCCTAATGTACATTGGCTTAGTGCTCCTAATAAAAGGTCTTAAAATCCAGATTCTTCAATTTTCAAATGCCCATAACATCATGAGAAATTAAGTCTTAGACTGAGACATTGTTCAATTAAGACACTCCAATATATTCTTTAGAATCTACACGACTTTTATAATTAGAGGTCAGCTATGCTTTTCCAGAAAAGCACTACAGAAATAATTAAAAACAGATTGAATATTAATTCTTTTGGAAGACAGAACCAATCTGGAGTCTCACCTTTCGTGACCTCTGAAAAATTGATTTATTTTTCTTCTTTTGTCTTTTCCTTCCTTCCTTCTCTTAGCATCATTGCCTCTTTGCTCACAGAACCAATGTTGCTGTGCAAGGATTGATGCGTGGTATTTGAGTGTCATTAGCTCAGGCCACAGACAGTAATTATTGCAGTGTATGGAGAGAGCAGAGCAGGAGAACCTGGCTGGAAGGGCTCAGACATATCTTGGGATGGAGGACTGTCACTGCCAGCCAGGCTTTCTGAGCGTGTGGCACTTTCCCCTGTAACACAGAGAGAGAGTGAAAGGCAAACCTTGTAGAAAAAAGGACTGAGGTGCTGAGTGTCCTGCATAAAGAATGATGCAGTACACAGTGGTCCTCAAGTGCAACAAGCATGGGGAAGGACCCTCACATTCAGATGATAGATGACAGAGGGACAAAGAGTCTGTATTTTCACCACATGGGCAAGTGGGTTGACCAACCCTCATATGACAAAAGACAGAGCTGTGCAATGGGAGGACTTGCAGAATTTGTCAGGGCTGATCTAGGCTCAGTGGGGGAAAGTTCTTTCAAGTACTGAGTGAACAGGCACTGCTGATTTTCAGAGGCATTCCTTGCTCCACTTCTTTGTAGCATGAGTGGACCAAATCATCCTGTTAAGATCTATCTAAGGCATGCTGTAATTATGGGTTAAGGATCTATCTTCTCTGAAGGCACTTGCCTTTAGTGTGAGGAGCCCCAGTCTTTGGACAAAACCAAGAAAACCTGTCTTATAAAGAAAGAGATGTTAAACCAGAGCTGAGGATGACAGATTTTATCAGTGAAATTATTACACTATTCATCAAATGTCATGTTTGTACCTGAGGTAAAGAAATCTGTGAGGAGAAGGGCTTCTGAAAAGTTTTGTTAGTGACTATGTAAATGTCAAATGTGATATGTTTTACTGCAAAAGTCAATTCAGCATTTCATTAAATGTGTTGTGCTAGACCGTGGTAGTATGCCAGTTCACTCAGGCATGACATGGAAATTTCTGCACAGAAGTCGTAACAAGGCTCTCTGGAAATGTTCGTCTCACAGCCTATAAATAGGTGAGGCACTCCAGCCCATAAAGAGTTAATACGTTACTGGCAGTTTCTGAGCAGGGAGGGAAGTCATAAAACGAGGATTTCAGGACTTGGCCATGGGTCTGGAAAGAGAAAGAAGTTGCTTTCAGAGCTATGTGAGCGGGAGGATGTCTTCAGAAGGCCCGGAGTGGGGTCTCCAGGATAGCTGTCCCAAGGCTTGTTGCTTGAGGGCTGAAGAGGCTGGCTGGGCAAAGGCCAAAGCTTGGGAAATACAGAAGGGTTTTACTTCGTCTGAAAAGTTCTACGACTTTCTGTCACAGACAGTGCCAGAAGACGAGGTGCAACACCCTTTGGTCCAACATCAAGTCCTTTAAATTTGATCAGTTTAGATGGCAAAACATCTGGAATGTCATTAATTCCACATCGAAATATCCTTAGAATTAACTTCTGTTTCCAAAATAGCTGTAGCTTATGTTGAAGGCTAGATCTTGCGTTTATACTTAGATGCCTGAGCTTGTAGGAAATACAGATGACTTTGATTCTATTTCTCATGACTTAAATATTGACCAAATAGAGTACATTCATGGTCTGCAAGCTGATAGAGGAACAAGACCAGTTTGAAATACTAGTGATGTGCCATTGGTTTGACTGGCCCACATGGATCATGACCAATGGTAGCATTTACTCCAACATGTCCATTTCTGCCTGGGCTGAAAGAAATGCTCTGCATTGCTTTGCTGAGCAGAGGAATGACTTTTTACTGATCAGCTCAGCTGTGTGGACATAAAGCTTATCAGCATATGCAAAAAATATTTCGTTATGACTGATGGGGTAGGTACTGTCAGATGTAAGAGTGCAGGAAAATAGAGAAGATCTGAAAGAATGTAATGCAGATTCTACAAACAAAATGGGTTTTTAGAGAGAACAACAAAAACGAGCATTGTAAAAGCAGCAAACAGCAACTGTACTCTCTGCAGCCATTCATATGAATCTCTTGACTATGAAAGCAAATTCATTAACATTTTCTACCAATTTCTGAAGCAATCTAGCTTTTTGGAGTGTGAGATTCATTTACAGTGAATAACATGATCCTCTTTCAATTTAGAAAACAATTAAAGATTGTGGTTACTGATGCCTCAAAACCCTGGTAATATCCAAGTTGTTTCTAACTCCTGTTGATGAGTAGGTAGAGAATAGTGTCCTCTCCAAATTAATATTTTCAAGACCTCAGTAAAACAGCATTATGAATATCTAAAAATTGTACTACAGAGCATGTTGAGCTTTACTGAGGTATAATTGCTTTCAGATACTACAGCTATTGTTACTATTTAAAAAAGATATTAAGTCTGTGAATTAGTGGACAGCGTGAAGCAAAACTTCCTTCCAGCTAATTTTCTATACCACAGGCAGCTTAAATCAGGGCACAAAAGTGCTCCTGAAATTGGTATAGCATAACTATTTCATTGCTTTTCTGCACATCCTAAGAAAACAATTGGGAATCATTCTGTCAGCTCTGAAGAGATGGAAAAGTCAGGTGTTTGCCTCTCTAGCCTGCAGTGAACAGGATCTTAACATTTTTACAACTCCTGTGAGTTATTTCTGTGCATTATGTAAGTCTACAAGAATTAAACTTTGCTTATTAAGGATGATGAAGAGACTCAGTAATTGAATAATGCTTTTCTTAAACAGTATACTATTAGGAATGTTTTATGATAGTCTTAAAATCAAAATAGTCACATCCTGACTGTGATATGTTGGAAGAATTGCTATAAGTAAATACATTAGATCATTAAAGAAGTTATAATAAATATTTTGCTTACAAGTATACCCACACAGAAACACAGTAAGACACAAACACATTTTATGCCACAATCTGTCCTAGCTCTGAAATACCTGACTTCAGGGTTGCTCAGCCTGGAGAAGAGAAGGCTCTGAGGAGAATTTTTAGCAGCCTCCCGATAGCTGAAGGGGCCTACAGGAAAGCTGGGGAGGGACTTTTTACAAGGGCATGTGCTGAGAGGATGAGGGGTAATGGCTTTAAACTGGAAGAGGATAGTTTTAGGTTAGACATTAGGAAGAAATTCTTTAGTGTGTGGGTGGTGAGACACTGGAACAGGCGTTCGGGGCCAGGCTGGATGGGGTTTTGAGCAACCTTGTCTCGTGGGAGATGTCCCTGCCCAACTTGGAGAGTTGGGACTAAGATGATCTTTAAGGTCCCTTTCAACCCAAATCTTTGTGATTCTAGGAGTCTATGGCTTCATTCTGATATCAGAAAGCAATTGTCTTGGTTTAATTCAACCACTTTCTCCAGAAAAACAGTGTAGAATCCAGGCAATTCTACTGCTTATTAGAGCTTAGACTTGACAGAAGGTTGGGCACAGTACTGGGGTACTGGTGAGAGGGATATTATGTACTGAGAGACCCAGGAGTATGTGGTTATGTGCCATGGGAGTATTTGATTTCAGAAATGGTATAATTTTCTATCTATCTGTTAAAGCTCATTTTCTTATTATTCAATGGAGTCTATAAATACTACATTTCTATCTAATCTCCATGTAATAGCTGAAATAATATTTCCTTTGGGTAAAATGACTTGGACATGGTGTGGAAAACTGATAAATAATGGCTGTAGTGAGGCTAACTTTGAACTAATTTTTACTGCATGTAGAGGGGATGGATTTTTAAAAAATCCAAGATAGATAAATGTTACTTCAAGTAACAGATAATTGTATTTGTGTGCATAAAGTGAATACTTGCCAGAACAGTACCTAATATGTTGAGAAATATTTTCCCAAAATCCCTCTTGAATTTTGTCAGTGAAAAAGACTTTTGGAAAGAGGAATGAATAGTTTATTCTCTAGGGGTGGATATGACAAGGGAGACAGCAAAGTCTGGCAAAGGGAAAAGCTTTCTACTGGTAAAAGTAGGGAAGTAGTGGAGCAGATTACCTGAGAAGGCCATCAAAATTTCTAGACAGATTAGACAAGTATCTTCTAGGCAGATTAGACAATTTCTAGCAGATTAGACAAGTATCAAGAATTAAATGCATGTACTGGATTTATTTCTGGAGGAGGGTTGGTAAATTATTTCCTGGTATATTTTTAGCTTTTTTTTTTTTCTTTTTTGTCTTCTCTACCTTTTGATAGGCTAGTTTTTAGGTTTTTTCACTAAAGAAGCAAACCCTCATGGAAATCCTTGAAGAGTACGTGCCACATGGCTTATATTCCTGAGGTTTCTGTACCACTAGCAATGAGCCAACTATTAAACCATGCACTGAGGCACCTCACTGAACTGATGCTTGTTGATGCCTTTTGTCTTGGATGTGTTTTCCCCTTGCTCTCAGGAGGCCTTACATCCACAGGTCAATTGCAGAGCCAAAGCCACTCTAAAAATGGTCTTCACTCTCTGGAGGTGAATTGGTCAACAGTTTGTGTCTTATTCCCAGGGAAAGTCCATTCATAAAACCAGCCTTTAATGGCCATCTGGATTAGAGATGGGAAAGAATAACCAGGATGAATTTAGTGCCTCTTCAATATAAGAAGAAATATTTATGCCACAGAATCTCACCTACACTTCTTCAAGCAAGCTGTCTTCATGTGGTTTTCATTTCAAGCTCATGCCTCATATGTCTTGTGCTGAGATGTTCATTATCTTTGGCAAGATGTCATTCTCAGGGTCACAGCTGTCTGTCTCAAGAACAGAATTTAATCCATCTGTTTCTCTTTCGAAGACCATGAAAGAAAGATGGGGCAACTGAGTCAAGCACATTAGTTTTAAAATAGACTCCAAAGCATTTTTATGTTATTCATAGTAATTCATGGCATCTGGCAGTATTCTGCTAGCCTCTAGCTATCTTGTGATTTGCTGGACACTTCAGATTTTGAAATTATATTTAGTGGCCTACAACTTTCTCAGATAATACTTCATAGCCTTCATTGGCAATCAAGTAACTCACTTGGTGAGTTTGTATTAGAGCTTGGAGCAATCTTGTTGGCACTTCTATAGCATTTAACTAGTGACAACTGCAAGATTGTTCAAGATTTGTCTTTTCTTCCCCCTGTACTCAACACTGGTGAGGCTGTACCTTGAATATTGTGTTTGATGCTGAGCACTTCTGCTATAAGAAACACACAGAAGTGCTGGAGCACATCCAGAAAAGGGCAACAAGGCTCATGAAGGGCCTGGAGCACAAGTCCTGTGAGGAGTGGCTGAGGGAGCTGGAGTTGTTTGGTCTGGAGAAGAGAAGGCTGAGAGGAGACCTTAGTGGTCTCTTCAACCTCAAAGGAGGCTGGAGAGAGGAGGGAACAAGCCTCTTCTCCTTGGTGGTGTGTGACAGGACCAGAGGAAACGGATGGAAGCTGTGCCAGGGGAGGTTTATGTTAGATGTTAGGAAACATCTTTTCACTGAAGAGGTTGTCAAACATTGGAACAGTCTCCCCAGGGCAGTGGTGGAGTCACCATACCTAGAGGTATTTAAACACCATGTGGATCTGGTCCTTAGGGACATGGTTTAATGGTGAGCTTACAGTCTTTGTCAGAGGTTGGACTGGATGATCTTGAAGGTCTCTTCCAACCAAAGACATTCTGTGATCCCTTTACGCTGTAATCTAATTCCCAGTAATACCAGTTATAATAGTAGCTAGCTTGCAGAAACAGAAGAGCAATCTTTTTGAGAACACCAGAATGAGTGGGAACGAATGAAAGTTTACTGATTGACCCATAAAGGGGTAAATTGAAGTTAACTTAAGTCTTATTTAATATCTAACTGAACAGAGGCAGTAACTTTCTAACGAGAACAAATATGCATATTTATATAAAAGTTTAAAAACACAGTACAGATGTTTAGGGATTTTTTTTTGGTCCACCAGCACAGCTTTTTAAACCAGTGACTCAAAACTAGTAACAAAATAAGCATGTTGTACTGTGTTACAGCTGGAAGAGTTTTAATGCTGGCTTGGGAGTGCTTAAGGAGATGAAAGAAGTTGCTTTTACCCTCAGACTGGCTGCTGGCTGTGCTGAGGGTAACACAAGGACTTCGACACCTGCTGCCATTGAGGCCTTAATGGGAGGCTAGACTGAAGGAGAAATTAATTTAGTTTGGATTTATATTGTATTTTCTCTCCCTCCTGAGCATTCATACCGAAATCTGGCACTGCAACTGAGGACAGACACTGTCTGAAGGACTCAAAATAGGTATAGGGATCAATCAGGTAAAATACAGGATGGAGAAACAATTCATTGAAAATTAGTTATTTGAACCACAGCCACATCAAGCCTTTACCCTTCTTATAGGCAAGCATAAATCTATAAAAATTAAACTATCCATCCCTTCTCAAATTTTGCCAAGACATTACACAAAACTTCCTGCTCAGCATTTTTCTCTATGCTTTTCACAAAGCCTGGTGCTATAATTCATCATAAGCCTGGAACAGTGCCAGCAGAACTGAACCTCAGTCATTTCAGGAGGCAGTGTCTGACTCCCTCCAAGTGCAGGAGAAAAACCTTCCAAAACAATTTATTTGCTGTGACTGAAGAGCCCCTTGTGACTGCAACCCTCACACTGGAGGTATGAAGCCTCATTCATTCTGGCTCCTCCAGGAGAACATGCTATCCCAAGGGATCAGGGAGGACTTGGAGATGAGGAGGCACTGTGTCCCTCAGCATTAACCCAGGGTGCTGGCTGGCCTACAAGAGAGGGAATAAGACATTATTGAAGCAGATGGTAAAGCCTGACTTCTGCCCTGCTTCTCCAAACCTCATGCAGGTCTTCCTGCCTTCTTTGATACCCTTAAAATCAAAGGGAGTTGCTAAATAGTCTGCCTAGGACTTTCTAAAATCCTCATCAGCAGTCCTTGCAGATCAAGTAAGACTGACATCTGGGATTGCCCCTGGCTTCATCTTTTTTTGATCAAGGCAATCGCATCAGAGGCTGAATGTGTCCAGAGGAAGGGAGCTGGGTGCAGGACAGCATGCTCTCAGGCATCTAAATAAGCTGTGTGACCAGAATACAATAGTGGTGTGTGCTGGGGATACACAAACCCTTAGAAACAAAGACTAACAGTGTTGGAAAGGATCTAAGTGTTGAGAAGTGCAAGTCAAAAAGCACTGCAGATTTTGGGAGGTTACATTTTCAAGCCCTTACGTTTTATGAGCAATGCTTAGGCAGGGGTGGAAGTGGCCAGGATGTGAAGAGAACAAACAGTTCAATGTCAAGAGCAAATCATGTGGCTGCAAGTCAGCCTGCTTGCTTGCTGCACTAAAAATGCAGCCAGGTTATGGCTGGAAATTCCCACTGGGGACATTAAGTTGGTAAATTATTTTGAACAGAAAATAGCAGGATCATTGGGGGAGACAGCCATACATTGCATCAAGGAAAGTCCTGTGTTCTTCTGAAGGTTTCAAGAAGGGAGAAAATCAGGTTTCTTGATGAAGGTGAAGCAGTAGACCCTCAAGATTTCACTGCAGTTCACTGAAAACCTTGAGTCAGAGCCAGCTATTGCCTGTGCTGCACTGCCCACCCCTGCCTCCAGGCTGCCTGGGGCAGCAGCTCCTCTCCCATTTGGGCACCCTGGGCAGTGGCACACAGACACACAAAGTCAGAGGGGACTTGTTGCCAAAGCACCATACACACAGGCACACGCTTGCAGGAGAAAGGCAAAAAGGCCTGGGGAGATTGTTCGGGGTTTTCTTGTTTTGTTTTGGAGTCTTTTGTTGGTTGGTTGGTTGGTTGGTTTTTTATTTTTTTTTTGGTTGGTTTGTTTTTGTCGTTTTTTTTTTTCTTTTTTTTTTTTTTGCAGAAGTATTCTTGCTCTTCTTCCTTATTTCCTGGCTACAATCCTCCCTGTGCTCGCTTTAGCAGAGGAATGAAGATCTGTAGCAATCCCTTTTTGACTCTGTCCTCAGGGCCATGGGACTTCTGCTTTGCCTCCCTGTTTAACAGTTAATGATCTGGAAAAAAGAAACGAGGGGTAAGGTGACATTGGCAGGGCTGCAGCTCCCTGGGGAGATGGGGTGTCTGCAGGAGTTGGTGCCCTGCCTGGGCATCCCTGGCTGTGGGTGCCATGCAGTGCACATGATGGGGAGGGCCACCTAACCTGGGGTCTCTGCCAGCCTCACAGCACCTTGGCAGCCCAGACAGGATAAATAAGGGCTGGTGGGGTGCTGGCACAACCCAGCTGTCAGGGGACAGGCTTTCCATGCTGGCCAATATGGATTTGCAGCCAGAGAAGACTACAGAGGAACCTCTACAAGTGGATAGCATGCTGGGAACAGAGTTCAAGCGGGTGATGGCAGATGTGGGGAGAGATGTAAAGAATCTCAAACTATGTACGTTGCAAGTGTAAACCTGCAAGGACTGCTCTCCCAAGCTGTCAGCATTGTTCCACATGGCCCTGAATCAAGGTCACCACCTTTGTATTAGTCGTGGCTGGAAGCAGGAACATTTCCCATTGCAGTAATGGGCTGGTAGGACCTCAGTGCACCCTTAGGAGCTCTTGTAAGCCTGCATTACACGTGCAGAGGAAAAAAAGGCTATTAAGATCCTGTGGCTGTCATGTGCACAGGGGATGAAAACACTCCAGCCAGCAAGGTATCATCTCATTGGCAGCAGTGTGAGTTGGACAGCCCACCTGGTGACCGTGGTCACAACAGCAGTGTCTATACACTCCTCTGACTCCTAAATGCCCTTTTTGTTGCTGTAAGCAGTTTAAACAAAAGGCCAAATGTTTTTGTGTGGTAGGGACAGCAACAGCTAACGCTGTGCCTCCTGGGGAATGCAGACCTCTGACACATCACCTGTGTGCGTGTCTGAGAGTGGGTGTAGTCATCAAGGAAGGGAGGTTGTAGTGAGGTGAGTGTTTGTCTCTTCTCCCAAGTAACATACAATAGCACAAGAGGCAATGGTCTCATGAACTGCCAGCAGAGCTTTAAGTGGGATGCTAGGAGAAATTCCTTTACTAGAAGGGTTGTCAGGCACTGGAGCAGGCTGCCCAGGGAAGTGATGGAGTCACCATCCCTGGAGGAATTTAAAAGATGTGTAAATGTGGTGCTTAGGAACAAGGTTTAGTGGTGAAGTTGGCAGTGCTGGGTAAACAGCTGGACTTGATGAATCCTAAAGGATTATATAAAAGGCTGGTGCCCAGGGCACTGCCGGAGAGCAGCCCACAAGCAGGACATAGGCAGGGGCAGCTTTCTGGTGACAACAGCATCTTTCTGCCCATGGCACAGTGGCAAGTGTGGCAACAATGTAAGGAGAACAGCAAGAAAGCAGCAGATGGTGGCTGTGGAACCTGGCGCAGTAGCTAGTAATTACCAGTGAAGAGCTAATTCAAATGAAATTAAGATATACTTGATGTGGTTTCTTGGTGAAATTGCTGTCCACGTGGTGGAGAGTCAAAACTGCTTCAGCACCTGCATGAAGAGCTTTCAGAAGAATGCTGGGTCTTACAGTGAAACCCAGATCTGTTCAGGTCCTGGGATATGAGTGAAAGTGTAGTAACAGGGGTTCAAGACAGCACCTATTTTGACACCCCCAAAATGTTAAAACTTTCAAACTCAGGAGACTAAACCTGAGGTCCTAAATCCAAACTTTAGCAGGTGAAAAATAATGTGACTGAATGTTAAGGCAATGCTGAGTAGTTAGTAGCTCCTAAGGAATGAATTTAATTTCTTATTTCTTATTTTCTGCATCTGTGCTGTCACCTTAAAGTAGCTCCTGGTGTTCCAAAAAGCAGCCAGTTCTCATTGGGTCTTCTGTCCTTGAGATGAGAGTGGGCAGGCAGTACTGGGAACAGCAGAATATTTTCTTTGAAATCCATTTCTAGACCAGGATGAATGTTGTGGGTCCCCATAAATTTTCAGAAGATGTATTTTCAGAGACAAAACGATGTATGTTCATGAGATGCAAACAGTCAGCTATTGTTTTAAAATAAGCAACATGTCAGGGCTGCTCATGTATCAAGAATGTCAGCAGTACAGCAAGCTGATGGGATAAGGGACTTTGCCTCCCACCCTGGATAAAAATACCATAATAATAGTCATAACATTCTGATTCTTCAGTTTACAGATGAAAACAGAATCAGAGGTGGTAAGGAAGCACGTTTCAATTTTACACTCTTAAAAATATTTCCAGCATATTTTTATTTTTCAGTTGGGTGAACTGCTGGAAGATGGAAGTCTTTATTTCTACCCTGAATCTATGAAAACATGAAGCGTTGATCCCTTTAGTCATTGTCACTTTAAACTCACAGTGGCATTGCTACTCTGAGAAGGTGATGGATGCATTTTATTGGCTTTTCAGTTGCACAACAGAGAAGGTGAAGCTCTTCCTGCTCAAATTCTTGATGGTGCACAGCAAAATGATATGATAATTACATTACATCGCTTGCATGTTCACAAAGTCAGCAGCTCAGTTTTTGCTGAGGTTGCAGCATGCAGTGGGTGCTTAGGGATGTCTTCTGTTCCCCGGTGGGATGGGATGTTTGCACAGCAGAACAGCTTTGGAGCACAAGTGCAGAGATCATCAGAAGATGGTATTTTCTGTTAGACCTTCTCCTGCTCCATCAGCCGAACCGAATATGTATGGTCTCAATCCTAATATTTCTGTTTTGGTGTCAGTCTTTTTTGTTCTTTCTGTGAAGAACAGTTCTAGTGCACATTTGTGGAGGAATGCTAAAAAAAAGGAGGTCCCCAGGCTTCAGAATCATGAAAATGTTGTTGGTTCAGGTGCTTTGCTATAGAAAGGTGAAACCATAGCAATTCTGATGTCTCAATTTCCCTGTGTCCCATCATGTGAGACACCTTAGGTCAGGTTATTTGATCTGGAAGGGCAAAATGGTTGCACAACCCATCACGTGCAGGAGAAAGGGACGAGGACTGCCCAGACACAAGGACACAAGGCTGGTACCTGGTACTTCTGTGCCCCGAGGGAAGGACCTGGGGCTCAGAGAATGAGGATGCTGCAGTGGGGCAAGGGGAGGCTGTGGCACAGCCAGGGGTACACACAGAGCTGCAAGAGGAACACAGAGCTGCAGCTGTCAGGCAGGTCTGGCGACTGGAGACAGAGATTAAGCATCAGATCTGGGGCAAAAAATCTTCCTTACAGCACACGTGGTACTTGCTAAGAGATAAGCCCTCTGCTTGCCAAGTGGAGTAATTCACTCCAAATAACCACGATTCCAGTTCAGGAGAGGCATCCGTGGAGGCTGCCAGAAACTGGCTGCATCCTCACTGCCTGTGCCACTAGTTTTCCTGGTAACTTTTGTAAGGGATGTGGACAAGGCAGGCTGATCAAAGCAGCACTTTGGAAACCAATAAAATCTTTAGAAAAGAAGTTGCTCTGCCTGTGAGCTGGCCATGGAGGAGTCAGGGAGTCACTGCTGCTTAAAATGCGGCTCCAAAATGCAGGAATCTGTTCTAGTTTCACCTTTCAGGCTCCTTAGGAAATGACTACAGCGCATGACTTATTCTGCCATGGCTTGTCAGGTTAGATAAAGTGGTACAAGCTCATTAATGTGGGTACAGAATAAAGCAAGTAAGTAGAGAAAAGTAATAGCCCTTGTTAGAGCAACTGGTGCTCTGGAAAATGTAATGGAGCAGATTTCAGGTGCTTGGGCCTCTTTCCAGAGTGTCTGCTTCTTACACAACCACAGGTACACAGTCATAGTTACTACAACCCTGTATAGGTGCTCTGTAATGAATAATTGTTTCCACACAGAAAAAGAAATTTTCACAGTCTTAGGTAGAACAGGTGAAAACCCCAACCAACCAAAAATAAAATAAAAAAAACCACAAAACCCCCACAAAAATGCCAAAGCAAAACCAAAAAAACCAAAACAAAAAAAGAATAAAAAACCCAAACTGAACCCCACACTAAAACACTTAAACCCTTCTTAATTCACTTTGGCTTTAAATCAGGCTTTAAAACATTTAAGTTCATCCTACCACATATTACTAAAACGTGACTTTGCAAACAAGCCCAGGTTCTCTTTCTCCACTTCTGCACAGCACACAAAAGCATATATTTTTTCATTGAAATGTAAAGCTGATGATTTCTAGTGCTGGCAGACCAGTTTATATAAGGCAGGTAGACCTGGATGCCTGGTGACAAGCAGGATCTGAAGGCTGCTTTAAGGCTTTCGTGTGCCTTGACACTGAGGGCAGGGCAGGCTGGAAACTCCACGCAGACACTTTGAAAATTGATGAATTCCTGCTCAGTTGAGAACAATACATTGATACCTCTGTTTTCCTGATGCTTCTTGTATGTTCATTGTTTTATGCCATGTCTGGGCTCAATGCTGGCTAGAGGGTCCATACTGACATTTCATTGATTTGCCACAGGAATTGTGATGGATGAACATGGAGAGTTTTGACCATTGTCTGGAAAGCAACTGGCATACAGAGAGGAGCACATTTTCTTCATGGTTTGGGTAGCAGGATCAGTGATGAAATAGCTGAAAAACTCATCATCCCAATGGATTTCTGAAGCTTGGAGACCAAGCACCATTGAAATGCGTGAGGCAATTCACACTTTCCCAACAGCACTGATTTAGCCTGGCTGCCAACTTCAGGAATTAAGGATGTAGCAATTTGCACTTGTTTCATGTTTTCATAGCCATAGATCTAGAGACATAGATCCAAAAACAAAACTAAGCCCCTAAATTCTGGAGAATTAGAGGATACTGATCTCCATGGAGTATTGATGAAAGACTATAAAATCCTGGATGTCATTCGGGCATGCCTGTCTATGCAACTTGTAGATTTGTCCTTGGTGGCTATTTTCTAGACTTTTTTCTTTCTTTCTTTCTCCTTTTTATTTTTTTTTTCTTTCAATAGTCTTGAATGGAAACCTTTTAGACCCACAACAGCTTGATGGTATTGTCTTTGAATTGAATCATTTCTTCAGGCATTTGAAATAATGAGGAGGTCGTTAAGTGTGAGTTTTGCATTGGACTAAGCAAACTGAGTAAGAAGTGGTTACAGAGAATTCAATAAACATCTCCTAGGCAAGAAAATGGCTTAGATGTGGGAAGAAAAAAGTTCTGGCTCTTAAAAGTGGCTGTATAGACAATAGTTCCTTTAGGGCACTCAACTGAAAAGTTGCTTATTTGATCTCCCAAGAAGATGCAAGATCTCTCAGCACAATATGCTGAACCATTAGGAAATTTGGATTAGGAAGGAGTAATTTCTGAGAGAGAGTAGTGCAGCTGAGATTTTATTCTGTGAAGACATATAAAGTGCTAGCAGCAGAACACAGTCTACTGTATTGGCAAGATGACAAGACTTGAAAGTGGTAAACATTGAACAGGTGGGATTGCAATTAATTTGCATAAATTGCTTTTCCTCTCTTTTTCTTTCACTTTATTTCCTACTTTCTTTCATAATCACCGTGAAGTACTAATTAGACTGTGATTTCTATTACAATCTGCAAGAAGAATTGGGCCTGTTTTACAGCACATCCTATAAAAGGACTCTTTTGCCAGACATCGACAGGAGATTGATAAAGTTGTTGTTGTTCAGCATCCATTATATCTCTGATAAACACAATTTCAAAAATAGGCTCCTTCAGTTTTGATTATTTGTGAGGGATAAGCATCTTGATGAAATTTTGTCTCATGCTAAAAATGAAAGGACACGACTGCACCATTAATGCCTTAATTTATGTGTTGTAAAATTGCTTCAACCTTTAATTGACCTCTTAATTTTAATGCCATGATTACTATAAAATAATGAAAGAGAAAGGACACAGATACATGCAAAGAATGACTCTGAATCAAAGGTCCATACCTGCCTACCTTCCTCCAAGGTGCAAAACTACTCACAGGGCAATGGTTTGGATTTTTTTAGGGGGGGAGGGAGAGGCAAAGCAGTACATGGGTCAAGTATTAACCAGAGTAATGACTGACACCACCTGTACATGCCAAATAAAGGCTGCAGGCATACATTTATTTAATGTTTCCTGCCTTTGGTTGAGGGGTAGAAGGGAGGCTCTTCTTCTTAGAGGGTTTCTTGTGATCGAGCAGCCCCAGAGCTGGCTTGGGGGGAAACTCCACTGCTCCTGCCCTTTGTGAGAAAGGGACCAACAGTGGAGGGAGTGGGACCTCCAGCAGCTCCAGCTTGAGGAAAAAATGAAAAAGGGATACAAATGGCTACCTGTTTAACCCCAAGCCCAGTACTGTGGTGAATAAAACCAACCCAAATGCCCAAGGACATGATAAGGAGAAATTATTTAACTGCTTGAGACAATGTGAGGCTCCTAGACAATGAACAGAGGAACTCGAATTGCTCATTTATGATCATAAATTCAATAGAGGTGGCATTGCTGGAACTTGAGGGGAAATTTCTGATGGCTGAAATCTTTAAATCACTGAAAGGTTTACTGGACAGAAAGGGATGAAACCATGACACCATCCCCACAAAAAGAAAAAAAAAATAAAAAAAACCAGGCATGGTTTATTTACTAGTGACAAATGAGAAAGAAATGATCTTGTGGATTGATTTTCCATCATGAAAGGCTCAAAAAAGAGTTTGGGTTGATGTCTGTAAGAAAGCAGCTGTTTTTATGGAGGAACAAACAACTGGGTCCTTCAACTACTATCTATAATATATAGGAGGAAAAAGAAAGAGGAATTTTTGTGGGACATGTTAATCCAAATGACATATGCTGGTAGTCTCATGCTGCCAGCACTCAAGTATCTTCAGAATCACTAAATAACATTCTTAGTTTTCTATATTAAAAAGTATCATATCAGTGACCAGAGAAACCCTAGATTAGGCTTTGCCTCAGCACCGTGAAGGAACGACAGCACTAAAAATAGTGGTACAAAAAATAAATAAATTTGTTCATAACGTGATTAAATTTGGTGAAGGCAAGCAAAATGAAAATCAGTGGCTCTAGCTAATGCAGGTTCACAAAAAGTAAAAAAATTCTGGGCTAAGTTGGGGAAAAAATGTAAATGATAACTGGAAACAGTCTCAGAGTATTTTACAGGTTGTCCAATAAGCCAGAGCTGGTAAAAAATAAGGGTATATTAATTTGAACAAAACCAAAAGCATCCCAGCTGACATGAAGCTGCTAAAATGAGAATCCTCCTTTCTTTGGATATGTAATAAGTAGAAGAATGGGGAAGCTGTGAGTGGTAACCATAAGACAGAACTTTCTAACTAGAAGAGCTGATACAGCCCTTTCCATAGGAAGAGATACTAAACACTTGAGATAAGGTTTGATATGAAATGCTTGAGCCCTAAGCTTCTTAAGAATAAAAATCCACCTTCCCTTCTCAGCTCAGCTGTGCTCCAGTTAATCTTGCAGACCCATTTGAGAAGTGAAACTTCATCCATCACTTGCAGCAAAGACTTAAAAGTATTTACAGATACAAAACTGGGATGTTACAGCCATGTATGAGATCTTCAACTCCAGTAATAATTTGAGAGAATAGCCAAATTGCATCTATACATTTAAAAATGCATAACTTCCCTTCAGAAAGGTGAGGGAGAATGGGGGGTTGTCCTGAGTGTTGGCATGG
The DNA here is from genome assembly GCF_003957555.1 of Calypte anna. NCBI lineage: Eukaryota > Metazoa > Chordata > Aves > Apodiformes > Trochilidae > Calypte > Calypte anna. Next base: position 71,547,212 of record NC_044246.1, read on the forward strand.
CCCCTGGAGAAGCCCCATGGAAGGAAAGGAGGAAGCAAATGCATTAAATGTGTTGGCACTCCAATGGACACAACCAATCAAAAGTCTGTTGGGTCTTACTCACAAGAAAAAATAATAGAAACTGTGATGGGAGAGACTGGACTGATGATGTCTTGAAAACATAATAATGGGTGTTACAGATTGACAGGCAAGTGCTTCCAGTAGAACTACCCCAGCTTTGTTATGTTGTGATAAGAGGTGGCTGATAAAATTAATGTTGCTACCATATATTTAAAGTTGTAGGCTGTTTTTTTTTTTTTCTTGGATGGTACTTGACACTGGTGTAGAAAGTGGGAGTGATACAAAATCAGCATAGCACACTGAAGCAAATATGGCTTGCTTCAGCAAAATAGCAAGAAAAATTATTTATCATAAAGAGATGCAAGTGCAGTCCCGAAGTATTATTGGTCTTCTTCCTGTAATGTTTCACCAGGTTCCTTGAAGTCCTCCTCAAGCCTGGTGTCTGATCAAGATTTCAGAAGTGCCACAAGTACAGAGCTAAGTCACTTCTGAAAAGGATCAGTTTGAACAAGATACCTTCAGTTTTCAGCTGCCCTTCCTCAGAGAAGTAGAGAAACCGAATGCCTCCTACTTAGTGGTAAGGATTAATATATTGAAAAATAGAAAAATATAACAAATGTTATAAAAGTGGCATTTGGGTAGGGACCTGGCCATGTCAGCCTTATAGGAACAGTTTGATTTCTCCAAAGGCCATTCCTGAATAATGAAACTCATTTTCAGATTTCATCTTTGTGTTTGGAGAGTTCGTAATTCTTGAGGACTATTTCTTGCCAATGTTCCTTAATTATAGTTACAGATAAAGGTTAGTGCTTGCACAGATCATAGAAAAAAACTTAAAATGGAATAGATCAAGATAATAATTAATCAGTAGTCTTCCTATCCCTCATCCGTCCGTTCTGCTGATACTTAAGGCAAAGAAGTTCCTGACTGTAAGAGCTGGAGTTTGAGATGAGTTGAATTCTCATATCTTAAATAAGATTGAAATATAGTTTAAAATGGCTTCAAAGTGTTGTTAATTCAATAACACAATCACTCTGGTAATACTAGACTGCATGGAGATGTGGCATCTGTTGATAAACTTACTGAAGAAAGCAACAGGCAACAGTTTAGGCAATGTCTTTGCTTTCAGAATGAAGAATGGCAGAAGGAAGTTTTGGGCACCTTTGTTAGGCAAACAGGCACATTACTATGTTTATGGATGTCTCTTCTTGACAACAGCACATCCATTCCACTTAGAGCAAGTGGAGTCAGTTTTCTTCTCACTTCTGAAACATTTCCCCCACCATCACTGGTCTATCAATTAATTCCATGTTTATTGGCCAAATTCATTAGGAAATCTTGTATTTAAATGGAACAAACTTAGTGACAATGAAGTGTCATACTGGAAGAGCAGGAGTCAGAAATGCTCTACATGAAAAGCTCAAAGATGGCCCAGAGAAAAGAAATACTGCTCTGAAGTTCCTCTATGCCATAGGGTCTCATTTTTAAAGAAAAAAGGAAAGAATTACATTTTTTTCCAGTTAGGGTGCCAGTTCAGAGAAGGTTCAGCTGAAGTCTATTTTTCATCAGGTTCAAATCATGTTAGGTCAAGTCCTAATCCTTCAGCCAAGATGATGGAACTGTAGCAAGGCACCTCCCTTTCATCAGGCTGTTTGCAAATATAACAACTCTGCTTCAAGAGCAAATGTATGAGAATATTTTGGTGACTCACTTGCAAAAATAATTTTCTCCTTTGCTATTCCATTTAATCTCCCTTCATATTTTAAGGCATGCTACAACTTTCCCACCACCATCCTTTCCTCTTGTAGCCTGTACTGGAAAAGGGGAATCATCTTTCAAGAAAAACATGCCTCGTGGGAGAGAAAAACTTGGCACCTGCAATGTCTTAGTATGTATTTTTGGGACAAAACAAAGGGTATTCTTGTCTAAGAATAATGTGCTTCACTGAGTTCCTCCCCCAGGAGAGATAGTAGGAGTTGTTATCTCCTGGCCCTTTGGCTGAAGTTCAGTACAGCTTCTTTGCTTGCTGTGTGAGGGAGTCCCTCCTGCCAGGCTGTGCTGCCATCCTGCTGGGCTGCTCTCAGGTGAGAAAGTCTCATGGCACATGTGTGCAGGAGTGTTGGATTCCTTCACAGAGTGAAGGATTTTTTGGCTTTGAGGGTGATTCTGTCAGCTGGATATTTCAAGTCCCAAATCAAACAGGCACGAGCAACGTTGGGTCCTTGTTCTCACTCTGAGGCTATTTAGGTATATTCTCCAGGGCAGGACTTACAACTTGACTGCACCATCAGTGTTTCATAGAGCCCTTGTGGGCTTCATACATGCCTCACACTCACTGTGTGTGATACTATGGGTGCTCTGAACCTTGTGATTGATTAAAGATCCAAGACTGGAATGGGAAGTAAAGTAACACAAAGTTTCCATTGAGTCCTTGGAAGCTAAGGTACCTAGTAATTATTATAATCACTATACTTGAAAACTGTAAGTACAAATCTATTAAAAAACAGTCCTGAAAATGCCCCTCTCCTAAACTTAACTTTAGCTTTCCTGTGGGCCAGCACCTTTGGAGAGGAACCAGGTCTGCCTTCATGTCTGCCCAAAGACCACCTTTGCCCTGGTGTAGAGGGCAGCCCTCTGAGGGGCAGCTTTTGCTCCTACATGTGTTCTCTGATTTGCTGTGTGCTCAGTCTGATGGAGCCCAGCACCTTGCCCAACAGGCAAGCTGGGAGCAGGCAGATTAACACAGAGATGATGCCTCTCTCTGAAAGTCTTTTTGAGGTGTTTTGTGCTCTCCCTGAGCCAGGCTGTATTGGTAAAGTCTGCATTGTCAGTGTGGATGTGCACCACAGGGGACAGACACAAACATGACATGAAATGGAAGACCCAGAATTGTGCTTCCCCCCCTGGTTTTTTAATTAATAACTGCCAGAGTGTAATGACTGCAATATTTTTTTTAATAGAAAAAAGCTTCTTCCCTGTTTAAGTTATACCATTTTCTTTTGTGGTTTATCCTGTCCACACCTCTGGGGTTAGGTCTTAATTTTGAGCACTAAACAAAATCCTATGCTTTGTGTATGAACCAGAAAGTAACACACTGACCCCCTCCTTCTAGCCCAAGTTGCAGTGACCATCTGGAGACTTCCCTGTTCAACTTTGGATGAACTTCAGCTGAAGTAAGAGAGCCAGTTTGGCTCCATACAATCTGTTCTAAGCCTCATTGTTACTATTAGCAGTTTGTCTTAGTGACAAGGCAGCATTTTGCCTATTGAAGGGCTGGTTTTAGTGATTCAGCGTGTTTCCATTGTTTGCAGTTGTGAGTAGATCATTCAGGCTCTTATGTTTCCAGTGCTGTGGACACAAAGCAAAAAGGCAGCTCTTACTCACAATAGCTTATTATACTGGGGTGTTTTTTCTTGTTGTTGTAGTTTTTATGAAGGATTTTGGATAGATGTACAATAGATGCAAGCTCATTTGAGGATCAGGTTTTTTTCTTGATATCCTTGCACAGCGTTCCTCTTAACAGGGCTCTCTTTGCTCCTAATATTCAAAGCAAGCTAGTTTTGGGCTAGGGTGAGGACCAAAACTACAAATTTTTGTTAAGGGCAGTTGCAGCTCCTCAGACTATATCCAGCTGTTGTCAATAGGCACTGCATCATCATCATTCATCAGGACACAGGTGACACAGAGGTCACACAGGAGAAACTGGATTTTATTGTCCATTGCCAACAATGGCTTGAAAAATGATCACACTGAGGTTAAAGTTATGGCAATAAGCAAAGTTATGTGAAGGACACATTCTCCTTGTTTCTGATGACACGAAGCCGAGGGTTAGTGTCGAAACAGTGGAGAGTGGGACTTTACAGGAAAAACTGGAAAACACCACTAATTTGAATAGCAGTAACGAGAAGGAGTGCAGGGTCATGAACCTAGAGGCTTAGTAATGAGCTCTCAGCTCATACCAGAAATGCTTATCCATTGAAAGCCGTGGAGACAGAGAAAGCCCCGAGTGCATTGGTTAATCATACAGTGGCTTTGAGCTACCACTGTGGTGTAATGTGGCTCAGTAAAAGAGAGGGCCAACTCCAGAGTGTTCTGGGGAGGAATTTTTCAAGAATTATGGGGAAATATTAATGCTGTTTCACTAGTAAAACTGCACCTGGAGTTGTCTTTACAATATTTGTCAGCCATGTTGGGAGACAGATGGATTCAGCTGGAGCAGGTGCAACGAATGGCTACAGGGATTAGCACCGGGCACTCAAATATACAGGAGTAAACTGGAAGAGCTTGATTTATTTGTCCTAGCAGAATAAAGGCTAAGGAAGAATGCAACTGTGCTCTATAAATACAAGAGTGAATTAAACACAAGGAGCAAGAAGGTATATTTAAACAAAAGAACAATGCTGCCTTGAGCAAACAGGTGTGTGTGTGACTTGGTGGTGATTACAGTTTCTAACAAAAGGTTCTGGAATACTAATAGGGGAAAGAAACCAAAATACTCTTTGGATATATTTTAATAAATTGATGGAGATGAATGTATGAAACAGTTACTTATTAACAGAACTCAAGCCCATGATATCTCTCTTGCAGAGTGTCCCTGCATTTCCTGAAGAACATTGTTAATAACATGATTTCCTGTTGATCTTTGTTTAGCATCCATTATGTGTCTGTGCCAGGCATTATGTGTGCCTGAATAGCACTCACTTTGGGATGAAGAGCTTGAAAATGCAAGTCTTACTGGTCTTGGATCAAGTCAAGCAGACTCTAGTTCAGAGAGGTACAATTCATAGAGGTACCCACCTTCTAAGATTTCAACTTAGGAACATGAAATCTGGGCTTCTTCTCCACCTGAATGCTCCTGCTTCCTCACCCCTGTGTCCTTTATCTCTTCAATCTTCCTCTCCTGAGTCTCTGGCTTCTTGAATGAATTCCCAACTTCTATGACATTTAATCCTTCCCCTCTTCTGTGCATTTTCTACCTCCTGGTGTTTCACAGCCAGCCTAGACAACCCTTCTGCGCTTTGGAGTCATTTCCCAAGCTGAAAAACTCCCTGTTGGATGGTAAAATGAAGTGACCTGCTGTTTTTACTCCATATACTGCAGTGCAGGAGCTTGTCACACCGCTGGGATTAGTGTTGGCAAACAGCATTTGCAACCCAGCAGCTCTCCCAGTGCCCAGCACAGTGCAGGTGGGTGCCCAGTTGCTGCCAGCTGGTACTGGCCACCTACCACCCCTGCTCCTGCTCCCTCTTTCTTGCATTACACCCCCCTGCAGCAGCCCTTCTGCCCTGTCACCCCAAGCCCTTTTCCTCTCCCATCAACATGCACCCTTCCCTGAAGAGGGGCAGCCAACCCAGGAGTCCCCAGTGCTGCCCTGGCTGTCTGAGACAACAACCTGCCCATCATACATCACCATCAGCCTGGCAAGGCAAGCCACACAAATCCATTCGTCAGCCAAAAAACAGTCTCTATAGCTAAAAATAAACAAATAAATAAGTTAAACAAAATCATTTCCCAGCACTTTGAAGTACATTAAATCACATTTTGTGCTGCAGCATTTGCTTGTGACTCTTGACAGCAGAGTTACACTGTTATTGTAGGGGTATGGAACCGTATCCCAGGCTATAAAACTGCACACAGGAGCAGGCAAAGCTGCCTGGCTGGGTTCCTGCTGCTTTCCCTGAATGTCCTGCACTGCTGAGCTGAAGGCATTTTATTGCTGTTCAGTGGGGAGATGCTCATGCTGGGTGGGAAAAGAACCTTTCTTCTGTTTGGGAAAAAAAAAAAGAAAGTTGGCCTGTAATCCCTTAATTGCATCTGGACATTAGTCAAGCAAAGGTGTGGTAAGCTAATTAGGATGATTGTGAGAGGTTTTCATTTCCTGCCTCTTTCTTATTATCCTGTAATTGGCTATCTTCTTTATTTGAGAGGCATCCTGAAAAATAACAAACTTAGATAAATCTTTTTTTGCTCCTCTGACTTGTTGCTTGTTTCCCTGCCCTCTCTGGTAGCATTGTGGGCAACAGTTTAACACGAACTATGACTGTAACCCTAGCAGTGACTTTTAGACACTCCGTGCATACACCTCTTTACCAATTTGCTGTTTCCCACCTCCAGTATGCAAACCCAGTGGCACTGCCCTCAGTACTCTGGGGAGGGACAGAGCTGAAGGGGGTGCCCCCAAGAAGGCTACAAAGCCCATTCCCTACTGCCACTTTCCAGACAGAACTGTTCCCAGGTGAACTGTAAAAATGATGGAGCAAACACTATGTATGACAAAGCTACAGTGAAGTCACAGTAATTATTAAGTGTCTGACACCTGAAAACCAAGACACAAGGAATAGAGAAGTAGCAGCAATCAGGCTAAATTTTCTTATAATTGTCTCCTTACTATGAGTCTGTTACGGACAGAGAGGGAAAAGCACATCTAAGAAAACTGCAACATTGGACCGCATTTGTGTTTAAAAACAACTTCCAGCAAAAGCTCTTTTTTTCTCAAAAATAACTATTTCACAAAACAATGTCCTTACAGTTTCTCTTTACCAGAAGAAAAAATTTTGCACCCCACACATTTAGGCAGATTGCTGTTTTGCTAAGGCTCTAGCTCATTTCCTTCAGGAAACACTGGAATTATCTGGGCTCACTCTGTACTAAGGTTACACCTACCCCCTGCTGTGGCTGTGCTGCAGTGCCATAAGAACCTCCATCTTTATCATTTCAGCAAATTGTTTTTCAAGGTAGCCATACAAGATGTTTATAGAGGCAGCGTTTTGTTGGTTTTGTTTTTCCCAGCCTTAGAGCTTCCTGCTCCCTTTGAATTTCTCTACTTCTTTGACAAGGGGGTTTGAAAGTCTAATTATCCATCACAGAAACTTTACTGTTTATAATTCTGAAGCCATGACTGGGCATGGGTAGCAGCTGCACAAAGCTCTGCTCAGAGACACCCCTCACAACTTCTGTATCTACAGGTAAGCAAGGGTGTTGACCTACTTCAGGAGCTGCTAAAGGGCCCAGAGTTAACTACTTCAAAATGTTTTTCTAGTATGAAGACAGCAAAGTCTCTCAGACACCCTCTTGCAAACCTGAGGAATTCTGTATCTCGAAGCTGCTCTTGACCATGTTGGTTCCCCAACTCTCATCTCTGGCTTGGTAAAATTTCAGCATTAGAGGAGGGCATAAAGAACATAACATTTACTGTCCCCGAAGATGCAAAACAGCTGAGTGGGACCAGAAACACCAATTAATTTGCAATTTTTAGAAATAAGGTCAATTTTGTACACAGGTCTAAAACAAGATAAGGAGGAATCAAGAAGATTCTGTTATTGCACTGGACTAAATCTTGGTTGAGTTTTCCTCACTCTATACCTTGTACCTCTGTTCAAGCTGCAAACTGTGACTGAAAGCAGATCTACCTACTTATCCTTCACACTTCTTCAGCTTTTGAAAAATGGAAACTACAGCATTCACTACAACAAACTACTAAACAGTTTATTAGCTGTTTAGAAGGCCTTCCAGTCTACCAACATTATAGTTTCAAAATTTGTTTCAAATTACTATTGTGATGAATGAAGGAAGAGGTGGTATTACTCTTACAGGGAGAGCTCCACTGAAGAAGATTTCTTTCTTAGTAAGTATTAATTTTAAATGCTGATAATAAAGAACAGTGATGAAAGAAGAAAGGCATCTCTCTCCAAAAGAAATCTGTGATTCATTGTTTTTACTATGAATGTAACAAGAGTAATCTGCCTGATTTGTGAACCTGGAAGTTGTTTCACCTCTTGCGTGAGTTTGTTAGAAGGGACTGATTGATTGATTTATTTAAAATTAACTATCTATATCTTATTGTCTTGTATTTACCTGTTAGAGAACAAACAGATCCTTGATATCTTTGCTCCATTAGAGCTTGTCTGGTTGTTCCATTACAAAAGTCTATGCCCCAAAAGGAAATCAACCCTTTGGCAACAATGCAATTTTCACAGCAATTTTCAGGTTAGTTCTTTAATGGGCCTGATGCCTTATACAGCCTCTGGGGATGGAAAAAAGCAGTTCCACAGGCATAAGATATATAATTTCAAGCTGGTGCTTTTAATATCAGTTAGAAATGGTTCTTAATAACAGACATATTTACTTAATGATTCACTTGGTCTTAATTACATAGTAACAAGCTGCTATGATTCCACCCTGTATTACTGTATATGGTCTTCTTAAAACGTACTACTTCTGCGAAAGAGAATTAACTGCAGGAGTACATTTTTAAACCATCCCCATAGTCTTCTTGCTTTAGCTGACTAACAAGTCCCATGTTATGAAAAAGAAGCAGATTTCTGATGCTGGAAGACATCCTGGACATGCCTCTGCACTTCTTCTAACTGGATTATTGGGAATTTTACTTGTTTTTCAAACCACTTGGCTACAGTGAGAAGCTGCTTCTCCTGGAATGAACGTCCAATGAACTGAAGGCCAATTGGCAAGCCTCTCTCTGAAAGAGCTGCAGGAACATTTATGGCTGGCAGTCCTGGGGAAAAAAGAAAAAAAAGAAAAAAAAAGTTAATAACGAGAAACTTAATTAAGAGTAATTTAATGAGTCAGCATCCTCTAAAGAGACTCCACTCTCCTAAGATAGAGATTTTGGTCTCTGGAACTTGAGCTGATTCATCTAACTGTAGCCCCTGCCTGTCTCCAAGATGCCTCACTTTAAAATCTAAAAAACATTTATTAAATAAGCTACCCTTACAGCTGGTTATAACCACAGGAGTTAAAACAGAGGTGACATACCTTGATTCCAAAGTAGATGCTAAATAGCTGAAGGGAATGGACATTAAAACTGACTAGGCAGAGGAGAACAGTTGAATTCCTGTCCCTACTCACCAGCCAGGTTTACAGCCTGGGTCAGGATGTCATCTTGAGCACTGCGGGTTCTGTTGTCTTCTTTGATGAATTCTCTATAAGGCACTGGATCACTCAGAGTGGTAGGAGTCAGTAAAATATCAATTCCGCTCCTGAAAACCTTCAAAAAGTCATTGGCAATGAGACGTCTGACTTTCTGTGCCTTGATAAAGTAATTCTCATAGTTCCTAAGAAAAAAATATGGACATGAGGACCTGACATTAATTCCAAAAATACAGAGCTTTATTTCTTAGTTACTGCAAAAAAGGTAAGGCCAGTATTCCTTCTGCTTAAAGGACGAACACTGGTACTCAAGTTTTGGATATATCAAAAACATGCTGTTTATGTTCTCAGAGCAATGGAGATCTCAGAGAAGGAAGAAATGAGGTGAAAGGGAAAAAAACCCAAAACAACCAAAACCAGTTTACAGTAATTAACTAAAAATCAAAACACTTTTATGACCTTACTGAAACTAAACTATGTATAGAAATTCACTAAAGGGAAGCACAGCAAAACCTAGAGACAATACACAACTAAGTGATGCTAGAAAATAGGCGTTAAACATTTAGGATTCAATCTAACAAGATACTTAAAGAATGTGGAAAAGTCCCATCATCTAAGGAGGACTCCATGCAGTCAATGGATTTCTAAATCATCCCTACACAGTTCTAAAGCAGAAACAAATTAGTCAGCTTTACACCTACTGCTCCTTATAACTTCATATGCAGAACTGGTAAATATGGAATTCTTAAATTAAGGAGAGTTCAGCTTCAAAAGTAATTGCCATCTAAACCCACAGCTATTCTGAAAAGGAAGGAAAAAAAGCATAGGGAGGGTATTAACAACGGTCACATGCTAGAGTGTTTGTAGACAAAAGTGCAACTGCCCCAAAGCAACTTTGTTAGAGTAATCTAAAGATGTATTTTTCTAAAAAATACCAATGAAAACTGTTATAGTAAATAACAGACAGAACATAGCAGGTTTAAATTAAGAAGTTACAGAAGTTGTATCATGGGATTTTTTCTATAGTAATTTCTGAAGTGATCCTAGCTGTAAAGACTGTCAGAAAAACACTAAAAGGAACAAAAAGGACCTTAAAAATATTTAAAGCTGGAAAGGCTCTTTTGGGTTAAAAAAGAATGAAAAATATTGTTAAATCAAACATATACTCTCTGTTAAATCTGATACAACTCTGACAAGCTTCCATTGCTTCCTAAACAACCACGGAGATACAAGCAAGATAAAAATAATGTGTAAAATGCAACATTTGCAGAAGACGCATTTATTTTCTCTCAGCTATTTATTCTAAGAATGTTTTCAGAACCCTGGGTTCTGTTCTTCAAAAGTAATTTACTGCAAACAGGAATAGTGCTCTTTTTCAGTCTTGAACAACCTTGAAGCCAACGGTGTAATTTCTTTCACAGAAGAGTGAACTACACAAATTTTAAAGCAGCCTCAGGAAAGCTGATCTAGACAGACAGTAGTAAGCAGGAGCACACTTGGCAGGAATATCAGCATTCCATAAAAACTGGTTGCTGCGTTCTGACTGACAACATTCCTGTCTCTGTGAGCAACTACAAGTCAGATCTGATGAATACTCATGCTGACAAAGCTCTTTCTGTAGTGCACTTGCTTTGAGACTGATTTACGTTACTAGTGTTTCTGTTAGGACCTGAAAAATTAAGAGAGAAATCAGCAGTTTTACTAACATAGTAAATTAGGACTGTTGGATAAGAAATAAACACTCAGGGGGGGGAAAAAAAAAAAATCAGACCGATCCATCCTCCAACTTCTCTACATGAGCTGGATAAAAACCTCTTTTATGTAAAGACATCAGCTCAGTACCTTTGCCAGTGCCTTTCTCTCCCTGTACACTGAGACAAAGAGCTGCAGTTAATTTAATTGCTGCATCTTCTGGCTTTAGGTATGAAGACCTCCCTAGAATGAACCCACAGATTTTCTAGACAGTTCTAATGAGAATAACAGCTACAAAACTTTTAACACTGTGACAGTAATGGCTTCAGTATGATTTCAGTGCCATACCATAGGATAGTGTTTTGCTTAATGGATGCAAGTAACACCTTGGTAAGGGAAAAGAAAAAAGATCACTAAGTTGTTTTACTTACTGAATTCAGGTGGCTCACAGTAAGACTAAAGGAAAACATTTTCATTCATAATTAACAGTTCACTAGGTATTATATGGCTAAGTGATAATACAAGTAGGTACTAGTATAAGGATGAATATTTTTACGTCATGATTAACAATCACACTTTGCTCAAAAAAACAAATTAAAAAAATTGTTAACTTGGCAAATTTGCACTTCAAGAAGTCTGCTTACTGTTTCAACAAGAAATAGTTTCCTGATAGAATTCTTCCTCTTACAACATCATTAAAGCCTTCTCGTCGAGTTGCAGCATACATGCTTTCTGTGGACTTGTTCATGTCAGAACGGTGTCCTGGAAAGAAAAAGCAATTAGGAAATTAATATTTTCTGTAATCCTTACAATTTAACAACATAATGTAAGGTTATACACAGTAAAACAATAAGCCATTGTTTGCTGCACTCTGACAGGCTACTGTTCTGGAAAGACAGCAAGAATGTTCCTGTTTTATTATAAACATATTGAGCAGATTTTAAACCCTGACACTTACATGTCTAGAAGTTAAATGTTTTTAAATATGTATTTATTTACCCATTTTTATTGAGAAAGGTTTTTATATTTCATCTTGGAAAAGTAACACCAAACATTCAACCATGAAAAGCATAATTTTTCCTAGCATGCAGTAATGTATTTATTGTCTGAGAAAAAAGTTTTTTAAAGCCCTTACCATATTCCAGTCCATCAAAACGAGCCATATTTGATGCCACTTCTGCTGTGCATAGCACATGATAGCAGACAATTGAGTAACAAGTGTGTGGTAGACTCACTTCAGTAACTTTAGCACCTGCATTCTTAAAGAGGTCAGCAGCCTTTGACCAGAGAGCCAGAATTTCACTAGAAAGCGCTGGTGCATGATACTCCTTAGAGAAGAACAAGAAGGTGAGTGAATTTACACACCAGTTTACACACCACAATGGCAACCAAAATGCAAATACTCCTTGCTAAAAATGCATTGAAACTAACTTCACCACTGCATGATTTATTACAGCTTCTTGCATCTATTACATCTTATACAATCAAGCAGTATTAAATTAGCAGGATTCAGCATTCTTAAAACTATTCTGTTCATCTCAGTAGGATCAACCCACGTAACACAGACCATGGAATTTCTGGAGTTTCTTCTGAAGGAGAAGTTGCCCATCTATCCATTTATTTGTCTAATTCATGGAGACTATACTGCACTGCTCTGCAGTTCATGAGGAGAAATGCTTCGTGGTTAAATGCTAACACTGGGCTCTGAGCAGGAAAAAAGAATTACAGCCACAGCCTCTCAGTGGCAACCTGCATGCCTCAGTGAAACAAAGACAGCAAGCCACCAAAGAAAAACTACAGCTAAAGGGTTGGGAGACTTAGATAAGCTACGTTCCTGTTCAAGAGGTAAGTTGGAAGATACTGGATGAGAATCATCTACTTTTGAAATACTTGCTTTGTTTCTAACGCACCATGTTAGGGTAATAAAACTGTCTGATCTCTGAGTAGCTAAGACCCATGTTTAATATATGCATTTATCTGTCTAGGACAATCTGAAGCAGTAGAAAACAACTGTCCAAAGGATAGGAAAAATTAACCAATACCACTATTTTAAATTTATCAAAATCTAAACAGTATGCAGCTAATTAATATTCTAGGCATACAATTTTTGCATTTCACAGATCTGGAATAAACAATAGGTCAGTGGACACCTCTGTTTACCAAATTATCTTTTGGTATACCTGGTCTAGCACAGATTCCACTACTGATAATCAAACCAATAAATGTTATTGTCTTTTTGAAGGCAGAGCATTTACTAAACTAAAAATAGGCCTAAGTCCCAAATGCTGTTCCTCAATTTTAAGTATACTTACAGTTACAAACATGAATGATTTGCATACATCAGAAGCCTGATTACAGCTGTCTTTCAATCCCTGTTAGAGCTCTATGAATTGCAGTTCTATGTGCCAGTCAACTGTCTTAAAAATTCTCCTTCATATTAACACAGTGACATTTAGGCAAATACCTCAAAGCACTGCACAAACTGGTACTAATCTCACTGTATGAGAAGGTGCCAAGAGCAACTTGTTTGAGATTATACAGATGACCGAGAGCAACAGAGAGAACAAAGGACTGAAGTTCCTCGTTTCCCTTGGAACTTCCTACAACAACAAAATATTTTAGATGAAGCATTAGGTGATGCTCACCCAGAATCACCTGCACAGACAGAGCACAAACTGCTCTTTTCCAGGAGCTGCTTGTACTGTCTTCGCTATTTTAAATCATGAAAGATTGAAAGGTGATGGCCAAGACACAGGTATTTTCTGGTAGGTGCCCTATTTGCTGTTCCTGTCCACAATTACTGACTGGATTTAAATGTTACCTTTGGAATTCCTATCGAGAGCTTGCTGACATCAGGCAGATTGGGTAGTTCAAATGGCTTGAAGTCATCCTGAATTGTGGTAGAGTCTTTAGGATCATGTCCAGCAAGTAAGCCTGAAACATGACATCATATATGAAGAAGAGGGAAATGTCCATTGGGTAGCCAGAATTAGATTTGTTTTGAGACAATGTTGTAAACAAAGGCATATGGAGTAGCAATACCTAGCACAACTGCTGCATCATCCACACATCTGGTTAGGATTCCTGGCACATCCATGGAGTTCACTAGAGGAATGAGACCATGTCGAGAGATCAGTCCATATGTTGGCTTTAAACCTACTACACCACAGTGAGCAGCAGGGTTTCTGGTAGATCCTCCTGTGTCTGACCCTAAGGCTCTATGGTTTCAAAAGGATCATCATTAGTAAAGTAATTCAGAACACTTCCAAATAACAAAAAAAAAATCAATGGCTTTAAGATGCATGGATCCAAAAATATGTGAATTCTTCCGGATTATAGGTCATAATCACACAGCATAAATTTCAGCCTGCTCCCTATGTCAGTAATTTTTTATCTGTTCTCTTATTTTAGTTAGGGCCTCTGAATTAGTCCTCAGGAGAGCCCACTTCTCTCCACAAAGCAGAGGTAGACAGGCAGAAGTTAGGCCACCTGAATATGGCCCTAAATATTCACTTCCACCTTCTCTGTTGATCTGTTCCAGTTCTGTGGACTCCAAAGATAAGTCTAATAGGATTTAGTATACAATTTTCAGATGCTGATATCTTATTTATTCAGTAGCCAATACATTAGGAAGCTGCATTTTCCAGTACAAAAATAAACAGCAACACAGTACAATTTTTGCTCCTAAAAAAAGGGCATAGTTTTCTAAATCTAGGAGGTTTTTCCTGTTTCCAAACCTACAAAGCATAACATCAGAACTCCCACTTTACAGTAGCTTAGGTACATTTTTAGAACACAGTATTTTTAAATTATTATTAATTTACTTTTTAAGTTGACTTTTGTTCTTCTTTCACAGGTGAAATCTTGTTCTTTCTAAACTGAGATTCTATTTAAATTTCCAGTTCTATTACAATTTTTTGTGTGAAATGAAGCCTGCTCTTCTCTTGCTTTTGATAATGTTTAACTCAAGAACCATTATAAAAATAAAAAGACCTATCACCCAAATCCTTGCAAAAAACCAAACACTTCAGTATAGTTTTTATTGAAATGGGTATGTAACTTTTCCCATAATGTTTGTTTCTGAGATGGCTGAACTGATGCAATTGACTTTGCTGAAGTGGAATTTTTTCAAAGCTTTTGTGTTGCTATGAAACATCCTCAATTTCGTAGCTTTTCTGCACATCCAAATCTCAAATTGAAAAAAACAAAGATTGGCAGCACTCCTGATGCGTGAAAGAAACTAACAAAGTGGACATACAATAGGTTATAGGCAATAAAATAGCTGGGTGAAAAATATCACTGATTTGACAAGGTGCTGAGCAGTACAAAATGGGAGTTCAGCATGCCCTGCAACACAAAAGATGGTGCCAGACTCTATCAGTATCAGTCAGTCCTTTCTGGCCCAGGACAGGGACCAGCTGCACTTGGGAATGGCTGCACTCAGCTCAGTTTCAACAGTATTAAAATATTCAGCAGAATACACCCTAGCAAAGGTATCACAGAAAAACTAAGGTTTTGGATAAAAAACATTTTTTTAAAAAAAAGTAGCAAAAAACATTTTAACAATAGACCCCTATAGTATAGTCTGCATGTAAACAGTAACTGAAGAATGTTCTTAAGCACCTTCCAGTTAAGAGCACAACTGAAATAATCTTCTATAAAATGAGCTCCCCTATACACTCTAAAAGCTGCATAAAATCAAAGGTGTGAAGTTTTAAGGAGTGGGTGGGGAAAATAGTATCATACAACTGATCTGTTAAATAGTCAGTTGCTACTCCATGCAGATAATTGTTGTAATACAAAATTCCAGGTTGTTTAACTCCTTAAAAAAAACCCAAACCACAAAAGGTTAAAATTATCTGCTAAATTTTTAAAACAGACAGGTTCATAAAGACCTGTGTAGTTAAGTATCTGTGTATCTTTTGTTAAGTCAGGGATTTTAAAGCATTTAGATCTCAAATATAACTGCTATAAACACAAAGGAGAGGAGAAAAAATTATAATACTGTTACAAATCAAGGGGCCTCTTCATTTGCTAAACTGCACTTTCAGTGTGTACTTATGTAATGCACTCACTGAAGAAGAGGAAGTGTCACAAACCCCATGTTACTTTTAAGAGAGGATGTGGGAATAACAATAAAACTGTCAATCCTTTATTGCCATTATCGTTTTGTTTCACACAATGTCAAGTGATCCTATCAGTACTCTCCATAGTACTCAAAATGAGTAAGCCTGGATTTGCCTACATGCATTAATTCTGGCTTCATGATATACCACGAGCAAACTAGGGATGCTGAAATAAATTCTTGCATTCCAGTGCAAATAACGACACCCCCTCCCCCCCCCTTTTGAACTATATTACAAGAAAATGATAAAATTAAAACCTTGCAACATATTGAGACATTTAATAGAAAACTATTTGTAAAAGCCTCTTACGCAAAACACGTGAAAGATGATACAGCAGCTGCACTGCCTCCTGAGCTCCCTCCTGTTATTACCCAATTAGACTCTTCATCCTCAGAATGGGATTTTGAGACAGATTTTTCCTTGTACTGTCTTGAGTAACTCCAGGGATTTCTGACCGGTCCAAATACCCCATCCGTACTCCCAGATCTAAGATAGTCAGATGGGACAAATACAGACAGAAGTGACAAATGACACACAGCATTCACAAAGTTTTCATTTCTTTATGTAATTTATCATCCTTCAGCCCAGAAAAAAAGCATAAAAACACTGGTGTACATAAATCTTCGTGCAGTCAACTTCAACAGTGTTATACAGAATGTAAGGTTTATAGATCTTCATCCCTTTCTGACACAGAAACCTCTGCTAATGCCACTTTAAAGAACATAATCCCCCAAAACATAAAACTAATTTAATCTAAGTAACAGTAAAGTCACACATCTGCTTTAAATCAAAAGTCTTCTGGTCTCCTAACCCTGCATTTGGAAAAGGCAAAAGAAGATGACCACAGTCTTCTGGAGGACCATGCTGCTAAGAGCAGAGGAGGAAAGCCCCACAACATCAGGAACAAGCACTTCTCTCCAAAGCACACACCATGACTCACTATGTAGCCCTCTCCTGAGACCACAGCTCGCTGGTTCAGACTGACACATTGGCTTCTCAGGAACTATTTTCAGTCAGACTGTGGTCACCTACGTGTGAGCTGCCAATGATGCAGGACAGGGGGTACTTTCCTCCTTCTTCACATCCTCCAACCCACATTCCCCCAGACTCCAGAGTGCCAGAGCATGGGACAGAGTGGGTAGCTGACAAAGTAGTTGAAAGCTAACCTTGTTTGAGACATCATTACCTCGTGAGCTAGACTGGCTCACTGATCAAGCTCATTGTGCAGCTGTCTTGCTGCTAGCATAGGAGACCAAGCCAAGCACACAGACCAGAGATGAGAGGCCAGAGGTGGGACAAGCCTTTTTAGGGGAATGCAGTGCTTTAATGAACTTAGAACAGTGATAACACTGCATAATCAGGCTTTTTTCTGAGCTTTTCCTCCGCTCTTCCTCTGAAAAGTATCTCTGATGCAGAAATTACTTTATACAAAACAATATAGTCAAAATATTTCCACCTCATCCATGCAAATTCCCAATTAAAACTGTCTTCTGTTTGGGTAAAATAAAACCAAAACACAATAATTACTGTTTCTGATAAAGTCCCTTTCCAGACATTTCTTTCTAGACCTAGGAGTTGTGGTGACAGGGACCCCCATCCCTAATGCCCAATGTTATTCCCTGCTGTAGCTTGGCTGCCTTCACTGATTTGCTGGAGAATCAATTTCTCAGAGCATTTTCCAATGTGCTCCTGACAAAAAGTCACCAACATTAGCTTAAGCAATTTAAAGTGTTAGATGGCTGGCAGCAAATCAAGGAGCACTCATACAAATTACTCCAGTGGCTGACTGGCAGAGGCAGTGACTGCCACCAGGACATGATAATAATTAGCTAAGGGGCAAAAAGCATCAGTAGGGAGGGTGAAAAAGGCAGCAATTAACTGCTACTGCAACCAATTCTATTAACACGTTACTCAATCTGGAAGAAGTCTGTTTGTCCTTGGCCTTCTGCAATGGCCATTCCACTTTCTCCCCCTCAAACGCAGCTACAGTCAAATACGTTGATAAAACTTAGCATTTATATCACTTAAGCAACAGTATAAATGTTCAGAGAGAAATTCATGCGAGTATATAAGCTAAGAGAAGCTTCACAGTAAGAGAAGCTAAGGGTTACAGGTAGATCAGAACATGGTGTGCATTCTAGTTAATGTGCAATCACCATTAAAAATAATAAACATCACTCACCCCATTGCGAATTCATCTAGGTTTGTTTTTCCTAAAAGCACAGCTCCCTGATCCAGTAATTTCTGAACTACTGTAGCATTGTAAGGAGAAATATAACCTGAAAACAATCAGAACAATTAAGAGAGCGATTGGCAAGATACAGCTGATTTTTAGAAGTAGCTACCCTGAACACTTCAAAGTTGTCATTATTTGTGCATAAGAATTACCAGTTCACAGTGCTGAAATATTTAAGAAATGTAGCAAAAGTGAACCAAACGTTGTTTTGTTTGTATGTCTTTTTTTCTCTCCACAATTTACAACCCAGTAATTCTGGACTACACATTTTTAGCTTGTGCAGCTAAGATTTAAAAAACAAAACAAACCTTACCACAAAGGTAGCAAATTACTGCATTCACCCAATCTGCACGAACTGTCTAAAATCAGAAGAAATGAGCAACCCTCTTTACAGTAAAGCGCTAAGCTATCTTGAACTGTCTCCCATTACCATGAGATAAAAGAGCACATGGCTGACCACAGGATGAAATACTAAGTGGCAGCCCTGTGATCAAACTTGTGCACCTTTGACCACTTAGACTTTTTATAAACCAGAATGAGAACCACAACACTTACACAAGATCCCAGGTATCAACCAGTTCCTTTTGTGAATACTGGCAGGGGTTTCACCAGCCCTACCCTTAATGGGAACAAGGATAACATAACTCATAATGCTCTCAGCCATGATCTTGCAGTCAATCACAACCGGTCTCAGAATGTATTTTAAGGAAAAGCATCTCAGATACTGTAGCACTTCTTAAAATGTCAAAGTCAGATTTTGTTTCTTCTGCCATTAAAAAACCCCCCTGTAATTAGATAAGGGTCCTGCTAATTTACTTGAGGTATCTTCCACAATACTTTTCGGTTTTAATTTGTGCAGAATTAAAGAGATATAAAGATATGTTTTCTACTTTTGCTTTTACTGAAAAAATATTCTAGTGCCTGGAAAATGTTCATGGCCTGTTACTAGAAACAATGAGTTTAGGAAATTTCAAAACAAATAGAAAGCCATTATAGAATGTGTCTGTATACCAGGAAATTAGAGAAAAACAACTGTTAATGTCTACTCTTCCTACAGCCATATACAAAAACTACTTAAATCAACAATTATCAACAGAACAAAAAAGATTGTCTTTGGATTTTGCTAGACAGAACAGCAACAAACAGAACAGAACAACCTGTAGACTTAAAGTAACACAGACCAAAATGTGAACTGTAGTAAATTTCTATTTTAGCACATGCTCTATAATAAGCATTGTGCTGTTAAAAGCATGTAACTATGCATAAAAGAGATAATGTCCTTATAAGAAACACAAGAAAAAGGTACTTGTGTAATTAACAGATGAGATAAGATTGGCAGAACAAATCAGATTAGATAGAAATGTATTTTCTTAAATCAGCTCAGCTCATTTTTCAAAGATATTTACATTTCTGTAAGACTCCACTCATAAACCTTCTAAAGAGATGAGCAAGAGCTCTGAAATGAGATTAGATTTTACTTTAAAAGCTCTACTGTACCTTTTAGCATGTTTGATGCACATGTTGTCTCAATTCCAGCTGTATTAAAGTTGTCTTTTACTGCAACAGGAATTCCATCTAAAACACCCAGTGGCTGACCTGCATTAAGAATTATTGTGAAGACAACAGAGATTAAAGCAAAGTGTGTTGTATGCACAGCCTTCTCAACAATTGCAGTTTATTTTACATGTCCCTTCTGGTGTTTTTTAGAGGCAAGAACGCTATCCACCTACCATTTTATGGCTGTCTCTTTCAAGGATAATCTTTAATTCTAACCCCAGCATTGAGCATTCTGCCCAAACCAGACCTGACCCTGCAGAACAGAGCTCTGCAAATGGGTCTAAGCCTCTAAAACAGGCAACTGCTTTCATATAGGTTTCTATCCCAAGGGAGTGCTTACCTCTTCAAATATGACAACATAATGCTCACTTGAGCCATAGGTGCTGCCTAGATCCACTCCATCCATAGGCTGGGAGACATAAATTCTGAGTACCTGACGTACACAGTCGATATAATCTTAAAAAATTACTGAAGCAGAGAAAATCTTCCCCAGGTGATTAATTATCCATCATCCAGGGGAAAAAAAAAGATTAGAATGCCTGTGTCAGGAAGAAAACACTCTGGCTGGAAATTCTGTTAATCTGTCAGAGGACAGCAAATGTCAGCCAGGAAGGAAAATAAGTACCCTATTAGGTGAAAAATTCTCTTTTCTGTCTTCTGGGAAACACAAAGGAAAATGATGATGGCCAGCCTCTAAATGCTGCAGGTAAAAAGAGTTTAATGCTGTTCTGTTCACCAACAAATAACTCCAATCGACAGAGTACCTTTGTTTTCGTTTGCTTTCTTAATTTAAAACCTGACAGGTGGAGCTGGATCTTTGCCTACTCCAGTCAGCAAGCCTGCAGAAGGCCACTGCATCCTCCTGCTGTTGCTGAGGGAAAGAAGAGGAAACCATTGGCAGTGCTGTCCCAAGAAGGACAGAGCCCATTTATCTGCTTTGCCTCCCTGGTTTGGTCCAGAGTTTGCCTTGGATTTTTGAAGTGAACAACCTACGGGGGTGCCAAGCAAACACCCAGGAAGCCTCCATCGCTATCCTCACACCCCCACGTAGCCACACGTGTAGCACACAGACCCCGCTTTAAAAAGAAAAAGTATTTAAGCTAAAGCCAAGAGCTTCTCCACAGCAGCTCTTTAAGGGCTAATACCGATCACAATCAAACAAACATACCGCTTCTGTATCTTTTCTCCGACTCTTCAGCCTGCTTCAGAGCGGTTTCTTCCGCTACGGTGATGTAAGCGTTCAGGAACTTGGTGCTTTTGATGAGGGAAAGGCACCTCTGGCAGAGCTCCGTCGGGCTGACACCTCCTTCCCGCAACGCTGCCGACACCTGGAAGCGCAACACCCCTACCCCTGTCACGGCATTCGGGCGGCACAGACCGCTGCGGGGCCCTCAAGGGCCCAAGCGCCATCCCCACTGCCACTTCGGGAAGGAGGCCGCGGGCAGGGCCCTGCCTGCTCCCCCGTGGCCGCGGGCTCCGAGGAGGGGAAACACCGAGGGGACAGGGCGGTGGGCCCGGTCACCTTGCGAGGCCGCCCCGCCGCCGTTCCCCGCTCCTTGAGGCGCCCTCCCGGCGCGGCGGGCGGCTCGCAGGGCGGGATCGGCGCCACTCACCTCTCGGAGGGAAGCGCGCAGCATCGCGGCCCCGCTCACCGCCGCCTCGGGCTCACCGCTCCGCCGCTACCCTCCTTCTCCCGGCACCGTACCTGGGCGCCGCCATCTTGCTGCAATACCGCGTGGCACCATTGGCAGGGCCGCTAAGAAGGCGGCCGCCCATTGGCCACGGGTTCTGCCGGGCCGGGCCGGGCCGGGTCTTCTGAGCTTAGTGCTGCGGGACCGTGTAAGGAGTGCGCGGCGTCTCTTCTCGAACCCTTGGGGCTGCGCGACCCGCTCCGGCCCGGCCCGGCCATGCTGTCGCGGGGGGCAGCAGGCGGGCGGGCGCTGCGCGGGGCGGTGCGGGCGCGGGGTCACCCGCCGAGCCGTGGCCTCCGCGCCTCTCCGCGGGCGCGGTCCGCTATGCCCTCCTGGGTCATAGACCGGTACGGACCCAACGAGGTGCTGCGCTTCACCCGGGACATGGTGTTCCCCACCATAGACTTCCCGAACGAGGTGATCATTAAGGTTCACGCCGCAAGCCTGAACCCCATCGACCTTAGCATGAGAAGTAAGTGCCGGGCCCGAGCGGCCGGGGCCAGGCTGGTGTGATGGCAGGGGTGTGCTGGCATGGCAGCTGCCAGGTGTCCCCCGGCCACCAGAGTTGTACAGACGGTGTCACCGGCCCGCTCACAGTCAGGAGGGGCCCCTCGAACCGCGGGCCCTGAGGGAAAGCGCCCATTTGGAACTGGATCTGAAGTTCTTAGGGAAGCATGGTACCAAAAGCCTTTCCGAAGGCGAGAGTGCCAGTGCTGGGAGGGGGGTAGCTTTTAATCTGAGTGACTGGCTGCTGTCCTCTGCAGGTTTGCAACTTGCAAGGCAACTTCCTTCTGTTAGTAGCATAACCACAGGGGGGTTATTTCTCGACCTTCTCCCCAGACCCTGCCATCTGGCTGGTGGTACTCTTTGGGTAAGGAGAGGAGTCATTCCCAGGAGCAGGGTTGTCCATGGAAGGTCGTGGCTTTTCCCGTCTCTTTGAGTTGTGTATGTGGGGCTGAAGGTCAAAGTTACCTCAAAGTTGGCATGCGTGGCCTTATCCAAGCATTGGAATTGGAATGGGCTGCCCAGGGAAGTAGTGGATTCTCCATCCCTGGAGATATTTAAAAAGAGACTGGATGTGGCACTCAGTGCCATGGTCTAGCAACCGCAACGGTGGTTCAAGGGTTGGACTCGATGATCTCTGAGGTCCCTTCCAACCCAGCCAATTCTATGATTCTATGATCCAAGCCATGTTACTCGTTTTCCTGCCCCTTTGTCCTGAATTTGCATTAAGGTATCTGCTGTCAGCTGGCCCTGGAAGTCTGCATCTTTTACTTACTGAGTCTTTGTATTTGACCCACTTAATCAGATTTTTTTTTCTTTGATTACAAAGTTAAAAATACAAGAAGGAAGTTGCAGTTAATAGAAGACCTTCATGTTGAGAAATGATCTTGCTTATCAGATCAGATTCAGAGGTACATGCAGGAAGCCTGCTGATAGAAGTGTAATTTCTGTATGGGGTCTCTAATAAAAAAATGTAAAAGAAAGCAAGGTGTCTGCTTTTGTCTCCATCTCTTTTTTCAGTATTATAATATAATGTAATTAATATACTATAATATATATGAGTCACTGTAAAAATATATAATATAATAGTATAGATAATACTTGAAACACATAATAGGGCACCTGGGCTAGGACTCCAAATGCTTGAAAAGGCCTATGTGCTCAAATTACTTCTTTAGGTTATTATGTAATTCTGAGATTTTTTTTTTTAGCATTTAGCTATTGTTTACTAAATACAAGTTAGATTATTCATATCAGAGGATGTGTCTTACTATTTTTGCAGGGGTGTTAATGGTGTTTTTTACAGTGCTTTATCTGCAAAGACAAATGAAAAGCTTGGAGTTCTGGATTTGTAGATTTGTAGCTACACGATGCTGTTGGAAAATGGAACATTTACAAGTGTCCATTTCATGGAAAAATAAGTCAGAAGCAGATTTGCTCTTTATTTGTAAAATCTGTAAAAGTATAAAATACTGAAAGATTTGTGCATGCTTAAGTTACAACAACAATGTGTCACATTAGGTAAAGGCAATGCTTTACAGCTGGAATTGTCCAGTTCACAAATTTAAATTCTGGACCACATCTCATGGTTAATTTCATGTTTTGCAGGTGGTTATGGTGCAACTGCACTAAATATGAAGCGGGATCCCCTGAAACTCAAAAGTGCCGACTCTGAATTTCCACTAACACTTGGCCGAGATGTCTCTGGTGTTGTTATGGAATGTGGACTTAGTGTGTCGTATTTCAAACCTGGAGATGAGGTGGTACCACCAAGGTCTTTTTTTTCTAATATGTATAGTTAAAATATACTATAAGATATTTAGCTTTTATTTTCCTCCTAAGAAAATTCTTTTTTTATGCGTGCATGTGCTGCACTCTGGATGAAGACTCTATGGCAGTAAATTCCTAGAATGCTTTCTTCCCTAAATTTGTTCTCTGAAAAGCATAGTCTTTCCTAGACTTGCTTCTGCAAGTGAATTTTCCTTCTGATTTTTAACTTTTGCTTGATTTCAGTGGTAGCAAGAGAGGAATTTATTTATTTACAAGTGCACACTCAAGATTCATTTTTTACTGAAAACAATTTTAACAGGAAGGGTTTAGTTGTTTGGTTTTTATTCTTGATAAACTTGACCTCTGGCATAACACAAGAACTACTTATTGAGTTGATACAGAAATACTGGTATTGTTTGTTTTTATCTTCACCAGTTGCTTTCACATTTCACCAGTTTTTCTATAGCAAATTGTGATTACTCCCTGCCCCATCCCTTCCAATCTGGACTTTCCTGACATGGAAGTATTTTGGTTTTTTTTTCTTTTTTTTTATTATGACTTTGAAAAATCTGCACAGTTCTGTACAATTCTATTTACAAAGCTTTGCAATCCTTCATTAGCCAATCTTGTGATGTCTTTTGTGTAAAGAGTAAGCTAAACTGGTTTCTGGTAAGCAATAGTGAAGACATTCT
This sequence comes from Calypte anna, assembly GCF_003957555.1. Lineage (NCBI taxonomy): Eukaryota > Metazoa > Chordata > Aves > Apodiformes > Trochilidae > Calypte > Calypte anna. The sequence goes on from NC_044246.1 coordinate 71,571,426, forward strand.
GCAAATAGGAAGCAAGATTTCTTTAATGAAGAAAACTTTTCTATGTAGCTATAATGATGTGTAAAGTCACAAAAATTGATAGTTGTCTTCTGTTTGGTTTTAGGTGTGGGCAGCAATTCCTCCATGGAAACAGGGAACTCTGTCAGAGTTTGTGGTAGCTAGTGGAAATGAGGTAAACCTCCAAAAATGTGGCTAACAGACAAAACCCTGAAATTGTAAAGAATGGTGTTATTTTTTCTTCGTTGTCTAAATAACTGTCTATTTCTTGGTGCTTGGATTGCTTTAGGCTCCACCTAGCTGTCAAGGTGGTTGAAAATGGAGCATACACAATCTGCAGTTCAGTGAAGCTTGCTTAAGTATTTCAGTGTCTTGTAGGATCTGCTGTGTGACTTAGATAATGATTGATTTTGTTTCAGGTGTCTTTTAAGCCGAAATGTCTCAGTCACACAGAAGCTGCCTCCTTACCATACGTAGGTCTCACAGCCTGGTCTGCAGTTAACCAAGTTGGAGGACTAAACCAAAATAATTGTAGTGGGAAAAGGTAAGTGAATAGTTCTGGTGCTAAAATGTAGTGTTTCAATTTTATGCTGGTTAGCTGCTTGTAAGGCATGTCCCACAGTGATGGGGACTGTCAGACCATGACATTCACAAAGACCAGCTGGCCTGAAGGTGCCAGGTTTAGTGGACACAGCTGCTGAGAGAGCCTTCTTTCTAGGAAGACTCAGAGGAGAACCCTAAATGAAGTATGCAGAGTCACTATACCTTCTGCATAGTGACTGAATAGAGATAGTCCAGTGTATATCTAATGTATAGGACTGTAAAGAGAATTTAAGAATGGTATCTCTGGGAATTTCTTGGGGCTTTGCTTTTCTGCCTGCTGGGACAGCTATCCAAATGTAGTATCCTCTCTCTGAGTTATTTTGGCAACTCACAAAAAGCCCTTTCAACCAAAGAGATGTGGTTCAGTCACTTCCTGCATGTGTGGACCACTTGGAAAGTGGTTTTCCAGCTTTCTAGAAAAACCCCATCAGTCTCATTTGACCTATAGGCCAGAACTTTGATGAGGTCAGGAATGGAGGAGAATGTGCAAAATGAACAGCCAAATCAAATAAGAAAATTGGCTTTGTTTATCAAGCCTGTTAATCTGACAATGGCAGATGAAAGACAGAAGAGGAAAAATGCACTGAAAGATTGGAGCAGATACCTTTTTTTTTTCCTGATAATTGAAATTTGGAGTTATTTTGGCCTCTGGATGTTTATGTACATAGATAGTAAAATGTTCAAAATGGAAATAAGGGCAAAAGGTAAAAATACTGGTATTGAAAGATTATAATTAAAATTGCTGTGCTGCACCAAAAATGTAGGTCAAAAAGTAATTACTTGGCAGTAGGAGTCTATATGCCAGACCTCTTGTCTTGGGTATTATGCTGTAATGCAACACACTGCAAAGGACACTAGATATATTGAATTTCTTCACCTGCATCTTTAGGAGATAATCAAGTGAGTGGTTTGTATGTCATGGTAAATTTCATCATGAAAATATCAAGTAATTGTTCTAAAGAGAAAATGAAATTGCAAAATTTAAAGCAATTTCAAAGAGACATAAGTGAATTTAACTTCCAGCTAGTGATAAAATCTTAGCTATATTTTCTTCCTTTTTATTTTTAAGTATTTAGACTTATTATTATCTTACCTTTCAGATGTAAGTAGAATTAGCCTAAAGATAGATTGATAGGCTAGCCTTGTTTAAAGGATCTTTCCAGTCTTCAGGTAAGCATTCAGATTGTTAAAAGTGAAATTCAAACTGCATTTATATATTGTCTTTACTATTAACATTTATGTTTATGTTCCAAATAAATAATTACTCTGTTGTTAAAAGCATTTTAGTGTGCTTATAAAATTATGATGCATACTTCTAAAATTATGATGTTTCCTATCTAAAATTATTCAACTGTGGAAGCAGCAGAGAGTGACTGATGTGATGGTAGCTTTCCAATGTTATTTGGTCGTTTTATCTGTTGAGAAGTACAAAGTGAGTGGAGGTTGTAAAACTTCTTGATAATGCTTTCTGATACGGGAATAAATCTCTTAGGGACATTTTGTTTCCATAACCAAGTGGAATTTAATTTTTTTATATATACAGTATATATACACATATTCCATAAATATAATATTTTGTATTTGGCACGTAGATGAGTCACTGAAAAATTTCACTTGTTTATAATCTGGAGAAAATGTTAGTCTTTGATCTGAATACCATCTCCCCTCCCCTGTGTCTTTTAGTGAGGTGGGGCACAGCTGAAACAAGTCCCAGCTCTCTCCTGCTGGTTTCTGAGCACACCATACATAGTTCCAGGCAGGGAACAGAGAGAGAAGGGCTAAACTCAAAATCCCTTGATAAGCTCATCGGGAGAGATCTGCTGACTCTGATCATTTGAACCACTATAACCTCATATGGGGCTTGGTGAATGATGGATTGAATTGTGTTCCTCTGTCAGAAGGGAGCCAAGGCTGGGGTATGAAGATATGGTTTGTTCTTTTGAGAGAATTGGTTCTGTTTGATCTCTATTCAGGTCAGATAATTCATTAGTTTGGTCCCTTGTGCACATTCTTGTATGTTAGTTTACTCCTGAGCTCACCTTTGCAGTGAAACAGGTGATTTCTCTGAAATATTTTCTCCTGGCTGTGTTTTCCTAAGGCAATGCAAATAAAACTGTGCCTCTTTTGGCACTTTCCACCATCTGTAGTTCTTCAGCACTGTCCTAACAGGTCTTGTACCTTCAAATGCTTCTCTGCTCCCTTGCTCACATCAGTGCTGTAAAAATACTGATCTGTGGAGCTCTGTGGCACGTGGATCTCCTGTACTGAAATAATCTGTGTCTGAAGTGAAAAGCTTTCTCAAAGTCACAATATGTGGAGAGAGTTTTAATAATTAGAAAGTTTGGTAGAAAATAACCCATGTTACATAGGAACAAACCAACTCTGGAAAGTATTTTTACCTAAGAATCTCAAGGACTTCTACTGAAGGGGAAAATAAAAGAAAGTTCTTGCCATGCAGCTTCCCCAAACTGGAAATATTACCTAAAATGTTGCAAAATGTACATTTTAAAATAACATCTGTCTCCAGCATCATAGCAGAAGAAATGCTTTTAAGCAAGAAGTAAAATTGGAAAGGCAGTTTGGCAATGTTTTTTTTTAAAGGATTTAATTGTGACTGTCCTTTGTAAGGATAAAGATGGGCTTAGCCCAGAATCTTGAGTGTAACATCCCTGTTTCATGTGTAATAAAATCTAAACATGAATGTTGCTTCAGGCATCTGTCGTTAGAAGCATGCTTCTGAAGATAAGTACTTTTTGGCAGATTTAAAAGCTGCAGACGTTTTGGTTTCAAATTCTTCATCTGAATTTTGCACTTTGGATCAGTGAAATAGGAGGGAACAGAATCTGATCAGTTACAAAAGAGGAAGCATTTTAAAATGGATACTGTGACCAAAGCCAAGTCTCTTAGGTTACTTCAAAGAATTTTTGTAAACTGAGACTCCAGATTGTATAGTACACTGTAAAAAGCAATTTCCCTCAACATCCAGCACAATATGATTTAAAATGGGAACATCACCAGCTTCTGAAGATACTGATTTCTTTTCTGGCAAACAGAAGTTCTCAGAAACATGACGTTCCCCAGTCCTATGCCAAGACTTCATTTTGGATCTTCTTTTTGTCCTCGAACTAGCAAATGAATCTGAAGTCCAAGCACTCTTTGTAACTTCAGCTGCAGGGCTGATTTGCCAATTCACTTTATGAAATTTAGTTATTTAATAAGATACCTGGATGAAATTTTTGAACAGTGGTTAGGCTGCTAGGTGTAAGGTTCTCACACAACCAAGCTTGCATTTATTTTATGAAATTTAGGGCAGTGTGCTAAAATGAACTCTAACTTGCTAACAGTTTTGTAATATACTCTTTAATTTTCTTGCTTGTGTGTCAGTTTCCACAGCCTGGCATTTGCAGGGTCTCATTGAGATGGACTATCTTTTTTTTTAAAAAAAAAAAAAAAGGAAGATACATTAATTTAATAGAACTTAAGCTTGGTTATAATGAGGTTAATTCATTGTATTTGTGTCTTTCTTTTAGGTAAATATTATGCAATATGGGAAAAAGTATGTTCTATATGTTCTGAAGTTCCCTGTCTCCCTAAATAATGTGATACTGAACTACTTTTTCTCAGATCACACCAATTTGTGCAAAATGTTGGTGAATCAATTTTTTTTTTCCTTTGGCAGATATGAAAGTGCAGTCTGGGAGACACTGGTTTTATCCCAAACTAAGCAATTATGCTCGGGGAAGTGAGGACACAGACAGGGGTTTTTGGGTGATAAATGTTACTGCCTGACAGCTCCACTGCCTGGATTTAGTGGAAAGCACATCTGAGGAAGCCTCTTTGTCTGTGCCAAGATAATGGTCTTGGCACAGGAAAGATGGTCAGCAATGTTAAGTCACATTATTGGCTATTGGAAGAGATAACCACAAAATAACACTGAATGACAAATACAATCTTCTGCTTAAAATAATTTACTGCTAGAGATGTATGAGAAGCCTTAGAGTACAAAGTTACTGTAGAGTTTATTTAAAGAACGATTTAATGTATTTTCATTTTCTCTTACAGAGTATTAATATTAGGAGCTTCAGGAGGAGTTGGTACCTTTGCTGTACAGGTAATATAAACCAGCATGTTCAGGAGGCATCTTCCAAGTATTCAATATGAAAAAAGAAAATAAATTGAAGGAAGGAATAGTGAAATATGAAGCTCCTGATTGATTTGTCCAATCAATCTGATCAGTATTTGCAAAAGCAAAATATTTTCAGATTGATTACTTTACATTTGTTACATTGTAATAGTTTAAAGTAGGAAGGGACTTGAGAAGAAAGTAGTTTGTGAGTCATGAGAGATCACATTTCACATTTTGGGTGCAGATAATCTCTTCTTGTAATTTGAAATATGTAGCATGTTTTCATTATTTTTCAGGCAGCTCTGCTCCATAAATATAAAAAGAACTTGATGTATGAGGAGATAAAATGATAGAGAAAGTATCATCATCTGTAACTGTTGTAGGTGGCCAATTGATACAAGAGGCTTTTATGTGCAGTGTATGTAAATCAGAGTAGCTTAGATTAACTTTCCCTCATTGTCTTTGCCCTGCTGCCCTTTTGCCTGTCTTCATTCCAGTAGCTCTAAGCTTTGGAGAGTCAACATGCTCATTTATTGATCCACTGATTGTGGAACATCCTCTTTTCATGTTCTCTCATTTAATTGGGGGATTTTGATTCTAATTGGTGTCATGTCATGCTGAAAACAGCTTTCTCTTGAGAATATGAAAAAAGACAGAAGTTGGGTGATTGCATCACTTTGCATTCCGTCTTAGTAGACTATAAACATAGTGGTTTTAAAGAGAGTGATGGGAGACTTTTTAGTGATATGCCTTTTGCTTGATCCATGATAAAGCAGGTGGCTAAATTAGATCAGTCATGGAGGGCTGACCAGCTACTGGTCACAGTTGTGATTTCTATCTGATTAATTCTGGTTAAACTACATTAATTAATCCAGAATAAATTTTAAAAATATTACTGTCAATGGAAAAAAGGGATTACAAAAAACACAAATAGCAAAAAATCCTTTACTTTGCTTTTGAAGTAGAAAATAACCTGACATCCTCCCTGTAGTGAATCAGAGATGGCTTCCTTATTTTTCTCATTTTTAATATTCAAGGTAATTACAGTGAAATAGATTTGTGAAATATTTACTGACCAGGTAGGAATATAAAATATTTTAAATTTTAAATATTTAAAATATGTAGTATTTGATCTGGTAACAGTTTTGTGGGTGGGTAACTTGGGACAATACCTCTTGGTATATATTTAGCTGACATATTCAAATGGTAAACTGAGTATTTTTATTTGAAGCCTTCTTTATACTGAGAGCTGATGTCTCTAAATAGCATTAAAAAACCCCCTCCTTTCTCCACACCAAATCCTTCCTCTCCAAAACCTCCTTAAATATGGAAAAATTCTAACCACTATTTGTGGCATGCATAACAGGTTATACTGTGTTGGTTATACTGAGTTTCCGTGCTCCCTACTAAAGGTGTGCTCTTGTTATATAAATATAATGATATTTTGTCTTTCTAAGTTGTTCTCAATGTTTCATTAAATTTTAAGCTTTGGATTTCTTTTTTTGTGCTTGTTTTTAGCTAGTGAAGGCCTGGGGTGCTCACGTGACAGCGGTTTGTTCTCATGATGCCAGCACACTGGTGAAAAAGCTTGGAGCAGATGATGTGATTGATTACAAATCTGGAAATCTGGAAGAGAAACTTAAAACGTTACCCTTGTACGTATTTGTGTTGCTTAATACTGAGATGAAGGAGTTGGCAGTCAGGCCTTGTGCCTTTTGATTGCTTGACTCCAGTCTGTCAGAACTCCCGCCTTTTTTTTTTTTCTTCTTTTTTCTCAATTCTAAAACGTTACTTTGTGAAGCAAATTCATCCCAACCATTTTTTGAATGCAGTGTGCCAAGCGAATATCCCAAGCACAGATTTCATTGTGCCACTAAGCCAATTAATTGGGCATGTGCAGGCAAGCTCACTTTCACATGCTTCTCTTCAATGACTGTGATTTGAACAGTTTTGTCAGCTTCCATCCAAGGATCTTGGAACATTCACAAAGCATGAATAAATTAAACTAAGTGTCAGGAATTTTGTGTGAGGCTAGCAAATAATAAAATTGATCTTCCAGAGGGAAGAGCTGTGTCATGAAGCATAGGTCTTTTCCTGAAGGTCTTTAGCCACTGTGTAACTCAACTGGGAGTAAATTTCTTTTCTGTAGCACTTGGTAGGGCTGCCTCTGATAGCAATCACACTTATCTTGTTGCAGCAGTTATGTTTCAACTAGCTTGGGGGTTTTCTCTAGAACTGAACTATTTTTTGCTATCTTTCCATCTGTTTCAACTTAGTCTACTGTGACTTGTATTTGAATATGATACTTACACTGCTAGATTGAGTTAACTTTCTGAGAGGGGAAACAGAAGCTGTTCAATCTATGGAAGAGTCTTACTGTGCTAAGAAGGCACTTTAACTGTGGTGTGATTTTTCAGCAGGCCTGCAGTCAACTGTGAGGGTACTGGCACTGTCTGTGTGGGCAGGACATGCAGCAACTAACTTATCAGTTTGCAAGCAGTGCTAAATTTACCTTTGTGCAATTCAGCATCTGAAATGCTAAGCACCTATTCTAGTAAGTGACCCTGGTTTTTTGGGAGATACCAACAGCAATGCCCTGGGCTGCAGTTTTATGAAACAGTTACACTGATCAGTCGGGTATATTGAGAGGACTGTTCCTACTTCCCTTTTCAGCTGTACTGACTCTTTGGATGCTAGAGTGAGATAGTTTTACCTGGAGCATTATTCTTCATTATTTCAGTTTCTCTTGCTGGCAGCTGTTACGTTCACTGAACTTTAACATGAAATCACATCCTTGGAAGATAGGCAGGAAAACTGTCTTCCCAAGGATGTGAACTTTTCTGTTTAACTTGCATTAAGTATTTTCCCTCTTATTTGTAGGTTATTTAGATTAGATTTGTGTGTATATACAAATCTGTTGTGATCTGCTGATTACTGGAGATTTACAGATGGAAATGAGAATGAGCTGTGCATCTAATATAATAGGTGCATAGCTCCCTGCTGCACTATCCAGCCTTTACAGGCTCACATGAGAAACATATATGAGAAGACTAATGAGAAGGAACACTGAAACTGTGGCTTCTTGTCAGCGACTGCATGTACCCATTCCATGGGGAGAAGGTTTTAGACCCTTTGCATTGTTAAGTTCTATGTTGAATAGGTGAATGCAAAGAAAAGAGCTGGGAATAGAGGCAAGATGGCCCCAAAACAAATAAAGAGGTCAGAAAAGCCTTTTGTAAGTGATGCTGAGAATTGGGTCACAGAAAAGATGTGAGGAGATAAGGGTTAGTAACATGTTTATGTAACTTTGGCCACTTGAACTGACTGACACCTGAGTACAGCATGTACAGGAGATTTTCCTAGTCAGGGTGTGAGTCCAAATTAGTATTTACACGCACATACCATATTGTTCTGTCCTGGGACCAGACTCAAGGCTGTTCCAGTAGTCTCAGTGGTAGAGCTGAAGAGACAGAGCACTAGAAGGCTTTAAGCAAGTGGAGAATGTAGTTGTGCATCTAAGAGTCTGCTTTTTGGGGTTTAAATGCAGTTTAAGTTATGTATATTAATAGCCCATGGCTGTTGTGCAATGAATCATCAGTAAGCTGTAAATTTAAGCCCCATTGAACAGTAAAGCTGGGATTTGGCTGAAGTCTTGAGACTTTCCTGCCATTATCTTGCAGGCAGATTATTGCATTTGAGAGACATGTAAACTTGAATCAATTTCTGATATAATTAGCTTAATTATGATTAAATTATTTTTCCCATGTTGTGATTTTAAGCCTGGTTTTTACATGTCTGCAGATTTGATTTCATCCTAGATAATGTTGGTGGATCCACTGAGAAGTGGGCTCTAGATCTCCTGAAGAAATGGTCGGGAGCAACATATGTTACCTTAGTGACACCCTTCCTGATCAATATGGACAAACTTGGAGTGGCTGATGGCATGTTACAAACAGGAGTTACTGTTGGCTCCAAAACTGTTAAGGTATTTAACAAAATTTTATATATTTAATATCATGTATTATTCTAGTTGCTTCCTTCATGGCTCAGATGCTAGTCGTGTGGCTCATCTGGAGGCATCTGTTGTATTTTCCTCATTAAGTACACTTCATAGGCATTTTAGTTCTTTCTGCCTGTCTTGCACTGAAAAACAGTGGTGCTGATTGGTAATTGTGGTAGTTTGGGGTGCTTTGAAGTTCTGATTCCTTATTGTGCTTTTCATTGCAGCCTTTTCTATACGGCCTCCTTAGTGAGTCCTGCTGACAGCTAATGTTTCATAGTAAACAGAGCAAATCCCTGCCTCATTGAAGTGAGGGGAATTTTGCTACTTGCTTTAGGCTGGTCAGGCTTTCTCTCAAAATGTTGTTCCATGACTGATTCTCTTCATCCTTTTCCAGCACTAGAACATAATAATAATGGTTGAGGGTAGCTAGAAAGCTTTTCATCTCTTTCATATTCATATGTCTGGATGGTGATACTGATTTTTCTGGTTTTTATAAGTGGATCTTAAAGCATTCTGCCAGGGGCCAGATCAGTGAGGCTTTTTAGAACTTCCCTCTTTTTTCTCTCAACATGTGTACTTGCTCCCCAGATGAATGCTTTTCAAGCAGTTGCTATGGTATTCCTCTGATGGCATGGTTGAATGAGATTTTAAGTCCTGCACCAATACTTTCAAAGGAAAGCTCAAAGCCAAAATTAGAAGTCTGGGAAGAAACAATGTAACATTATTTTTCAGTGTGGATGGGAGCATTGTATGCCACGTATTAAAAATCATCTCTTTGGTGGCTGATGGCTCTTACTTTGGTAGTGCCTTACTCAGAGGAGGTGCTCTTGGCTTGTGCTTGTGAGATCCTCTCAAAATGCTTTTCATGTGAGCTGCCATCTGTCAATGGATGGTGATGGCTCTGCCAGATGTGATGGTGGAAAATTTAATCACAGACACGGAGATGGAAGGTCCTAAATGTCACATTGCTGGGTTTATTTCACCCCCTTTGTGAATGTGTATAAACATACAGCACCATCTCTCTCTTACATAATAAATAATGCCATTTCTAGCTGCTGAGACAAGGTGGTTGTGTTTTTCAGCTAGCTGACTTGTGCAACTGGACACAAAATTCACTCTGATCCTATTGTGGTAATACAGCATCCCTGTCTGTACATTTAATCCATGTGCTTAGGTGACATTTTTTTCAGACACTAGCATATAATTCCATGTCTTTTCCCCAAATTACTTCTCTAGTGCTTCTGCCATTAATTTTTGTTCCCATTTGAGATTCCTCTTGTGATTTTTTAAATATATTTGTGATCTTTCTTGCAGCATCTCTTAAAAGGAGTCCATTATCGGTGGGCATTTTTTATGCCAAGTGGCCCAAGTTTGGATGAAATAGCAGAACTAGTCGATTCTGGAAAGGTATGTCAGTAAAGGTTATTTTGGTATTTGTGCTGAAAGAGGTGCTGCTTGGACTCAAAAATGGTGTAGTTCACAATTAAAGAATAAAATGGTAAATGAGGGTCATGAGAAAAACTAAGAAGTTACTTGCTCCAGTTTCTAACTTCTGCCTTTTGCATGGAATTTAGGAATCTTCAAGACTATTCTGCCTTCTCCTTCTCTGCCCTACCTGCTTTTAAAAACACAAAGCTTATTAAGTTATGAGGAAGGACTGTCCAGTGATGATTTATTTTTGCCAGTGAGAATCATTGAGCAGGACTTCTGGTGTTGAAAATCCTGTGTTTTAAGAGGTCTCCTCTGGTTCATTTGGTCAGAATGAACGTAACTGTGTATCTATGTGTATCTATATATGCAAAATTGCTCAGCCTGAATGATCAGGAGCCCTGCCCAAAATTAAAACATTCAGGTTATTGCAGGTCACAGAAATCTGCATGGGCAGAGTGATGACAAGAATCTTGTGTTTCATTGTTTCAGTGCTTCAGAGTATGTTTGTGCTAATTCAGCACAGTGACTTGGGGTATTGTGAGTGTGCATAAGCTCTTGGGGAAACTCTTTGCGGGCTTGGGGGAGGGGGGGGGAAGAAAAGCAGGTAGATTACTGCCTTTCTGATCTTTTCATATTAATGAACTTGTTACAAAATGTGTGCAAGAGCAAGCAGTTAATTGCCTGCTTACTGGACTGTGCTGTAGTGCTAGCAGTGTCCTCTTTTGGATAAATTGATTTTGCCAGAATTCCCAAAGTAGAGAATGTGGACAGCTGCTGTTAATCTCTCTATGTAGTACTTAAGCTTAAGAGGAAGCAGAGTCTGCTGTGACTGTTCAGCCATCTTGTGCTCAGAATTTGCACATGTTAGTAGAATTTAGACCTCTCAAAGTTGGAGTGTTCATATCTTTTTTTCACTACACATTATGTTCCAGATTTTGGAGATGGATATATAAGTTGCTCTTGTACTTGCTACTGTTTGCCACCTCAGTGCTGCAGATCAAAATATAAATCTAAATTCAGCCATTTCCATTCCTCTGTCACAACCAGTGTGCTGCTGACACAGGCAGTGGAAAGTCTGTGTTTCCTAAGAAGTTACCTACTCATAGACAGAGGTTGCAGCAGCAAATAAGCTGTGGGGAAGTGTGTTCCTGGCTATGCCTTTGCATCACTCTGCTTTGCATTATGTCCAGTACTGTAGACATTATCCTTTGGTCAAGAAGGAAACCCTAGGTGGTGTTTGCATCCTATCACACTACTAAATTATAATTGTCTAAGAAACAGAAATGGCTTTGTTCTTTACTTTTTGTCCTGATTCTTAGCCACTCACATCTTGTTTAGTGTTCTGCTTCTACCTTGTATGCAAAACAAATGCAGAATATGCTCATGAAAGCCTCTTGGGAAACACTTGTTTATGCAATAGAGATAGAGCTTAATCAGTGTTCTCAGCCTCATAATCTGGACAGGTGAATTGTAGAGCCATTTAAAAAGTACGTCAGACATATATGAATGTCCTGATGTACTTTTTCGTGTCAGATGATCATGAGGACAAGGATGTTTACTTGGTCTTTTATTTTCTGTTTAAAACCAGGTCATTATGTCAGACTGTTTATCAGCATAGTCATTATTCTAGCCATATTTTACTCTGTTTTGTAAGGGGAGGTAACCCTGTGCTGTGCTGTCACCCGTATTTCGTAAAACCGTGATGTGTTTCATTTGAACAGATGTTAATTAGACTGTGATCTTTATTGTCTAGACACAAGAGTTCTCTTGAATGAACAGGTCATCCATTCAGAAGAGCAGGTGTTTGGAAAAATGGAAGGGGGGAATTACTGGAGAAAGTGCACCAAAATTTCCCATAACTAAGTGAAAAGAAATGTTTATGTTTGGATTGGAGAGAATAAATGAGAATTAAAAACCAAACCAAACCAACGATAAAAACCCCACCCCACAAAGCAATTGAAGTGTAGCATGAAGACTCAGGGAAGCCAGCGAAGTGGGCTCACGTGGTTGAACTTCTTAGTTTTGAGTGAATACACTTTTGAATAATGCAGATGAGTTATTTTGAAATTTCAGTGAATCTGTTATAGGTATCTCAATTTTGAGATTGTATGAAGGTGGATAGGAGAGCAATTGGAGTGTGAGAATGAGAATTTTTTTCAGGAAAGTGTAAATCATGAGAGGGGGTTTAAATAAATCAAAAAGAGCTGATAAACAGATGACGTTGCAGTAGGTGAAACTTTGAAGAGCATAACCCTGAAGCAGCTACAGGTCATTTTGATTTGTCAGGTTTTTTCTCTCTTAGTCATTTTGCACCAACACAGATTTTTAGTTTTGATGAATTTGTCATCTTCCCTTGCAAAAGCAAAAGAATTCTCAATCCTTCAGTGGTTACAGAACAAACATAAAGGGAATTTTGTTTAAAGATACTTGGTTTTCAGATAGAAGATCTCTGCAGCAAGGAATAAAGATTTGCAAAATGTCAGCTATGTAAAGGTATCCTCTGAACGGCCTATTTTAATGGTGAAGAAAAGGAGCTGATTTGATGAGCAGGTAGTGCAAGGGAGGAGAATAAATTTTCCTTTTGTAATTTACCTGCACATCAGCTCGGTTCCGGAGGCTGTAAAACCATTTTCAGTTTGAGTTGTTTTCTCTGCCTTGCAGCTGGACATCCTGCAAAGAGACTATTGTGAGACTGAGGGGCTGGGGGGCTGCTGATACCATAGTGTGCACAGAGTGGATCATGTATTTCTCCATCAAATTTTAGAGACACTAGCAACTTTCTGAACTGCTGGGAAGCCCCTCTTGAGGAGTAATTATGAGTTGATTAATTATGATCCAGAAAGGACTGTCTTAACTTGGGCTCCTCCAAATGAGTTGATGAAGCATGTGACAGAAGCTGGGGATCTCTTTCTGTGGTGGAACGTTCCTGGTGAATTATAAGGTTCTTATCTAAAGAACTGAAATCAATAGAGCCTGTAGTTCAGGACACAGATTTGCTGGCACACTGTTTGCTGAAGCATTGTCACTGGTCTCTGCTGCCAGCATTGTCACTGAAAGGCTTGTTAGGAATTAGATGTATTTGTGGTCAGTGTTGTGGATTTAACATTGGTGGTCTTCATTTTTGCAGCTTGTTTTAACTTTTTGCTCCTTTCCAAGGATGTCCTGTTTATTCTTCGGTAAAAATATACCAAACTCCTATAACTACATAAGTTTGTCTGACTTACAACTGAGCATTTCCTTTGCCTTTTATGAAGCCTGATGGAGGAAGGCAGGCTGAAAAGACTTCATAGCATCCTAAGGGGGAGCACTCGGGATGTTGTATGTTCCTGCTGGACCACGATAGGATGTCAGTTAATGTGCATCCCTCCAGATATTTGAAATTTAAATTTCAATTCAGTGCCCTTTAAATGCAATGCAGGTGTTTGTCTGCAGTATTTCAGGTGGCCCGTCAGAGCAGAGTTGCATCAGATGGGCTGATGGGTGCAACTTGGTTTTGCAGAAGGAAGGCTGAAGGACAAGAGACTCTGATCATGAAGTGAATAGATGCTTTTTAGTGCTATTTGCATAGGCACACATAAGGAAAAACAATTGTATGCCTATATTAAGGTAATTTGTGTGTAGTGTTGGTTATACATTTTGCTGAAGACGGTAGGTGCTTTGGACTCAGCACCTGCTGTTGTGATTTGGAGGAGAGGATGCTTTTAGGCACTGCTGCTGTCTTCCTGTGCAGTGCTGTACAAATCACATAACCTTCTGCTATCATAATTTCTCTGTCTTGTACAGAGGGCTAATGCTCTTTATCCACCTTGGGTTACTTGCTGTGACATGCCCTGTTAAAATGTGGAATTCAATTCTTTTCTATTCTTTTGAGGAAGACTACATTGAGGAAGCAAATAACACAAATGTCATCCACTTGGACATTCCTTGGCTTTTGAATTGTTTGGATGGCCATGAGTTAAGATGGCTTACATTCCTTCTGCTGGCACAGGTTATCAAACCTTCTTGACTCCATATCCTGACCCCGGTGTGTATTGATTTGCTCCCAGTTCTTGTTACTGTTCTGCAAGGAACTTTTTCCCTGGTCCTTATTGCAAAATGGTTGCAGATTTGTATCTAGTTCTTGATCCTTCTCCAAATCTGGCATCTCTAGATGTGGCCTTCTCTGCAGTAATTCCAGTCCTAAGGTCCCCAAGGTGATGTGCCTTTGGGAGGTGCCTGCTTTAATCTCACTGTCTGAAAAAGAACGCTGGGGTAGTAATTCTGTTCTTAAATGTCTGGATTGACTAATGATCAGTCCCTCTCTCTACTCTCCTTAGCCACTCACACTAGTTCCAATGACCATCTTTCTCCATTCTCAGTTTCAAAACTTGCACTTTTTTTTTAGAAAAACAACGGCCATCAACATGACTGCTAGGGGGATTCCAGGAGACAGGTGATCTTTCCTTTATTTAGTTGGTTTTCAGCATGGTTCAGTAGGCAGCTAAACCCAGGATCTTCCTCATTTCTACTGATTTAAGCTTGGGCTTGGCAGGCACGTGCTGCAGTTCTGGGCTTGCTCCAATTTCTTACTCCTCTTCATTGCATCCTGTAAAAGTTGTCCTGCCAGGGCCAATTAATGAACCTGAGATATTCTAAGCCTCTCCTGCACTCCCAGGCACACCCTGACAGCCTGCTTCACTGGGACTTATCTTCTAGGATTTTAATACTTGTAGATGATACTCATGAGTTTCTATTGGCTGCTGTGTATAAATAACTCATACAAGGTACCTTAGCTTGAAAAGCAAACAAAACCTGGTAATACAGTTGTTTATAAGATGACTAGGGAGCAGACCCCAAGACCCATACCTTCCACTCCTGTGTCCTAACTACTGCACCACTATTCTCACGGGTGTATGAGACTGGAATGTTGGACCATTTTTACTTCTGCTAGGCATTTGGGACAGAAATATCACACGCCTCATGTCCTTTAACATACTTTTGGATGAAAATGTATGTTCTCTGAAATATGAATTAATCAAAAATACAGTACTGTAAAGTTGTGTAGCTACCTTTACAACATGTGACCAGAGTCAGCTGTTCAGACAGTAACAACTTCAGGTTTTGTCTTCAGTGAGGGTTTACCCTAGAACCTAATGATGACAAAAATAGGAATTGCTGCATACATCATTGCATGGCATTTTAAGATGAAGGAATGATGAAGTAATGGGTGGATTGAGATTGTACACAAATTCCCAAGTTGAATTTGCATACAGTAGAGAAGATGCTCAGCTGAAGGGAAGGAACAACACAAAAAGCAGTGTCCTTAAAACAGACTTTTTTTCCATGAGATAACAGTAAAGTAACTAAATGTTTAGTTACAGGACAGGGACCGGTTTTTGTAATGACTTCTCTTCAAGTCTCATGTTGACATAGGAGGGAGTCTCACTGCCGGCCAGAGAATATCAAGCTCTGCGTTTGCACTCATGGGTATGTGAGCATGGTGGAAATTTCTGGAGGAAGACAGCTTTTGTCTCCTCACTCAAAGCAGCCAGTAGGTCTTTTCCACTGCAGCAAGTCCTCCAAGAGGACCTTTAGATCTGCTGGAGCATATCACAACTCCCATTCTGTGCACATGCAAGAACCTTTCCTGAAGGGCAAACAGAAACCACAGGCAGACTGGTGTCTGCTTACTGTGGTGCCACTGGTGTGTGTGTGTGTGTGTGTGTGTGCTGGGAGGGGGCACTCTGCACAGCACGGCTGCCCTGACACAGCCCACAGCCACCCTTTACAAAGTGAGGAGAGAGCCAAGATGTTGTCATTGCATTTTGGAGTGAGGGGACGTGCTTTCCCTCCTGTTTTGGACTGTCCTTGCTCTGCGGGCCTCTGAGGTTCGTTCTCTTGGTCGCTCTCCTGAGGATTTCAAGGCTCTGGCTCTCCCTCCAGCGGCAGGAAGCAGCTTCACACTCATTGCAGCAGCTTGTTGCTAAGGGGAGGCTCAGGGCCATCTTCGTTGTCCCTTCCAGGTAAATTCAGACTGTGTCCTTGCTACCACAGAAATTAGGAACCCCAAGGGTTGGCTTGAATTTGGCAATTAGCGGGAGTGTGTTCTTACTGACCAGTCAGCTCCTGCCAGTACGTGTTCACTGCCTGCTGCAATCAGAGTTGGCTTGGCTGGGATGCCACTTCTGTGCCCTATGTAGGTTACCCTTCATCAGCATCAGCAATTGCTCTTTATTTTGCCAAACACATGAGTTCAAGAGACCTGAGATTCATTTCTATAGTATGTCCTGCATTAGTGAGAATGAAGAGGAAGAAAATACTTTTCAGGCCCAATCTGTTTGCAGATAAACATTTCAATGCGTGTGTGTGTAATCCTTTCTCTCCCAGACTTTAGTTTAATCCCTTTCCCTGAACAAATAGGTGTTCTCTGGCAAGGAACTGATGTGTGGCTGTAAATAGGCAGTGTTTTTATTATCCAGTTAATCTCCATTTATTATCACACATTCAACAAACAGTAGACGCTCCCCTGCTTGTTTGTCTGTTCACAGGAAGAATTTTTATCTTAGTCAGTGGATTATGGTACAGGCTGAGTGAATCACTGTGCTGCAACATGGTCAGCCCTTTCAGGGTTATTCAAACAATGGGACTGACCAGCCAGCCAGATAAAATTAATGCTCTAGATTGTCAGGATCATCAATTTAGTATTCATGTCTCTCTATAGCACTGCCTAAAGCCAGCATTTAAATGGTGTTAGAGGTTACATCAATGTAGCAGATGGGCTTTGAGTCTGGTGGCTGCAGCACACACAGTATTTTGAACTGTGAGGCTGAATTCAGGGTTCTTCTGAATCCCTGTGTCACCACTTTTCAAATGCAATGCTTTGAACTTTCCCTAATAGTCTGAGGATGCAATATACCTCGTTCTGTCAGGGTTATAAGCTGCACCCCACAATAAATGACTGTAAGCAGCAAAACTCAAAGTGCCGCATTCATTTTTTTCTCAGTTGCTGCACACATCTGAAATTAACTTCTGCCTTTCCCTGGATTCCCTTGTGCTGCACATCCCTTATACTGCTGTGCTGCTTTCTTCCCCAAATACCTTTCCCACCCCTTCCAGCCTCTTGCCCTGCCCTGCATCTATGTCCATGCTCCACCAGCCTGAGGTTCTGTATTCTTTTTTAATTTTTTTTAACTGAGGCAGAGCTTTGTATGTAACTGCTGTTAACAATAAGTACTTGTACAAGTACTGCACTTGTGCTTAGCTCAACAAGGTTACTGTGTTGTTTTTTTCTCCCCAAGCTTCTGCTATGAAAACAAGAGTTGGTCTTCTCAAAACAGGCACTACTGATCAGCAGCACCTTCCTTCTGCTGATAGTCACAGCAGCTGCAGTTTACTCGGGTGTTGTTTTACCCAAAACCATTGTTTCATTCAGTGTTTTTGCTGCCCTGGGTATATGTCCTGACTTCGCTGGTGCCTGAGATGCCATTTCCATTCTGTGCTGGATGCTGACCAAAGGTGATCTTGCCTTGGTGATTCATGCCCCCTATTTCTTCCTCAGCTGAGCAGCAGAGTTACACGGTATCTTTGTGGCTCCTCTGCTGTGTGTTACTAAGCACTTTGCTAGAGGTTTGTTTACAGAGTTTGCCCTGGCAGAACAAGGGGATGAAATTACCCAACCTTGTACTCAGCATCATGGCAAGTTTAAGGCACTGAGTGAATATATTTATGCAGTCATGCTTACAGAGGTTTGGCTGCTAATTTTAACTTTTTCTTTGCAGGAGGTTCACTCATTCCTACTTTTCTGCCATGCAAACTGCTAAGTTTGCCTTGACAAAATAAAAAGGAAAATTTAGGGATAAGATTAGGAGATACTGCAGTGTAATAGTTAGACTATTGATGTCTCGAATGACTGTTTATAATATCAGCAAACCCAGCAGTTATTTTAGTGCAATGACTGGACTTCAAGGCAAGGCACTGTGTGTGAATAAATAGAAAATTAGGGGAGTTGAGAAAAGAACCTACACAAACAGGGACAGCTACCAGATTGCGTTTGTCGTGCTGATGGGGAGGGTTCTGGGTGGTCAGTGCTGCTGTTTGGAAAATATGTGTATGTGAAAAAATTTCCATGGTAGTGCTGCAGATTCACCTTCTAATCAGCATGTCCCAGTACATACCCTTTGCCTTCTGGTACAAGTAAGCAAGCCTTTTGAAAGACAGCACTGTACCAATGCTGGCAAATTGTGTCCTTACTACTGGTGTATTCCTTTTCTATTCAGCAAGATGCATGTCCTACCAGTAAGAGGGCAGTTACTGGCTCTGGAGTATTTAACAAGATAGTATTCATGCTAGTGACCATGAGGAAAAAGCCTGAAGATATTTTTTTCACTGACACAAGTAACAAGGATCTTTTTTCTAGCACAGTAAATACGGGTTTTTGATCTTTGTTCCTTCCAGTCTTCATCACTGCAGACTCCTCTGCTGTCGATATTTTCCTAAGATGAGGGGATTAGGGTCAGTTCATCAATGCAAGTGCATGCATTGGGATGGTGTTAGGGGATCCAAGGTAAGAAACCAACCTCAGGGGAGGTAGGATCTTTGGGAGGAGGTGTGAGAGATACTTTTGTACACAGATCTTATTTAGGGCTTTGGAAGGCTGACTCAGAACTTGCTGATAGGAAAAGGTCTCTCCCCTTGGACCAGCAGTGAAAAGTATTTTTCAGAAGCAGCTGGGATTTCTTCTGCCTCTGTCAGTATGCTATGATGTATAAAGAAAATTCTTGCAGGGTTTTTTGGGTTCCTTAGTTAATAATAGGGACAGTGAATAGGGTAGTTTAGCCTTCATTATTAGAAAATAGTCTAAAACAATTACAGAGGGCTACTCTACAAGATTAATGCAAGAACAACTGTAGATGCAAGCTGGATTTAATGTCTGCCTGTTGGAATACACAGTGGCTGAGTTTCCATGTATATCTAAATGATTCCGCAACAAATGTGGACTTTTTTTTTGGTTGGTTGGTTTTTTTGTTCTTCATTTGTGGCCAAGTCTTTGAAGGGTACTGAGGTGTGTACTGATGCAGATAGGCAATAGATTCATAGATATCTTTAAAGCATCTGACCTTTTGAAAATTCTTTGGTTTAACAAGAAAAACAGTAGAGAAATATGAGAAAAAAAATGTTCCTTCTTAGTGTATTATGGACAACAAAGAGTTGAACCACAGTGTCAGCTTTTACAGGGAGTTAAAGCGTTGCATGGTGACTTTATTAAGAGTCCCAGGTGAGGGCACTGAACTGTGAGTAGTAGAGATGTTTCCACACTTGGGCAAAAAACAGCAGAAAACTTTCTCCTGCCTGGAGAGGGATCCCTGCAAAAAGTTTAAAGCTAATGACTGCATCATTTGGCAACTTCTGCCCTAAATACAAGAAAGAAATCCTCCCCCCTCAGCTTTCTTCCTCAAGTTTTGAAGTGTGAATGTGACTAATTTTATTCCTAATACCATGACTTTTTCTTTATTCTGTAGATTCAACCAGTTATTGATCAAGTCTTCTCTTTTTCTGAAGTTCCAAAAGCCTTTCTGAAATTGGAAGGAGGACATGCACGTGGAAAAACAGTGATTGATGTAATTAGTAAAAAATAAATTATCTCTAATCGTTATTCTGCCCACATTCCTTTACTGGTAAATTACACTTGAACTTGAACTGGTATGTAGCAACTGTTTTTTCTGTAAAAGCTCACACAGGATGCATGATTTTAAAAAAAGGTCCTTTCCTTTAAGAAAAGCCTCTGATTCCTATTTACTCAGTCTTGTTTGTAACTGTTAAGATGTGGATAAGAGATACTAATACCGCTTAGGTTATTTCTGCATGAAAACCATGTTAAGAATGTAGGTGAGACTTTTGCAGAACACCCCTTACTCTTTGGATAAGAGGAACAGCAATCAGTATGTTCAGTTTTTAAATCTTGGAGCTTTTATTTTCCAGATGTTTTGGTTAAGTCCTGAAATGGTGAGGCAAACTTTTATCTAACTGCCATGTGAAACTTGTGCTGCCCTTTTTGCCTTGACCTTTTCTAGATCTGTTCACCATATTGATATACATTATTACTCAATCTCGTTCATTCTCAGAACCCATAAACTTTTCCTGTATTCAGTGGTCACATTGCTGTCTCAGGCCCCATAATTTAATCTTGATAAGGCAGCTCTCCCATGGCATAACTGATTTGTGTAGAAGCATGAAACAGAATCAATGTGTAACTGATAATTATTCTAATTGCCCAACTCCTGGCAGAGATTCAGCTGACTACAGTGTTTATGCAGGTAGGCTAAACATGATTTTGTCAAGTAGACCCTGTTCTGCCATGCCTCCTGGCTTGAGGGTATGTGTCTGTCTGTCTGTTTTTAAACTTACTGTTTTGCCAGAGATGGGATATGGACTGACTTCCCCTGCCAATTATGCAGGAAGGGTGAAGGAAAGTGGTAACCCCTTAATGGAGAACTGATGGGAAAAATGTATCATGCAGTGTTTCCAGCAGGGGACAGAAGCAGCAGGAGCCCTGTGAGCTGTGGGCCCCAGTACAGCTACACTGAACATGTGATGTGCTTGTGTAAGGGAAGCATCCATTCCTCAGAGCCTTCAGCTGTGCCTCACCATGTATTTAGTCCTTGTTAGGCAGCTGCCACAGAGGAATTCTGGACAGAGAAGGGCACGAAACAAAAGGAAAAGTAGCTGTAAAAATGTCAGCTCTTCACCTTTAAAAATAATTTCAATGAGAAGTTACCTAAGTTAAATTTATTTGTAAAATGCTATATTATATATAGCAAGAGCACATCAGTATGACAAAGTACCTGTGTTTGGAACCAGTAACAACACATTTTCTGTGAAGAACTAAAAGCAGCACATTTCAGAGCAACAAAACTTCAGTACGTCTGTACAAAAGGAGAATTAGTAAGGCACTTCCTCTAGGTTGGTAACAGTAAAAACACCACTATCCTTTGAGGCAATACAACAGTAATGAAAATGTTAATTTGAAACAGACATACTGCGCAAGACAAAGGCCTGGGTGCTCCTAGGAGCAGCTTGTAATAACACTGGTCTAAGCCAGAACAAAACACAGCAGCATAGTACAAGACTTTGTATTTTACCTTTCTGCCAACATGATTAAGGAAAATTCATAAAATCAGGTTAAGAGCAGAGCAGCAGAACATCTTGCAGTCATTATCAGTGTGTCTTACTTGTCACAAGCTCTTTACTAAACCAGTAATGTTTACTTTGAGCAGGCACAGCCCTTGTGACTGGGTGAGTATTCAGGTTTGGCTGTGCCCCTTACTGGAGCTGCTTGACACTTCTGCCCAGCAGCAAGGAGGAGCCCACCATAGACATTGCTCTCCAACATCAGCAGATACCAGGGAGTCTGGCATTCTCCACAGCAAGCCCAACAGGCATTGGCTAAAAAGCTTGGTAACCACAGTGCTCAGGTGCTGTTGCAGTCATCTTTAGTAAAAATTTGGCTTGGCAAAGAAGTAAAATACCCATAACTCAAAAAGTTAGGCAGCCAAGAAAATGGGCAAGTTCTTCACATTCCGATATATCCTTTTCCAGCCCTTATTTTTCTAACAAACCTACTAATTTACATCATCTCTACATGAGAAAATCTAGATTTCTTTTTTCTTAATTTAGGACTTACTATATTAGCATACTAACTATATTTGAAGCCATGTTAAAACTTTGGATGTGCTGTGTGCTAGCGGTCTTTAAACTTCCAGTAAATATAACTTTCTTTCAGTGAAACAAATATATTAATTTCCAGTAGTGAATATTTCTCTATACTACATCCCATAGGTCCGAGTTGCTATGCCCACATACACACTGCACTCCCGTCCTTTATAAGTTTTAATGATTTCTTAAGCCCTTCTCTCTCATAAAATTAATTTAAAATTGTGCTTATTGACTATTCTGGATTAACTACTCACTGACACACTTGTAACTCTCAAGGGGTGTCTTCCACCTTCAGTTCCACTCTAGCCTGAGGCACACTACCATTCTACCTCACATGGAATTGAGATTTTTTTTTTTTTTTTTTTTTTTTTTTTAAAAGTTGAGAGATACTCAAGCTTTTTATAAGAATAATAATCTTAGGAGAGCTGAAATCATTCTGTTGCTTGTTCTTTTTAAAATTGCAAAGAAAAGGCAAAACTCTCATTGTTGATCCTGCACCCTTCAGAGATGGCAGTGCCAATTCTAGTGTCTGGAACTGCGGCCAATTCAAACGTCGTCTTTGCTTGTGTGAGTTTACACAACGAGTGGTTCCCAACACTGCGTTAACTTTTCTTCATTGACTGTGTTGACAACAACGTGGTCACGGTCATATTGTGTGCCTCCTGTAAAGAAAAATTCAAAGAGCGGTGTAGATTATGTTTCAAATAAGACATATGTACTCTGGGTTTCGGGCAGCTCCAGCTAAGTGTAAGCAGTTTCTCCCTGAGGCACTGAAAAGAAACTCATTTTCATCACCGCCTGCTTTTGTAATGAATTTTGAAACAAAGGAGCTTTGTCTGCTCCTCTCCACCCCATCAGTAATTCAGTACCTTGGCTTGTTCAGCCTGGATGGGAAAGGAAGGAAATACTGCAATACAGTCAGGTGTAGCTCCTTTAAGACTGTCACTTCCCAAAAGCCAAACTTGGCTGTTCAGTTTCCCCTCAGCAGCTGTCAGTTGTCACTTTGCTCCTAAGATGATGTTTACCCCATGAAGTAAGTCCTGCTGCTAACAGACAGTGAAGTGGTGGCCGTGCCAGAGACAAGGTCTGGTACTCATTTACTCTTTGCCATTATCACCCTGGTTTTTGACCAGCTGCATCACAAGTTGCCACACACAGAGTGCCACCCAATGCCCAGCTGTTTCCACTGGCAGCTGAACACACCTGAATGCAACATACAACCCATTCTTAGAGGGGCTGAACTTAGTCACATAATGCAGTGCCAAACGTGTTCCCATAGAGGAGCACTATTAGTATGCTGACTTAGGAAAACTCAGAGGCAAAGAAGTTTGATTAAAGCTGGAGGTCTGAACTGACATTTTTTTCTCAGATCTAGTACATGCTGCTGAGGTGTAGGGCATGTGCATCTCATATAGTACAACACACCTGCAAAAGCAAGGGAGGAAAGAGTCTGACTCCCTCCTCCTTACACCCACCCTTTAGATATTTATAGACATTGATAAGGTCTCCTCACAGTCTTCTCTCCAGTCTAGTCCCAGCTCTCTCAACCTTTCCCCATAAGAGAGATGCTCCAGTCCCCCACTCATCTTCACTGCTCTCCACTGGACTTTCTCCAGCAGCTCCCTGTCTCTCTTGAACTGGGGAGGTCAGATCTGGTCATAGTACTCCAGATGTGGCCTCACCAGGGCAGAGTAGAGGGGTAGGATGACCTCCCTTGACCTACTGGTCACACTTTTCCTAATGCATCCCAGGATGCCATTGGCCTTCTTGGCCACAAGGACATGTTAAGGGCTCAGGGTTAACTTACTGTCTACCAGGACTCCAAGATCCTTCTCCTCAGGGCTGCTTTCCAGCAGGTCAACCCTTAACCTACACTGATGCATGGGTTGTTTCAACCCAGGTGTAGGACCTTATATTTCCCCTTGTTGAACCTCACCAGGTTCCTCTCTGCCCAACTCTCCATCCTGTCGAGGCCACACTAGATGGCAGCAAAGCCATCTGGTGTGTAAGCTACTCCTCCCAGTTTGGTACCATCAATGAAATTGCTGAGGATACACTCTGTCCCCTCATCTAGGACACTGATGAATATGCTGAACAAGATTTGAGCTAGCATTGGACCCTGAGGAGTACTGTTGGCTACAGGTCTCCAGCTTGACCCTGCACCTCAGAGGGTTATGACCCCCTGAGCTCTGTCACTCATCCAGCTCTCAATCCACCTCACTGTCCCCTCATCTAATGCACACTGCTTGAGTTTCTTCATGAGGATGTTATGGGACGCAGAGTCAAAAGCCTTGCTGAAGTCAAGGTAGAGTACATCTGCTGCTCTCTCATCTAACCAGCCAGTGACAACATCACAGAAGGCTGTCAGAATGGTCAAGCATGATTTATCCCCAGTGAATCCATTTTCACCACTCCTAATAACCTTTTCTTCCACATGTTTAGAGATGACATCCAGCATGATTTGCTCCATCACCTATACAGGGACAGAGGTGAGACTGTAGTTTCCTAGGTCACTCTTCTTTCCCTTTCAAAGATCACAGGGAACATCCTAATAATATCTGCCATTTCTCCCAGCACTCACGGGTGCATCCCACTGGGGCCCACGGGCCTCTGCACCCCACAGCCTCACCCTCCCTGAAATGAGCAAAAGGCAAGCCCAGCAGCTGAAACGTAAGTGAACATAACAAAAAACAATTCTAGGAGATCTCAGAAATATGCTGCACAACTGGAGTCTTATATGGGCAGGCACATTTAAGAGTGGCTCTCAGCACCAAGGAAATGGCACCTCAAGCCCCACAGTTTCTCTGCTTCAGGAACTTGGGGAAGGCTTTCTGGTGCCTGAGCCAAATTAGAAAGATCTGAGAAATCCAACATGATTTCTCTTCTGCCATCACCAGGAAATTACTCAAAAACAGTAGTGATATACTGCACAGGTATTTACAAAGTTTTTCTGAAAGTAGGAGAAAAAAGAAGGGAATACCAGAGCAAATACTCCCACAGGGGAAAAACCCTCACTAGCAGCTACAAAAAGATAAGACCAGTTACACAGCCCAGTTACCCCTGGGAGTGCAAACCATGTTTTGTTAACGGTGTCAGATACAATGTAAACATGTTATAATGGGAAAAGATGAGATTTTTTTCAGTGAAACCAGCGAATATTAACTTTGATCGAGCTGTGTCTGCACAAAGCTTTGTGCTATGCCAGTGTATCCACAAGGTGGCATTGGGAACTGCACAGCTCAACAACTGCATTCATCTGCTGAAGAATTCCTTGCTGTTTAATTTGTGGTCAAGAAGAGATCACCAGAACTGGCAGAAACAGGTAATGTTCCTACTAGACTTTTTCAATTAAAAGCTAGATTTACCTGTTCTTTCATATTTACTGTACGTATTTACTTTTGGTTTTTAAACTAAGAGTGCATTTAAACTTAGCATCACCAAACTTACCCACTGTGAAGTTCTTCAGTTATAAATGCAGAATATCTAATTGCTTCTAACTTCATTAACTGAAGACAAGGCACTTTAACAGTATTTCTGTCTGTTTGGTGCAACTCTGAACTGACTTTAGAAAAAGGTACACAGAGCCACTGCGACTAAAGACTCCCCCTTGAGCTGGAGTCTTTGATAAGTTTATAACTAATCATTTTTATGGCAGTAAAGAGAATTTGTGACTGCTTGTGCCAGGTGTTATATTATGGTACAAAATATAACACCATAATATTATGGTGTTATTATGGTTATGGAGTAGATATCCCTTTTCTCATAGTTCTGATTGTTTTGTCCTTCTGAATTCAAAAGTACTGACTGTTGACTATGGTTCTTTTTTGTTGTTGTGTTTGGTGGATTTTTTTTTTAAATGCAAAATTAATTTAAAGTGACTAACAATATTAACAGCTATAAAAAATTCAGACACCCCCCCTCCAAAAAAAAAAAAAAAAAAAAAAAAGCAGTTATGAAAGAAAATCTGAGTATGCTAATTCTGCTAATCATTCAATCTGTTGCTTTTCCAGACCTATGAAACTATGAAAACCAAGTTCAGAAACAATATCCACGTGAATCAAAGTGCTGTGACAAAAGTGACTGTAAAATACAGATCCAGTGCTCAGAGACCTTTGGTTATTGTGGCAGAAAACCATGTTCACAATAAAGGTATAGTCATTAATAAACAAATTAAAAGATATTTTGCATCTAATCACAAAGCCTGCCTTTGCTTTCCTAATAACTTTTGGCTATTGCATCCACCACTACTGTATAAGAATATTTGCTCTATACAAATTAAAGGTAATGACAAGCTATAGTATTCTTGCTTCAGTATTTTAAATAAATTACATTCACATCATCCAGTGCCATGTAAAATTAACTGGGGATATCTACAGTGAATGGACACCAGGAATACAAGATAAGCAAGTACTGTGAGTTACTATATGTTGAAGAAATGAAATGAAGTCCTAGGGCCTGTATAATTCAGAAGGTCAGACTAGATCATCAGGTGTTTTTTGCTTCTAGATTAAAGTAACTAACACCATCCTTAATTTATAAGCACCTTTAGTGCTTATCCCACTGTAAATGCCATGTAATTACGACACAATGTAATGAGATAATATATTTGCTTACCTTTGATATCTAAAACCAGCTTGGGTTTCATCTTGCTATAAATCCTGCCATCAGGACCAACATGCCAATATTGTTTGTCTTCATTCCGCTCAAATGACAGACCAAGTTTAGAGCCAGGAGTTATAAGATTCCCAACAATTGTCAAGCAGCAATCTTCTGCCATCTGTACCATCAGAAAGGCAACAGCAGTTATTCAAAACGGATGTTTATCCACTATTTAGTGGATTATTATCCACTATTTTTTCATGAGATAGAAGAGATGTCAGCAGGTAGAAAAGAATCTAGGAGCTACTTTCCCTAAAGGAATGTATTTGTGCTCCAAACTCAAGACTACTTGTTTTTCTTTTGTTCCTCTTTCTGTTGACACTCTCCACCACATAAAAACATCAAAATAACCATTTTCTATCAGATTAAAAGGTACAATTAGCACCTGCTTCTAGCAGCGGCCAATAGCAGATGCTATGGAAGATTACATTCACTCTGCTCTTCCATGCAGTATCTTCCTGGTAATCTCCCCAAGTCTACAGCAACTTCCAGCCCAGAGACTTTTCCATGCAGAGTTGGTACCTTTAATACTCGGCTGATTTCTGTCCCATATATGAATTTGTTAGTTACTACCCACCGAGATCTATATAACTCTTTTACATTAACACCTTTCAGTATCACAACCAGTGTGTGGCAAGCGATTTCAAATCTTAACTACTACTATTAAAAAAAAAAATGATAAGCAACTACAAGTTCTATCAATCTCTTCCTTGCATAGAAGCCTTTCATCTCCTCCACACATCCTTTTTTATTCTTTGCTACTAGTTCTGCAATAACCTTTTAGGATAAAGGACACAACTGCATAGTACAAGTGCATGAATTTCACAGTGTATCACAATAGTATTTTCTTATTTGTTCTATATTCTCTTCCTAGTCAGTTGCATTACTTCATTTCAAAACCCTGCAGATGTCTTTATGGTTACAAAAAAGAACTGGCAAAAGTCAAGCTTACTTGAAAATAATAGTAAAGCTGTATTAGTAGCACATTACAATTAATTATTCAGTGTAAACAATGGTTTTCAACAGATCACCATAAGCTACTTCATAACTTCTGAACATAACAGTGGCAGATAAACCAAACATACATCTGCCACTGCTGATACGGCCTTAAATTCCTAAATATGCTGGTTTGAAAAATACTTCTTACTATCATAACCTAAAACTAAAGTAAGTCAATTTAGTTCTGCAGTTCTGACATTCTCATCTGTATCTAAAAATGTTCTCTAGTGGCACTTGAAAGACTCAAAGCTTACACATTAGTCCCACTAGGCCACTACTTCACCCATCTCCAAGAATCTCACGAAGAATGAGGAGACCTGAATTCATATCTGCTCTTCCTATCCGTTTCTGACAAAGCAAGCAGATTAACTTACTGCTTATCCCACCGACCTAAAACAGCCCTTCCTTGAAAACCTCAGGCATACCACAAGGTACAGTGACTCAAGTATATGAGGTGACCTAAGCTTACAAGAAGAAAGGCACAAGTTCTTCCAATGAACAGCTTCTCTGTCTGCCTGCGTGCACACAGCTACCCACACACAAGCTAATTTTCTTTTTTAAATGTGCCGAAATGTGTGTGCACATTTAAATGTGCACATTTTTGTGTGCAAAGTACGTTTACTCCCATTCAACAGAGAGATGGCAAAGCTCCGTAAGAGTTCAATCACTGAAGACCAGTGTTGCCATTCCACACTAAGATACCTGATTGGTATTCAGCACGAGCTGGGCATTTTCTCTGCACAGAAAAACTGCGTCGTGAGATAGGGAGATGAGGATAAAACCCAGCAGCTTTCATCCAAAGCTGTATAATACCACACTGTCTTGATATGAATACTTCTAGTGAAACATTTGAAAGGCTCTGTCAAGAGAGCAGCCTTTTGTATATGATATTAAAGCTTTTAGCTTACTTTGCATCACTCTGCTGTCTACATAAACCCCTTTTACTACTGCATGTGTCCTGTAAACATGTCCAAACAATGCCTTAGCTTATTAACAGTAAGATTCTTCCCTCCAGCATAGATGACATAGTTATAAATGGCTCCTTTGAAGTTATACAATCCTATAGAAAAAGTTCACATGATTCTTTGCAGTCATGCTGTTTAATGGTATTAAAGTAACTTAATTTTATTTGGCTGGCATCCCTACCCAAGACTGTTCATGCTTAAACATTATGAACTGTGCATACTTCTGCTCACCGCAATGACAGTTCGCACATGATTAGCTTTATAGACTGTGAGAAAAGTAGAACTTCATCTGGAAACTTGTACAGAGGAATGGAAAAGGGATGAATTCAACAAATACAGACAGAACCAGAAAAAACAAAGCAACCTCCGAAACAAAAGAATAGGATTTTATCTTTAAGCTTGCCTGAATGCATTACAGAAGAGGATATAACCTACATTGCACTGATCCTTTTTTTCAACCTAGTATGCATAGTTCAAAGTATTATCACGAAGGTCCTAAATTTTAAAAGGTCTCCCCTTTTATAAAGTGACACTTTTGTGATATTTTCACTGTGGAGAAAGGGAAAAGAGAAAGGGAGGGAGTCTGTGAAAAACAAGATTCAACCTTCTGGTGTTTGTACTGATTAAGATATTTTTCTTCAGGGAGAAAGTAAATCATAATTAAAATCTATCAAAATTTCAATTACATCAAAAAAGGTATCATACAGCTAGTTTACATCACCTAAAAAAAGCCAGAGTTCAATTAAATAACTCATCAAAACAAATAAACCCTTATAAGAAGCTTGTATTACAGCTGAAACAGAATAAGCCTATCAAATAAATTAAGGTGATACAGTAGGTATTGAGTTCAGAAAGCCCTACTGTAGCAGGAGGAGCCATTCTTGCTCCTAGGGCTGCTCCTGAGGCCTCGGGGTTTAGCCCATTCCTGGACAATGTCCTAGGGCTGTGCTGTTCCTGAGGCCTCGGGATCTACCCCTTCTTGCCTGCTCCTGGGGCTCCTCGAGCTATGGGCTTCTCCATCCTCACTGAAGAGTGAGAGCTCTCTCCATGGGTGTCAGCTGCTCTCTTATTGGTCCCCTGCTCCTGCACATGCTCAGGAGGGAGGCCAGACACAGGTGAACCCACACCCACTCATCAATAACTCAGGGCACCTGGTCCTGTCTCACTACACCCTACTATTGGAAAGGAAAGGAGAAAGTTTCCATGGAACTTGAACCTCACCCGGCTCCTTATGAATCCATCCTGATAAACCCAAATTTGGTCACATGAGTCTGTATCTTCTGCAACTTGTATTCTGAGAAGATTCAGATTGTCCAAGTTTCCATCAGTTGACATGAATTTTCCCGTTTCCTTGTTCCGAAGCCTGAAGAACACACGTTTCTACAGAAAAGAACACAACTCCTGAACCACAGTCTGAGCACAGAACACATCCTGCTCTGGTTAACTTCACAGCAGTTACTGCACAGTGCTGAATTCCCCACCTCTTGCATTCTTTAAGGAATGCTTAATTTTTTTAGTTTAGGTTTTAATTACAAATTTCCACAAACGTCTAGGACAAAAGCCAAGCTCTGAGAAGTTGTCATTCTGCATGAAGAGTTTTAGGCTTTCCTATCAGCACATAGCAGACAGCTGAGAATTTTTAATTCAGAGAAGCACTAACTTCTCCCTGCTAAGTTCTTGTACAAATGCTGTTCACTTTCATAAAGGGTGCACTAGTGCAGTGCTGCTTATTTCACTGGCAGCAAATATTGCACTGCACATTTGTGCTGGGACTTCTTGCACATTAGCATTTCTGTTCAGACAGGCTCTCAGCTAGGGCAGTCGAACTGCATTATTCCTTGCTCTGCTTAAGGCTATATAAAGACAAGTATGACAGCAAGCAAATGCGTTTGGTTATAGGTACAAGTAACTTCTGAATTAGAAATAAGTTTCCTCAACAGAATATGGGTCAGCAAGAACCTCAAATGGTAAAGCTCACATGACAAGACATGGTTGGATATTGGAAAGAATTTCTTTACGGAGAGGGTGATCAGGCATTGGAATGGGCTGCCCAGGGAAGTAGTGGATTCTCCATCCCTGGAGATATTTAAAAAGAGACTGGATGTGGCACTCAGTGCCATGGTCTGGTAACCGCAGTGGTAGTGGATCAAGGGTTGGACTTGGTGATCTCAGAGGTTCCTTCCAACCCAGACGATTCTATGATTCTATGATTGCAGCAGTGGGCCAAATCACCTGGTCCTTATTTAGAGAACAAGATGAAAAAGCCACTACGAGAGTAAGTTCTGCATTAGATTTCAAATTATTCTCCCAGGTAACAAACAGGGAAGGAAGGAAATTAGAAATAAGCTCCTAAATCAACAATATGTCACTCCTAGTTGAAGTATCCAATTTTGTGGGCCAGTTTGCTTGTTGTTCCAGATATAAACCAGATAGTACACACAATATGCCAGTGACCAGTTTAAGTGCTAATTATAAAACAACTTAAAACAATTCAGATACACTAGTTATAGCCATTTGCTTGTTAAAACAATTTAGCCAATCCTTATATGCTGTCTTCTATAGTTTGATTAAAAGTAGGCTTAAAAGTCTAAACTGTACTGTTTAAACAGTACAGTAAAAAGCCATGTCACACAATCAAATAGCTCTTATTGGAAGAAAACTGTAGAGCAATTTCTTTACACAACTGCCATTGCTGAAGCTTGTGACACCGAAGACTAACATTGCCTTCAGCTGTATAATAACCTCCCAACACCATTACAAAATATAAATTAGTACCTGAAAACCTCGTGTCAAATCCTACTCACCTGCAGTAGAGGTCTCAGAGAACCTATCTGGCAGTAGCCACTCACTTTATACCAATCCGGTATTTCACTTGGTGATAACAACATCTGACGCCCCCTGTAGTTACTCTGCTCATAAATTATCCATCTGTGAGGAAAAAAACAATAAGAAGACTGAATTCTTTTTTTCCCCACCTTGGAATCAACACATTTAATAGAAATTTGCCCCTCAGAGTAATTACATTTGGCTTTGGAAAGCAAATGACCTTTTTTAACAAGCCCTCAAAAAGAGTAAAACCATGTTCTGATTTATATCAACTGCACTGAGGACACTGCACTTCACATTTAAAAGCCTTGCTGTTTAAAAATGACATGCTGAACAAAATAAATCATTTTCTTGCCTTAAAGAGAGAACCCAACTTTTAAATATCATCTGTTTTCAG
The DNA here is from genome assembly GCF_003957555.1 of Calypte anna. Classification (NCBI taxonomy): domain Eukaryota; kingdom Metazoa; phylum Chordata; class Aves; order Apodiformes; family Trochilidae; genus Calypte; species Calypte anna. The sequence continues at coordinate 71,603,123 of NC_044246.1, forward strand.
GAGGCACTGTGAGTCCTCAAGGCGTATATGTGTAGATGCTCTTTAGATACAAGGCATAAGCTAGATAGCTGCATGTGCAAAGCCACCAGTTTAGGTGTATCCCATTCTGGACAGGCCTGAACTGCATGGGAAAGAACTACTAGGGATGGAGACTGCAACAAGCAAATACTGGAACTGCAACAAGGTGAAGTTCTTTAGGGTATTTTGCAAGAGGTTTTATTACACCTTTCTTCTTTCCTGCTACGTCCTTTTCCCTTACTGATCTGTTTTCAGATGTTCTGTATCAAGAAGAAGCGCACTCACCTTTATTTTTGGTGCTTTTTCACAGCCTAATGCACATCTATCCCCAGGTGTGAAAGTAAGAGAATTAACAGAAAGATGTCTTAGCAAAGGAAGAGAAGAAGAAAACCCCTTCATAAGCGAGGCAGTAGGGGCAAAGATGCTCTGAACCCAGTATTTTGACACATTTCAGCAGCTGACACTACTATAAGGAAATCATAATTTTCATATTGTAATCTACACAATTCTAGTGAACAACCAGGAAAAAAAAAATATATATATGTTGATCAGACAGGACACATGCACAATTCATTATTCCATTATCCGGAAGCATGGTAACCACATTACTGGCAAAGAAGTAACCTGATGTTTAACCTCATGTTATGAAAATTGAGAATTACCTATATTGTGGTTATGGTAACAGACACTGAAATCTCAGGAGGCTTAAGAAAAATGGAGCATGTACCTTTTCTTACAATCTTTATGTTTCAAACTTCATCTCAGTGTGCTAAGGAAACCCTTTCACCAGTTTATCCACAGGAGAATAATGTTGTCCTCTGCTCATCTGGTATTAGCTATCCACTTGAGGGCAGCCTTAAACTATCCAGCAGCATCTCTCTAGCACACACACCTTGGAAACTTACCTCTTCAGAAGAACACATTTAAATGTGTAAATCAAAAGTAACAGTTAAAAAAACAAGTCACGTTCTTCAAGTTAGAAAGAAACTGAACATACACTTGGGGCAAGGATTTTGGAGGTAAAGATTAACAAACAGGAGAAACACACAAAAAAAGAGAAATATAACCAAGCTGGAATACTGGGAGGAAGGTAACACAGTACTTTTCAAAATGCTTCCAGACCAGTGTTAAACTTAATCATAGGATTTCTTTTTACATGCTTTTCAGAAGTAATTTAGAGAACACAACTGCTTGAAAGTAGCTTACTAATTTAACTGCTAGATTTACAACCAAGAGTCTGACCCAGTTCCTGCAGCAAAAGGAATCATTACTAAGTGCCAAGAGAGCATCAATGATCGGTCATCTTAATTGTGCCCGTATCATCAGGGTAAAGAATGAACATGAAGACTTAATTAAAACATTCTGATTGTGACATAGATGAGAAATTAAATTTTTCTGATTGAGACCTTAAACAAAGACACTGAAGTCGTTTCACAGAATGCTATGCAGGATGCTTTTTATATGGCATGAAAGAAGACACATTGTGAGATTTATTCAAAGTAATTTCAATTTCTAGCACAGGTCACCAGTCAGTGATAACATGTTGAAACACAATGAGTAAAGGTTCCATAAAAAGAAATGTAATTAATGCACTGTACACATTCTGATGCTCTAACTTTATACTCCTTGGTTTTTCAAACCTGTAATTTTTCTGTTGAGTAAGCACATAATTTTAAAGAATCAAAAAGGGATTTTAAACTTACATGCCACCAAGGACTTGAATTGAAGCTATTCGAGGATTGTATCCTAGGAACTGGAGATTTAAGACTTCTGTACTGAATTTGATTTTCTTTCCTTGGAAATCCACTTTTTCAAAAAGAGCTATACAAGGCTCAGACAGCTCCTGCAAAAGGAATATGAGCACTTTTATATGGTGTTAGAATTACAGATGGTGACTCCAAGTATCAGTACTCCACACAGAATTTATTTCAGAGGTTTCTTCTTGCTCGTTTAAGATCAGAGACCCTGAATAATGCTTTTGCTCTGCAACAGCTTACTTTTAAAAAGCAATTAAAAGCCCTGATAGAAAATACACAGGGGATTTTCTTGCATGGAACATAAAATTTCCCTATCTTGAGGCACACAGGAATGTCTCTGTGGTCAAGTCTTGCATAATATCTTAACTTAGTTTTAAAATACATTTTAATGAATGCCACATCCCTCTTCCATTGCACTAAACCCCACTCACTGCAGGAATTTTCACCTTCAGATATGAACACATAGTAAGATAATATTTATTTCTACAGCTTCAAATGACAAAGCTTTGTCAGCACTGCTTATCACTTCTCTAATTTTTAACTTTTATTGCAGGTTATGGCAACATGAATCTCTGACTAGAGAAAAGCTCCAAGATTCATACTTCTGAGGTTAACTTCACAACTTGAGCAAAAACTGTAACGTCTGAATCCTTCAAATTTCTGTGGGGAGATGATTACTCTCCCTCTCTGTCAAAATGCTTCTGGTGTCAAAGAGATTCTACCGACATGAAGCTCCTTGCATCACAAAATTAATTTAAAGTGTCTTTTGGATAACAAAGTGTTAGACTCTTTTCTGTGTGGCAAAGTATCTGTAATGGATTGGAAATAATCTCTATAACTAAGGCCTTCCCCTGGACGCTGCTAAGGAAGGGTCTGAAATCCCCCAAGGTAAGGAAGGCAATTAAAGCCTCAGAGTCCTGGTGTTACAGTTTACGCTCCCAGATAGAAATGACCCTGCCACTCCCTTTCTTGGAGTTCTTCCAGCCAGAACTGCATAAAAATCAATGCCATAGCCAGAATTGCTCCTTCCTGTTGTCATGTGTTTGGCATGCTCAAAACACATCAGCTGGACGGGGAACGCCCGACATGACGCCAAGTCTCGACAGACTCCCATCTGGCCTCAGGCATGGGAACAGGCCCTCCGAGGCAGAGGTGGCTCCATAAATGCACAGCAGCAAGATATCCATGCTTTCATGTGACTCTGTTAGGCAAGACCTCATGTCTATCAATTTCCAGACAGTACTTAAACTCCTCTTTAATCTTCCTGTAGATGTTAAAGGGTCCGGATGACGATGCTGCATGAGCATCCCCATTATGGTCACAGCAGTCAGGGTTATCACACAGCAGCTGAGCTGTGCATCCTGATCCCTCAAACACTCCCTGCACTGCTGAGAATGCCAGGCTGCATCACGATGATGTCTCAATATCTCTGATCCCTCAGCCTTTTTACAGAGCTCCACCTGCACTCCGAGACACACAACTGGTCAGGCAGCAGCCCTTGAGCCACATGCAGTGCTTCAGAAATCACCTACTTACAAACAAAAACACACACAGACAGAAAAGGAAATCCTCTAATTTTCTGCCACACCTTTCACTCTGGGCATGTTTAGATTCAGTAGCAATGCTGTTACATGAAACGTTCCCCATAGAGAGAAGTGAAAGGGTTTTTTTCAGTACTTCCCACTGTACAAAGCTGGTGCTCCTGCATATCTACATGAAGTTATTTCACAGAGTTGTTTGTTAGAAAAGTATTTTCAGCATGACTGTGCAAACATAAGCCACATTCACAGTTGTTTTTATACTATGTTGAGGAAAAGAACGTGTGGTACATGCAAAGCAAGCACAATCAAGTAAAGATACAGTGTAAAAGAAAAAACAAAACAGAAACAAAAAACAACCTTGAACTTATGAACAGAAGGCTATTTAACTTCCAAGTTTATCAAATATCCTTTTCTCTTTTTTTTATGGTCCCTTAGATGAAAGACAGGGTTAAACTCGGTAAACAATCCCAAAATAAATCTGAGAGGTGAAACCTCTACTGGAGAAACCAGTATCCAGAATAAGGGAGTTCAAGTTTTGGTAAAATTATGAAAAATGAACTGTATAATATGATAATTCCCACCTAACTGTTTATTCTCTGTATTTTGGTTTGCTAATAAACCTCTTCTCCACACATGGGAAGCCTCTGAAGAAGGATGCAGCAGCATGTGATTTGTAGACAAATGCAGCTCCACTCTACTGTTTGAAGTGTTATAAACTGTAGGGCTAGAATAAGTTTCAAAAGTTGTAAGAACTCAGAAGAGGCACAGAACTGGCACTTGGCTTTTTTAACACTAGTCTCTGTCACAAAGAATTAAAACTTCCCAAAGTAAGTTGATTCTTCTAGTTTGAAAGAAGCATTTTAAACCCAAGAACTTGATACTGATGTATATTATATTATAGCCTAATTAATTCATGGACATTAATTCAGCCACTAAGCTTGGCTACAGAAACACTTCTATTGTTTTCAATACAATCTGCCTACTGGACAGTGAAGGAGTTCTTTGGGAAGACATAACCTGATGTTTGTACATCAAAATGCTTGGGAAAGATGACTGAGGAAGACACATTTTATCCATCCTTCCTCAACTGCTACATCCCTGACAAATGACCAAAATTCTACTGCAGTGCAACAAATTTGCCAAATTCAGAGAAGCAGCCAACAGAGTACTCCAACTTTTTAGAATGAGTGCAATTTCTTCATATTGCCTTAAGTTCCTGGGTTCTTGACCACACTTTCCTAGTAATTACTTTGATCTTAAAAGATACTTGCAGGTTCCATATATGATCCATTATAATGATTAGTTATAGGCTTGAGCAAACTTGTTCCTCACCACCGATGAGTTACAAAATATGTAAATGTTGTTTAGTTTGTATCCACCACACGTAACAACAATAATTTTGCTAAATGGCATTGGGTGTTGCTGTACTTTACCTTGAAGGGTGCATTATTTCCTGATTAACTCAAATTGCGTTTCCTTGATGATAGCAATAGTGTTTAGTAATTACATGTATTTCATGCAAAGTTGCTTAGTTTTGCTTTTTAAATATGCATAAAAACCAGGGTTTGCAGTACAGTACAATCTTCACACTCTCGGGCTGACATTTTTCATCCCGCTCAAAGTGGTCTCTCCTACTGCCAAATAAAGAGTCTGACACATCCTTGTTTTGTTTTACAGAAGTCCTTTCATGAGCTGTTATTCAAAACAGTGATCCCAGGCAGCTGCTTCTGTTGTGTCCTCTCTGTTGCACAACCAGCACAGAAGTCAAAAAAAACCTGACTGCAGCCAGGACATTTAGCTGCTACTGCACAGAAACAAACCTAAAACTACTCTTCTGTTGTCTGTGCATCCCTAGCATTTTTACTGTTGCACAAAACTGGGAGGGCAGGCTCATCAGTGTACTCATCTTTACAATATTTCTAATAGCTATACTTACAATATTGATAATCCGTAAGGATTTTATAACTGCCTGGGGTGAACAACCCATCGCTGTCAGATCAGGATAGATTCCTTCTTCTAACACATACTGGTTACCAGAGAATTCTTTCTGGTCATACACTATGCAGCTGCAGGAAAAAGGAGAAGAAATTACCTCTTAAGAATTCTGTGCAAGTAAAACAATGCTAATTTTTCTCACTCTTTAGCAGGAGCTACCAACAGAAACATTATTTACTGTCTTTTGTCTGACAAGCTGAAGATTGATATGTAAACATCAGGTGTTAGAAAGCTGACTGCTTTTAAAAAACTTCTATATTTTAGTGATTTTGCAGTATTCATTCAATATAACTTACCTGCCATCTAAAATTTTTGAAGACTTCACAGCAAATGAGTCAATACATCTTGTGTTTTTTTCTATTATTTGGCAGTTACCCTTGAATTCCGGCTCTGAAAATAACTGGACCTTTAAAAAGTTATGAAGATATTTAAAAACAATTAATTTTTCAATATTCAGTAATATGTCTCCACCATTACCCCTATAATTAGATTAAAACATAACAACCCAAATTCCTCAGTTGTATCAATTTATTATTTTTTTTGTTACCTCTTCAGTGTTGCAGTACTTGTTCAAGACAGCAAGGTAAAACACTACCAAAAAATTACCTCTGGCTGCAAATTACTCAGTAACATACAAAATAATTACAACATAAAAAAAGACAGCTCCTGGACTATCTGCTGGAGAGGAATTTAATTCCCACAGAATGGCACATCTTTACTAAAGGGCCATAAGTGGTTTTGATTATTAATCTGTTTAGTTTCCAAGACACATTCTCTTCCCATCATGTGAAAACTGTCTGTCTCTCAGAACATAAGTGGTGCATAATCTTGGCAAAGTATTCAGAGAGCCAACAGACATGGCATATACTCCCAGGGTACATGGGCTTTATGTGCCTTTGAAAGCTTTAGTTACAGTCATGTCAGTCCTTCCTCTGCTCGGAGGATGAGAGAGGATACGTCACCTGGAGTCTTTTGTTCTTGTTAAAAAGAAAAAAAAAAAAAATCTAAGCAGCAAACCTGCTAATTTGGATAGAGGATAATTAACCCTGATCACACAGAAGTCATTCGCATTATCACATGCCTACCAGCTTTATTCACTCTTGACAGAGATACGAGTGTGGGCATGTACAGTGTTCTCCACAGAGGAACATGCTGACAAGGGATGCAGTCGGTTGACTACAAGCCACAACTTCTTTGTTTCCTCAGGATAAGGTCTTAATAGGCACATTATATACATATATGCAAGTATTTTTTCATGCACACAGCTGAAAATAAGCTGAAAATAATGAGATTTTTATTCCCTGCGGTTTATACGTTATGCCTGTGCAGGAGATACCAGCGAGGCATGCTTTTCATCAAGAATGCAAAAACAGAAAGCTAAGACTTTTCTGCCTAGATTTTAGTTCCGTAACACACTCACCATTCTTACTAAAATGAAAATAAAGGTGACTTTTCACAGGGACAAACATGAAAAAGCTCAGAGTTATGAAAGGATGAAAAAAGCCGCCCATTGGCCTCACTGCCAAAATAGTACTTGCACATAGGAGACAGTCCAATGTGAAAATTGGTTAACTCACTGAACAGACAAGTTCTCCCTGACATTTATTTCTTTTAGTTACTGACAAAGATAGCATTAACTCAGATATATTTGTGAGTGAAAGAGATTCCCTAAGCTCACCCACCATTAACAGAAGAACTAGGTTCAAAAGGAATTAAGTCATGACTGTACCACAAACAACATTTAACTTGTGAAGCCCTCACCTCAACAACAGAATCCAGATAGGTGAGGGCTGCAGACTCCAGATCCTCAGAATAAGCCCTGATGACCCCTAACAGCTCACTTGCTGAACCAAATATTGCCTGTACCCTAAGTTCTGACAGCTACTGCTTCTTAAATCCCACCTTCCTTGGGCTTTATTATTTCTTAGCTATAAAGTTTGGGAAGCAGCCTCCCTTCACCTGTGGTTCTCACAGTGTCCAACCAGTCAGCCATCAGTGCTGGTGTTACAACAGACAAAAAGCTGTTTATTTCTACATGTTACAGACACTACAAAGTATGTTTAATGCACTTAAAGAAGTATCTTACCTTCACTTTACCCCTTTCACTTCCAACAACATCCTGCAGAATTTTGAAGGAAAAAAACAGAAGGAAGAAATACATTTTAAACAGTGATAAAATAACAAATATACAAAAGTCTACTTTTAATTATTGTTTAAAGAATGTACATAAACTGGATTTGATAGAAAAAGTATAGCTCCAAATACATCAGTGAAACTTGCAGAACAGCTATGAACTGAACTCCTTACCATAACAATGGGTTGAACTGATGATATTTTGCAATTCTTGCCCCCCCATGCCTCAATGCTGGGATACAGCCCTTTAGACAGTACATACTGCTCCCCTGTAAACTCAGGATTCTCATAAGCCACCCACCTAAGAGAGAGAGAAACACAGGGTAATGAGTGAAAGTCACACTATATGCTAAAGACCACAAGTTCAAATACATCATCTGCTAGATATCCTAAGAGCTGTCCCCACTAAGAATATTTGGACATGTTTCACAATTCTATTATTTTATCTAAATCCAATCAGAATTTTTATCTAGATCTTCTCTAGAAAAACAGATTATCAGGATACAATTTTTTTTTATAAAACTAACTTTCAGAGTAATCTGGGCAGTAGATATAGGAATACTGATTTTTAATATCACCTGTATATACGGTTCCCTTATGTTAAAACAAACACCAACACACACACCAACAGTAAGTTCAGTTGCAGCAACAGGCACATACATTAATGAGAGCAGTCTGTGCCCTGCTAGAAAACAGACACTGGGAGGAAGAACATCCTTGAAAGTTAAGCATTAAAACCATCACAAATTTTACCAGAGTAATGTGTTTAAATTCAAAGCCATTGATTATTATTCAGCCAGACCTCATGCCTGACACAGGCCACAAACTCAGATTTCTGCTTGAGCTACAGCTCATGTCTCAGTCAGAAGATGCCTTTTTGAAAGACACTGAACTTTTGAGATACACACTGGAAGTATTAGAAAAGCAAACAAATCATCACGAAAATCTCTCCGACATTCACTTCCCTCCTGCAGTGCTTTATTTCTCATCTGAACTATCTGCTACCAGCTACTTTTGCTATACACAGTCTACTGTTTTTCAATAAACTTTCTATTATGGTATTTTTCTGACCCTGACCCCATTCTTCTGACCCTGACCCTATACTGAATGCCCAGGTAAAACATTCCTGCATCTGCACTACTTTAATTTTGTGATACCCTAAAAACTAATGTTCCCTTTTACTGCTAGACTTCCCAAACTTTCCCATAATTACATTCTGGCTCTTTTTAAAACTCATTCTAGTTTTGTTTGGTGGTTTTCACTTGTTTTTGTGTGTGTTTTTGTTTTGTTTGGTGCTTTTTGGTTTTTTTTAATGCAAATATTAGAACTGGCCACAGTTACTGGCCACATTCATTATATTTATGCAGGGATCAGGACATCTTGCTGGCTCCTGATTATAGAACATAATCTTCTATTCCAAGTAAACCACTTTTTAATTTTAGCTGATGCATGACTGTATGCTAGGTTATGCCAAAACCCACTTTCAGAGCAGCCTTACAGCATTTCAACACTAAGAAAAAATTTCACACCATAAAGCAGTAAAATGATACAGAATTTAAGATTTATAGTGGAGTCTAACTCTCACCATTTAAATTCACCATAAAATGATCTACATGTGTTGAACAACTGGATTCTACATTGCTACAGTTCTGTTCCAAGCCAGTCTCTGCATATACAAGATGTGGAATAACTTCAAACTGAAATAAAGTTGCATTAACATGTATGTGCTGAAAGTATGAACTTCATATTATTTGTTCATGGCAAGCACTCAGTGATTTCCATTTATCACTATTCATATTTCATGGTTTGCCTCAGACAGTCAATTATTTTAACTTGTTATGCACTAATTACTTAAGGCATATTTCAAGGCACATTTCAAAATCATCTCATACCAATGCATCAAAGAGACATTGGTATGTATGATAAATTGAGCAGACAGTTCAGATTATTTCAGGTATGTCTATATCTCTATGCTACACATAGTGAAAGCTGTGAATATGAAGTTTCCCTAACCAATTTCTTCAGCAGATACTTATTAAATTTTTCAATGTACAAATGCCAGGCTATGGCTACAGAGAATGACAGTTTAACTTGGCTGACAACTATGCAAAAAAGCATTTCTTATATGAAGTGAAAGATAAAACATACCAGATGCCCCCTAAGAATCTCTTGATAATAGTTATTTTGCTTCTTCTCATCTACAAAGAAGCCTGAATACAGAAGTAATAAATGAATCTCACTTTAAACCCATGTTTAAGTTGAAATCAAAGCAGTTTAAATAAGTAAGCACCACTCTCCCATGCAAGTGAGCCCATGCAGTTAGAGGGTTTGTAGACTCAGAGTTTATTGGTGAAGTACCTGCGTATTTCCACTTCATTCAGAAGCCCATACTGACTGCTGAGAGTAGTAATAACAACATCAAGGACAGGCAGCTACATCCAGTACCAGCTAAACCTGTCAGACCTCAAAACTATCCCTAGGAAGAAGCACTGCTGTAATCCAGCTTCTGACTAACAGAAAGGCCTGGAGAGCAAGACATCACCTCCACACCTGAGCAAGAGAGTCACATCCCAGCTGCCAGACACCACAAATCTCAAGTACTACTCTGCAGCATCGCAACAACAACCTTGCCCCACAGGGAGCACGTTCTCCTAACACAACAGTTTTTGTAACCCCCAGCCCTACATAAAATGCCTTAGTATTTTGAGTATATTTGAGGCTCAGCAGCAGCCTCATCCCAGGCTGCTGGCAGGGTGGTGCTAGAGACCTTGACTCCTCTGCACCAACCATGCCACTGGAACCAGAGATGTAGAGAAAAGTGTCATTTACATTGTTAGGACTATTACATGCACAGTATCTTTCCCCAGAACCTTCCATGTGTAGGAAGTGCAGCTCCAAAGAGCATCTGGAAGAAAAGAACTCACGCACACATAACTGCAAAAATCAGCTTCGCCTACAAGTAGCCCAGGATTCATCTTACCTAACTTTATCTTAAAACATCGGCCATTTCTCATCATGTATATGCTCTCTCTAATGTCAGCTGCAAGGGCCAATCCTCCTTTTTGTATTGCTCAGACTCATCTTAGGACAGGACAGATCACTCCAGTCCTGGAACGACCTTCCCTCTCAGCTATGAGAGAAATGGCAACCACTGTACTAAACTAAATGCCTTAGTTGTAAAAAGCAAGTTTTTGGGTACAGAAGCACTCCTTCAGGTCTCAAATAGAATCCACAGTCTGTAAAGCTTAAATACTATATGGAGACATCAGGTTTAAATTGGCCCATATATGCTAATCAGACCACAAGGGGCCAGGAGTTAACTGGCACTTGGCAGATCTGTTGCATGATTAACAGAGAGGATGAGGTAATAATATTCTATATATAGGAAAGAGAGAAAACAGGTTCTCTATCATACTCCTTTGTGCTTGTGATTCCTAGTATCCCACAGACCTGCAAATTTTAATTTCATTACTTCTTGAAAGGTTCTTTAGATCACTAGTTCAGTTCAGTTCAGAGATGAAAGGAAGTGGAAACTTTGAAATGTTCTCCCACAAGGTAACTCAAGGGGTCTTGCCCTTTTCAGCTCCCAGGGAAGTTTTGTTCTTTTACCTCACATGTCTTTAATTTCAGCCATATTACTTTCCCTAGTGCATCTAAATTAAACTTACTATATTCTGGCTCCTGTATGTGAACTACTCATGACCTAATGATTTCCTTAATACTGCTATCCATCTGATTTCCTTAATATCAGCTATCCACTAGGCAGCCAAATCTGCACTGTAGATTAATTGCTCGAAAATTGGGGGAAAACCAGGGAAAAACTACATGAACACAGTAAGACAAACACCTACATAAAAAGCAAAACAAAACAAAACAGAAAGCCCACACACCTGGAAAAGTTCTTCCACCAAGTTAAAAAAGGATCACCTAAAAGACGGGAGCTTTTTTGGTACTTTTAGCAAAAATTTGATGTGGTTATGGATAAAGAAAAAGCGCACTTCAAATATGCTATTCCTGTGATGGCTATTAAATATAAGCTTAAAGAATTTTTAAGCAGAGAGGAAATCAAAATTGTTCAACAGTTGATTTTAGTACTTGCTTAAACTTGTAAAGGGTGTTACCTGTTGTTAGTAAATCCTAGCAACTTAAAATTCTGCCAATTTGAAAGTAAAGATCAAACCCTACTTACAAGCAGAAAGGTCTCCTATTTTCAGGCAGTCTGGATTTCTTTCTCCCACCCCAATGGCAGAATAACAAAATATCCTGGGTTTTACACTTGGCCAATTTCTGAAGAATGCTCAAGAGCAAAGGATTTTCCTTTTTAAAGAAGCCAATCTTCTTCACCTTAGGATATTTTGGGGAGGATGTCTTTACAATGGATTTCACAAAGATGTTAAAATATTGCCTGGAATCATTCTTCAGAAAGACAGCCACTGAAAAATTTAAAAGCTAGTCTTCAAATACTCTCATATGAAATATTCACTCCCTAGATGCAGAGCTAGGCTGTCTTTAGCATACATGTTAGAGATGCAGCATAGCTTAGAACTTGTTCAGTAGTATCTGTGCACTGCAGTGTCAGGTTTTCTTTTCTTTGATATAACCTTTAAATTAAAGAGCAATTAAATTAATTATGTGGGAAATACATGCCATCTGTTATCTCTTACTGCCATAACTGCTTACCCTAGATACCTGTGGTTAAAAGTGTGTCTATGAAAAGTTCAGGGCTTCTTACATCTCTAATTTTGTTTTTTTTTTTTTTTTGATCAAGTATTTTCCATATGATACCAGGAAGGTTACTTCAAAATATTACAACAAGCTTTTACTGAATCTGTCACAGTTCACTCTGACATTATCTAAATTACAGTCTAAGCAGCTCAGGAAATTGCTCAGTGGATTATTCATTGTTCTATGACAGATCCTTGAAAAGAAAGACACAAAAAATTTCTACCTGTTAAGCATGACTTAACATGAATCATTCAGCCTTGCTGATACATTAACATTTAGTAAGAACACCACCACAAAAACCCCAAACACTCACAACCTCTTTGGAAACAAAAGGGTCCTATGAGACTTAAGAGTCACCCATTATGAGCAATCTATCTACATTTTCAAAAAGCTTATTGCTACAAATTACATCCTTAAGAGACAACAAGGTGAGATTACAGGAGCAGCAGCACTATGGGACAAGAATTTTGTTTGCAGTGACTTCCAGCTGCCTTTACCATCACAGAGTATCAGTCATTCCTAATTATGGAATACTCAAACTCAAGTATGATTCCTATCTCAGCTGCAACATTTACTACAACAGCTACACAAAGGGTGTGATAGGTAACCCACATTCTCTTTCCCAGCCTTCAGAGGTGACTCCCATGGATCTCCCTTGCGTCTAACAGAAGACAAAAAGGGCACAGTGGATTCAAAGGCCACTAGGCAGAAACACCCCCCCCCCTGTTGCACCATATTCAGATTCAGATTAAAAGCATTCCTCTGGAATTCACAGAGCTTAATTCTGCAGTCTTTATCCGAAGCCTGCGGAGATATCACACAAATAACACACGGAAAGATTTAGGGTGTGGCTGGGCAAGGCAGAACTTTCAGCAAGGCACCTGCATACAAGGCAGGGATACCGTACACCACATACTCTTTTGGTTCTAGTACTTTGAATAATTTTGTATATTTGGAGCTATGATTGCTAATATTTGTTTGCATTTCCAAAGCACTTCAATGCCATCTGCAAGGCCATGACACTCAACCTGCAACTGATGCACTGAACAAATCAAAAAAGCAAAGTCTATCAACTTAGCAGCTGCATGTGACAACACGTAGCACAAAAAGTAAGAGTTGTTAATGGCCATGGCAATGCAAAGTTCTGGGTACCATCGTATTGAAAAAATACACAATAAAACCACCACTGAATGTAATAATGTACTGTAATGTAATAATGTACTGAAACATTATTAACTTATCGGATTCACTGCAAATGCAATTTTACTTTTCAGAACAGACAAAAGCCTCCTAAATATCAGAATGGGCGAGTGAGCATGGCAGGAGTTACCTCCATTTTAAACAGAGCTGAGAAAAAAAGCAAGCAATTTGCCTTTAGTCAAACACAAGAAGCCTGAAAATTAATTTAAAAACTGGAAAATTGTTCCATAACAATTTTGCTGTTGAAGCATTTTTTTAAAAATATAGTCATAAGAACAAAGTATTTCTACCTCTCTGATATAATGTAATCTATTTCTATACCTTATGTGTCAGTAAGCCAGCACTTCCTGGGATCATCTGATCTCATAGTGAGAAGAAAACTGATTTGCTGTACATGTTTGCAACTTTACTTTTTACATTCTGCAGACAACGGCAGAAAATTTTATCTGATGACTCCACACAGACATTAGAAATCAAGCTGCTGAAATACATATGCAACTATCAACTTCTAAAAAGAATAGTGCATTTAAAATTAAACAACAATTTAAAATGTCACTTACACGCCACTTAGCACATTTATAGACTGTGTCCTCAGCCCATATCCAGTGTCTTTCAAATTGGAAATAATTCCTAACACATTAATATTGGAACCCTTTGACCCAAAGTCCTTCTCACTGTACATTATCATATGGGAGCTCGTGAAGTCCTGTAGAAAGAAAGAGAAGCATCAGAAGGAATATGCAATGTGATGTCTCAGTGCACTCAGGAGATGACTCTTACATGTTCATGGAACTTACTCCAACAATCGGTCGCAGTGACTGCAACTCTTCATCATAGCCACCCCAGTCTCTCCAGTCCTGATACACTCCTTCTTCCAGCAAGTACTGATGGCCTTCAAATCCTGGCTTCTCATAAGCAACCCAACTAAGTAACAACAAGAGAGTTACGTGTGTGAAAATGGAAAACTGCCACTCCGCGTTGTTATGGAGCAGATGCAGATGTGTGAAATTTGTTCTTATGCTATGAACAGTTGCAAATATAACCCAAGCACATATCTAAACCCCAAAACTAGGAAGACAGAGAAAATAAATTTAGTAGTAAATTTGTCTACTGCAAATTACATTCTGTGGATTTACTATTTTTCTTGAAGGGGAAACACTGCAGGTGTTTTCCCACACTTACACTCCTCCCAGCACTTTCATGGATCCCACTGATGTAAGAGGAAGTCTTGTCTTGTCTTCTGATTCCTTGTCATTGAGCATAAAGATTTCTGATTCTATTTCCACATGTCTCCCTTCAAAGAAAGGCTTCTCATAAATGATTATCTGTGGCAGAAATGAGGTAAAAGAAAAATTGCAGAGTATGACAAATTCTGATGACAGATTCTTTTCAAAAGATTCATTGAGAGAAAAGACAAGATTATGAAGATAATTAGTGGGATCTCTCCATTCTCTTTAAGAGGTCTTTCCTTTAGGAGATACAACATGAGGGCTTGAATGTTGATTACCCATGTGCATTACCCAGATGGCTGTTAATACTTATGCAATAAGTGTGACAAAATTTGCAGTTTCATGGTGTGGTCACACACAGCAAAACCAGCCACTAAACCAAAAGTAGTCAGTACATGACCAAGATATATTTATCTACCTATGTGTAGCTCATGTATCATAAAATACCCCTGGAGAATCAAAAAAATATTGAATTTTACCTTTGGATCTCCACTGAATTCAACTTTGCGACCACCCTGTTAAAAGAAAAATAGTTATCTATACTTACACAACCTCCAGACAACTATAAGAGTCATCAGCTCTTAAATACAGAATTAAGTTGAAAGCCTAACTGAAAAACACAAGTAAACATAGGAAAACTGAAGGCAGAAATGAATGCATCAAATGGTAGAAATTCAAGAATTTTATAGATTAAAAATTTCAGTTTTTAAAGAGTTACATTTTTTAGTGATTTGAAAAATCTAGCCACTTTAAGTCATGATTAAACACAGGTAACATAAATTGCAAGTAGAAGAAGTATTTTACCATTTTCAAGGGCCTCATAGACCTGATATAGGCTTCCTTCTTCTCCCAGAACGCTAAATTAGGATATTCACCAGGCTCTAACATTAAAGGGACTCCCTGGAAACCAGGTTCTTCATAAATTAGCCATCTAAAGTAAGAGAGAAAGGAAAATAAAAAATAAAACCCCCAGAATATTTCTGAACAAGGCAATGTGTTTACTTTAGAAAAGACAGCATTGTATCCTTAATAAAATTCTATTTCTTTGACTTTAACATGAAGACTGTCAACTGGTGAAATGGCAAACTTATGTGTCTGTGCAGGAACCACCACCACCAGTGCATGTGCTTTCTTTGAAGAGGCCAAAAAAAGAAATCAGTAAAACAGACAGCGAAGAGTTTTTCCCTGTCTTAGCTGGGGTCAACACAAGTCTTAGACTGAATTTCAAGAGTTGAAGTTACTGTGAATTCTTTTTTAATTGTTTTAATATATGCAAAACCAATTTTCAAGAAGTTGAAAGATCTTTACTAACCTAGACTTGGAGTTGTTGTGAAGTCTGTTCAATGGGGAATGCTAAACTTCTACTATTTACTAATACATAGAAAAACCTGGCAATTCCTTAGAAATTTACTTTCTCATGGTTTGTAACTACCAATAAGTCTGCTTTGAAAAACATAATTTTCAAAATTCCTGATTGGAACAGCAACAGTAGTTTTTCAAAGCTTTTTCAACAAAATCTTAACCAGTAATCAATTACTGGAAATAAAGACACATGCTGCTGATCTCTGCATAGAAGATGGCACTGTAGTTCTTCCAGTTAAATTAACTCATCTCTCAGTTCAGTACAGAGAAGTGAAAAACACATACTAAACAGGAACACGTTTTGCAGACAACCTCTTCAGCATGTAAGGATCGTAATGTATAAATCTGGTAATATCAGAAAGATGTAAAAATATTCCATCACTCTACCATGCTTGAAAGGTAGATTTCAAGGTGATGTAAGCTGGCATAAGCCTCAGTGCAGACACACAGTTCCAAGAAACAAACAAGGAGTATTAGTTTCCTTGTTGTCTATAGCCAAATGTTTGCTATATTCTGTGTCCTACAGTAGGACTGCAGAATAAGCTTGTAACTTCAGTGCAAGAATTTAAACACAGCAGAGACCAAAGGAGGGGGTACAATCAGAAGATAAAGGTGCACTGACTCATTTCTGTTGGCAGGTTTTAGTAAACAACAATTAAGCATGAGCACTGGGAAACTTTAAGAAGATTCAACCACACCCTCATGGCCAGGTGACTCAAAATCAGAGACTCCTTCAACTGCCAATGTAGTGAACTATGTCTTGCCTGCAAACTAAAGGAAAGGAAAAAGCCTGCAACATGAAAAAAAGCAGCAGCAATTTATGGAATTTCAAATGCAAGCAACTGGCAAAAGCCACTTCTCTCTACAGTGGACTAATGAACTAGTATCTGAGAAAGATTCTTTTCCAACTGTCTTTTGTGCTTCCTGGTGCAATTATTAGTCTGCCTTCCCTCAAGGGATTCAATTGAAGAGAGAGAAATTATTACAGTAAGAGTTTACATAGATTTACTGAAAAAAAAAATGCTACCACAGTAAAACAAAAAAAGGACCTGTCATCCTTTCAAAAAAATCTTTTTCAGGATTCACAGAACGGTTTTAAGTGAGGGAGAGAAATAAAGTGTTGAGGTAGATTAAGTCAATTAATAATCAACCTCCAAATAACGTATCTGATTTCATGACTCTTGGCAGACATGTAATTGGGATTAAGCTTGCAGTTCAACAGAAGCCAGCTCCTGTGGGAGAACTATCTCCTTGGATACTTTCAAGTTTTCCTACATACTCAAGTGCTCCATTTTTCCCCAAATC
The DNA here is from genome assembly GCF_003957555.1 of Calypte anna. Lineage (NCBI taxonomy): Eukaryota > Metazoa > Chordata > Aves > Apodiformes > Trochilidae > Calypte > Calypte anna. Next base: position 71,620,388 of record NC_044246.1, read on the forward strand.
CAGATAAAAAGATTTAATCAGACATAATACCCTTTACCTAACAACTAAAATGCCCTATCCATCATGTGGTATATTTGAATATATCTTTGAAGTGGTATATAACATTTTAGTTAGGCACTTTTCAATCCTTAAATAGACTATTTGCAGCAAGGCCCATACTATCAGTGCTCAGACACAACAGAGCCAACAACCAAAGTTTTTACACCCTGAAAAATGTTCTGCAGGACCCAACACCATTGAAAGTGGTTCCACCCTCACTTTTTTTGAAATCAGCCTCCCTCTTCTGCATACTTTTCCTAGTACTACTGGGACATATTTTCAGTACCTATTTACAAGTTTACTTATTTAGTTACCAAAATTACCACTGGTACATTGTTTGGATTGGTCCTTAGAGATTTCCTTTCTCATAAAAGCTTGCTTAGTTCATGATACATTACACTCCTAACTCATATGGGTAGATATTTTCAGGTGACATTACGTGTCCTAAACATCACCACAAAAACATCGATTATAATGCACCATGAAATACAAGATTGCTTTCCAGAGTCCACACATTACACTCAGTCTTATTTTGCAAGAGGAAGACTTAAAAATTTTCTCCTTTTAGTACAATGATTTCAGGTTTAGAGGACAGGAAGCAGGAAACGTGGCCTTATCACAACAGCTCATCCATTCACTCTCACTTCTGATGTTTGCCTGAATGAGAAAGAGCAGGAGAGGCAAACTGACTAGTTTGTAGCAAATACACCAGGTTTACTCCCTCTCTATAACATGCAAGCAGAAGAGAAACTGGCTCTAACACAAAACATTTAAGAGGTCAACCTCCTCAAGGATGAAGCATTACAACGATGTACTAATGCTATTGTCAACAAATACTACCAAAATATAGGACTAGAATGAACATTAGCTTGCTTGCATGTCTGAGAGGTAAAACCAATGGCTTAAAACAAATTCCTTTCATAGCAGTACACGTTCATACAGAACTATGCACTCACATGCCCCAGTGTACTTTGATAGAACAGGTCTTCTGAGTTGTGCCAAACACCCCAGCTTCTTCAGTGTCATCAAAAAAGGAAGTCACAATTCCTAACCCTTCAGGTTCTGTATACAAATCAATTCGGCAAACCCTGTAATCCTGAAAAATGAAGATTACCATAATCACTTCATCTGTGCAGCAAGTTCTGTAATTGATGTGGATAACTAAATCAGTTTTGAAACACCTATTTATTTTAAATGTTTTCCCCCCTTCTCAATTACTACTGCTATTAGTTGCCTATAGTAAAAGAACAAACAGACCACTTCGCTCATCTCTGGACCAAGAGTCACTCAATCTCTAATAAACATCTGTATTGTTTACTTTCTGCCATCTAGGAATGCACCATCTTTCATCAGTTAAAATCTCCTCTAGCAAATTAAATTCTAACAACACCAAGCAAGACATTCTTGAAGACAATAGTAATTTAAACAAGAATTGTAGTTACAAGCAATATATATTCCTCCCATTTCTCTTCCTAGTCAAATAGCTCATACTTGTTTTGACAACCTGAAAAGGCAACTACTTAATAGTAGGTTAAAAGTGCATGTAGGGAGGCTGTTCCACCACGTGCTAAACTCGTGGTAAGTCTGCACATACTTGGGCTATTTTTTTGAGTATCAAACAAGGTGTGGTGTTTAACACTCAAGTTCATGCTGAGGGCATATTTGGTTTATATTATAAAAAGCAGAAAACCCCCCACACAACCTTTTTAAAATGAGTCTGTGGAATTACTGATGATTTTCTAGGATGTTTTTCCTGAGAAACTGATCAGCCTAAAGAGCATAAGCTGTACATACAGTCTGAGGGCTATTCTAACAAAAAATGCTAACTTTTTTGCTTGTCCTATCCTTCCAGTGGATGTTACCATAATCCTCATCGTGCAACCTCCACCCCCCACATTTATTTTGCTATAGAACATCACCAAGCATTAAGACCTATAAAAGTTTTACTTTACTTCTATTACTTGCCTTAACAACATGTCTTATCGAACCAATCACTGCAGGCTTCAGAGATCTGCACTCATTTTGCTCTTCAGAAGTACCTGTACCCCAAATATCTGGGAGTTCCAGCTCTCCTTCTTCCAATGGTATAGAGGGGCCTTCAAAATTGGGTTTCTCATAGAGTATCCAGCTTAAAACAAACATTTCTCATTTTAATGGTGCTTTATCAAGTGCGATTTGCAAAAGCAATCTCCCATTTCACAAATCATTTTGCAGGAAGTAATATCACCAGACCCTTCCCACCACCCCAGTACAGCTTACTCACCCAACACTGCTGGTGCAAGCAATTTCTAGTCTCTGTGATACTTTGAAAAGCAATGATAGGAACAAAAATGCCAACTGCTAATGTAATTTTCAGCAAAAACTCTACCTTTTTAAAGTCGATGATTTGAAGCAGCAACCCTACTGTCTACAAATAACCACACTTGTGCATGAGATATAAATCAGAACCAATTTGTAGGTCAGAAAATGTTGACACTGTTGGCTGCTGTATTATGTATGACAGATAAGCTACTTGGATCATTTAAACAGCAGCCTAGAGTTTAACAGCCACTGATATAGATGTGCTGCAGGATGATAAGACTGCTCAGAAGACAAGCAAAACTTTATTCTTAATTGAAGGTTTGAATATATAATTAGATAAAAACTGTATCTGCAAACACAAAACCCTACCCTGGAGCTCTCAGTGAGGAAAAAAAGAACTTGAAAAATCCAAACAGTTCCCTCGTCCAGTCTGGAAATAAATACCCTGCTCACACAGATCAGAAGATTTTTCAATACAGCTTTCTGAAGCTAAAGAGCAAACAGTGTGCTTGCTTCCCAGTACCTCCTACTACAGCTTGCCTTTGTTTCTGCAGCTTACTATAAGATCATTGCTTTTAAGAACCTGCTATTTGACTGTATTATAGCCTGGCCACAACTTAACTTGCCATGCTATCCACACTAATAATGGCTGTTCTGTTAATGCTACAAAGAATGTAGCAGATGACCTTGTTTTGAACTACTCTTAAGCAACCTGGATTTTGGAGAAAAATTCCCTCTGTACTCATCAGAGAAACACCCAATTATCTCTACAGCAGTGGGGATAATTCCTACCTTTGGACATGAAATTAATCTTCTACAGTGGCAGAATGTTGTCAAGCTGTGGCTTTTAAAATCCTTTGCTAGCCTGGAACCCATAAAAGGGAGAGAAGCCAAAGGGCAGCACAGCTGGACAGAATCTGTCACTTTATAGTGATAGTGAGTGATAGCAACACTCAATTTGTCAGCAAAATACTCATTTCAGCCCAGAACCTCCTACTGTGGCAGAGATAAAATGCCATATTTCTTGCTCATGGGTGTCTATGTTACACTGCCATTCACAAGGCAAATTTACTGCAAATTACATGTTCATTTTCCTTAAAAAGATTTTTTGATAGACCAGTGATGAAGAGTAAAGATTAATCTCTTACCAGCCTCTTATGACTTTAACTAAAATTGTGGGTGACAGAACCCAAGAACTGCAATCCAGAACATCATGGAAAACTTCAATACCATTTTTTGGGTACTCTGATTCACAGTATATCACCAGCTGTGTTAAAAAAAAAAAAAAACAAAACACCAACAACAGACAGTTATATCTTGCTATGACTTAAATATAGAGAGGAACAGCTAGGATAATAAAATTGATCTTACCTTGCCAGGTCTGGGATTGATTTTACTTTGTCCATTTCTTGAAATTGCCTAATAGACAACAGCAGGGAAAGAAAAGTCAACAACAACAACAAAAACTCAAGCCAAAAACATATCCCATAAAAATGTTCATATATATATATATAAAAAAAAAAGAGCTAGTGTAACAAAATAAAAAATAGTCTGACTATTAAAAAGCTGGTAATACTTCAACTACATCTACCTACTGCTTCAATTCCTTCTTCCTCCTGAAGAGCAGTATCTTGCCACAAATGTACAAAGTATGTAACACTTCTTGTTATTTATTCTTTTTTAAACTTTTAATTATCATCTCACTGAAGCCAACTAACCTCAGACTTGAAATGCTTTAAAATTCTACTGATCAGCTTCCTTTATATCCCAGGAGTTTCATACCAAGAGACAATTTTAAAAATTGGCATTAATAAAGCACATGTTCTACAATGATAAAGGTATTAGTTTAGAAGCCAGGTACCTATATAAAGCATGAAATAATTTTGAAGGACTATATGAAAAGACTGAGAAGACATGATGGCATATAAATAGAATCATCAGGTATGTGCTGAACATCTTGTAATAGGTTTTCTTCAAAAAGAATGAGATGCTGCAATAAGCAACACACTAAAAATGCCGAGAACAAGTAAAACACACTGAGGTATCTAAAACAACATTGAAGTCAATGGTAAATTATATGATACAGAATATGTGGGAAAGTTGTGTTCGCATCATGCCATCTTAAAACAACAAAGAAAGCATTGCAGGTATGTGTTTGGTTTCCTACCAAGGACAGGAATGCTTATTCTGGGACAGCAGTTCTAGGATCATGCCCCTAAATAGCCTAAGATAACCAGCAACACATGCAGGGAATTAAAGAGAACATATTAGTCAACACGCAGGGCAGGCAGTTGTCTCAGGGCAGAATTCCTAACAATGACTAGATTTTTGTAGGCATCATCAAGATACATTGAAGCACAACTGGTTTTTGAGCCTGTGCTTCAACTCCAGTTGCTCCACTTGCTCCATGTTTTAAGGAATGCTAAAGTTAGTGTTTTGGGCTGTCCTTAGTCTTTTCCTTCACATTACCCATTAGCCACTGCATCCTATTCTTAGTCAGTGGAAGACACACAGGAGGTACACATCATACAAATATTCTAAGTTCCTAACTTCAGCAAGACAATTCAGGGTCAGCAGCAATGCTGCAGAAGTTCTGGAACCCTATGGAGTTTAATGGGCTTCTCTCAAGAGCAGTCTGACATGTACACATCCCTCCTTGCCATATACGGCTTCCACACTCTACTAAAAAATTCAAACTCCCTTCAGAAGATTATTTTAAGTAGGAAATAAAACCCAAAACACCAGTACTAGTCATCTGGTTTGAAACTCAGACTCTGAAATCCAAGCAGGAACATCCATAATAAAAAAGCCTTTTAAATGGGCAGTCTACACCACTACAAATAACACTCCTAATTTTCATCCCCACACTAATGAAAAAGCTTCTCATAAGAATTACATCCTCAGAACTTCAGGATAGTATGGTTGATTTCCTTCTGCAAGGTGAAGAAAGGAGTTAATTCAACAACTCCCCCACTCCTCTTAGTAGAACTGTAACATCAGATAACAATTAGCATTGTAAAAGTATTTATCAAATTTCTTATATGCTGCTTCAATGTCACAGGTCATGTTATTGTGTCCGTTTAACTGTGGAGAACATGGGTTTTTCCCCAAGATTCTTTAAATCTCCTGATTATACTTTCCCTCTTAGGTAACAGTAAGGGCCCACACAAACAGAAACCCCAGATACTCTAGGACATTGGTTCATCATCTTGAAAACAGAAATTGCAAAGTTCTTCTTTAGGGTGAAGTTGCCTGGAAGGGAAAACGTAGTAGTCTGCCTTGACTCAAGATGAACAGATACTCATCATCAGATAAAGGGACTGACTCCACTGCAGCAGCACTTTCAACAAACTCTACCATCCAGTTCTTGAAATAGTCTTAAAGACTATTTTCTAACAAAGGCATAGGAATACTGTGAACAAAAACAGAGGGCTAAAAAAAAAAAGTTTGGCTAAAAAAACCCATGTTTGCCCTGTTACTCATTTAACAGTGCAATGTCTGAATGTTTTGCTGGAAGAGAAGAGAGACTGCTGTCAACAGAAGTTGGATGAAGTTATCTGTAGCTCACAGGGAGCATTCTACTACTTGAGTATAAAAAAAGAAGTTAGCATAAGATTTGTTTCAAAATCATACAAAATCAAGTATAAAGACATTAAAACATACACTTTCAATTTATATTTGAGAACAGTCTCAAAAAAACCCAAATATAATGTTAATAGATGTCAACTCATTTCCAAGTGTAGCCAACATTAGATGAAACCAACACTTACATTCACCTCTATGTATGAGAAACAAATCAAAACATCATCTACAGAAAATGTAAAAGCAGGGTAACTTTTCAGGCAGATTTTAAACAACACAATACTTACATCCACATCTAATAAACCAGTGGGGACATTTGTTTCATATCTGCTTGCCCCTAACCAGCTGGAAAAACTTTTCTCAGGGTTCCCGTAGCTGGGTGATTGTAAACTTAGTTCTTTTCTTGCACTATCTGCTTGTATGTACTTCTCCACAAAACTTGGAAGCTTCAAATCTGAAAGGGACTGAATGGGAAAGTCAAAATTAAGAATAATTCAGCAGGTAGAGAAAATTTTATATCACTTCATTTCATCACTGATGTTTATTACCTCTAACTTTTGAGGCATGCCAAATGGCCCAGAAGCATCTTGTTGTAAAGCAGGCATCCCTGAGGAGTCGGCTGTGAAAGCTGTTGTGATGTTATTTACAGAATTGACAGCAGGATTAAAAAACCTTTCTTTAGCAGTAGAAGACAGCAAGCTTGAGAAGAGGGAGCTTTTTTCAAGCCGGGATCTCTTAACTTCACCATCTGTAATATCAATGTTCTCTTTTCCATTTATTTCCTGCATAAAGGCAGGCTCCTCTTTATTACATGACTGCAGGGATTTAAATATGATACTCTGCTCAGTTGATGCACGTTTTGGTCTGACTCTGGCTATTGTTTCCAGGCTCTGCATTTTCATTTGCTGGGCCGGTAGCAGGTCGTGTGTTTTTTCCCTCCTCAGTCCCAAACCAAAAGTAAATACACTAGGATCAAATACTTTCTCTAAGTTGTCTTCATGAATGGGAGGCATGGCAAAGTGGGGCGCTGGGGACTTGGGAAGCTTTGACCTCTTCTTTTTCTGGGGTAAACAAACTGAGCTGTCCAAGTTTTTTATTGTTTCGGCAAACTTCTTCATGTCAGATGGAGAATCAAAAATGCTATCATCTTCAGCAGATCCATTACAGGTTCTTCCTGGGCTCTGTTGTGTATCATTCTCTGGTATCAACATGCTGTCCTTACTGTTGTTGTTGTCATACTGCAGTGCTACCAAGTGCAAATCTCCCGGCTTTACCTTTCTGTCTCCATTTTCCACCCTCTTAAATTCTGATCTAGAAATCTGATGAGGTGGCAAAGGATATTTGTCATCATTGCAAGGTGATAAAACCTGTGTGTTTGACAGTACCTTTTCTTCATTTCCGTGGAACTCTGAGCTTGTGTTATTTCTTTGGTTGGAAGTATCTCGAGCATTTTCACTTTTACTAAGAAAGTGCAAAGGCAGTTTTAAAAGTGAACTTTCTTTTTTAGCTGTTGTTAATTCTAGATCAGGTTGCTTCAGAGAGACACTATGAGCATCGATCTTGCTGCTTTGGTTAAAAAGTGATATTGCAGCTTTTACTTTAAGTTCTGTTGTCTTCCCAATATCCTCATGAAAGGCAAAGCCTTCTTCATTTTTGCCTTTTGGTTCTGCTGTGCTTTCTCTCTCTGTTGTGCCATTCTCAAAAAACTTCTGGCGACTGCTTTGCTTATTTAAGGTTTTATCAGGCTGTTCATTTTCCTTCAGTTGTTTTCCAAATTTCAGCTTTGCTCTGCCAACAAATGTGCTTGGTATAGTACCATTTTTTGAAGGAGGGATGTCAACAGGTCTCTGGTTCTGGTTAGCACATTTATTTTCAAACAAGGAAATTTTGTTGGCAATGTTGCTGTTAGTTTTATTAACTGGTTTTTCAAGAGTATCCTGCTCACCTTCTAAACTGTCTTGATTCATAGGTGCTTTAAAATTCAGCTCTACATTCTTCGGTTTGGCTGGACTACAGGAGACAAAGTGATGCACAGTTAGATCTTTAATGAACCTCAAAAAGGCTTGTAACAATTTTCAAAATAATAAAACATAGTATTCCAATGAAATTTTCTATAGTTGTATTGAGTTTAAATTTTGGGATTAACTGAGAAAGAAGTTAACCACGTGAACAACAACAAAAAAATTAGGCATTAAATACGGAGAATACATTTCAAACATACATCATTCTTTAATGCTCAGTAAAACAAAAATCACAGCAGTCTACAGCATCTGCAATTGATGCAGACCACTTAACTACTTATGACTGACAGATGTGAACATTTGTGAACAGGCAGAATAAATCACACACCTGCAATTCCTTACAGAGTTTAGGAAACAAGTACCAATTAATTATGGTGATAATGAGTTGGTTAACATTTGAATATACCTCTCCAGCAAGTTCTGAAGACATCTGCTCAGATACTTTGCAGACCTTACGCTGCAGTAACAACCTGAAATTGATTGGAAGACCTGTTCTGGCCTTCTTAGTGCTGGTGGAAAAGGTAACTGTCCCCAGTCACTGCATCACTACATGGCTAAGCAAACGTTACATGTGAGGACTCTCTCATTTCCTTCAGATAAGTCAGCTAGCAATTTAAATTGTGCAAACTAACTATTCTGATTTTGCAGGAATTGAATTAGGAAACACATAGAAACTTCTCCATCAGAGTGGATAGGGAAGCACAGGCAAACACACAATACTCATGAACTATGGCAGAAGGCTGATGACATGCAGCTGAGGGCATTAAGCATCCTTCTTCTGAATACCTACATCTAGGAAAAACAATTGTCCGTGTCACTTGCTACTGCAGGGACAGTAGAACAGTATGAGCAGCTGTGAAGATGCTGGGCACACAACTTGAAAATCTATCAAATAGAAAGAGTGTCAAGGAGCCCACCATCACCTCTCAGGCAGACTTGTTCTCCAGAGAGAAATCTGGAGACACTTAGGGGTGGGAGAACAGGCAGAAACAGCACTACATGAAAACTGATGATGCTGGGAAAAAAAAAAAAAAGGAAACTAGCTTGCAGCAACAATCTCCAGGGGCTCAAATGATCTAATAATCAATGGATGATTCTGGTATTTATGTGCTTTCTTCTTTTTTCTTACACAGACTGTGTTCACTGAGCTCTCTTTAGATCAAATGAGAAGCATGAGATACAAGAAACATGAGCTAACACGAACAACCTCAATTTTTCTTCAAAACTGAAGGAAATCCTTTCTCCTCTTCTTCAAGAAATTGATCCCAAATAACAATGTAAATCCTACTAAAGCAACACTCTCCATTGTAGAAACAACTCTTCTTGGAAGAAGTATGATGAACAAACTTGCTGAAATAGCAGAAGAAACTCAAAATCAGATGCCCAAGAATCTATACAGAAAGCAACTGCTAAAAAATCACCATATCTTTTCAGTGAAGACTTCCTAATAGCACTCACTGGAACTACCAAGTTGTTCAGATGGGTTCAAGACTAGAAGGTTCTCGTGAAGAACATGATATCAGTAAAAAAAGAAATAGTAACTTAAAAGCAGGTGGGCATACTTCAGATAGGTGCTAATAAAACAGAAAATTCAAGTCTAGAAAAATTTTTAAAAATTCCTGAAAAAAGGGAGGGCAGGGAGAGAACTACCACACAGCATACAATTTAACATATTTAGACACTACTTCTCATTTGCAGTACAACTATTTTTCCTTATTTTTTCAAAGTTGAATTATTCTATGATTTTTCTTTGTGGAAAATGAATGTGAGTTGCAACGAGCCTATAAAGGTCAACTAGTCCAACTTTCTGCTCAAGACAGGGACATCTTCAAAGTTTCATCAAGTTGCTGAAGGCTTTGTCTGACCACGTTCTGAGTATTTCCATGGGTCAAGGCTTCAGCCTTACTAGGAAAGCACTGCAGTAGGTCAGCCAGTCATGGTGAATCATTTTTGCCTTTTAAACCATTGAGATGTCACTGTTGCAACTTGCAATCACTGCCACTGTCCCTTCACTGCATACCTCAGTGATGAATCTGGCTCTGCTTTCTCTGTAATAACTCTACAGGTAGTAAGATATTATTGAAGTCTACCCATATCATTCTCTCTCAGCTGAACATACCAAGCTGCTTCAGCTTCTCCTCATACATGGTATGTTCCAGTGCTATGACCCTGATTGCTCACCACTAGACTCATTCCAAATTATCATCATCTCTCTGGTACCAGAGGAGAAGAGAGCTAGAAGAGAAAGTAGGGGTACGTCCCAATAGAATCCCCCAGATCCCTCATGAGCCTTTTGACCTACTGGGTATGTTTGTGCCAGTGTAGCTACAGCAGCTACACAGCTTTCACCACTACAAGGATGCACTACTGAGATGTGCTGAATTACTGTTCACCAGGACACTTCATAGCCTTTTCTGATCAGAAAAAGGTACTTTTTCTTCTGCCTGTACTTTCATCATCCTTTTGTCAGCCTGTCACTTTCACTACTACATGCATTTCAACATAACAACATCTATCTTCCTAATAAAATCTGTCTTTCCCTGTATGCCTTGACACAAGCAAGCATAATGGTTAACACTGATGGTTATCAGCCACTCCTAAAACCTGTTTTAAATGTACAGCAAACACCTCAAAGGTACAGTTTCAAACTTTACAAATTTATGCAGAAACAACCACCTCAGCATTTTGTATTTTACATTCTGTAGTATTTCTGCACAGCAGCAGCTGAGACTGAAGAGCAACAGAAAACACAGCCCTGCAGCTCCATCCACTGCAGCTGACCTCCTCTAACAGATTTTTTCATTACACCCCTTTCCACACAAAGAAATACTCACTTAAAATACAGTCAAAAGATGCAGCTTGTTGGAAGAGCTGAGTTTCTAAGCTTGTTTAAAAGGAGATGTTGGCTCAGTACCCTTTAAGCCTCTCTCCTGGTATGTAGGGAAAGCACTGAAAGATGGATTCACATAACAGTGCAAACACTTGCTCACTAACAGGCCAGTGTGGCTGATTCCTACCACCCACTGCTGAACTGCAGTGCCAGGAACAAGCAGGCACTAGAGAACTATTGATGTCCTTCTCTTTGGCTACACCTTGCAGCTAACCTGTGGAAGCAAGCACTTAAACCTCTCCCAGTACAATCATAAATGGAAGGTGAGTCACCCAGTTGAAATGCTGGTCCAAACGACCATGTCAAGGATGTAACTGATGCCAAAAAAACACTGTTGCCAAAACACCAGACTGAGCTGAGCGAAGAAAAATGGCATGTTAACAGAGCAGAGTAATTTAACAAGTGGGAATAAATGCAACAGCAAATACAAGACAGTGCCTAAACATTAAATATGACAACTAAAGCCAAAATTTAAGCTAAGCACATTAAAGTAACTACTGCCTGAGGTTTTAATTGCTTAGTATGATGTACAATCAATCTTAGTTTAAGCCTCAAATTTGACTGGTTTCCCTTTCAAAAGCTAGAAGCAAAGACACAAAATCCCATCATTACTTGCAGGGAACTAATAAAACTGACTTTTTAAAAACAGTTTCTAAAGAAACTTGATTACCCAAATTGGCACAACATCATTAGTAAGAGACATGATGCTTTCAGAAAACTACTTTGGTTATACAAAATCCATCTAAAAGGAGGCAAACAAGTCTGTGTGTAAATGAGTATTTTTCAGCCTGAAAGGAATTCATGTGAAGGACTTTAAAGATAAATTTTTAACCTTTGAAAAAATAAAAGTTATCTGTTCTCTAATTCAAAGAGAACAAACCTGTATCTTTTTTCTAGTAATGGCACCATCACATTTTTCCCATTTTACAGGAGGTTAACCCACATTCAGGTTTACAGTCCATATTTTCTGATAAAAACCTACAAATTATACCAGGTTATCTGTCTGTTCAATTTGTCTGGCTAAAGAATCTGTAGTACTGTGCAATGACACCTATCAGATGCATCAGGAACCTTGCATGCAACACCATGGTCCCCACCCAGGGCTAAAGTTCCTACAGCAGCAGACAAGGCCAAAACAGAGTGCCACACACCCCACAAAATCAGGTGAAATAGAACAGGCTGTTTATTCATTAAAATTCATCTGTCTGAAAGAATACTCATCTACTACTTTATGAGTACTGCAGAAGATAATGCACTCTACAGCGAGCCAAGGAGATAGCCAGAAAAATTAAATCCAGCTATGCAAGCATTTAAGGCTTCATCACTACTAATGACAGTGGCATAAAGTAAAAAATATGAAAGCTACCCTTCCTTTAAAGCTGTGAAGATACAAACTGCAGAGTTTAGGACTGCTGATCTATCAATGGCAAAGCATCACCATGGACAAAAATGTCACAATTTAATTTTCAGTACCAACTGCTTTTAATTCAGTTACCAATTAACAAATCAGATGTAGAGTGTTACAAATCATGCAAGGGAGAAATTGTTCCTAATGCTTCTATACCTCTCAGATGTGGGAAGCATAACTGGGAACAGATGTGTTTCTAAGCTGTAATGTTAAACCTTCCTGTCCCTCTAACTCAAAGACAATTCTGAATGCTCTGTGTGCCTTAGGTGGACTTATCAATTCAATGTAATCTGACAGGACCTATAAATGCATGTACCAGAATGAGGAAAGCAATAGAAAATAGTTTATAGCCGTGGAAGTCAAGGAACAGAATTACAAATGCAATGAAATTATTCACTGTAGAAGAGACTAGAAACCAAGAAATCAATCACTGGACTCATACTAGTGACTACAGTGGAAATTATAAATACATCTACTTATTTATAATGCCAAGGAAAAGCACTGATAATCTCTGTTATAAGGCAGATGACAGTTTCTTCAAGGGTAAAGGCAAATCCTGCAAACTAATATATGTATATTTCTGCAAATACTTGATGTTATTCACATGTATAAAACTTCATATGATTCATCCTGTACATACTTACAAAAGCAACTATATGTATTCATATAGCATGACTACATTACGGTCAGTGACTGCTGAGCTAACCTGAGCAACAACAGGAGCAGTGACAATGAGAAGAGAGCAGTTTTTGTGTATGTTAAGTTATTCCATACAATGCCTCACAAAGAAATTCCCTATCCATTAAAAAAAAAAAAAAAAAAAAATTACAGGCAAAATTACAGGTACAGAGATAAGATAAAGTAGTTTCTTACTTACAGGCTAATCTTTGTCGTGACTGTTCTGGAAGCATCCAAATTCCTCAGCTTCAAGTTATCTAAATCAGAATTTGTCTGTCTCTCAGCTGAGATACATGGGTCTCCATTTTTAATTCCATCAGTACGCAAGAAAGCTCTTCCATCTGAACCGTTACCATGCTTCACAGTCTTGGTCTCATTTCTGCCTTCAGCAAACACCAAAGCAGTATCTTCTGTCTTATCAGCCAAAGAAACTTTGGGAGACTCCAAGCTATCTTCCCCAAAAGCCACAGGCATAGCTCCCTTTTCCACTGAAGTTCTTTTTGTCACTGAGTTACTCTCTGGTGATGCTGGTTGCCTTTTAGAGGAGTAATCTTTTACCTGACCCTTCAGACCAGTAGGGGAAACAGGAACAGTATCCGACTGATTCTTTTTATATGATCTTCTCCTTGCAGGGGTTGTGTTGGATATCTGCTGCTTGCCTTTGTCCATTTCAGTTTTAGACGCCCCTTTATGTGCAGATCCAGCTTTTAGGTCCTGATTATTATTATTACCTGAGGAAGAGGAATTCCTTTCAGAAGTCTGTTGAGGAGATTTTGCTTTTCTTTCTGAGTTTATGACCTTGTCTGAGAACATCTCAGAGGAGACATCATCCTCAAAACCACTTTCTTCTCTTGCAGTAGTCTCAGCCTGGTTTCTCTCTCCATTTGAAACGTCACTAGACGACTGAGACTTCCTCCTTTTTCCGGATCTTTTATTAGCAGATTTTTTATCCATTGTGTCCAAGTTGCTACAATTTTCTTCTGATGTAACAGTCACAGGTTCATCAAGAAGCTTGTCTGTTTTTCTTAGATAGATATCGACTGTTAACACTCTAGCAGGATGTGCGTGTTCACTTGCTGCAGATTCCAACTCGTATGGCAAATCCTTTGGTTTTGCATGCCCAGGCTCCTCAGACACCCACGTGTTCACAAGCTGCTTGTGGCTTAAGATACTCTTCTCTAAGTCTTCACTAGACAAGCTTCTCAAGCTTTGGATGAAATCTGGAGTGGTGGAATTACTTGCAGCTGTGATGGATTCTTTGTCCAGTTCCAGGCTACTCTCGCAGGAGTTTTTAATGGTTTCACTGCTGCCGCTCCAATCCGCTGACCACTCACTGTCTGAAGAGACTCCTCTGCTACTCCATTCTGAAATGGTATCACGATATGGCGGTCCCACTTCCTCACTGAAATTATACTCCTGTGACTCAGAAAGAGCACTCGCGTTTCTCACTTGCTTCTGAGGAGCTTCGTGTCCTTCTTTTATCAGCCTACAGTATACGGGCTGCTCTCTGAGAGGAGACACTGATCTCTCCTTCCGATGTGAAGTGTGTTCTAGTGAACTTTTGACATTTTTCCTTTTCCCTGTACCAAAAAAAATTCCCAGTCTTTCCAAAACTGGTTTCTTTTTATTCTCTTCTCTGGAAGAATCTGGAAATTGTGAGCTTGACTGTAAAAACAAACAAACACACATTTGGTTAATGTCAAAATTGTTTCTACAATACATTTGTTTGTATCAAAATATAACAGCTTACTGAACAATATTAAGTCTAAAAAAAACACAAACAAAACAAACAAGCAAAAAAGAAAAACCAAAACCCTAAAAATTTTTTTTTAAATCCCAAGATCCTTCTGTGTGTTTTTGCCAGTGTTTGTTTACAAGTAGGCTCATCTTGCCTTAGAATACAAGCATTTTTTTTACCAAATGTCCAACTTCTGTACAATTACTTAACGTCATCCAGCATAACTCAGGAAAGTGCCCTGGAGTGTGCAAGACTAAGGACAAACTGCTTTGTCAAAATTTTCCCTAGAAAACAATAGTGGGGCATTTAACTTTCCCCTCCATACCGGCTGAGTTAGTTTTGACAATTGTGCTGGCAGAGAATAGTTTCAAAGGCATAGGTTGCATTACAATTCATACATTTCTTATTAATGAAGTCAAATAAATAACTTGGCTTCTGTTTTGGGCTAGAAAACCAAGAACTACAAAAGCCACCGCATCATTCAGTGAGCATTACTGGGTCAAACACTGCCCTGGATTACTCTTGGTGAAGTTTTCCCTTGCAACTTCTAATTAACATGGTAAACAGGAAACACGCAACAACACTGCCGAGTATACACGCATATTTGCATTTTAATATATTAGCACTTTTTACATGCCGGTATGATGAATACTTGTTTTGAGATGTCCCTTTCAAAACAGCGCCAGCATTTCCTACTTCGACGGAACAGATCTCCCGAGGACAGAAGGGCCCTTTCGGCAGCATGAAGCCTGCTTCGGCATGTTTTAAGATGGCTTGGCTTTTTAGCTAGAGTCACTGCGACCTCCCTTGCCATCACCGAGCGCTGCCCGGGCCGCCCTGAGCCACCTGCGCCATCCGCCAAGCCCCGCGGCCGTCCTCTTCCCGCCGTGAGGTGGGCACCGACGGGGTCCCCCCATCGTCACCGCTTTCCTACTCGCGGGCATGGCTACGATGGGCTGCCGGCCCGTTCCCACTTCAGCTCCCGCCGCCCCGCGCAGCCCAACCCCGCAGAGACACCGCCCATGGCCCGCGTGTCACCGGGAGGGAGAAGCCCGCGACCCGGAGCTGCCCCACTTCTCCCTCGTCCCGCTCTCGATCACGGGGGATAAAGCAGCCGCGCTGGACTTCACCCGCCTCTAGCCGCGCCGCATCCTCCTCGCCCAGCTCCGGTGCGGGTGCGTCCCCGCCCCGACGAGAGAGGAGTCCCGCCAACGGCCCCGATGACACTCACGGCTCGGCTCGGCTTCCCCCGCGCAGAGCTTCCCCGCTACGCGCCCGGCTGCCCCGGCGCCAGCTGTCTGGGCGCTCCGCCCCGTCCCACCCCCGAGAGCGCCTCAGCCCGCCCCGAGCCACCGCCTTCGCCCAGGGCAGCGGCTCTACCTGGCCCAGCCGCCTCCCTCGGCAGAGAAGGAAGGGGCGGCGGCGGCATGGTGCCCCCCAGCGAGGGCTTAAGGCTGAGGGGCAGCGGGAAAGCGGTCGCTCTCTACCACGGGCGAGGCTTTCGAGGGGGCGGCGGAGCACGAGTGGGCACCGCACCCCGTACGTGCCGCATGAGACCACGCTGCCGCGGCTTCCTTGTTATTGAGGGCAAAACGCCGCCCCGGGCGAAACCGACAAACGTTTGATGTTGAGGGACGAGCGCCAGGGATTGAACCCGGCAGTTCACGCCGCCGAAGCGGCGGGCTGCAGCGCGGGCAGCCCAGCGTGAACCTGCGCTCCGATCGGGAGAGAGCCAGCGCTCTTCTCCCTTCACCTGGGCGAGGGGAAGGGGCGGCGCGGCCCAAGGGCATCTGTTTGTCGCCGGGCACCCCGACGACGGCGAGGGCACAGCTGCCAGCTGGCGCGGTCCTACCGCCGCTCGCAATGACTGCGGGGAGGGTGCGTGGGGAGTAGGGGGTCGCCTCGACCTCCTCCAGCCCCGCGGAGATGTCAAGCCCCAGCAGCAGGGCTCGGGAGTAGGCGTCGCTCCCCCCCCCCCCAGCCCCGCGGCAGGACCTGCCCGGGTAGGCATGCTGGGGCCGGCACCGCCCGGTTGCTGGGGCCCTTGTGGGAGATCTCGGTTCAAAGCCCTGCGGGGAGATGAACCCGCATTTTCCACCTCGCAACCACGGGGCCAGCAGGCGCGGCTGGCTGTTGTCTGTTGTCTGTTTTGGTGCCTGTTGGCTGCCGTCTGCGCCTGCCGCCTCGGCCTCCTCCTGCCCCTGGCGCACCGCCCGCGGGGGGCCGGGGCGGCTTCCCCCCGCTTGCCCCCGTCCCTGGCCGGCCGGTGCGGCGTGAGAATGACTCCACGGACTAATGGTGCCGGCGCTCTCCCCGGGCACTCAATTAGTATCTAATGTTTAATGGATGCTAAACTAGGCCTCTTCTAATTAACGCTTAATTACTCATATGAAGTGGAACAGCTTCAACAGGAAGGGCCATGCAAGTCTCACTTGGGTGTTTCTGAGGGCCCTACGCGGAGGCGGGAGAGACACCAGGTCAACCCGCCTGCGGATGGACAGGTGGCCCGGCCCGCAGCGTGTCTGGCCCTCCGGATGTTGAAGAAAATAAAAGGCCTTTTTTTTACACGGCCGCTTCCTTCTCAAGGTGAAAAAGTATCGTTAGTTTATTTTTGCTTCATCAGCAGACTAACGTTTGGCATCTGTTCTGTAAGTCCCTCAAACGCGAGTTGTGAAATGTGATCTCTGCTCCAAGAGAGTCCTGCAGAGCCTGCATACTGCCAGTGAAAAGGTAGCGTGCAGCAGCCCGAACACATGAAAAATGCAGAAAGCCTAAACTAGGGAATACGTAGAGTTATCTTAATTGTACTGCAGCCAACCAGAAAAACATGGGAACCCTGACAAATAACCTGTACCACCAACAAAGTCATGCCTCTGAACTCACAGGGATCTTCCCCCAGTGGCTTTCAAATCTGCAAGCCTATGATCGTGCCCTTGCTCTTAAGTTTTTCAGTTGCTGGTTGTTCGGGGTTGGTTTTTTTTTTTTGGTTTTTTTTTTTTGAGATAATGAGAAAATTTTATGTCCCTTGCTGACTTCTTTCAACCAGTAGAACCAAACCAAAGAGGAACATGTGCTGAGTTCAGACAGTTCAGACAGTTAAAACGCGATAACAAAACCAAATGGAAATTTCCCTATCAGATGCAACAATCATAAGTAATGAAGCCCAATTACTATCTAATTTATTGATTCTACATATGTATTCCCCATACGAACTATATGGAAGGGAAAAGGAGAAACTAATGTACATTAGTAGTTAAAAAAGAAAAAAAGTTAAAATATAGCATTTTAAGGAACACTGAAAGCAAGCCAATAAGAACTAAGTCACACTAACTTCTCTGCAAGTTTATAACTAAAAGTGTGAGGAGGATGCTTATATTGTTAATATTAAAAACTTTTGAAACACTAAAATAGAGGAAATTTTATTATGGTGTCAATCTGCATATTAACATTTGGATGTGTAATAGCTGTCATTCCTCTAAATTAGCTGGGATTATATTATCAACCTGAGATTCATTATTACTCTTGCAGTCAAGCTTTGGGTTTGCTAGATTATGCTTGGAAAAAATTTAGTTATTTGAACAGTGGATCTGGATTTCTGTCTTCCCAGCAGCTGATTTTCATAAAGTCCATGGGAACTTAATTATCTTTGAGACGTCTCCCCCTTTAAAATGTAGTTTAAACTGTCCAAGAAGTTCAAAAGGTGTTGGATGGAAGGGAGGAGGGACAGCCAGCCAGTCCAGTCACATAAGCCTTGTTTCCTCAGGGAACAAGGCTAAAGATTTTTTTTCTTGATCTTGAAATAGCTGCCCTATGTAAACAGTTTTGAAGTAATTTCTTCATACAAAGTACCTTAATTACATACAGCTCTTTCAAAACACATAAAAGGCCAGGTACTTGCCCTGAAGAGCCTGTATTCTCACTCAGATAAATGCAGGTGATCCAGTATTGCCAGTGCAAGAGGGCACAGAGACCAAGCTTCTTGAGAGGCACCAAAGTGGGGCCCAGCCCACCAGAATGCAGCACCCAAATGTTTGATTTTTCAGAAGGCAAGAAAGACCCTTGCTCTGCAGATCAGGCTTCTTCAGCATCTTTCTGCTCAAGCATTCTTACCCTTGAGACACTTGCCCCTTCAGAAATGCCTGATTAAAAAGAGTTGGCAACCGAAAAAAACCAGAGGACTTGCCTATCCATTCCTCAGACAGCATGGAGGAAGCTGCTCCAAGTACACTGCATGAATCTTTAAAGCACTGTTCTAATCTGAAAGCAAAACGTCACCTTCATAACCAAGAAATGTAGATCTTGTTTGTATTTGTATTCATACCTGTTTATGTGAGCATTAAAATATTTCCTCTGTTTTTGGCTGGTTTTGTTGGTTTTTTTTTTTCTCATTAGCTAATGTAAAGTTGCCACAGCCAAACCCCTAATTTAACAAGGTAATTAAGCATGTGCTTTGCTGGTCTCCACTGGAGGGAAAGCATAAGCTACTGTGATTTATTGAATCAGAACTTCAGGATGTATCCCAAGGGGGCAATTGATGTAATTTTTTTTAGATTAGTTGATCTGAGTCAGTAGAGAATGACTGAAAAAACTTTGTAGAGCAAACATTATAGAAAAAAAGTAGTATTTTTACTAGTCATTATCAAATCTGTGGTAACTAATAGGTGGTAATATCTAGTATGGACAGTTCTGTAATTTAAGCATTTATTTGCTAGCACATATTCATCTTCAGAGGGGAAAAAAGCAACAAACAATAATAAAGTGTAAGTTTGAAATTTATCACTCATTGGAAGGTTATAAGTGGGTTTCAAGTAACATGCAAACTTCTGAGAACCTTCTATCTCATACAAGTCTAGTAACGTAGGATCTGTTTAAGTTCATACTGGAACACCGGTAACTTTGGTTATCTTTAAATCAGGGTATCTTAACTCTCACAGCCATGAGAAACAGAAGGCCTTGGAGGGCTAGCAGTCATATGATCTGCCAAAAAATGCATTAGCCAAAATGATTTAAATAAATAACTACTGTTCTTCAGGCTCCAGCATTCTGCAGCGACTGAGACCCAAAAATTCAACATTAGCAGTAGCAGGCTTTGTTAGACTGAAAATTCTTCTGGAATACTGCTGGCACAATGTCTGAGAAGCCTAAGACCCACTTGAGTCCCTGTTTCAAGTTCTACAGAGAGAAGATTTCATACTGCTCTCCTCCAGGTGAGTGCTCTAACTACTGGTTTGGAACGGGAGTTGTAGATGAAAATAAAGGCTTGCTGCTTTTATTCTTATTTTAAAAGCATGGGAAAAAATATGCTTAACAAAACACTTGACCTGAAAAAAAATATTTGTGATTCACTGAGAGAAAAAAAAAGCAACCACATTTCAAGTTGAACTAAGTGATTTCTAAACTTAACCAGTTACCTTGCCATCAGTCAACTAGATTTGAATTACTTCAGCTCACTATAAATAATTTTTCCTGGTTCATGCTGTCGCTTCACAAGGCCACAAAAGAGGGGTTTATTATTATGGAAAGCACTACTTAGATTATTTTAAAACCACACACTGCCTTCTTCCAAAATACTAAGAATTTGGCACATACGCATTAGACTTTTTTGTCTTTTTTTAAAAATATATCAGATTCCAGGTTGACAGCGTCCTCTCCAGAGGGCGAACGAGAAATACACTTTAAATTTAACAAGTCTACTCTGGCACAGAATTTACTCCCTACCTCTTCTGCCTCTTTGCTGGCTACGCTTTACAGAGGATATAAACAGTAATAGCTGGCTTTTAAACAATTTCAGCTTTACCTGAGCTCTGCATACAGGGAATGTAGTTATTTAGATTGCGAGCTTACCTATATAACCAATAACCTAAAGAAATACGTTACTTGGGCAGAGCAAAGTGAAACAAGTAAAGGTTTTCTTAAAAGCTTTCTTAATAATTTTTCCACAAACTATTTGTATTTTCCACCAAGTCAGAACATTCTAACAAAGCAGTTCTTGTCTTCAAGAGAACAGGACCTATCTCCTAATTTCTTTTTTCGCTGTAAAACTAAAAAACGTACACTAACAGTTGACCCTTTTGCAGCAGCATGTAGACAAATGAGAATACTGAGCCTTCATGTCTAACTGATTTTTTGGAAAGGAAACAATCAGTTCAAGAAGGATAGATCTAAGTATAAATTTCATTCCTTCAGTGCCAAACACAGAAAAAAACACAGGAAAGCAAAAGAAGCATAAATAAAAACTGAACAGATCCCTACATGCGTCTTTAGGAAAACAGGTTGATAAAAAAGAACAGGCATGCCAGAAAAGGCATGCCTGCTCCCATCTCCTCTTCCCCAGAGCTAGCTATTTCCATATACTAAAAGCTTTACCCCCTCCCCTTCTGTCAACAGTAGCATCTGTCAGTTAAAGAAGTGCTCTACAAAATTAATGGAGATCAGTTCATTTTATGATTTTTAAATATAATCGTGTATGAACCCAAAGATTTCTGGTGGGTTTAAAGAGAGGAGAAAAAGAGAGCTCTGTTTGCCTTACCATGTTGATGATAATTCTTTTTGCTGTTTACAGAAGAATAAACAAACTATGGTGTGTGAGATGCAGTCCTGTGTGTCATTAACCAAACCCTTTTTCTTAGCAATCCTCCCACGCTTTAACCCTTTCTTTCTTCTGGCAGCACTCAGTTAAAAACAGGCAAAAAAGGAAGTAGTATCTGACTTGAGCCTTTCCAACTGATAAGTCATTTGGCAGACAAATTCTAACTATGAAAGGGACTCAATTAGAGTATAGGATAAAGAACTGCAGAAGGGTGGCAGCAAGTTCTTCAGCAGGTACCTTTGCAGAAGCAGAGACCTGTTGCAGTTAATGTTGAGCAAATGCCTCAGGTGCATTAATTAACATGCAATACTAGAGTCTAGATATGCAACAGGAGGAAAAAATACACCACACACATTGGTTCTCACAAACCTGACTGCTGTTTTCTGGCCCACATTTAAGATGGATAAAGAAAACCAAGCACTTGTGCCTTTATTCAGTAAGAGACCGATTTATACAGGCACCTTTGGTTCTTGAGTCTGTGATTCTGTGAGTTGGTATATTAAATCTATATTTTTATGGCAAAGCATGGTAAAATGATACTAAAAAGGGACTTGGAAAAGCACAAAAACAGCAGCACCAAAAGCAGAAGCAGGGATTATTCACCACTGAAGAGCTGAGAGAATGTTTCAACTCTCCTGCACTTGGAACACCTCCAGAAATCAAATTATATGCAAAAAACTGAATTAACATATATTGTAGTTGTAACTCTTTGTGTTTCAATGTAAGAGAAAGTGAGAAGGTCTGATATAAGATAACCTCCCCATCTTTTCTCTCAGAATTTCAAGTCTTGCTGATGGGTCAGAGTCCCATTAGTAGATAACCTACTCAGTGTAAAGGTTCAGCAAGACATCACCTCTTTTGAAGTAAAGAGTGAAAATAAACATTTAATATCTGTGTTTTGCTCTAAGAGGAACTTGAAAATACTTTTTCTGTTAAGCTGTGGAGGATAAATGGCAAAAACATTTTGGAGGGGAAGAGAGAGGCTTGGAAGTCTTTTAGGTCCCCCTAACCAGAAGCTGCAAGTAATAAATGTAGTTTCCTTTTTCTTTAAATTCTGAACGCAATTCAAAAGCATAAAAAATCTGTTAGATAAAGTCTCTTTCCTCTAGGTTTGTAGGTCTTTTTTGTGACAGGGTATTGTGTCCTGTCACTAACTACAATAGTGTATATTGGTAAGTATAGATATAACATAAACTGTCTAATTTAGATCTACAGCTTACCATTAGTATTTCCCAATTCCTTTTAGATTAAGTATTTACATATAATTACCAGAGACAGGAAATAGGACTCTTTTGCTGAGAATCAATAAGTGTCTGTACAACAGACTGAGCTACAAATCTCTGGACATCAGATCTTTCTCAGGCAGCATCAATCTTGATCTCTCCCCCTAGCTTTCACACAAAAATTGTGGCTGTCAATAGGAGCTCCACAGTCTTGAAAGTATGGAACATTCTAAAGCCTTTCAGCATCTCAGAGCACATGGAAGAATTTCATAAACGCATCAATGAAGTTCCAGAGCAACCCCAAATCAGGTACTGTGACAAAAACTGATAGTTTTCACTAATAACTACTGAGTTCACAGTCAAACAGAAACTGCTGGTTAGGTCAGCTAAAAATGCATAAGTGACAATTTATTTTGTTTTCCATTCTCTGTTGTTCACAACTAAGAAAAAGCAATCTCTAAATTAAAAAGCATCAAAGTTGCTTTTAATTAGCAACTTGAATTTATTTCTTTGCAGAGTACTTAGATACAGCAAAACTGATATATCCAGAAGAGAAATTATGCACACTGAATACACCTTTGAAATCAGACAGTATTCACTGTCTTTGAAATCAGACAGTGGATACTGTATTAAAACTGTCAGATTCATTGCAACCCTTAATCTCATTCCAGTATTCTAATCCATTTTCTCAGGACTGCTTATGGGATTATTATGGGACAAAGGGGGAATAATCCTTAGGAGCCACATGTATTATTAGAGAGGGCCAAACATGCACTGGTGTGGCTCCTCTGTGCTGGCTACCTGAGCTGGCTCCTCATGGGCTACCTTGAGCACCTCTACATGATTCTGCATGTAGCTCAAGAGCAAGGCAGGATTTCTAATATGCTCCTGTGCCCAGTCTTTCTTGTTAGCTAATTCTAAGTGCTCAGCAGATGAAGGATATAGATAGCCTCAGTCTCTGCTTGCACTAAGTAGGAAACCTAGGTCCTTGCCTGCAGTTTTAATTCAGTCGAGGGATATATGCCTGGGAGTTTGTTTCACTAAATAAAACACTTAAGTGTTTTAGTCCTTCAGCAGGTCTACCTTGAGATACCTAAAGGTATATATATACCTAAAGGTATAACCTGTTATGTCATTTGAAATTTAGAAAACTGGGGTTCTTTTCATTGAGTAAAGCAGAGAGTCTGAAACTAATGGAAAGCTAAAAGGCTTTTGACAGCAACAGAAGGATTTTGCCCAGGTCAGGCTGTCACAGGCATACAGGGTAGGAGGAAGAAAGCCATCCTTCTGACTACTGTGTTCTTCATGTGAGACTGTAGAACTGCAAAAGAATAGAGGAAGTAAACAAGTTGCAAATTGGACTGCTAATCTGACCAAAGCCAAACTTCATAAATGTAACAATTGCATGCTTGAGATGCTTGCTTTGGAAGCAGATGGGATGTTCCTGAAACAAGAGAAAATTACTGTTTGTTTATAACTCTGAAAACCATTCAACAGGATGAAAAATGACAGTAGTTAATCAAAGTGTGCTTAAATATTAAATTAATACAATCTCTCTCCTCCACAGAAGTTCTCATTAAATAGATAAAAATCATACCATGTAATTCTATTACACATTATGCCAGGGTACCATTTGGTACCTTTAAACAAACTAAACATTGAAACTGGAATGTGTCTCAAGTCAAGTGCCCCATAGGAAGACACCTGGCATGTCAACTGCTTTGGAAAATCCAGGCTTGATAGTCTGTGTGCTTAAAAAATCCCTTTTGAAAAATTTATCAAGTGTTTACACCTTTTGATAACATCTTTGATGTACAGATGAATGTGCAGATGAAGTGCATTCAGTACAATGAACTATTATTAAAATACCTTATTCTGACTTTGTAAGAATGGCTGGATATTTTATGTTTGAATTACAATATTATAATTTACCATTTATTCTAAATAACAGTGTTTACTTAAGGCTCTTTGAATTCTCTGAAACTAATTATTATAATAATTATTACCAAAAAATGCCTTATTATTAATTAGACTAAACTTCATAAAAGCAGTGCAGAGAAGATAGGAATGACTCAAGACCTACTGGTTCTCTGCAGTGCAGTGGACAAAAATTAAATCAAATCTAATAATCGTGCAAAATCTCACTCTTAATTGCACCATTACATCAGTATCACCTAATATTCACCAGTAAGCAAGAGAAATGTCTAGGAGAAGAAGTTTGATTGAAAAGCATTTATATTCTTGGGTGTGTTTATTTTAGGCTCTAAGCAGAACTAACCAGTATATAAAAAAATAAAATAAGTAATAGGTATCTGTCCAGAAAACAGATACATTACTTGTTCTGAAAAAAAGGGGAGATGAATGTTTTCCTGCTGTTACAGGTATATTATTACAGACACATTGCATTATCCTACTGTGCACCCAAACTAACTAAATGTTGGCTACTAAAGAGGTGTAACTACAACATTAATTTCTCTACTCTTACTAGTGCATAACTGAATGAAAATTTGAATTCTTGCCTGGTATGCTTTAAAAATTCAGTTCTTACCTCTAAAAATATATCTTGGCAATTAATAATTATGCAACAGGGAACTGCATCAAACTGGATGAAGCTACACTGGTCAGAAATAACCAGTATTTCTAGGAAATGTTAAGAAATACATTGGTCTAAGAAATACAAAGATTATTGATTCTACACTTGAACTTCTGAAGAAGATGTTGGTTTGGGCACAGAGGAATCCAGCCTACTATAGGATTAGAACAAGAGACATTGCAAAGGTACTTTTAAAGTTAACCCTTAAAAGTGTCATGATTAACCAAACTACGGGAGTTCCAGTGTTGGGCTGGAACTATTTTAGAACCTTTCTAAATAAAATATGATAAAACAACTCCACTGGCAACTCCTGGGGACCACTTTGCATAAGCTTACTCCATTTCTCGGTGCTTGAGGAAACAGGAGGGAGCTGGTTTTCTGCCATTAAAACCTGGCACACTACTTGTGCTTTCTGTATGTAGAAGGCAAGCATGTGCCTTCTCTCTCCTGCTTCCCTCCCACACCTTCTTGGGACCTGGTAGGGAAGGGGGTAAGAAGACAAATCTCTGCTGGAGTTCCCCTCTCTGCTACCTACACTCTTCAGCTGCTGTGACTCCATCTTTTGTCTCTGCCACAATTTAGGCTTTCCCAGCCATTCCCGTGATGGACCTGACAAGTCTCTTCAGCATCCCAGCTGTGCACAAGGCTCTGAACAGCAGCCAGCAACAAGCAGGGTGAGCTGCTGTTTAGCTGGGTGGCCGCTTAAGAAAGAAAAAAAAAAAGTCCTCACAATTCATGTTTGGAAAGTGGTTTTCTTTTCCAAGTCCAAGAGTCAGAAATCTACCTGATAAAAATCAAGTCTTGCGTGCCAAAGGAAAAATATACCCTCAGCATTCCCAGAAGAAAAACATCTAAAAAATCTCCAGGAGAAGAGGGAAGGGGAATATCCAGAATTCTAATAAGCCTTCCAAATTAATATGTTTTTCTAGATGAAATTTAAAAACCCACCATATTTTCATGTTTTTTAATCTAAATTCTGGTTGCTTAACATTTACAGTGTTGTTTGTTCAGATTTTCCAGACTTTTCAGAGGCCAGACTTTTCAGTCCCTATTTTCCTCCTAGACCATTATTCTTTTTCAGCAAATATACCCTAGAAAACAAATTGGTAAATTGAAAATTAAGAAAAAAAAAAGTAGGGGGAAGGGAATTGTAAATATGAGAAGAGGAAAAAAGGCAATATTTTAATCTGTGTGTCATAAGGCATAATTTAGAGGAAATTATGATGTCAAGTTACATTATAAAAAAGCAATGTTTGTAGAACAAAACACTGTTTTCTATTTAAATCCTTAGATATTCTTTGCAACCACAACAAATCAAAGCATACCTATTGAAATGTTACTGCAATTTTGAAAATTACATGAACAAGGCTAGTTTGCAGGAATGGTATATTTCTTTCAGAATCTCTAAGTCTTATTCAAACAGCAGTGTAGGCAATTACTTATAGAAGTGGATCATGCCTTGCTGGTAGCAGATCTTGAGCAATGGCAGATCAAGTGCTTGTTTCAAAGTCGATTTCTTTCAGAACCTCTAAATCTTATTCAAAGAGCAGTTTAGGCAATTACTTATAGAAGTGGATCATGCCTTGCTGGTAGCAGATCTTGAGCAATGGCAAATCAAGTGCTTGTTTCAAAGTCGTGAGAGAATATACAGGCTGATTCACTGTATTTAAGTCCTCAGGAGAATAAAACCAGAAAGATCAAGTTTTTCATGACTACCCTTTGGAAACCATTATTACACTGCTGCTGGAACTACAGAGCAATAAATTACACATATATGTATATATATACATATTCCCAATGTCATTATGTAGTGTATAAAGGGGCAAAAGCCTGGTCAGAAGGAATGAGCTATTACTAAAAGCTTTGTGTCGCAACCTCCTCAGATCTGAGGGTGCACAGGTGTACTGTGCATCTGCTGAGCCACCTGGCCACGTACCATGGCAAAATGGAAATAGGGTCACACCCAAGGTGAGAGCACAGCAAGCTGCCAAGGTCCCGAAAACCATTCCAGCACATTGCACAAGTGTGGAAGTGGTACAAGAACAGCGTGATGCAAAAACAGTCTGCAGCTCTCCACACAGCAGCTCCAGTGAGCAGACCAGAAACAAACCCCTGGTGATTCAAAGAGCAACTTCAGAGGACTGTACTCACCAAGCCAAAGAGAAGGGAGGAGAATGCCCTTTGGGAAGAAGGCAACAAAGTGCCTGGTGTCCTAAGAAAGAGTTGCACAGTTGCATGAGCAGCACCCCTGAAATGTCGGAAAGCTGTGTAGCTAGGTGTTTGGCATGATGATACACAAAGGTGGGGCAGATAAAGGATGGCCACTGATAATACTGGACTGCCTGGTTCACACTCCTCATGTCACCATTACCAGCCGTAAGAAATGGACATCATCTAGATCTGATTTTTAGGAAATAAGGGAATTGGTGACTTATGCCAGGTTGGAGACAGCAAAACAAAAACCTTTTTAAGTTAATACTGAAATGAAATTGTGGCTCAAATGGGGATAAGAGGAATAATGAGGTGGGGATATGGAATAAGTGGACCAACAAGGAAATTGCAACAATGCCATCAGTCTGTTCAGCAGAATGGTATTCTATTAAGGAGAGGAGTAATTTTGTTGAGCAATACTGAGAGATGTTCTGTCACGGATAGCTGAGATCCTCTCGTGCTGTAATTAGCTGTAAATTTCTAGTCTTTTTGGAAGATATAAGATTGAGCAGGTCTTCAGTGAGCTGTGTTCCAAAGCTAAATCAAAATAATCAAGTAGTTTTATAGTGGACCTGATGTCCAAGATTTTCACAGAACTATGGAATGATCACAGTTGGAAATGACCTCTAAGATCACCGCATCCAACTGTCAACATTCCCCCCAAAATAAAGTAGATATATCAATATCTGTATCACCCATCAGAGCACGTCCCAAAATGCCTCATCTACAAGGCTTTTAAATACTTCCAGGGATGGTGACTCCACCACCTCCCTATGTAGTGTAACGAGGCAACCAGGTGCCACTAATTGCCAGGGAGTGAGCATGAGCTTGTGTCAAGCCTTTTATTGGCCCCCTGGTCCTGCTCATGCGCAGTGGGGGCCCACCCTAATTGGGCACAGGTGGCCTTGACACAAGCTCATGCCCACTCCCTGGCAATTAGTGGCACCTGGTTGCCTCGTTACACTACATCCCTGGGCAGCCCATTCCAATGTCCAACTATTCTTCTCAGTAGATTCCACAGATCTGGTCTAAGCCTCCTCTGCTGCAACTTCAGGACATTTCCTTGAGTCCTATCATTGTCTGATGGGAGAGAAGAGGTCAGCACCCACCTCCCTGCAACCTCCTTTCAGGTAGTTGGGTGTCAGGTAGGCAGCAAATTTTGGCATTGAGACTTCTCAGAACTTTGGTATCTGCCTATATAGTAAGCTCAACCACACATTTATAACTAGCTGCTGTATTCTTTTGTCTTTATTATCAATGAATGTGGTTGAATTGAGGGCACCTGGCATTTTTTTTCTGTGAAAGAGTCACATTTTTTTTATCCAGACCAGCTCTGCAGCAATGCTATATGGATGCTTACTGTGTCCTGGGAAATCCAGGCACAATCATGCTTAACCAAAGGTACCTATCATTATAGATGCTCTTAACGCAGGAATTCTTAATTGTGGTATATGCCTCAGAGAGATCAGTCATGTTAGAAGACAAATTATAGTATGAATAGCTTATTCTTCTACAGATGCAGTTACTAGAATTTTAGTTCTTTAACCATAGACATAAAATAAACCAGACTTTTCAATAGAATCCTAGAAACGTATGAACCTGATATAAAATAGCTGAAAGCACTTAGTGACAGAAACAGATTCTCTGTGTTCTGATCACTCCTTCTGACATTTTTTGTGGTTTGTTTTCTTACCTGTCTGCTGTGATTTTAATCTATAAATGATTAATTGTTCTTGCTTTAGTGCTTCGGCTTGCTTTGGGTTTTTTGGCTTGCTTTGGTGCAATCTTTTTGGTCTCTCCTCTGTGGTACCTCTCTCGTCCTCTCACTCCACCTATCAAGGCCTTAATGAAGTACAAATGCAGGTAAAGCAATGGGCATGCAATTATCTCAGCCCCAAAGTGCTTGATGTACACAAATGCATATCACACTTATCTTTTTTTTTTTTCTTTAACGCAGACATGGTATCTGTATTCCATCAGCCCAAGAAGCATCACCAGTAGTGACTTACAACTACAGATGGCTGTCCCAGTGTCCTGATGTATCATTCCTCCAAGTAAAAGAGTCCCATGTGCTATTAATAGTAAATTGCTTGTACAGGGCTACTTCTGTAGTATTTAGCATCAGTGATGAGAAATATTTACATTAAAAGACACCACCAAAAGTTATTACTAGTCTAGGCCCCTGCTGTCATTTGGTACTGTTCTTTAGGAAGAGCTGGCCCACATGTGATTCTTGCTAGCAGGAGGTATTACAAAAAGACTTCCTGTATGTGCAGGGGCCAGTTTTGCTTTGTTTCTGTGATTCTGAGCATCTCCTTCTGTCAAATATCCTTATTGTAGACAACACTGCCATTATGTCTCTGTAAACCATGCTCTTAAATATTGTCTCGATGGGAAATGCTTTGATAGAAGATACATGCAAGTTATTACCTCTGTACTTTGTGGATTTTAACATTTTACCATATAATTTCAGGTTACTAGTTTATGACACTGCTCGCCAAATACTGCAGATAAGTAATTAAAGATACAGTGGCTTCTCAGAGCACAAGTGTTTGTGGGAGATTTCACTGTGACTTAAATGGTCAGCATTTAAATTTTGCCCCAGCTCTGTATTTTCTGGCTTCCATGATTATTTTAGTACTATTTAAATTCTGTTGGCTTCTTACGGATTGTTGTGTTGTTGGGCTTTTAATTAAGAATCACATATTTATCAACTAAATAGTTATGAAATCATACTTCAGTATTAATCATCTCAAATTATTGCAAAACATAGCATGACTCAGAGCTACACATCCTATAAAAACTGGAAAAGTTTAAAGGATGGAGGAAATTAAATATTTGCCAAGTGTATAAATCCTTTGTCAACCATGTAAGAAATTCTGGCATGGCCAGCACAAAGTGAGGCATTCTTTTTCCCTTTCCACATCTCTCCACCCTACTCAACTGGTTTGGTTTCAAAATTTGATTACTTTTTTTTTTCCCCCCATGAAT
The DNA here is from genome assembly GCF_003957555.1 of Calypte anna. Classification (NCBI taxonomy): domain Eukaryota; kingdom Metazoa; phylum Chordata; class Aves; order Apodiformes; family Trochilidae; genus Calypte; species Calypte anna. The sequence goes on from NC_044246.1 coordinate 71,650,652, forward strand.
TTCAAAGTAAAGGCTTCAGTGTTCTTCTTCTATTAGCATTACTTTCTTACCCAAACCACAGAATGGTTGCAGCCCAATAATAGGAACAAATTGTGTAGATAGGATAAAAGGAAAACAACAACTTAGATGAACTATTACAACGATCTCATGTTTTCCTAGGCATTTTTAACCACAATAAGAAATTACTGTGCTGGCCAGCACAATAACATCCTATTAAAATCCATATTAGAAGCCATACAAACAATGAATAGTGTGGCTATTCTGAATGCTTCTAGAGAGCTCTTGCGATCCACATTGCATCACTTTTAATCCTTTTCAATTCTCTCTCTATACCATTCTTTTCAGTTCATACAAATACATCAGGACAGCAATCCCAAATCCATGAGTCATAGATAACATCCCCCCAAATTGAATACGTACATTTAAATTTACGTTCAATTCATACGTAATTTAAATATACATCCATACAAACATATATGTACACATGTAAATATAGATGTATTCTAACCTTCAAAAACCTCTATTTCTGCATTTGTTGACTGATCTAAAGTGAAGAAACTTATTTCTCCAGATTTCCCATAAATTAATGCAGCAGAGGCACGTAGCATGACTCATAGGCAGATCACGCTATTTAAGAAGTTTAAGAAGTTAAAGAAGTTATTTAAGAAGTTAAAAGTTATGCTTTTAAATTTAAAACATGGAAGGCTACTCTAATCTTCAGGAATAGCAACAAGGTGATTAAGAAGCAGCCCTCCTGGAGTGAGCACAAGCATGGCTAACTGGAAAGGGAGTAAGCAAAGGCCAGCTTTTTTTGTGGGGCATTTTGAATCTGCCTAGTAACAAGAGGGAATTCCTCAAAGAAAGAAAAACTGAAAATTATTCAACTTGTTAAGCCTGAGGAGGGAGGTAGAAAGTGAAAAGAAACTTATTTCAGGGAAACAAGTTGCACTTGGGGGTGGAGGGTGACTGAAGCATCATGCTGTACCAATGAACTGTCTGCATCCAGCTGCCAGTAAGGCCTGCAACCCAACCTGAGTCACCCTTGCTATTATTTCCCACACAAGGAACAACAGTCATTTTACCAGGTGGAGAATACAACAGGAAAAAAAAAAACCCAGCAGATCAAAGTGCATTATTTTATGCAAAAGTTGAACATAAATGTAGTTAAGCAGATAGAAACTCTGGCAAGAATACAGATGTCCAGCACAGGACTGAGCAGGTTTTTATCCTTGTTGCAGGGTTCTTTTTTTCAGGTAACAATAAAACTTTGTCCCACTGCAATCCTTAATTAGCTGGAAAAGTACACTCTGTTCCAAACACTTAAGGACCTATCCAGATTTCAAAAGAAAACTGAACAAACCCAAGAATAAGGTAATGCCCCCGCCCTACCTCGACCCCTCTTACGTGACTGCCTTTCTATACCTGCCCTTCACCTCAAAAGAAAAAAATTCTGTAGTGTCATATTCTTCCCTTTCTTTTTTTCCTCTCAGTCTATGTACAAGGCAGGCTAATGCTCTGCTGATATATATAGCTTTGTTTTTTCCCTCCTTTGTGAAAATCTATCCCAACAAATATTCTCAGCCCCTGCATGACACGCTTCCTAGGAGTTTGGCTACAAGTTTTGTTTAGTTTTATGATTTCAAGTGGAGTAGGATGCCTTCTCTTCTATTGGTCTCAAGTTCTGGGAGAAGATTGATTAACCAATGAAAGGCCTTATCTATTAAAAATTGTGGTGAATCTTAAGGCAAAGACTTGCTCTCCTCAGGGCAGGCTCCTCTCACCTATCCACAAACTGATAATTTTCTTGTCTGTTCAGAAAGTGGCTCACCTGCTTTCTGACTTACTTGGTATTGGAAGTTTTTCAAATGACAGTATAAAACGGTTTGTTTCTACCATTTAAACATCACTCTGAGAAGTCACCCTGTAACCCTGTGGGATCCCAAATAGACTTTAGGTTTCATTATTTCTTGATAAAGTAAAGCACTGCAAGGAGAAGCATTATGAGGACCTGGGCTGGATGTCTTGCAAACATTTTTCTGAGCAAGGCAGAAATGAAATTAAAGAAGCAGATGAGGAATCCTACAATGAAAATAGCCTAAGCCTTGACAAGTTATCATCTTGTAAGATGACTTAAAAGAGCAGGAGGAGGGATCTGCATATCTGCTGTCTCAGGAATATGGCAAAAGCAGCGATAGAATAAACTCATTTAATCCAGTAATTTGACACAGAATCAAAATAGGCTTCCACAGCCACACCCAGGTGTTAGAAGTACTCCACCCAGTTTCCTTCGTTAAATATTCATGTCATAGGACTGAATCTGTGTGTGAAAGGCAGTGGCTGTGTTCAGGGTAACAAGTAGGTGTGAGAACCCTTATCTAGAGAGAGAATCCTGAGAAACCTTTAGACAGGTACCTGGTTATAGGTCTGAAAATATGACTAATCAACACCTGAATATAAGAGGAGACAGCATTAGAGCACATAGATGTGACTTTGGAAAAAAAAATAGAATGTTTAGACACAGGTACCCCACATGGAAATTTATAGTCTAGATTTTTTGTGATCATTATTCCTAGTGCACAGGAAATGTCCAAACAGCAGAAGATTAAGAACTCTCTTTTCATTCACTCATTTTACTATCAGCAGAAGCCAATCTAAATTTGAAATTGTTCTCTACATGAAAAAAAAGCCTTTCAGCTTAACTATACAGAAACCTATCAGCTTAAGGCCTATTTGTCTTTAACAACATAGTTCCAGTTCCTCTGAGTTTGCCATATGCAGGTAGGACTCCTTCTCAGCTGCTATTAGTATTTTGTCACTATTAAAGCTGTATGACTGCAAAATACACATTCATCAGTGATTTGGCCTTTAAATAGAATTATTATTTATTCAAAGAGAACAGAATGAATCGAACATGCAGGAATTTGTTCTTCATTCATAGTGAGAACATTAGCCACATCATTTTATTAAACATTCTTAAAGGTAGAAAAAACCAGTCATAACACTAGGGGCACAGCTATCTACTTCATGTAGTATAGGTTATGTGACACCTCAAATAGTCTTCAGTGTGGATCTGCAGAGACATTCTAAATATAAACAGGAATTTAAAAAACCTATTTTGCCTTCATTTGCAAACAAATTTAAGGATACCAAATACTCTTCCTATTTAGCTCCACTGAGCAAAACTGGATTGTGCAAATGAAACCAGGAATGCAATGCATTATTTCACAGAATCACAGAATCACCACAGTTGGAAAAGATCTCTAAGATCACCACATCCAACTGTCAATATCCCCCCTGAATATTTTGAGAAAAGGAAAAAGATTGAGTTCTAAAAATATAGAAATATATTATTTTTCAGATCTGACACAATTATTTATTTTTCAATTTATTTTCTTTTAATTTAACAGTGTTACCAACCTTCTATTTGGCAAAATATCAAAAAGCTACTTGGGAGCTGCATTTTTGTAAAAAATGCATTGCACAATAATAATACAGGAATAGATGAATCAAGAAAATTAAATGTATATTTAAAGCTAGTAATTTCTCATATATCTACTCACCTCCAGTGATTCAATAAGCATATGCTATTTATACATTTTATGAGAACTTTAAAATCTCTCCCTGTTATACAGCTGACGTTTTCAGTTGTTCAAATCAGAAGCTTGCAATAAAACAAAGCCATAAATTTCAGATGGCCTTGCAAAGGAACAAAAGTGGAAATCTGTACAGAACTAGAAATACATCTGATTTGGCATCAGACCTACTTCACGAGAAAGCAATATTGATATAGAAGAGTATAGCTTGTTTCCTAAAGCAATGATTGATTCAGTAAGAATATTTTTGCCTTATAGTTTGGCCTACATAACATTTACTCACTGAGCAACATTATCAAACAAGTGTTTTTAAATATTTTTAAATTTCGTACTGGTTTACCACCATTACTTATTAAAGTCAAACAAAAAGAAAGAGAAACAAAGTTGCACTATATATCAAGAGTAGTTGCTGTGAAGTATGAGGATAGGTAAATTGAAAATTTGTTAAAGAACTCTGGAAGAAGATGAAAGGGGAAAACCAGGTTGTACTATGATAGGTGTTTATTATACAATAGTTAATTGGGTGGAGAAAAGACTGTTTTTTGATCAAGGAAGGGAAGCATCCAGAAGGACAGAACCTGACAGCTTTAATTACTTCTTGGATTTTTTTTTCTGTTGGAAAAGAAATACAAGACAGAGACAGTCCAACAAGTTCTTGGAATATGCTGGGGACAGCTTTTTCTTCAGAAGGTGAGGAAAACTATTAAGGGAGTGGCTATTTTAGATCCTCTGCTGACTAGTAGGCATGAACTGGCTCAGCGTGGAAGGGAATTCAGGTGAAAGTAAACTCTGTCATTTAATGGTCACTGCTACAAAATGGAACAGGAAAGAAGCAAAATAAAATTACTTTTTTTTTTTTTTTTTTTTTTTTTCCCCCAGAAAACAAACCAAAATGTTAACACGATCCAGAGACTGATAAGCAAGTTTTCTTAGGAAGACTTTAATTAATAAAAGAATGCAGAAGAGCTTGTCTGTTTTAGTCATTGCTGGAGTCAGCTCTTAATTACACAAGGTAAAAGGGAATAAGCTAAATTAGGCAAAAACAGAGGATAATACAAATTAGGCTACGCAAATTAGTCTGCAAGACTCTGCTTAGTACATTCACCTTTGAAAGGCTTATGAACAGCTTTCCAGAGACAGCAACAGCGAGGAGCCTGGTGCAAACAGCTTATGTATGTTCTGTGTCATGCACCGTTTTCTGCTGCTCTCCCACAAGAAAAGCTGAGGGAAGGCAGGGCTTCATTAAATCCCAGTCCTCAGAAACCATCTATCATCACCAGGTGACTGCATTATTACACACACACCGGCAGATTATCCCAATACAGAAGAAACTGCTGAATTCACACACACACACGCAATTTCCTTCATTTTTGGTTTCCCTAACAATGAGGCCTTCGTGCTGTTCATCAAAGTACAGAATTATGTGGCCTGCTCTGATACTCCTTTAGATGATTCGTTTACAGGCTTTTAAGCGTTCTTTATACAAATTAATTGGCTCCAAGTTAGAGGAATGACACCCCAACAGTTTAACTTTTCCATAGTTATGAACAATTTATACCAAAAGAAGAAAAACATGCCAACTCAGAGCTCACTAAATAACAGCTGAACTCTGCTATTTTCAAATTTCAGCTGAAAACATCAAACACATACGTGCTTTTCTAGAAGTCCTTGTAAGGGTTGATGTACAAGTCCATCCAAAACAACAGTAGAGAGAACAGCATTTTTTTCTGTTGGAAAGCTAAATCCTCATCTAGTTCTACTGCAATAGAAATGTCACCCCACCACAGTACTGTGCCATTTTGCTGTTTCATAACTACAAAGAACTGGGTTCTTTTTGTTGGCATGTTTCTACTGTATCAATAGCACTAATGAGTTGAAAGAGGCCACAAGGGATGTTTGGGGTTTATGTTATTTGTATATTTGACTAAAGACCAGTGAGTTTTTCCACAGGCTTCATATAGGAATTAGTGGATGAGATTTGCTGGCTTGACAAGACTAGAGAATAAATTTTGTTGTTTTAAAGACAGAGCATTTTAATCCCTCATCAAATATATTCAGATGCATATTACTTCGACAACCATGAAAAAAGCAATGTTTTGATTTATTGGCCTGCTGTGTACTTTTGTTAACATGGACAAAAAGTATTTTTCTCTCTTCATGGAAAGATTACAATAAAGACAAGAATAGCATTGCACAACCTCGTCTGAAATCTGAAATTAGGTTCTCACATTAGGACAGGAGTAATTAGCATTTTCCCTACCTTGCTTCCATGCAGTAATACTGCTGCCAAGCAAATGAGTAACACTACATGAACTAAATGAACACTACAAAACAAATGTGTAGACACTTCTCCTTCTCTGGAATAAGACTTAACATAGAAAACAGTACAAGTTAAGGGAGAAACTATAAAAGTATAGGTGCTATTCCTTTATTATTTTGACATATATATTTTATGAGCAAAAGGAAAAAACCACATGGTTTGTGAGAGCACATGGAAGACCTGCTCCAGCCATTTCCTTTGTTGGCTCTTCATGCCAGCTATAGTCAGCATGTACCTTCCCTATTTCCACGTAGGATATTAATTTGAAATTTTTCCAGTACTTATTTCAAACACAGGTCTTTTAAAGGAAGATTGCAGTTATACCTAGTGTTAAAATATGTTTTCAGTATAGTAATTTTTTTTATGATACACATAAATGTGTGTGTATATGTATACATATTATTTTAATGTAAACACATGTATTTAGTTTTTTCTTACCTTTCTAAGTGCTGCTGGTAATGAGGCAGTAGACATTGATATTGCTGGAAGAACGTAAGAGTGTGGACAGATTACTGATGGTATTTGGTTTTCTTCAGCAGTACAGTGTCTGCCTGATATATCATAGTACCTGAAAGGAGAATAAACATTGTCCAATTAATACACCCTAATGAAATAAAGTCTGAGCTAATATTTACTATATTTCTTGGCAAAGCACACTAAAATGTTTCTCCTGTTGTACTAGTTCCAGGCCTCTGGTATGCCTGCACTTTAGGGCCTTATTCTAGCCAAACTATTTGCTCCTCTTATTTGACATTAATTCATCACACCTGCTTTAGCTATCTGAAACTCTTAACTTGTCAGCATTTTCCAGATAACAAAACAACAAAAAAACCCAATACAATATTCAGTAGGATAACCACATCAGAGCTACAAGGCAGAAAAATTAGTCATCTTATCTTATGTCATTCCACCTCTACAAAAAGCAGATTACAACATTTTGGGTTTATAGTTCCACATTACATCACACGTTATGTTCACTTTCCTTCTGGAAGCTGTCTCAGGTAAGAATCAGTTGAATTCTTGAAACAGAAAGCCATTTATTGAGAAGATGCCGTCACAGTGAAATGCATATAATCTTTAAAATGATACTCTGATTTTTAGCAAAAAATAGTCCTAATGCTTTACGGTTGTGATTTTGCTTATGTTTATTCTGCAGTGTCAATTTTGAAATTCTGAATCCAAAGAATGTTAAGAAGTTCACTTAGTCTCCTCCACAGAATGAAATGAATTAGTGAAAACTGACTTACATATTTTTTTTCATTTCACTGTCTGAAAAATCCAAGTGGCAACAGTACAGATTTCTCTGAGCGTACAGTTTCATTTAAAAGGTTCATACAGTTATATATATATATATATATATATATAACTTTATATAGTTAGTCCTTCTGATAATAGCAATTAGCTTAAAAACATTTAAAAAAAAAAAATATGTATTTCAATAGTTTATTTCAAAACTGGACTATATTTTTCATAGGATCATTGGAAAATTCAGGTTGGAAGGGAACCCAGGAGGTCTTCTGGTCCAACATCCTGCACCAAGAGGGGTCAGTTATGGGCTAACATGAAGTTGCTCAGGTCTTTAACCAGTCAACTCTTAAAAATGTCCAGGTACAAAGATGTCTCTGGGCAATGTGGAAAATGTTTTCCCTAGTATCCCGTCTGAATCCCTCATTTTTCAATTTTTGCCTGTTGTCTCTTGCCCTCCCACCATGCATTACTGTGAAGAGTCTGCCTCTGTCTTCTTGGTGACCTGTACTGGAAGGCCTCCAGGCCCCTCACCACCCCCAGAGCTGCCTCTTCCCCCAAACTGAACAAGCAAAAATTCTCTATCTTCTCCTCACGGGCCAAGTGCAGCCTCAAAGGAGACCCCTGAACATACTGGTGGCCATCTGAATCAACTCACCCCAGTTTGAAACACTGAGGGATCTTTAGCAGAAAATACCCTCACCACTAAATGTTTTTGGGTTTTTTTGTCCTCAAAATATGCATATTCTCCATTTCAGTTGGATCAAAACTCCTTTTCCATAGGCTTCTCCTCCAGACTCATCACAAAGTCCCAAATCTGGCTCTGTTTGTACAGCTTTAGTTGCAGATTTAATTTTATAACTCACTGCCATATGAAGTTTTCAAAGAGTAAATAAGAGAGCAGAAAAGCCTCAGGCGTATTTGTAGAGCTGTTCAGTTTATTGCATACTTGTGGTGAAAATGTTTTGACATTTTAACACATATCCCAATAAACATACGCAATTATTTTGTTTATTTACCCATTTCTAAGGAAGAAACTTCATCACTCTCAGTACCTGGTTATACCTTCTCCTGTCCATAGCTGACAGTGAGCTGTACATCCGGATTTTCATTCCCTGTCTCCATTTGTGGAGGCTGTACACACATTGTATACAAGAGAATTCAAAAGTCACCTGAACCATCTCCTCTCTTAGCACTGAGAGATCATGTTGCACCTTACCCTGTCTGACATATTTACTGGATGTTGCTCAAGGGAGCAACAGTAGACTGAGGACTATCAGCTCAGTGACTCAGAGCAGTGGAAAAAATGACACAGTACGGGTAGGAGATGGGGAAGGCGCTCAGTTGCAGTCCCGGTAAAAAGTCTGGGTGAGGAGGATGGAAATAGTGGTGTACAGTGGGAAGAGGATGGAAGAGCTGTCAAGAATTGAGGTGACACCAATACTTTGTGAAAGGCCTCCCTCTACCATGGCACTGCTGGGCTGGTGCCAAGTGTGTGCACCCCGAGTGCTATATAATGCATGCATGTCGTAAAACAACATGCCAGTGATCCCTCAAGCTGAAATGCCAATAAAGGAGGAAGCTGTGGGAGCAAACACTCCCTAGCTAGAAAGTCATGATGGTTCCCTGTGTCCTACTGCAGAAGGGGGCTGTGCAGTCCTCAGCAGAGCCAGCAACATCCACCTGGCAGGGAGGGACCAGCACTGGAGGGAGGGACCCCCTGGGCACCCTCACCTCCATGGACCCACTCAGTCCCTGTGACACCATTAAGCCTCAGGGTGCTGGCAGGCTCATGGCGTGGTAGCCAGGAGGCTGCTGCCTTCAGGGTGTGGTGAAGCAGCAGCATCATTTCTTACGGATCCTTTTTTTTTTTTTTTCTATAAAAGGGCACAATTTCACTCCAAAAGCTGGAGCTGACAGAAGCAGCATGGGAAGTTTGAACCCAAAAATGGTGTGCTGGAAAACAGCCAACTCCATATTTCCAAATGGGTGAGAAGAGGCACTCTTTGAATTTCTTCACTGTGTGAAGCCTATCCTGCCAACAATCTGCTGATGAGCAGAGTTCACCAGAGCTTCCCAAAAGTTTTGCTTTACGGCACTGGGCAGTTTTCCAGGGAAACTGTGTGACGCTTCCCGCCCGAAGGCGCAGGCGTGCGTGCCAGCTCCCAGGGGCAAGCTGGGGTGTGAGGGCAGTGCTGCACCTCCTCTGCCCTGACTGCCTGGCCAAATTCTCTCCTTCCAGCCCAAACCCGGAGCAGCTAGCCCTAACTCACTGTGGAGAAAGTCCCTGTGGGGCGAGGGCAGGCAGGTGGACAGTTACCATTTGGGAGCTGACGCACCGTCAACCCACACCCTTGCTTTTCTCACCCAGGCTTGTTTGTGTAACTATACCCACTCACTCAAAGCCCTGAGGGCCCCAGGGGGAAAAAAAAGGTGCTTGCAACACATTAGACATGTTATGAAACCCTCCCAGATGTTTTGCAAGGCCCATCAATTGTTGGAGGCACTTGGGAGAGGAGCTTTGTCTGCAGAGGTAAGAATTTTTAAATTAGGAAAAATGTGGGGTGAATATTTATGATAGACAGAGTAGTTTATTGTTTGTTATATGTTTGGCTACTAAATGGTACAACTAATTACACAAAAATGCTCCAAGTATGTTTACCTCATCTACAGTAATGTGTGTCTGGCGTGTTTTCATACAGCTAATGAAAATAATAACCAATTTTACAGTGAAGCAAAGGAAGAGCAGCTAGGAGGCCTTGAAAATTACCAAGCTTTTGAAGAGAGCATGAGGCACTAAAAGGAAGAAGAAACTTTGTAGGTACATACATCTTCACCAGTACAGGGATACTGTTCACGGCAGAACTACTGACAGGAAAAAAAAACTATCAGATAGGAATTTAAAATGGGGAGTGCTCTCTTTATGGTGCAGACCACATATCTCAGCTCTATTGCTTGTGCCTGTCCATGCTTAAGATCTTGGTAGTAACACAATGCTGTCCTATTAACTGTATTAAAATATTAATTGTATTAAAAATATCACTACAATTAAAAATATTTTTAGAGGGAATTAACCTGAAGATAAAAATATGTAAAAACACTAAGGTAGGACAAATAAGCAAACAACTCACAAAGAAAAAAAGGAGCTGGCCCTACATTTTAAACTAATAATCCTTACTCAACTGGCATCCTTGTAATTTTACAGCCATGGCTTCTCTCATAATCCATCATATTCAGCCCATATATCCATCTACAGTCTGCTGTTTTGTTTTTTTTTTTACAGTCTTCACTCTGTACCTGGTAGATGGTTCTTCCATTTTAATTCCCATTTTCAATCAACACTTTTACACAGGATGAGATCATGTTTTAAAAAAAAAACATGTATGAGCAAGACCAACTTGATTGAAACAGAAAGACATTTTTTTTGTTTATTCAGATCCATTGCCTGTTCTCCCCCCTCCCACACCACACCAGCACTTAATTTTTTTCCTGGGACCAGCAAAAATCAATCTGATCATCAAAGTGTCTGTGCTAAAGATTTACTGCAAAATACAGAAAAATGTTAAGAGCAGTAAAGAGCTTTCACCCAGCTCACCCACCACCTAGGTGCTCATGACTATGGTGGGTGCACATATGCTGCCAAATAATTTACCTCCCTCGTTCATTCCCAGGTCCTGGTCTCCTTGTCAGCCATACTGCACATCCATCCCTTTGGAATCTTCTTGGGAGGAAACCAACTACTTGCCTCTGAGGAAAAGCCAAGGAGCAGCTTTGTGGATGGACTGCCCCATGGATGGCACAGAAAGGATAAGACTATACAAGCTTTGGCTCCTCCTGCCCTACACTATCCCTGCTATCCTCCTAGCCAAAGACACCCCCTGTATGCCCCACACCACACCCCACAGTACACAGCATACCTCTGGCATAATGCTGTAAAAACACCAGTCTTGCAGGCAGCAAAGCAGTCCTCACTTTACCTCAGACACTTTGAACTGAAGCCACAAAAATATAATTATGGTCTTACAGCCACGGGGGCATCGGACCCAGGTCAAGTGTTAGGCAGCACAAACACAGCCAGTTCACACTAGAGGCAAGTAATCTTGAGAGATGTGGATGCATATATAAGGATAATTCCTTGGGGCAGATCCTTTAGCAGTGTAGACTGTTTTAAGTAAGTTTGGGTTGGTTTTTTTTATTATTATGCATTATTTGAGCTGCAGTAGTTACAGTATTAGTATATTTTAAGCATTTCAAACAGCCTGCTCATGTCTGACATTTTCCATACAAAGCTACTGCTTATTTCTTCTGTCATGTCTTCCACAGAACCAGTATGTGGACTTCTTGAAAAGTCTGCAGGAATCTACATACCACATTTACATCACCCCTTCCCATTGCCTCAGAATTCCCATTAATTTATCCCTGGTTATAGAAGAGAAAAGACTTCCTATATGAAGGGGTTTGTTACACTGGGGTAACTCAACACCTCTCCTACTTAACCACTTATCCACACAGGGTTTCAGGATGTGAAAAGCCAGAGAAGACACACATGTCTGGGACATAGCTGTTCTATGACCTCCATCCTTGGAAAGATGATGAAACAGCTTGTTGTGGGGATGTGAAGGGAAAGAAGGTCAACATGTATTCAACAAGAGGAAGTGATGTCTGTCTAATCTGATAGCCTTCTACAACAGCATGAGTGGATGGATAGGTGAGGGAAGGGTAGTGGATATTTTTCAACCTTGACTTCAGTAAGGTTTTTGACACTTTCCCACAGCACCCTCATGGGCAAGCTTGGGAAGTGTGAGTTAGATGAATGGACATTGGGATGGATTGAAAACTGGCTCAGAGTTAGAGCTCAGAGGGTTGTGATTAGTGGCACAAAGTCTAGTAGGAGGTCAGCAACAAGCAGTGTTCCCCAGGGGTCAGTACTGGGTCCAGTCCTGTCCAACATCTTCATCAATGACCCAGACACAGGGACAGAGCATGCGCTCAGCAAGTTTGCTGATGACACAAAACTGGGAAGGGGTGGCTGACACACCAGAAGGCTGTGCTGCCATCCAGTGTGACCTGGACAGGCAGGAGAACTGGGCATAGAGAAACCTCATGAAACTCAAAAAGAGCAAGTGTAGGGTACTGCACCTAGGAATAACCCCATGCATCTGTATAGGTTAGGGGCTGAACTGCTAGAAAGTAGGTCTGTGGAAAAAAGACCTGGGAAGCCTGTTGGACAACAGGATGACCATGAGATAGCAATGTACCCTTGTGGGCAAGAAGTCCAACAGTATCTTGGGGTGCATCAAGAAGAGTGTGGCCAGCAGGTTGAGGGAGGTTATCCTTCCCCTCTATTCTGCCCTGGTGAGGCCACATCTCGAGTAATGTGCCCAGTTCTGGGTTTCCCAGTTCAAGAAGGGCAGGGAACTTCTAGAGAGGGTATAGCAAAGGGCTACAAAGATAGATGATTAGGGGACTAGGAAACCTCTTTTATGAGGAAAAGCTGAGAGACTTGAGTCTTCTTAGTCTGGAGAAGCGAAAGCTGAGAGGGGATCTTACCTATTCTTATAAATACTTAAAGGGTATATATCAGGAGTGTGGGGCCAGTCTTTTTACAGGGGTGCCCAGTAACTGAATGAGAGATAATGGGCACAAACTTGAACAGAGAAAGTTCCATCTAAACATGAAGAGGAACTTCCTTACTGTAAGGGCAATGGAGAACTAGAACAGAGGGCCTAGACAGAATGTCTCTGGAGACATTCAAAACCCACCTGGACGCAGGTAAGGAGTGACAGTGTGAGAGTGTGTGATTTTTATAGGAAAACCCAGCATGTCCAACTTCTCCCTGGTCCTAGGACTGAGAGGCTCTGACCTTTCCTTGGAACATCCTCAGTAAGAAGTGGTGGGGAGGCAGGCACCCTCCTGTGCCAGCACCCTGCCATCTAATGGCCAGGGTTCAGATTCACAAGCGAATCAAGTTAAAGAGTTTTCTGCCTCCACCTTGCTAGATCCTAGAGATAGAAAAGGCTGTTTAAACCACCTTAGGTCACATTTTGTCATTTCCTACTGGCTTACTTCGAAGTGTTTTGTCACGCATCTTAATAACAGGGCTATTAACCTCACATAAAAGTACCCTTTGTTATAGTTACTCTACTCTGCCTTACTATGCCAGCCTAAATAACTCCTTTCTTTGTTTGGCAAATTCACACCATTTAAATATTTGCAGGCTTTAGCTGTATCCCACTCAGCCACTATTTAGCATAATCTTCCCTTCTGTAAATGAATGCCCATGTTCTACTGTCCACTTCATTCTGACAACATCTCTCCAGCAAAGGTACAGCCAGAGAGAGACATGGTACTCCAGTTCTAGTCACACCAAAAATCACGAAGAGCAGGTCTGCTGCCTCATTGCTTTGTTCCACGATACATTTGCACACACAAAGACTGCACGGAGCTTTTTCTGAGCCACTGTAACACCACAAACTTGTCATACTTGTTGTCCACTGCCGTACCTGCATGCATTTGTTTTTTCAACCCTACTGTCCTCCCACTACAATATATTAATTTAAGGTTATTAAATTTATTTGTTTGCATTTGGCAGTTTGTTGAAGCTCTGAGCAAGTGCTCATGAGATGAAATGTTTTCAAGCTTCTGGCTTTCTTGTGTTTCAAACAGCATGCAACTGGAAATACTACGCTCATTAGTCCTTCAAAACTTGTCTTCCCCAGTCCTAACACAGATAAATGGTTTTGCTCTGGAGCCAAATCTTCAACACAGTGAATCTAAGCAGCTTCTGGTTTCTTATCCCAAGTTACCCTTTTCCATTCTGAAAATTCAAAAAGCCCTGCTGTCATAGTAATTATTGCAGTTATTTGTCACGTTTAAAGGGAACTTCTTTAACACCTCTACTAATTGGGCAATAAACCCAGTACAGAGACTACAGACTGAGAATAAATGCTTTGAAATGATGAGGTTATCTCTGAGATAATCTGGAAATGGTGAATAATCTTTTTAAGATGCACCTGAAGCCCAGCCATTATATAGCTAGGTAAAATCTTCATGAATAGCAGTGTAGAGCTTGATCTACACCAGGTGTACCATATGCTCATCACCGTTTCACTCTTCTGCCTCCGGATAATCTCAACGAATAAATATAATCACTGTAATAGATGTAATTTTGTATCTTGATGGCATCATAAGTATCTTCTCAGCAGCTCCACTTTTGCACTTTTTGAACCTATGAAACAGATGATTATCATTCTGTATCATGTTGCTGTGAGGAGATGCATCATCAATTTCAGTTAACACCAACCACAGACCTTTAGTTGTACTACTAGATCTTGTTTGCATAGGAAAAAAATCACAATCTAACAGTCTAACAAACCAACAAAAACAGCACCTTGGTTTGGCACAAAAACACTTCAACATATACTTGGTACACTTTGTAAAACCTAGTTGCAAAGGAGGAAAATATTTTGTCATTTGATTACTTGGAGACTGTTTGAATTAACTTGGGCTCTTTTTTATTGTTTAATTTGAAAATCAGTAACAAACTTTGTCAGTTACTACTTTTCACAAAACAGGACCCTGGGTGCTGACAATGAAGTCTTAAAAGAAATTTATTTAAAAAAAACCCTATTGTAAGATGCCTTCCTTTGATGACGTTATTATTTTAATTAGCCAGAAAAATCCATTATTACCATGTGGCCACTGGGTGGCACCTCCACACAGGTGCCAGATGTGCCCAAACCAACCCATGTTTCCTGTGACATCCACTCCATTCCTTCCACAGCCCAAGGTTGACACTACATCAGCTCTGTGTATGCAGCCATGTTTCTGAGACAGCTGAAGTTTAAAAAATTGACTTTGCAAAATAATCCCGAAACTTTGCATTGTCATTTTTCTACTCCTAGTTTTTGAGAAAAAAAAAAATTCTGTAAGATAACCTACCAGTGGAAACCTGTTTATTTCAATATGTGTAATTATTGGCAGCCTTTGAGAGATGTGGCAGACAAGGTACTTAACAATCTTTTTGCTTTGTAGTAATAGAAAATGAATGGTGTCTGAGATTGCAGGAGCATCCAACAAGCCCAAAGAAAGTAAAATTCCAGTTTTGGTGAGCAAAGACCGCATACACACCGCTAACATGCTCATGCCCAGAGATCATTTGTAACTATGCTGCACTGGAGAATCTCACTGAGTATAGAGCTAATCTTGATATTTATATTCTGGCCTAGCCTTAAAGCATTGTATAAACAATAATCATCATGTTGACTTAACCTAACAAAGGTAATATCTCATTTTATTTAGTAAGAAGCTCAAAGAACCAGATGAAGCTGTTTGACCAAGGAGATGGAAAGCCAGCATCACTCATTTCTTTAAACACATGATGCTTTTCTTTCTTTGTTCATTTTGACTCACCATGACTTGATGAACAAAAAGATCATAGAATTGTAGAATGGCTTAGGTTGGAAAGGACCTTAGATATCATCTACTCCAACCTCCCTGCCATGGGTAGGGATGCCTCTCATCTAGACAAGGTTGAACACTTGCTTGAACACTTCCAAGCAGGGGGCATCCACAACTTCTCTGAAGTACCACTCTCATACTAAAGAACTTCTTCCTAGTATCCAGCCTAAACCTATTCTCCTTCAGTTTAAATTCATTTCCCCTTGTCCTATTGCTGGACACTCCTATGAAAAACCTCTTTCCAGCCTTCCTGTAGGTTCCCTTCAGGTATTGGAAGGCAGCTACAAGGTCCCCCCAGAGTCTTCTTTTCTTCAGGCTGAACAATTCCACTTCCTTCAGCCTCTCCTCACAGCAGAGGTGCTCCAACCCCTGTACCACCTTTGTGGCCTTCCTCTGGACTCATTAGAACAGACTTATGTCCTTCTTACAGTGGGGGACACCAGAACTGGATGCAGTATTCGAGGTGGGGTCTCACAAGTGCAGAGTAGAGGGGGAGAATCACCTCTCTTGATCTACTGGCCACACTCCTGCAAATCCATCCTAAGATGTGGATGTTGTCCTTCAGGGCTGCATGAGCACACTGCCGGCTCACACTGAGTTTCTCATCAATCAACACCCCCAAGTCCTTCCCTTCAGGGCTATCCTCAACCCACACTGTACCCATCTTGTGGCCGTGCCTGGGGTTGGTCCAACCCAGATGCAGGACCTTGCACTTGCACTTGCTGAATCTCATGAAGTTGACCCTGGCCCATTTCTCAAGCCTGTGAAGGTCCCACCACATTATGGCATAACTGCTACTTCCCGTAGCCACATCGAGAGATACAGAAAGGTGTTTATAAATTCAAGGACATAATAATACGTCTGAACATACAGATTCATGCTTGCAACATTTTTTTGCCCTGCTCTTTAATGTGGCTATTAGCATTTGGTTCACAGTGACAGCTGGAAAAATTTTGCAAAAATTGTACTCTCTGCTCTTTAAATTTTGCTGTGAGCAGCTAGGATTCTGCCTTAGACTAAAGTTCCATTTTGAAAAAGTCCAATTCATCTGGGCATCTCTAAACTCAGTGCAACTCCAGCAGCAAACAGGAAAGTCTTTAACTCTTAGAAAAAATGTTTTGCCCACAAGAATGGATGAAACAGGTTCACATTACACCCAAACAGGTCTCTCAAGTTCCCACTGTCCAGAAAAGCCTGTGCAGGATAGGTACAGAGGCAGCAGGGAGAGGCTGAACACATCTTAACACTACGACTTACTGCAGGGCCACATCTTACCACACAGAAATGACCACAGCGCCAGGCTGTGGCTGGGAACTGTGGTTTCCAGCAAGGTCCCTTTCAGCATGAGAATCCAGAAAATCACACAGCCTTTTAATAGCCTAATGTCCCAGATCTCCCCTGTTCCAGCTTCTCCTGCACCCATCGGGCCAGTGAGGAACCCCCAGGGCACATCCCATGTCAAGCATGAACCCCCAGCAGCACAGCTTGAGAACAAGGAACAGGACAAATAAATGAGATGCATACAAGACTTGTGAGGCTTAGTTGGTACTGTACTAACTCATCAATTTATCTGTTCATCAAAATCTTCTTAAACCACACCCTGCAATTACAGCAAAGGAACTTGCCTAAAATGAGTCGATTTCATGAGCTAAATTAGCCCACTGTCTAGAACAAAGACAATCAACTACTGCGGTATCAGACATTTTACGCTGACATCAATTATGCTATGCCTAATTGAAACTTGGGCTTTTGGCAACAAAGCACTGAGCCACCTTTTCATAGAATCATAGAAAGTTAAGGGCTGGAAGGGACCTTGAAATATAGAGTCCAACCCCCCCTGCCAGAGCAGGGTCACCTACAGGAGGTCACACAGGAACGCATCCAGGTGGGCTTTGAATGTCTCCAGGGAAGGAGACTCCACACCCTCTCTGGGCAGCCTGTGCCAATGTGAAGAAAAAACTCTTCCTACTATTTATATGGAACTGCTTATGCTCCAATTTATAACTGTTGCCTCCTGTCCTATTGTAGTGAAATGAGGCAACCAGGTGCCACTAATTACCAGGCAGTGGGCACGAGCTTGTGTTATGCCCACCTGTGCCTGATTAGAGCAGGCTCCAACTGCGCATGAGCAGAACTGGGGGGCCAATAAAAGGCACTCATGCACAGTTGGGGCCCACCCTAATCAGGCACAGGTGGGCTTAACACAAGCTCATGCCCACTGCCTGGTAATTAGTGGCACCTGGTTGCCTCATTTCACTACATCCTGTTGTTAGTGACCCCTGAGAAAAGCTTTGCTCTGTCCTCCTGGCACTCACCCCTTACATATTTATAAACATGGAGGAGGTCACCCCTCAGTCTCCTCTTCTCCAAGCTGAAGAGACCCAGCTCCCTCAGCCCTTCCTCATAAGGGAGATGTTCCACTCCCTTCATCATCTTGGCCACTCTGTGCTGGACTCTTTCAAGCACTTCCCTGTCATGGAACTGAGAGGCCCAAAACTGGGCACAATATTCCAGATGTGGCCTCACCAGGGCAGAGCAGAGGGGGAGGAGAACCTCTCTCAACCTACTAACCACCCCCCTCTAATGCACCCCAGGATGCCATTGGCCTTCTTGGCCCCAAGGGCACATTGTTGGCTCAGGGTCATCCTTCCATCCATCAAGGATGGAAGGATTTTGTGCAGAATATAACAGGGTTGTTTATATTCACTGCGGATTTGTGATTACAAATTGCATTATTTTAAAATTTATTCAATTGTTTCTGGGTACCAGCAGGCTAAATACCCCTATAGAACAGTTCCAAACATGCTACAGAAAAAAGTCAAATTTATATTTTTTTAAGTGGCATAGTAGAGGTACCAGTTCAGAACATAGACTTGGAAATACAGCTTTCAAAATTGGCCATTAAATTTTACTGAGCTTTAAGTAGGAAACTGTTTTTTATGCCAGCAATGGAAAAACTGAATTAAAATTATATATTTTTATATATATATTTATTTATTTATATTTATATATAACAAAGTTATACTTAGATAAGTCAGTTCATGTACTGTGAGACGCCTTGTTGCTTTCAGCTTTAATAATGGACTATATAATTTCAGGTTTTAAATCATGATAACTTAATTGCAAAATACACTAACACGGATTTTCTCATTTGCCCTAAAATAATGCATCTGCAGAGATTTTAATGTAAATCCTAGCATTTTACTATTTTAGTTTTAAGAAACTACTAATTACTCTCATTCCAAGACTCTCCATATTTCTGTATGAAACTACTGAGCCAAGTTTGAATCATGTTTTAAAGTAACAGGATAACAGTAGTCAAATACAACTTATAAATGTGTTCAACAGGCCAGGTCCATGCCTATCATGTTTTAGAGCAAACAATCTTCATGTTGTATGTGTACTTAATTATATTTATGAGAAAAAGCCACTAAAAACGTTTTAATCCAGACACATTTCAAGATACAACTTTGAAAAACCTATTTCTTGCTTCCTGTGGCTTTTCAAGTCATGAGTCCATCAGAAAAAGCAGTAGAGGGAAATCTTGGAAATCACTAGGCCAGAAGAATAATGGAGGTGAAAAGAGGACTCTCAAGCACTGTGTATCAACTGCAGTCACAGATGCAGCATAAAAAGTGGTTTTGTCACAAGCACTAGCACAGCACCACCATGAGATACCGTTTCCCAGTAGAATCTGTAACCCTGCAGATTATCCTCAGTGCTCTTCATTCTTATAATCTTTTGAGAGCAATTAATACAGGTATTTGAGTTGTCTTAAGTTACACTAAATTAAATATATGGATGTGAATGGACTTTCTTCATACCTTCAGAGGACAGGCTTTCTGCCAGCTCAAACAGACATCATAATACCGACTTTTACTCTGATGTGCTTCTTTGAAGTCATATGGGCATTTTAGGAAGGACTAACTCACAAAGCAAGAAGCAGCAGCCTTCAGGACTTATTCTGGGTATGAACTTGCTGCAAGGCAGACTACCTGCATCTTAATTCAAGAGAGTTCGAAGACCACAGGCACCACTTTGAGAGTTTCTCTTGCTTCACTCTCAGAGGAATGAGAAGTTGTGTCCTGGTAGTATTTTTGCCTCTTGTCAGACCCATTTATCACTTCCCACTTTCACCTCCTTCTCCTTTTCACAGTTATCAAAAAGAATCTTGCAGGCAGTGATGGAAGGTAACAGAAAGGATGTAAAGAACAGAAGAGGGGGAAATGAAAGATGGACATGAGAGGATCCTGAGAAAGGAGGGACAGACAAACTGGAGAGAATATTTTATAACTGGGAAACTGCCAGCCCAATTCTTTTTGTGTAGCACTTTGTTATTTGAAAGTATGAACATTTTATTACAATTCAGTACATTTATTTAATGCTGTTTCCACTTTGCTCATTAACCGCTCTCTTCTGGATTACTAAACTATTAGTCCTTCAGCTCATCTCCTTGCCTCAATGCCTGTTCATCTTTGGAAGCTTAAACACCCCTGGAGCAGGAAACACCTTCAAGTTAATTACATTAAATGTCTACAATGGAGTCTGCCAAGTGGTTCCAAACACAGGAAAACAAGCAGAGACGATTTATAATGGGCAAAAACAATGTGCCCATATAACAAGATCATTATATCAAAAGAAAAATCCTAAAAAAAAAAAAAAAAAAGTAAGTTTTTAACTTTGAGGAAGCTGATTAAGATATACTCTCTATTGCCATCTCTTGCACTGATCTGTGGCCACACCTCTATAAAAGAAATACATCTACCTTGTCTCTTAGATTTATCAAACAGATAGCCAGGACAGAGGTGGCTAATCTCCATGCACATGCAGTACTGAGTGAAAACGAGTTTGATTTGCCCACCGTAAGAGTTAACTTTCTGCCACACCTACTCTTCTGACTGGGTCAAGTCTATCATTAATAAAAGCACTGTCTTCACGTGACAAGCAAGTTTAGATATAGCCCTCTTTATCTTTGATTAAAGATGTCATCTATAAAATTACAATATTACTACAGTTGTGTTTGAAGCTGAATTAAGAAGAAAAACTTCAGGGAGTGAACTCGCTCCAACTAGCCTGCAGCTAAAGCATCACATATTCTTACCATGCCTATCTGGGCTGGCCTGTACCCAGCAGGAGTAACCTCCACGCTGTTTGCTGAAGGAGGTAATTTTCATGTCTCACTAAGTGTCATGCTTCAGCTCTTTGTCATCAAGAAACAAATTATTTTGGTATGGCACTAAGTGACAAACTATATAGTCCAAGCATGCATGCATACTATCTCAGTGATTCTGATGCTTTGTGTACTCTCAGCACGTAAGCTCCTGGAAGCTTCTGGTCTTTAAAAGATAACGTGCCCATTTAAAAACAAACAAAAAAACACAAGCACCATGCACAAATTTTTCAGTTCCTTCAGAGCCAAAGGAGTTTATCCCATCCTACTATCTCAGCAGGTTAGGTAGCACAGTTTGGGTCTGCGCCTTACGCAAGACGTCTAATTGACAGTTGAGTACAAAGAGTAATTAAGTAAACATCTCAAATCACACAAAATAATACCACTACAATTTCAATCACATTTTAATTTTAAAAAGGTTCACACATTAAACTTTATCCTAAAGCATCATTTGGGACAAATGTATTATGAGTCTTGGACATTACACATGAAATACAAGTCATTCTGGAGCCAGTTCAAAGACTGACTTAAGTCATCTAGGATGTCCTATTTACAATAGCTTACTACAAAGTCATCTGCAAGCAGCTCTGTAGTTAGCTGCTAAAACCTTCTATTTTAATTTCTGCATTTGCCTGCTTTCAACCCTCTGAGGGCTAGAACAAGTTTAACAAGGTTTAAATGACATTTATCTTGTCATTTGTGACCCAGATGGGGCAACTCCTTCATAAGGGACAAAGAAATTAGAATCTCCTGCAGATGAATACTCAGAATTTAGAGGCTAAACATTTTTTTTTCATTGGGATTTAGACTGAAGAGTATTTGTTCTGATGATTTATCGAAGTATCACATAAACCCCTCATTGCTTTAAAAACTTCCTTCTGACTAAAGGAGCATAGATTCCTTTTCAAAATCCTAAGTATTGCCCAAAAAAGAGCAAGAATAAGAAACTAAAGTAATCAACATTCTGTTACTAGAATTAAAGAAAGAAAGCTGTTGTGTTCTTGTTGTATTACATACACAGTGAAACAAGGGACAATTTCAAAATCTTTGGACTTGTTCTCTAAAATCAAACCTCCAAGCATTCTGAAAGCCTGCTCTAGGCTGCTGTGTACAGTGAATGCATGTTTGAAATAAAATTAACCTAGCAGCAGCACTTTAGGGCTGCAAAGTTTCTTCTTGCAAAGATACATACTCTGAAATCTCTGTCAAGGGATATTTATTAGCCATAATGCAGAACTCTATTGGGTTTTTTGTCTTTCTATGAGGTAATACTCACTTCAAAACAGCCAAGGACCGGAAAGTGGCAACTAAGGATGACAAATAGTGGATAAATACTTAAAGTTTATTTTCAAGATCAACCATAGCTTGAATGTTGTAAATTGCTAAGCCATAGATGTAAAAATAAAATTACATTATTTTGCAAAAGGACCGCAAAGAAATGACCTTCCTAAAAGACTTGATACTAAAAGACTTGCTAGCCAGGTCTGTGTCAAGTCTGCTAATTATAAGTCTTTCACATAAGAAAGTGGATAAAATATATTATCTCCTATTAATGCTTCTATTAATTAATGGGGGAAAAGAGGAGCCACAGAAACAAGAGGACATCGAGGTTTCGGTTTCACTAATTAAAGCTAGCTCAAAATCATTTTAGTAACTCAGGTCTCATTAATTACCACGTGCAATAACATTTTTAGGAACTTCAGAACAGCAGTGTCTGGACCTGTAAGCGAGACCCTCTCATTCCCAGTCAAGGATCTCTGTGGTAACTTCAGTTGTACAAAATAACACAATCATGCCTGATAATCTCCTTCCTTAAAGACAGTGTTACAAGACTAATGAAAACAGAGGCAATAAACCCTTATCAAGCTTTACACATTTCAGCACAAAAATCTAGAATTAACAACTTTCATTTTACACATTTTCAAACCAGCTTGTTCATTAAAAGTTTATTTTCGTACCACATAAATCTGTATAATTTAAGTATTAGCCCTTTTTATCCTCCCAGTTTTGATGGTTGATCAGAAGTTACAAAATACTTTAAAATGCAACATCAGCTTCCTAAAATAAAAGGTGCAGCCAAGATATAGCCAGTATAGCCAAACACCTGGCTATATTCATTGGCATAATAGGAACTACTAAAAGCAGTTAGCATCATCAATGCAGAAAGGGCAGAAGCCCTCAACTAGTTGATTAATACAGGAAGAGGCAAACTAAACTGATTCTGTCACACTTTGTGCTGGTTTTAGCTTAATTCTACGTCTTTAGTCATTCTTTTTTAATGTACTACCAGGAAAATACTCAAGACTTGGCTCAAAAAGTAGTTTTGCTATAAAAACCTTGGCAAACACTTTAAAAACCATTTCTGTTAAAAGGCTCTGCTCGTCCCTACTAAAAAGGTGCAGGGTTTTCATTGAAGAAAAACTTAAGTTTGTTTTTGTAAGCTGCATCCAGTGGCATTCCTGCGTCTCACTCTGTACAAACAAGCACCCTGAAAAGCCTGAGCAGACTGGACCAGAGACCGCAATAGCAGAAGATGCAAGATGACTGAAGGGTTTTTTTTTTACAGCTAACTTTTGAAACTAGAACTACCTCTCTCCCTCAACCCTCACCTTCATTATTAAATTGTAATTTGGGCTAGATTAAAGGACAGTGGTGCGGCATAAAAGGAAGGGTGGAAAGCTAACCAAAATAAGCACATTTGTAAAGGGACTGAGGGAGATGAAAGATTATTGAGCAGATGAAAATAATGAGGCAATTCCAGTCATATGAGACACACAGAAATCAGAGCGGAAGAAGTAAAACACTTCTGAAAATGAGAGATGAGAAAGATACTTTAAGAAAGGAACAAGAAAGGATGGCAAAGACTTCTTTCACAATTAATAGAAGGAAGTCTCCTCAAGCCAATTTTTTACCCATGTATTTCTTAGTCTTGGAGGAAGTGTAAAGTAGTTTCAGGAAAAATAAATTTGTATAAGCATTTAAAAATTGTCTGCAGTGAAAGAAGCTTTTGGAATTTGTTATTTTATGTTGCGCTGATGCTGTGTAGGTGCCATGGAAAAACTCAGACCCAAATATTAAACAATACGTTGTAATCAACAGGTAAGCCATACTAAAGAAAAAAAAAAAAAAGAAGTCATAAGAAGTAAAGTCTAGTATTATTTACACTGCAATTATGCTGTGAATCTTTTGAGTCTCTCTGTGGTAGGTCCTGTCCCAAAAAATGGGTATGGCAAATAAATGGAAGGGAGGAGAAACAATTATGCTGAAACACCTGCAATTATCATAACAGTTTCAGAACAGCAGCTGCTTCACCAGATTTATCACCACCAAGACCCAGCATCTGACAGGGAAGACTTGTGGTGGGAGCCATCGACACCAGGTAACAGCAGGTGTGAACATCAAAGCCAATGGATAGGATATGAGCAAGCTCCAAGGAGTCATCCACTATATATACACAATATACACACCTCTGTGGTCTTTCAAATCTAGATCACAGGACAATAGTGACTGTCACCCATACCTGATGGCATTTCTAGTAACCTCCATGATAACAGATATATCAGTGGTAGCACTTCATTACCAGCTAAGTAATAATCCAGGGCAGCAGGGAATGCCAGCTTACTGTAAAATGTGTCCAGTTGTTCGGTTGGACATGGGTTTTTTTGTCCAGATTCGTGTTTACATGGGTCAACAAACACAATCAGGTAAGTTGATCAACAAGTTGGATGTGATGTGCTGGAGCATGTCAAGAGAAGGGCCAGGAGGATGATCAGAGGGCTGGAGCACCTCTGCAATGAAGACAGACTGAGAGAGTTGGGGTTATTCAGTCTGGAGAGGAGAAGGCTCCAAGGAGACCTTATTGTAGCCTTCCAGTATCTGAAGGGGGCTACAGGAAAGCTGCTGAGGGACTTTTTAGGATGTCAGGTAGTGATAGGACCTGGGGGAATGGATTCAAACAAGAGGAAGGCAGATTGAGATTGGAAGTTCTTCACCATGAGGGTGGTGAGACACTGGAACAGGTTGCCCAGAGAGGTGGTGGAAGCCCCATCCCTGGAAGTTTTTCAGGCCAGGCTGGATGGGGCTCTGAGCAACCTGATCTAATGGGAGGTGTCCCTGCCCATGGCAGGGGGTTGGAACTGGATGATCTTAAAGGTCCCTTCCAACCCTGAAAATTCTATGATTCTAAGTCTTCTAAAAAAAAAAAAAAAAGCTACAAGGAACAAAGAAGAGTTGCACAGGAAAATGACAGAGTGAAATAATGTCAGATGTGCAAACCTGCATCTCATTAAAGCACTAAAACCACCATATTTAATTTATTTTGTAAATAAAGTGGGATAATTTTTCCTCTAATTATGCAACACAGTAAACACTGAGCAAAAATAGTCTTTCCTGTGTTCCCTAGGCAATCTTATTTAGCTCTGAAGTCTAGGATATATTTTTTCTTACTGTAAGCTTACTAACTACAGGTGTTTTATTTTGTAAAAATTATGCAGGATTTTTCTAAAACTAAGCTGCAGCATTTGACCTCATTTGCACCCCAGGCAATTAATTTCAAAAGCTGTCAAAATGCAATGTCCTTAAAAAAAAATTACATTAAATTTCCTTGATTGACTTGGTGATTCTTTCATTAAAGATTCTGTGTGTGGGTTTTAACCATATCTAAGCCAATATTGTTCATTATATTTATAAATGAAAAATTAATATATTTCCACGTTTTCTTAGGTAACTTGGGTTATTTTCTATAGACCTTTCTGATCTTTAAGTCACAGCAGGTTTTAGTTTTCTCAGTCTCACAGAGTATTTCTGTGCATAATCCCCATCACACATCTAACTATCCTGGTTCTTCCACTAACCTTTCAGTCCATTCATGCCTTTAGTAAGAGAATCCACAAACTGATGTAAAAAATACTTCAGCAGACAACAGATCACTGACCATGGATGGTCAAGAATGTATACTGGGTCTGCCTGAGCTGGAGTGGATTTTCTTCTTTGGGTGGACCCAAACCAGCATTGATAACACAACAAAGTTCTAGCTACTGCTGAACTGGGCTTGCACGACACCAAGGCTCATGTTGTCCGCTTAGGAAGTAGGCTGGGAGGGAAAAGCTGACCCAAACTGACCAAAGGGATATTCCATAACATGCAATATCATGTGCAGCAACAAAACCCATGTGCATGTGTGCTGTGGCATCTCTTTCCGAAGTAATCACCTCTCGGCAGCTGGCTGGGCATCAGTCTGCTGGTGGGAGCTGGTGAGTGATTGGTGGTGCATCACTTGTGCAGTGTTGTCTTCTCCTTCTCTTGTTAGACTGTCCTTATCTTCAGCCATGAGATTTTCTTGCTTTTGCTTTTCCATTTCTCTCCCCTATCCCAGTGGAGGGGGAGGTGAGCAAAGGGCTGGTGGCTCAAGCCATGATGAATACTCAGACCTGATGAGCTTTTTGTAGCAGTACCTATGCACTTCATGCTCTTTGTATGTAGCTTCATATTCTTTGCACCAGAATCATAAAGGACTAAGCATGCCCAACATTTCAGTTTCCTCATGAGCATGTGAGCCCAGGTTGCCTTATCTGTAGAGAGAGTACCTGCAGAAGGTCCTTACAGACAACATATCTTCAGGAAAGCTAGATAATAGACTTTTAAAAAAATATATTTTCCTCTTATTGTGATTGTCCTCAGGCATATACATGAATAATTACAAAGGAATCATCAGTCAGTTCAGAGGCAGGAAGCAGACGGAAGACATCAGGGACTGTTTTGCTGAATATGCCATCAAATCTGTATTCTCTGAGGAACTGTGAAGCATTTTATTTTGGAATACTTAAATATGAGAAATAGTTCTTAAGCATGCTGGAAGTGCTCCTTCTAGAACGTCAGCATCCTCAGTCAGCTTGGCAAATCCACTATACCAAAGTCATTTGTTTATAGGCACAGACACTGTTCCCAAGGCTGTTTGCTAAACTTCCTACAACACTGGTTGTCCCTTTGATGTGGTATGTTGCCTCTCCATAACATCCTAGACCTTAGCTCTGTGAAATCTTTTTACTTGTAGGGTACTCATCTACAGACAATCACTTCATCTTGAGAAGATGAGCTGGGAACAAGATCTCCAACACCTGTAGACACAGTCACTGTCTTACAAACATCTTCTTGCCCTGAGGACTGCTTCTGGGTGGATGGAGGGCTGAATGGTCCCTCAGTGGGTCTATTCTGTCTGCCACAAACACTGCACCCCTAGACTGCCCCAGAAATCATCTTTTCATTCCAGGACTCACTCTCATTGGCAAAGACAGAGAATATTTATATCAATCACATCCTCTTACATTCTTGTAAATGGCAAGGAGTCATAAAGGCAACACCCTTCCTCCACTGTGATATCCTTGGTGCTAAAGGCACTGTCATTGGTGCTAAATGACATCAGCAACACAGTTCCAAGTCCTGGAGCATTAGTCAGTGTTACCTGCTCCTCAGATGCCCTGATGTATTCTGGGTTCTCTGTGAAATATAACCTGGCACCCTGGGTTGTGTGCCAGCACTAGTACTGAATGCCACAGTGGTTAACAAGGATGAGATCAAGATACCTCAGGGAGGATCATTGTCATTGTCTGAACTGTTTCTTTATTGTCATTTGCCTGTGATTCAACATGGGGAGAGAAGCAGAAGGCACCAGCAATACCACAGCACCTGTTCCTCACTCAGGTACACTGGAAGCAGGTCACGAACATCAGAAGCTGCATGAGCACCACTGGAAAATATTCACCCTTCCAGTTTTGGGAGTTGCTTGCTACTCCTCCAGATGCCCCCAATCACTGCCTTGTTTGTTCCTATGTCTTTCAGCTCTGTGAAATCTGGGAGGAGCCTAAACCAATGGATGCAGGCTTAGAGAAACTATTGGAAATTGAAGTTAAAACTTCCCTGAGAACAAGAAATTTCAGTGAGGCTGAGGAGTGACTAAAACACATGAAGATGTTTGGCATTCTGTTGCCCTGATATCAAGCAAAAGTGGCAGTAGCAGTATGGATACATGCAGAAGCTGTTAACTTACAAAGTCCTGATGTTTGAGGATGGTAACCACACCCACACCCACACTGAAACCTGAATGAGGACTATTGCTCAGAATCAAAGCAATTTAGAATACATGTGTGGAGAAATAAAAGTTTCTGCCAAACCTTCTTTCTGAAAAGCCATTCATGGCAACTGCTTCTCTCTTTTAGACCAATTTCTAACATCTCATGTAAAAAAAAAAACAACAACAAAACCCAACCCAAAAAACAGTCTGGCCCTAAAGTTTAGAAAACAGAATGATCAGAAGGCTCTCCAGTTTCAGTGTTTGCAGGGTAAAATGACAAGGAAAGGAAAGGAAAAGCAAGCAATGGCAACCTAGGAAGACTGAAATGATAAATCAAGTCTGTCCACATTTCAGTATCCACTTAAGAGTTTAATTTCATAACACCCAATATCCTTACTGACACTCTGCTTAACCTGACACTCTTTACATTATAAAATGAAATTTAGTATTTAGAAATAATTCAGTGGAGGAATTTTTTTTCTCTTATGAGAGACATCCAGATCATTACATAAAGTGAGGGTTGTTTTAAAGCAAAGTGATACACTAACTCTACCAACAATACTACAATTTACTGAGAGATAAGTATGTCCACAGATAGTTCAAAAGGAGAGCTGGATGCTATACTGCCTCAGAAATTCAAAAAATGGGACTGGAGAGGTAAAGGCAACTGCATGTGTTCTTCCCACAAACTGAGTAAGATGCTACTTAGAAAAGGGTTCAAAATTCTCTTTAAAGGTAGAAATTACTCAACCACTAGATGGAATATCCCATCATGAAACAACAAAATCCACCCTTGGAAAATTGCACCCTGACTGATTTTGAAAGGAAAAAAAGTGAGCACGTGTATTTCACACACCCCATGGGCTGCTACTGCCAACACGTGGCTGGTCACACCTGCTTCATTACATGACATTGAGACCTAATTTGTCATCAGCAGAAAAATTTATTTATAATTACCTTCAAGTGTGATAGTCAACCTGCAAGTACGAAAATGCTGTCAATAAACCACAAAGTATATGTAAGAATGAAAACAGATATTACATGTTATATATTAAATTAATTTATATATTATTCTACTCTACACACCTGTGCTGCAATATGGGCTATTAAGTGGTGAATCCTCTAGAAGAAGACACACACACATTTCAGAAATATGAGAGAAACAGAGCAGATGGCAGACAGACAGCCCGGGGAGCATTATGTCCAGAAAAAGAACTGAAGGAATTGCATGTTGGTAAAAAATGAACATTATTACTGATGATAGAGAAGTCATAGAATCATAGAATAGTTAGAGTTGGAAGGGACCTTAAAATCATCAAGATACAATCCCCGTGCAAGTGCAGCAACACTTCCCACTACATCAGCTTGCACAAGGCCCCGTACAACCTGGCCTTGAACACTTCCAGGGATGGGGCATCAACAGCCTCCTTTAGGCAACCGATTCCAGTATCTTACTACACTCACAGTGAAGAATTTTTTCCTAGTATCTAACCTAAATCTACCCTCTTTCCATTTAAAACCATTACCCCTTGTCCTGTCACTACCCTCTCTGGTGAAAAGCCCCTCCCCAGATCTCCTGTAGCCCCTTCAGGTACTGGAAGGCTGCTATAAGGTCTCCCCTTCTCCAGGCCTTCTCTTCTAAGGCCTTCTCTTCTCCAGGCTGAATAACCCCAACTCTCTCGGCCTATCTTAGTAGCAGAGGTGCTCCAGCCCTTTGGTCATCATTGTGGTCCTTCTCTGGACCCTCTCCAACAGGGCTGTATCTTTCCTGGGTTAGGGACTCCAGAACTGGATGCAGTATTCCAGGTGGGATATCCCAAAAGCAGAGCAGAGGGGCAGAATCCCCTCCCTCAGCCTGCTGGCCATTCTTCTTTTGATGCAGCCCAGGGTACATCAACAGCAGCTCATGTTGAGCTTTCCACCTACTACCATCCCCAAGGAGTCCTTCTCAAGGCTGCTCTCTACCCATTCTGCCCCCAGCCTGTATTTGTGCCTGGGACCTTACACGTGGCCATGTTGAGCTTCATCAGGTTTTCATCACCACTTCTGCAGCCTGCCAAGGTCCCTCTGGATGGCCTGCCTTCCCTCCAAAGTGTCAGCCACACCACACAGCCTTGGTACCATCAGCAAACTTCGTTACAGGGAGGCACAATAAATGTTAAACTCTATCAGCTTGTACATTGTGTGGAACCAAGTCAGAACGGATACCTTTCACTGTGGGAAGAAATTAATACATGATAATAGCTCATGGTTTTGGCAGCTGTCCCAGGGTAATGACCTGAGGGTTCAACTTCAACTGGAAAAGCATATCCAATCCACCATTGGAAGAGAAGGAATTCCTTGGGCCATAATCAAAAACAGTGGGAATTTGATAAATCTTTGATAAATCTTACGAACCCCAAAGAAAGGAATTATTAAAACATGGAGTCTTCAGAGCATAAAGGACTTGTTTTAAAGTGGATGCAGGAAAAGCACTACTTCTGCATGGCATGAGGGGGAAAAAACATTGTTTAACAGAATTACACTAAGGAAATATGCCAAAGGTTGGCAAATAACTCTCATCTAACTTAGACTAGATTAGACTCGTTTGAACAGGTACACAGAGATTTCTTTTTCTTTTAAAACCAAACAAAATACAACTGTAGGGTATGGCAAGTTAGTCACAACTGTAGTGCTATTAAGGAATCACCCTCATCATATTTATCATACTAAGTAAAATCACCCACAATTAAAAAAAAAAAATTCCAATGGTAACAACTGTTATATAAACCTAGGATGAAAAACTAGACAAAGAAAACAGGCATGCCAATAGTGGGAACATTTTTAGTTACCTTTCCCACAGTAATATTGCCAGAATATTAAAACATAAATACCCCTCACTAAAATCTGAATAACCAGGTGGCACTATAATGCCATCAAAAATACTGTTGTGCTCAATATCTGAACTTGCTAAAGCTTGATTTGACACAGAATTTGAGAATCCAAAGTTGCCAGGTTTTTGCCAGCTACTTCCTGTTCAGTTCTTCCTCAGCAGTCACAGTGAGCACCTCTGCAATGTGCAATCATCACTCAAATACCTCATGTGTAAGCCTTGAACTATTATTATTATTCTCTCCAATGCTGCCCCACTGGTTTAGCAGCTAGTGGGGACATTCTTCCAGCCCTGTCAGCTCCTGACAGGCTCACAAGAAACTTCTGAGCACCGTACTCTGAAGTGGGAAGAAAAGAGGGATATCCCATTTAAACAAGGCTTGTTTGGGATGCAGACCATTTGTGAAAATACTCAGGTCTAAGTTACTACACAGTTTCACACACTAGGAAGTATTTATAATAGAGGCCATTTTTAACTCATGTTTTTGAACTACAAGTCATACTATCACATTGTATTTTTTAGTATTTGCAGAAAAAAGAGACTTTTCACAAAACACAAGACTAGAGTTTGTCGCCTGGTTTACTTCTGCCAAAATGTTACATTGTGAAGTCTGTGCTAATTTTCTACTTATTTATTTATAAGACATTCTCAGCACACTGTCACACATGTAAAAGTTTTTCCAGATAAGATTCTTACTTGTTTTGTACTTGAGCTTATGAAAGACATACATTTTCTAAACCATACTTTGATCCAAACAGAGTATGCTTGAGCTTACAGATACTTCTTGAAAGTAAAGACAGGATCTTGAGAGAAAAAGCTGCATTTAGGCTCCAGATTTTTATTGGTCATTACATTATCTGTAACTAGCTAGTAGAGTACTGTTGTACCTCTACCTTTTTTTTTTCCTTTTGTAGTGAATTACAGTAAAAATATTAAATCTCTCCCACAGAATTTACCTTATTCATAAATTTATATTACATAAAACACTCAAAATCTTGAGTTAAAATTATCAGCTCCCCCTTACCTTTAAGGCTATGCAGTAAAGATATCTACTTCTCCTAGGCAAGGAAAATATCATCTAGCTCTTATAAAGAACTGGTTATTTCAATTAACTGTCACTCCAAGCCACAGATACGTGGCCTAAGATAGTGAAAACAATGACACAGACTCACAGGAATATCAGTGCAATTCAGGATGCCTTTGGATTTCTACACTAGTAACAGAGAGGACAGAAACCTCCCTAATTCAGATTTGTTAGAACTTCAAAGACAAGGATTTTCCTGAGAAGTTAATCATCTTTTATCCCAAATACAGAAGACAAGAGCCTCTCTCAAGCCCTGGCTATGCTGAGTTTCCATCAGATGTGAAAGAAATGGATATTGAGCTGTTTGTTGGGATCCAGACCATCAATTTCATGAGAGTAGATTTATCACCTCCAGAGCTGTCACATATATTGGTTTCACAATGCATCCCTGTGGAACTTTTATAGGCCCCTCAGCCTCTTTTTAAATTTTTCATCTAATATACAGTCTTTAAATTACACAAGAACTATAAAGCCTGAGGAGTCCCACTCTAAAATTGCAAATTATATGTCTTCATTGAGACCTCTGGAGAGATGCCAGCTTTTTAGGGTCTTTTTTTTTTTAGGGTCTTTTGTGCTGTTATTTACTATTTGCATACATAAGCCATAGTCAAGATGAGATTCCATTATTCTAGACATTTGTGAAACACAAAACCCAAGCCACTATGCCCTGGGAGAGATTACCCAGTAAACTAAATGGGTACAAAGACAAAAGGCGTGAAAAAAAGATTTCTCACTGCCTGAAGACTGATAAGGTTTCCTCCCACTGAGTAAATTAAGGAGTCCAGCCTCAAATGAGAAGCAGCCCACAAGGATAACTCTGAATATGTCTACCCTGTGGGGTGAGGCAGACGTGTGTGTTCTCTGTGTCAAAGTTTAAATCATCCAGGTAAAAAGCAGTTCTAGTTTGCACGCTATGTCACGGTGTTACTTAGGTGCTGTGCTTACACATTCATCCTTTCAGGCTGAATACTCATGAGCTTCTTCTCAGTGTTGTAAAAAAATAATCAGTCAGCCCAGTCGATCAGTCTGCCTCTCTACAGGATGAGCTGATTTAAGCTCTCTGTGCCTATGCCAGCGACACCAAACCACCTGTGCTGCTTCCACACAGAAGGTACCTTGCTCCTAGACAGCTTCTAACCCAGGAAGACTGAACTTGTACAAATCTATACCTCTTCCAGCAACCTAGTCTGCAGAGGTCAGAACACAGAGATAGCACCAAGGGTGACATGAGGGCCGCCTACTGCAGCAGTTCCTCTAAATTATCTGCGGTGTTACTGCCAAACATATTTTAAAAAAAAATAACTCAATCATTTCTTCCTCTTTGCCAAATACACGATGCTCTTTAAGTAGAAAGAGCATAAGGTAGATACACTTTCCATTCCTATTTTCTCCCTTAATATTTCAGTTTTTGCACGTAGCTAAGGGAAGTCACAAAGATGCTTCAACAGAGGACTACAAGTAAGCTTCAGCATGTATCTACAGGTGTCCTCCCTGCACCATGGAGCATGAATTATTTGTACTTTATCTGCAAATTGGTAATCATATGTGAATCATCAAAACACCCTCCTTGAAGACCGAGATGGCACTATAATGTTATAGACTCCTATTAGTAATTATATGGTTTGGTTTTATGCCATATGTGCTTATACTGTCCCAAAATTCTAAATATATGTTCTGACACAAGAATTACTGGTTACTTGCTTATGATTCATAAATGGCACAGGATTCCCAGCCAAGGGTAGGAAAACGTGTCAGCACTGCTAATCACAGAGTAACTCCCTGGCTGTTGTGTAATGTCCACAGTGAAATCCCAACTGGTGGTTTCAAGGAATTAAAATTATGAAAGCCAAAACAAACAGTTCAGTAAAACCTTCTGGAACTCAAAGAGTTAGAAACTGTAGATGTTGCCCCCAGAGTCCACAGGTTCACAATGACACTTAGAATTACCTTGTACTTCTCAGTGCCACATCTTTGCAAGTCCTTAGTTTTCACATTATTCTACTATCAGACATCACCAGCAGTGTGTCCTTGTGACAATGAAGGCTACCTGTATATCTCCAGTAAAAGAAAAGTATGTAAAATTGTGTGAGTATGGAGAAAGGCCACTAAGATCCTCACGTCCTGGGCTGTGAGATACTATGACCACCCAGAAGAGTTGAAGCTGGCTACTGGAGAGATGCCAGCCTCTCCTTGGAGGTGAACTGGGACAGATGAAGAGGAAAGGGGTAAGGACAAATTTTCACAGCCTTCACAGAGAAGTTGTGGAGTCTCTGTCCATGCAGATGTTCAACACTTGATTACACAAAGACCTGAGTAGCCCAATCTTTACTTCAGAGTAGGCTCTAACATCACAGTTTGTTCTGCTTTCACTGGGGAGCTGGTAGAAATTAGTTTCACAGGTTTCTCCCAATGTAAATCTATCTACATTATGATTCTGCTACTTTCTGGCCAGAGAAAAAAAATACAATGTCCTCACTTCCTAAAAAGAAGCCTCTCCTCACATTAATTAGAGACATCTGTGCCTCTACATAAGCACTGAGAGACTGTGTTGTGGCACCTGCTCCCGGTCATAGAAGAAGAGACAAAGGGAAAATCATGGTTAACACCAGGCCATGCAACTTACACTTTTTCTACTCAGCTGATCAGAGACTGATCAAGTTCTGTGAGCTTGGGCACTGGTCCTCAATGATTTAAACAGCACCAAACAGCAATTCTGACATACACTCTTGCCTCTACAGCAGCACCACAGCTGTAGCTGTAGCACCAGTGACAGTCCAAAATACTTGACAGACAATACACTAGTAGCTATTAAAAAGCCAGTTAAGGGATGCACTGTGACCCCTCAGCTCTTAAACTACTTACTGAGTGATTTTAATGGTATAAGGAGGGCTGTAATCAGCAGAAGATACTCCTAAAGAGGAAAAAGATATTTTTTCATCAAAATCACAGTTGTGCTACTGGTGTACGTCTCTATCTGAAACGTGGTATTTGGGCAACGTGTCTGTTATACAGACTTTCATAGTTTAGGACATTCTTTTAAAACTTAATTTAGTTGGCTTTATAACTGTAAATTCTAGATGAATAAAAGATTAACACAGGAAATAATTCTATTTTGTCCAATTAACACTATTTTTATTTCAGATTTTCCAAGTTCAGTTCCAAAGTGAGGCTAATAAAAAAATCCAGTACTTTTACACAGCTGGAAATGAAGGATAAGGACAAGACACTGATGTCTTTTCTTTAAATGAATACTCTGCTTTTTCTGCAGAGGGAACCAAAGGAGATAATTAACCCCTTATATTGATCAGTCTTTGCCTGTTTTTCCCTTCTTGTCTTCAAGGACCACTGAATGATGAAATATTTAATGATAGATTGTATTAGCTCACAGTATGTACTTGCATGAACAAACA
Organism: Calypte anna; assembly: GCF_003957555.1. Classification (NCBI taxonomy): domain Eukaryota; kingdom Metazoa; phylum Chordata; class Aves; order Apodiformes; family Trochilidae; genus Calypte; species Calypte anna. Next base: position 71,685,875 of record NC_044246.1, read on the forward strand.
TGCGTGAGAAGAACTGTACAGCAAAAAAGTTTGCTAGGTGTCAGAAGTGTCTAATTAAAGAATAGCATATATAAAGGTACACTATTAACAAACACATTACATGCACGCATACCGCTGATGTCCTTTATTCTGTCTGTTTTGAAACCTTAAGAAGTTGCGGTTTTTTTCCTTGCACGGGAACCTCTGGTGACAGAACAGCTCCTCACGGTTTTATTCTATTTTAAAATGCAAGCTGTCAAAGGAAGAACTGCCTGCTGTAAAAATTTCCCATCATTCCCATTTCAAAGTTTTTCCCAGCAGCCTTTAGCTTTCCTAAGCATTGATATTTTTTGCTACAATTCTATAATCATAGACCAGGTCAAGTAGTCTCCTCTCTCCTGCTTCCCTTGCTTACCCCTCTGTTACCACTTGTGAAAGGTTTGTTTTCTACATCTGTCCCATGACTTCCCCAGCTTTCCCTAGGAAACAGAGACAAAAAAAGGACCAACCTCAATTCCTCCAAAAATCTTAAGCACAGTCACTGAATAACACAGAAATTCTCCAGAAACTGAGTCTTTAAAGGAAGCCTGCTTGTAAACAAAAAAGGTGCCTTAAAGCTGCACATAAAAAAAATTAGAACACAGGTTCTGAAGCTCATGACTGTTTGACTTTGCACTACAGCATCTCCTGCACGGAAGTATCAGCCTGGGGACTTCCCCTTATCAGGTAAGATGGACAGAATTCAGCTGCCAAAATTCAGATGTTGGAGGTATCACCTTCAGGTGGCTGTTTAAGTTGAAGAGGAAAAACTGGCACTTCTAAGATGCAATTAATTTAGCCTGCTTTAGACACTCACCTTAGGGTAAGATGAATTGCACACCAGACGTGCCTATTTGCCCTCCTTGTTTATAAAGGGAATAACTACATCAGCTGTAGGTATTTGAAATTAGAAGATATGTATCCCATCTTGTACCTGTTTATGAACTAAGCCAACCTACTTATTATATTCACTGTTTCAATAACAGATACCAATTTCCATCTACAAATGTTGTCCTGCCTGTGCCCTGAGGCCACCACAGGCAAAATAAAGCATCCCTCTTCTGCTTCCCCCATGCAAGTAGGAACCCACCAGAGAATGAAGGCTGAAATGCTTCATGCAAATCTCATGAGGATGAAAATAGAGGGAAAGCTGGGACAGAGAGCTGTGGAATAAGGAAACATGACAAGGCGAAAAAGACAAGAGATAGCAGTGTTAATAAAGAGTGAAAACTGCTGTTTGAACTTTTTGCCAAATGGTTCTTACTGAATTGGTATGCATTCGATATTGAGCATTGGTTTTAGCACTTCATGGATTCTTAAGTGCCAACTGTACAGACCTGCATTCAATATGAACTTCTTTGTTTCTGCACTTTCCTAGGTAGTTTCCAGAATAATGCTTGATAATAGTTTTTCAAACTAACTTTATATTTGTATTTGTAACCGTTTGACAGTGTGGCACACTGGCACACTAAAACCAAAAGCATCAAGACTGGCACCTAGTCTGAGTTGGCTAGAACCTGATTTTTTACAACAATCCTCACTTTAACAGATATTTAACTATTCAGCACAGAGCTCCTGTCACCTCAATGGGACTCAGCCTCAGCTGAATACAAAAGGGTACACCAACCCACCAAAATCAACACGCAGTAAAGGTAGAAGCACCTCAAAAAATAAGGGAAAAAATCATTGACTGTGAATGGCATGAGCCCATTGACTATTTTTAACACACTTTTTTTCAGTTTAAGGGAAAAAACACAAATAAAGTCATTGATTCTACTAGTGCACCACAGAGAGGGCTGGGAGTGAGATCCCACTCTGTTCTATCAGGTTCCATCCACTGACATCCAAGCAGGCTGATCAGGAAGACACCAGCAGTCTTACTGGTTCAGCTTTTTTAGACAGACATTTGATTTTTAAAGGGACAAAAGGAAAAGGACAAATGAAAGCACCCATCCTGGTGTTTTCAAAGTCACAAACCTGTAAAATCAGGAACACAAAACCAGCAGCCAACGTCAAACTCATGTGGGAGAGACAGGCTATTACTTTCATGGCACAGATGTCATTATGTAGGTTTCCATAGGATGGTATTTTTTACCTTTTAAGAATGCAAGCAAAGTAAGTGAATCTTTTAGCATGCCATTCCTCTCACTTAGTATCTTTTTAGAAACATTTTTAATAAGCACTGATTTCCTCATTAGGTAATATTAGATTAAAATTGGATAAATTTAGATAAAAATTAGATAAAGTCTGAGCAAAAAATGTTCTGTATTTGATCATGATAGTTTAAAATAGCTTCTCTGTAAAGCAAAATTAAACTCATAAATATTTATTCCTAAGGCATTATGCTTACATTAGAGTTCCAAAAATTATACTGCAGTGTAATTATCCTTTCCCATTTCCACCTCCCATGAAGCCAGTGCAACCAGGAACACTTGTAGACATCCACATTCAATTTTGAGAAGAACACAGGGGAATGATTCCATTTTTTCTTTCAACCAGATGGCATACAAATGCAAGGTTACCCACATAGAGTACACTGAATTGAGGGTTTGTACTTTATTATTTAACACAGCTGACTGACTATTTTCTACGTTTTGTTTTTGTCAATCAGTCAAGCTACTAATGTTCTGTGCTATAAGTTCTGCCTTTCACAGGGTGAAGCATTTGTTCTTCATCTTCCTTCAAAATGTGATATTACAGGTGGGCTGTGAAGCACAGTTCTGCAACCTCTTTTAACACCTGAGTCAAAGAAGAGTAACTCAAAGAATATCAAAGGAGGGAAGAGATATCAGATCTTGGCCTCAATGCCACTTTCTCCACTTGTAGCACAACATCTCTTCACATCCAGCATACCTCCTGAATGCCTGTGTTCTTCTCCAAGATATGGTATAATTACTCCACAGTCTACCTTGCCTTTGCCTAATGCAGCAAATGTGGTAATGCCTCTGCTTATTATTAAGCTATTACTGAACCCTAATTCATTTTTGTTTCTCTGCCAAATCACTGTAGAATAAAAGTTACATAGGTTTCTTTGACTTCATGTACTTAATAGGTTGATGAAGATGAGCTGAGCTAAATTTAATCTGGTGAAAGTGTTAAAAATAAGGGATGTTGCTGATGGTAGCATAATCAATAACAAGGGCAACACCGAATTACCAGTGTTTCTTGAAACTGAGGAAGTAACAAGCAGCAAAAAGGTCCTCTTTCTTAGGTGGTGATTACATTGACACATTTTGGACAAGAATCTATCTGCTGTCATTTATGTATCAGCCAACTCATAACTGGACCCAAGTAACTTGTCTCGTCTTGACCATCAAATACCAGAAGCTCTAGATTGATAGAGTAGCACACATTGTCAGAAGGACTGCTAAGCAATCACACCCCAAAGATATACAATTTTCTTTGCCCTCCTGTGGTCAACTTCCTGCTACAAAGTTCAAACCCAAGTCATCATCTTAATTTTCAAAGTTGCCCTTGGGTGGAGATCATTCCATGTCCAGGATGCAACAGCTTGGTAGGAACAGGACTTCCAGGAAATAAGGTAAAAAATGGTGACAACCTGTGCATTTTTCTTCAGCATGGTGACAACTTGTCATTCTTTTTTCATTCTTCTCTTTCACGGCATTTTGTTCCGTGTAGATACTCCAATTTGTAAGAATTACCTCCAGGAATGAGACTTCACAAGCTTTTGCTGGGAGGGACTAGAGGAGTTCACCTGGTTTCAATGATTTAACCCCAAACACCCATGAATACAGGCAGTACAACAGAAACTTCAGTGAGACAGGGGAACACACTCATAGTCTCAAGTCTAAAAGTTATGCTGCTTGTTTTGCTTCTATAGTAAGAATCTTTCACCCCATATTAGTTACTGCTCTTCAGCATAAGTAACTAACAGCAAGGAAAATTATTTGATACCTGAAAAAATAATGTAAGGAAAGCAAAAGTATTCATCAGACAATTTTTAATACTGGAGCACCCTATAAAATAGGTGTCTTCAAGCTGCCAGTCATGATGCTAGTTAAGTGCCAAACCATGATCCCCTCACAGTGAACACCATACTCATTTATTAAGCAACTCAATTTTTCAAAATCACCACCGCTAAAAGTATACCTTTATTTGGCCTTTACAGCACTCTTGCAACCATGCGTTACAGCCTACCATCCATGTAATAAAAATAAAATACTTCAAACAATGTATTTTGAAAAATTATACCATAATCTTCAGTATATACATATAAAAAATGCATCAGGTTTTTGTTTATCCCATTTTTTAAAGTCTGGTAGAAAGCTACATAAAAAAAGAGAAGTTTGTGTTCTCTGAAGATAAGCTACTGCAGTTACATCCACATGCCTTTCCATGTGCTGAAGCACAAACCCAACCCGTTATCAATAGAAGGACTGGATCCCTGACCAAAAAGCAAAAAAACAGTATTTTGTAACAGGAGTTACAAACCTATAATTTCAGATGCCTTGCAATTATTGAACTTCATTTGTATTTTAGAACTTGATAACATTTATGCAGCAAAAACATTCTGCATTTTTTCAGGTGAAGAACCTCAAAACCTTTATAACATTTCTGTTTTGGTTTGGCACCACAGACCTAACAAGGAAAAAAAAAGATCTGGCATCCAGATGAAAGACTTATCCTTCTTTTCTTCCCACTCATTTGATCACACATGGATAGTCTCTTCAGTTTTGAGCCCTCTCAATACAAAACACAATGATAAACTGGGGCAAGTTAAGCATAGGGCCCCAAGACTCAGGGGCTGGAGCACCTGCCCTGAGAGGAGAGGATGGGGGAGTGGGGCTGGTTCAGCCTGGGCAAGAGGTGATCTTGGAGAGGATCCAGCATCTGCCTGCCAACATACATGTGAGGGTCACCAGGAAGAGCCAAAAAGCTCTCCAGTAGTGCCAGGAAGGAGCAGAGGAGGCCATAAACTTCCAGAAGAGATATTACAACCTTGTACCAGAATAAACTTTCTAACACCTAGGCAGTGATGCAGCTTGCCCAGAGCTGTCATGCATTCAGTTCTTGGGAGATGTCAAAACACAAATGGATATGGTACTGAGCAACTGGTGTCTGAACACATCTCTGACCATGCTTGTGGGCTCCCTTCCACCCTGAGCTACTGATTGTCTTCTGTTTTATCTGGCTTTTGGAAAGCAAGAGTATGTTTCTGGCTGAGCAGCATCAGTCTGAGCACCAGCAGTCTGAGCTTGGCCATTCAACAGCATTGCGAGAGACATCATTGTCTGGTTTAATAGTTTTGAAAACTGTATTTAATTTTTTTTTTTTAATAATAGATATGTAAAGGTTTTTTTTCTTTTCTTTTATAAAAGTTGTTGGTGTTTAAAGTTTTCAATAACATATTAATATACCAAATACAAACATCAGTCAAGTCCACACATCTATTTTCTGGCAAGTATTAACATTTTCTATATAACTAATATATGTATATAAACACCCAGAACTTTCTATAACATAGATTTCTCCGTCTATATCAAACACCCGAGAGACCAACAATTTACAACTTTTTGGTTTGTTATTTAAGTTCAGGCAGCACTGACACCTCCTCGTTGCACGAGTTCTGCTATTCAAAGCCGAGCAGCATTACCCAAACCAATTCTTGACATAAGTTCACCGTAGCCTGCCATGAATTACCTTCACGTCGAAAGGCTCTACCTGCCCAACAACCAACCCCACAGTCTCCCTGAGGTTCCCCAGTGAGGCGGCCAGAGGCTGCAAACAGCTCCCGGGGAATACCTATGTCCTCAAGAAGTTACAACCCAGCGCGCATTAGATGCTCATTACTCACGGCAGACTTCGAGCCACGCCGAGGAGCAATACCTACGGGCAGTGCTGCAGAAAAGCGGCGCCAAGCCCTTCTGTCTTCTCTCCTTCCTTTACTACGTCCACGAAAAGTGAGCAGCAGGCAGAGCCCACTGCTAAGAGTAAAAGCTATCCACACACTCCAGCCGCACTTGAGGAGGCTGTTTGGGGCCAGGCAGCCTCCCCCTGCTTGGGGCAGAGGGTGACTGTTACTTATTCACACGGGCGCTGCTGTTTGTCAACACCGCTGAGGCGCCGCCGTGCCAGAAGGCTGAGGCGAACCCTGGACGTGAGGGTGGCTGCGGGACACCCGCTTCCCTCCTCCGGAGAGAAAAAAAAAAACCCAAACCTCTGGCCTCCAGCTGTGCCGGGGCGCCGTGGCTTTCCCCCCGCACCTCCCACACCGCCCGCTCTTCCTCCGCCGCGGGGAGGGTCGCGCTTACCGCGGGGCCGGGGAGCCGAGGTGTGAGGCGGGCGGCAGGGTGCAGGCGGGAACGGCACCTTGGGTCCCCTGGGAGTGCTGCTCCTTCCTCTTCGGGCGCCAGTGGGGGAACGCGGGGCGCCGCTTGGACGCGGCGGAGGGGCGGCGGCGGGGCTGGGAGAGGGCGGCCGCCCCCCCCTCGGGCTCCGAGTCCTCCGACTCGCTGCGTCCGAAGAGGCGCTGGAAGCGGCCGCGCCGCGCCATGCCGGACTCCGCTCCGCCGCGGCGGGCTGGGGGGCTCTGGGCGGTGGCAGCGGCGGCGGTGCCCGCCCGCTGGCAGCCGGGGCAGGAGCGGCAGCGGGGCGAGCTCGGCCCGGCCGGCGGTGTCGGGTTCTCCGCGGGCATGGACGGGGAGGCGGTGGTAGCCGCGCGGCTCGGTGTATGCGTTTAATAAGGCGATTCCCTCCCTCTCTCCCTCCCTCCCTCCCTGCCCACCGCCGGCCGCGTCGGTCCCTCCCCGCCGAGGGAGCTGCGCTGCGGCAGGCTCCTCGTCGGTCGCACAGGAAGGGAGCGGCCCGCCTGTGATCCGTGCCCAGGGTGCACATTAGGGGCCATTATCTTGTTGTTGTTTTCTGCTAACCCTCAGGTGTGCCCCGCGCCCCGGACACTTGTGCAAGGTGCGGGGAAAGGCTGCCCGCACGCATTAATCTCGAATGGAATGCCCCGCATCCCTCGACTCGACCGCGCCAGCCCCCTCCCCCGTTCTCGCCAGATCCCCCTCTTCACCCGCCCGTCCCAGCCTCCCGGGGAGCCGAAGGGGCTCCTCGGGAATCGGCGCACCCCACACCCTGCAGCGTTGCTTTTTTTGTCCCGGTGCCCGCCACCTTAATTAATTAACTGCTTATCCGTCTCCCTGGTAATCAATTGGCTTGGACCGCCCTGCTGGTTCTTTACCCCACCGAGAAGGGCCGAGCAGGTGAGTTGGTGGGGAGGCAGAGCTGTCCCCGCAGGAAGGGCCGGGCTGCAGCACTGCACCTCTGCTAACTTGCAACGGTGAACATCTTTTCGGGTCGTATGCTTACCAGCACCAGACAGGACGTGATGGCCCTCGGGGCTTTTAGGAATCTTCTCTTAACTTATCCCGCCGGCTTCTCCGTCATTCCTTAGGAGACTTGCTGTTTGGCGCTGCCTGATCCCATCTGTCCGAAATCGTAACTAACCCGCACGTTTTTGTCTGATACCTGGAGCTTTTAGCATGGAGGTTATAATTGCCGACTACATGCTAATGTGGGATAATAAAAATGTCCGTGTGCTGGAAAAATATGTACATTCACTGCTGAAAAATGTTCATAATTGACGAACAGTACATAAATTGAGATGGACAAAAATTGATGCTGTGGTTCTTACAGCAGGAGGACAAAGATGTGATCAAGGTGAGGGAAGACAAAATACAGAAGGGGTTTGCCTGAGCATTTCGGCCCAACCTGTAATACTGTTTTACCAAAGCAAGATGTACACCTGCATGGAAAGACAACTCAGTTATTTTTCTGAGTTGTGTATAATTTACTTGGCTAGTTGATTACCTAAACATATTAACCTATGAAGAAAGTTACTTTTCCCAACATTAAAATAGGTGATCAGTACTGTATAACATGTCATTACAAAATTGGGCAAAACAAGAAAGGTGGACGGTTGTACCCTCAGGAAATGCATAAAGGTTTACGAAAAAATAGTCAAATTTACTAAAGCAATTTATATAGGCACAGAAACCATAGTCACAGAATACTTGAGGTGGGAAGGGACCTCTGGAGGTTGACTAGGGCAAGCCCCCTGCTCAAGCAGGGCCAGCAAGAGCAGGTTACTCAGGACCATGTCTGGTTGGGTTTGAAGTAACTTCAAGGACAGAGATTGGGAACCTGGTGATGAAAGGTAGCGTGTTTTCCTTGATGGATGGTTAGGAAGAAAGCAGGTCCTCTTTGCTATACCTGGATAGGATTTTTGGACAATGACTATGCTCTGTAAAGTTCCAAACAGCTATACATCTCTTATTTTAGCCTAAAATTTTTGCTTTCTCCTTGGCTAGAGAGCCACAACTGGCATAACCATGTCATTCTGTGACCTTCGCTGATGAAGAATATAGATAAATATATTAATGAGTAGTTGTACTACCTTTCCATTTAGGTCTCAATTATAATTGGGATTTTGTTGTGCCAGAGCAAAGGTGAATAAATTGGTGTTGGTGAGCCACTTCAGCAAAACTGCACCAGAGAGAAAGGAGTCTGAGCCACAGCAGCCCCAATGTCTCCTCTCTCTGACGCTGTTAGGTACCCACAGTACTTAGCAGACCAGACAGCTGAAGGTATGTTCAGAAGACCTGTGCTAGTTCATTTTACATGCACAAAAAAAAAAAAAAGAGATGTATGGCCTGAAAACATACAGTTTATCAAAAAACAGAGGAGAAGTGCAAGGCATGCATCCTTTCAAAGCCTTTTAGATTATCTTGGAAGGGTTTGGATCAGCATTAGCATCATGGACTACCTATAAAAAATGCAGAGTTAAGTGTCTCTCTGGAGTAACATAAAAGAAATAAGCCTACAACATCAACTGCAGGGTATCCAGCATTTTGTGCTTCAGTGCTAACACATACCACAATTTTCTGGTACATAAAAGTATGTGAAGGGAATTTTTTTGATAATACCCATTCAAAATTTGGCCAAAATTAAAGTCTGTGTGTTAAATATGGCAGTACCAGAGCAACATGTGATCTTGATCCAAACAGATTTGTGGAGGCTCAGTATTTGTAGCAGTCTTGTTCTTAAGCTGATTCAGAAGATTTGGACCTCTTTTTCCAGGAAAGACATTTTTAACACCATAAGTTAAGATAGAAATTAATTAGAATTAGACAGTCATTTAGGAAACTTTAAATGATGGTCATGTTTATGTCAGCAGTCCTGACGCATGCAACAAAACAAGTCAGTCTAGCTTTTATCTGAACCAACACAGTTTTGCAACAGTTCATAGTAATTCCTATCATAGAAAGATATTATGCAACAAATTATCCTTCTCCTGTTTGGTTTCATTCCAACATGGTGAAAAAGAAGATTATTTGGTATCTAGATGAGAATTTACAGTATTCAATATCCATCAAGTTTGACAGCACACTGTATATGAGATTTATCTTTAAAACCCAGACACATACTGATTTTGGAATCACAATTAGAACCAGACAAATATAGATTCAAAATCTGCAAAGCTGTTACAGAAACTAAATAACAGACAAGTTGAGATAATCCTATTTATTCAAATCACTGATCCTCCCTTTTCCTTCTTTCAAAACAGAAACACTGCTCTAATATAAACTGTTCCAATCTATGGCACAATACATGTGAAAAAACAATCTAAAGCCTATAAGCAAATTATACAAAAGTAGGAATGTACTTTCATCAACTTTATCAGCAAATATTTTCTCTTATCTTTCAATACAAAAAAGATTTGATATTTCCTCCAGAAATATCTTTCAATACAATAAAGGTTTGACATTTTCTCCAGAAATAGTAGATGCAAGCAAACATTTGAGATTCAGGCAATTCACTGTCAGAATATATGAAGAGTGGTTGGGATACCCATGCTTTGGAGCCTGCGATAAAGAAGCAATAAAGGATGGAGGGGCCAAAATCCTGCCTGTGTTCCACATGAAACACACAAGACCCAAACTATGGTCCTGAAATCCCACATTCATTTGACGCCTAGCCCTAGGGGCACCTAAATTCCAGGGCTGCCTCCCTGTTTGTCTTGAAAGTGCCCCAGGTACTTAGGGATTCACCTCTCCACATGCCCAGAACTGCCTCAATCTTCACAGGATGGAGGGTTGAGTGCCTGCTTCCTGCCTAAGTCTTACAGGGAGCTAAAAACTAGGTATTGCTTGACCTAAATCTCTGCTGGGACTCCCTGTGGTTGGCATATTTGGGTCTTGTTTAACACATACAGTAATAGCAGGCTCTGTACAAAATGCTGTAGTGGTTTCCATTTTTTTCAAAGAGTTTAAGGCATGATGTAGAAATACTAATGGAAATGGTAGCCTTAATTCTGAAATAACATATTTGTAAGAGGATGTTCTACTGCACAGTCATATTAGCACTAAGGCTTTCTTTCTGTCCCCACAAGACACCAGACTACACCTGAAAAAAGATAGAGTGTCACTCCATGCTTGGGAAAAAAAGGCACAGATATACTTCCTCAGCAAATTATCAGACATGGTGGGATGTGAGTGATCATTCCTGGTAGTCAAAGACAGCCTGGAGTCAAAAATGGAAAATGCAACTAAATATTATGACCAGGGGAAGCCAAGGCTAGGAACAAGATTAACTCAGGAACATCCCAGATAGAACTGCAGTCACAACAACAGGTAGGAAGCCAGAGAAGCCAAGAGACCCTTAAAACAAATAGCAGGCCAAACCCCATCAAGGTCAGCAAGTCTGTGTCATGGGGAAGGACTTTGGAAAAATAGCAAGCAAGGATCAAATGAGACTAGGTTTAAGGAATCTGAAACTAAGAGCCAGGGATTTCAGCTTCAACCAAGAGGTAAATTTGGAAACCAAGAAGAATTTGTGGCATTGTTTTACGTACCTAGTAGGTGGGGCAAAGCATCAATCAGGCTCAAAGGGCAATCTTCACTTAGTCAATGTTATTGGCGTGCCAGTTGCCATGACTTATCCTGGTCTGTCTGGCAGCCAAATGGTTGGGTTGCCTGGGGGGACCCACAGGTGAGTTCACAGGCACTGGAGCTGGAGTAGATGGAGGCACCTCAGGCTCTGAGGAACATTCTGAAGCAGGGCTGAATTTACCTACCCTCATGCTCTGAATTTCTTCTTACTTGTACACACTGCATGAGTATTTCGGGCAGCACTCCAGCTTTTGGTGTTGGATGCTTATGTTCTCCTTTCAAGGTGTCTCATTCCCGTCGTGGCCCAGTTTGGGATCTTTGGCATTTAACTCCATGTGTGAGCTAGTACCTCTGTTGAAAACACGCAGTGCCCATCTCTTAGGTGCCAGTTATTGATCAGATCAAATGAAAAATGCATGTCAGGGTCAAGATCTCACGTTTATTCTTCTGATAGCCTTGGCTTAATTTGTGGTCTAGTCATTCATTATTAGTTCTGCCAAAATCATTGATAGTATAAGACTTTTATTCCTTTGACTGAGTCAACCACTGCAGATAGGAGTGGCTAGAGTTTGTAATGGGGAATTAGCATATTCAATTATTTGGTTCAATATTAGCATGATTACTTATTCTTATTGTTGCTGTAAAATGCAAACAGTTTATCTGAGCCTTTGAGTCACATATACATTCACGTAGATGGAAGGTGTCACATAGACCCTCCCTTTTATCCATACAGCTCCTGTCATCTGCTCAGAGAAGCATCCTGCAACCCATCCTTGGGCCTCCAAGAGGCTTTTGCACTACAATACTACAACTCAAGAGAAGGAAACGGAATCACAATGTAGCTCATGGGCTTGTATAACTTCACTGCTTACCCATCAAAAGTATCTCACAACATGGCCAAGCTGTAGCCTCTGATCTGTAAAGGCATACAAGGAAGTGCTATCCGCAGCCATTCTATTTATTTTTTTTTTTAATGTAGATGTGAACTACTCCTGTATTAGTTTCTACCTTCACACACTACTCCTATCATGATGGTAGCAGTGAGAGTGCTCTGTTTGATTTTAATGCCAAACTAGGTGCAGCCTGGGAGCCCAGGCAGATAGCCAAGAAGATTTCAGTTATGAAATCCTCAGGAGTTCCCAGTGTTGGATATCACAATTATTCGTGCTCATACAAGTGTGGTAGCAGTTTTCATTCCTTCTCCAATCAGTTCACAGAAAAATACTATCCCAGAGAAAATATTTCTTTCAGCGATTTCCTTCTCTGTTACCTACTAAGTACTTTTCTCATTCTCTTAATGCCAATCAGATGTTAGGTTTTTGGATAACTTCTCCATTGAAGGGCAGTGTTAGTACAAACACAGGATAACATATATATCCCACTTGAGTCTTGCTCTTAGTATCCAGGTATTGCGTTTTTCTGCTCTCCTGTAAAAGACAAATTCTTTCTTTGTACAATTTTTATCTCGTAATTTCTTCAAAGCTTTCCATCATTTGACTTGCCAGTTTATATAAAAAATTACATAAAGATTCTTATCTTGTCTCAGGCTGAATACTAAGATCTGTAACAAGCTACATGTATGCTGTTTTTCATGCCAGCTTCCCTAATGTCAACATTAGTTCACTACAGCATTAGTTTGGTATCAAATTTTTTCAATAAGTAGTGATTTCCTTCCCTGAAACTCTAACAGGGCAAGATAAAATAGCTAAGAGAAAACAGAAATTACTAAAATTAATGCTGTGGATGCTACTCAGAGGGAAGAACATTCCACTTTGTGGCAAATTTTCTTTTTCTTTCTCATCTTATTAGGTCTGTAGACTGATAGAAACTGAGTGGGAGGTGGAAGATGCTGCTTCTCAAGAGGGCAGGGTGCCATCAATTGGCTGCATGGTGCTGCTGCTTTGCTCTCTTGTAGTCAGTCACAATTTAAAGGTATACTAGTAAGACCATAAATCAATGCAATTAAAACCCACTAAGATTAACAGAATAATGAGGCACTGAGAGTATAATACTGGCAAACTGTTAATTTACTGCTTAATGTCAAGATGTGCTTATGTTTTCCTGCGTAAGTATAGCTCAGCTTGAATTTTTTGTGTTTAGAGGTTCATAAGTTATGGTTTTGTTTCTTTTTTTCTTTCCAGTTTTCCACTGATTAGCGTGCATGGTACTGCTACCAATTTTATGGTTGCTCACAAGCTAGGCTATGTCTCTTGTTCTTACTTTGTATCCTGATCTAAATGTTAATTATTCTGTAGGCTGAAACGAATTTGGAAACTTTTGACCTCAGACAACAATTTTTAATTTAAATTTGATTAAACAGCCAGTCCTTTTTATTGTACTTATGTCATCTTTGCATAGAAATCTATCAGCCAGGATGGCTTGATTTAGAATATGATCTTTTTCTCCAAGTTTTTAAAAAGAAAGGCAGAAACTACCACAGAATTTAAAATTAATTATTCATAGAGAATCAAAATTTATTACTTTATCTGCAGCCCTGGGAAACTAAATACATAATTATTGGTAATTTATTATTATTTATACTGACTAACAGGTGAGCTGGAAAATGCACAAGCATGCAGGAAGGCAGGTCTCTGTCTTCATAAACATACAGTCCAACCAAAATGCTCAAGGTTGAAGCATAAGCACAGATGATTAAACTTCTATGGGATATGAGCATCCTGTGACAAATCCAACAGTTACCCAGACTTCTGTAACCTAGTTAGGTGCTAAAGAATCTGCAATTAAATATTAAGCTGACCAGATGTAATTAAAAGCCTAACTGTTCCTATATATCTGCAGATAATACAGGAGCATTACTAGGAGATAGACACTGCTGGCTCACAGTAAGGTTTACCAGTCACTTTTTCCTCCTTTCTCCTGTATATTACAAAGCCCTTTTGCCTGCCAGAGGACCCTGTGACACCCATCAGCTGTCACTGCTCTCTGCATCCCTCTGTCCTCTTCTCAGAGGAAAGAGGAGGTGTTGAAACAACCTGAGGAAACAAACCAGTTATTGGGAGTCCCGGGGAGCAGGAGCTTGAAGTGCTCCTTGTCAACGTTTGCTTTTCCCATGATAATCAGTTGTGATCCCAGAGAATAAGGGTGCAATATTTAAAACAAGCACAGAGAGTGGCTGAGAATGCAGGTCAGTGGATTTCTGCCATCAATAAACAATAATTAGGGGGTTATCTACTTGCTGGTCTACAAAAAAGTAGCTGAGGGAGAATGAGTAAGCTGAAATTTATTCTGTCTTTATAACCAAGCCCTTCCCAATAGCTTAGCAAGCTTACATATTCATGGGTTGAGAGAAAACAGAGCTGTCATAGACAGATATAGTAAGAATAATCCATGTGAGATGAAACAAGCAACCTTAAACATCTTTCATAAGATTCTTCTTATTTAAAATATTTATTGATAAGCTCTGATACGTAGCAGGACAGTAAAGTTGACACAGGGCAGAAAATTGTGGGGTACAGCTAAAATTAGAGAAATTGACAGGGATGGTTGCATCAAGGATGTTCAACACAAATCTCAAAATAGCTGGTACCAGCATCATAAGGATGAAGTAATGGGTAACAGTGGCTGAGGCTCCTTTTTCCAGAGGCCAGAGCACCCACCTGCATGTCAGACCTGCTGTCAGGAAGCTGATTGCTTGTCCTGGGCCCCAGTGTGGGACATCACAGAAGGTCTGATGGATTCTTTATACTACTACTATATATTACTGTCTTTGCAGTATTAATAGCTATTTCTGCTTACAACTGGCCCCAAGTGTTGCTGCCAAAAGAGACCTTCAGCAGATAAAAGATGACTCCTGTGCTCTAAGCTATGGTAAAGGGACCAAGGTGGTGTTCCTTTTTAATCCTACCAATCAAGGAGATGGGGTCAGTAGGAGAAGATGTATCTTGCAGATCAAAGACAGTTTGGATGGTGTCCAAGACAGGGATTTTGGATTTTATGCCCATTGATTATCTTCTGGGAACTAAGACTGGTGGAAAGTGAGGGTACCTACCTGAGAAAGAAAGGCAAGAGCATCTTTGCCAAGGGTCTTGCTAGTCTAATGAGAAAGGCTTTTAAGCAGGTCCGTCAAGGTATGGAGATCAAAGCCTAAAAAGTGAAAATACAATTGAATTTCAGATGCTAAGGGAAGTGAGGAAGGTATGTAGCACACTAAAGACCTGGACTTCAGAATACTGAACTTCAGCTTGGTCAGGTGTCCTGGTTTGGGCCAGGATAAAGATAATTTTCTGAACTTCAGCTTTGTTAAACCATGACACCTGGGAACAGGTAGGCAGGAATTGCTGGGGAGCCAAGAAAGACAAATATCCCAGTAGAGTTGATCTTCAAATAAAATCTCCTTGAAACACAAGAATGGTCCACCATGACTGCACAAAAAAGATGGGCAGATATGACAGGAGGCCACGTTGGCTGAAGTGGGAATTTCTAGCTGAGCTCAAATACAGAAAGGAAGTTGCAGAAAGTGGAAGCAGAGGCAGAGATGGATTACACAGGGATGGCTGTGAGATTTCATGGAATAGATACCATGAAATCTCATAGCATCATCCAGCAATGCAAGAGTCAAATTAGGAAAGCCACACATGGATGGGGTTGAAACCACCATGGAATGTAGAGAGTAATGAGAAGGGATTCTATTGATAAGCAGCTTCAAAAAAAAGGTGAAGGAAAATGTAAGCTCATTGCTAACTCATGCAGTAAAGCTAAGAAGGGTCTAGTGACAAGCTGTGTGGAAAAGGCTGAAATATTGAATGCTTTGGTTTTTACTGGCAAGGCCAGGTCTCTGTGCCTAGTAGCAAACTGTGGGTAATGAGATACTGCCCACTGTACAGGAGGATCAAATTAGGGACAATTTAAGTAATTATGTACATGGGACCACATGAGATGCATCCACAAAGGTTGAGATGGCTGATGTCTTTGTGAAGCTCCTCTTTATCATCTTTTAAAAGCTGTGGCAACTGAGGGAACTCCTCAGTTGCTGGTGACAGGCAAATGTTACCTCAGTATTTTTAGAAGCCAAGCAGGAAGACCTACAGCCTGGTTTGCTCCTGGGAAGATTAAGGGACAAGTCCTCCCCATTTCAGGCACATGAAGGACAGGAGGATGACTAGAGTCAGCCTGCAGAGATTTATCAAGGTCAAACAATCCTTGATCAACTTGATTGCCATTTATGATGAAACAGCTGGCTCTGTGGTTGAAAGGAGAGTTATAGGTGTAGCTTATCTAAAGACTTTCAACACAGTCTTTAATAAGTAGCTAAACTGTGGAGATGTGGGCTGAATGGGTAGACTGCAAGGTGAGTGGAAAACTGGCTGGTCTGCTGGGCTCAGAGAGTAGTGGTTAACTGTGTAAGGTCTAACTGGAACCTGGTTACTAGTGGTGTTCCTCCAGTACCAACACCATGGCCTGTGCCATGTTAAAACTTTAATCACTGACATGGACAACGAGCTGGAAGACAAACTTGTTGGGTTTTTGGATGATACAAACTGAAAGGGAGAAAGTGATTGGTATACTGGAGGGCTGGAATGCCATTCACAGGGATCCCAGCAAATAAGAGGAATGAGCCAGGGGAAAAATCATGGAATCCAATAGAGGCAAATGCAGACTCCAACCCTGCAGTGAGTGCTGAGCATATCCTGGGCTATATCAGACACAGTGAGGTCAGCAGGTCAAAAGCAATGATTGTTGCTCTCCCACTCACCACTGGAGGGGCCACTGGTAATTACACTTCCCATGGAATCAGAAAGGCTTTTGGATTTATTTTTTTTCTTATTTTTCTTTTTTTTTTTTTCACCATCCATCCTTGTATTTTATACATATTGTGTGCTTACTTTTCTTCCTAGGAAATCAGAGCCATTTAACAACTAGCTCATAAACCATCTGTGTAAATACTACAAAGAGAAAAAAACAGAACTCACATCCAATATTGACTTTGCAAATTTAAACTTCCCTAGGTACTTCATTAATGGGGAGACAAAGATGTATTAGAGCTGCAGAACTGGAGTTTCCAAGACTTTATGACTACCAAATGATCAAAATGAATTTGAAATCCCTAAGAAAAGTTCTTCTCCTGGGTAAAACTGCTGAAGATGATCCAGTCATACCACAAGAAATTTGTCTGGAGTGGAGAAACCCTGCATTTTATTACAAATCAGGTATTTGCATTTTAGGAAGCTAAGAAAAACCATGGTCTAAGAAGTCATGGTCAGATGTAACAGACACACATCTTTAGGTTTGCTAAGAATAGAAAATAACTTCTCTGAAGCCAGGGTGAATTGTATGGGTGCTGTACCCAGGCCACACTTAGCACTGTGTTATCCATGAACCCCTATATTTCATCCTTCATTGCAATAATATGTCAGGTTTCATGTTAGTGGTGATCCTTGGTCATAAGCAGCTAAATTTATGTATCAAATATAGACTGAGCCAATCCTGTTGCATACCAAAACAGCACTGACAAAGCCATTAACCTTTGATCCAGTTTTCCAAACAGAAAAAATGGGAATTGCTGAGAATCATCCTACTGCCTTTTGAGAAGCAGGCACTCCTCTTTGATAAGTAACTTGGTATGGTAAATACTACTTTGTTATCATGCAGAGAAGTGAAAATATAGCTGAGTGAACGAGTGGCTGTTGGCACTATTAAGATATTACAAAAGAAAGTTTTTGATTGTAAGAAATCTACATAAATACATATTGGGAAATTTTTAAAAATGGTACTTTCTTCCCTTTTCACTGAGACCAAGATGTCCTAATGGGGCTATGACAAATTAGCAAAAACAAGAAATTTTTTCAAGGTAAACAACAGGCCACAGAATTAGAACTAGGAGTTTATAATGTCCAGTCACTTGTTTTAGCTAGAAAAGATTATTTTGATGGTCTGGAAAATTACTAAGGAATTTCAAATTAGAATGAAAGTAGGAAATCATCAAAGCGAAACAGAGGTAATTTATGTGAGGGAAAACTAGGAAATCTGTTAGCACACTTATTTAAACAAGAAAGAATTTTAAAACAGAGTATTTCTAGAATATTCCAGAATATTCTAGAATATTTCCATAGATATTCGCCTATAATAAAAGGCAAATACTGGTAGATGAATAAGAAAAAAAGGAAAAGAGAACTATAACCAGGCAACTGTGATTTTTTTGCTTTCACAAGCATGTAAATTAAGATTGCATCTGGAAAAAATAAAGTGCCATCAGACGGTACTTTTAATATTTCCTGGCTGGTCTTGGATGAATGAATCAGCTTCTCATGTAATTAATAAAATTAATTATTCACTGTGAGTAACCAACAATGAACTATTTAGCTATATATAAATAGCAGCATTATGAGTTTCATTTGAATCTTACTCACTGTTGCCTTTTAAAAGGTGCACATTAATGATTCTCACAATCTGTTTTTGTTTACCTACTCAAAAGGCAATAGGTAAGAAATGAAACCAAAATATGTTTTGCTTTCTATTGAAAACTGTTTGTGAAATGAAGAGAAAACATTAATAGTGATTGTTGATCAGTTCCTAAAAAGAACAACTCTGAAATAAGTTAAGTTTCATATATCTTTGTGCATTCTGCCATTGATTTAATGGAGTCAGAAGTTTACTCAAAGAGGATTCAGACCTGAATAAAAGGAATTTTCTGGCCACCTGCCAGGGTTCTTTGTTACACATATGAATGATCCTCATTTTGTGCTTATGTAGCTGCCATAAAATAACAGTTCAATGAAAACAGCATTAAATTAATTCCCTGTGATCAAAACAACAAATATGTGTTATCCTGGTTGCAGCAAAATTTATGGGGAAATACTATTTCACATTTTATTTCAGGTAACTTTTCAGCAGCCAAATGTTGGCATTATTTGCCCTCACCAACATGATCTAACTTTGCAGCTCCTCCTGCTTTGAGAAGGGGTGTTAGGCTAGACATCAGTAAAAGACTCCAAAGGTCCCTTCCAACCTAAATTATACAGTGATTCTGCTTACAAATCTTCATCTCCACTGCCATTACACAAAAACACAACTACCCACAAATATGTAAACCATCTGTTCCGTTTTTCTTTATTTTTGTTAAAATTTATGCCTCTCTAATTACAATCTTATTCTTTACAAGCATCTTCACATTCCATATGTACTCCCTAACAGGTGTTTTGATTCGAGTGCCATTAGGCAGTGACTCAATGTGTGCTGTCTGATGATGACATTCAAAATGGGGGAATACCCCTTGAGAATCTTTGGAATTGGAAATATGTCTGTTGAGCTCTTACCCTTCCAATTTAAACTGGTCCATTCTGCCAAGTGATGATGCGACTTCAAGCATTAGATAACAACATGGAAAACAATACACCAAAGGAGATAATTCCTTTTTTATTGTGCTTGTTTGGCATTCCATCCTAGCAATTATTTTTAATGTTTGGGTTTGGATTCATTATTTATAGTTATATGAATAGCAGAGTTAGCACTCATTTCAGGTTTACTTTATTTGTTCAGTGGTTTCACTATACCATCTCATGCATTTACCCACAACCAAGTTCCTCTCCCCAGCAACAGAGCCTGGTTTGCCTAGAGAATTATTGTCTTTATAATCTCACACAGCTTTTATGTTGCATCTTACTGCATCCCAGCCTAGTAATTACATCATCAGTTTGGTAGGTGTTTAAATAGGAAGATACTTGAAAAAGCAAGTTGTCTCGCTTAGAACTTAACTGTGTTTCGTTCTCTATTTAGCACCTTTTGCCTAAATCCAGAAAAAAGCTTGGCTGCTCAATGGTGTTAAATTCTCAGCCTATGGAGTGGAATCTGTACACCCCAGTCAGGTGCCTATGTTCTTCATATTATACAGGAGAAAATAATTCAAAAGTAGGAGCTGAATCTATTGGGTAGTTGTCATTAGTAATCAACAGGATGCTGATTACACAGCTGAGCTGGGCAATGGTGTGCTTCAAGAGCTGTAGCTGTAGAGGTTAACCAAGACATCAGGGGGCAAGCACAGTCTGTGGGGAGAATGGGTCACATCCTCAGTCTATACACACTATCAGAACTACTGCTAGTAGCAGTGCTGACAGACTTCTTCCTGCTCATGAGGAAAAATGAGCAGGAATAGTTGTGCCAGTGGATATTTCT
The DNA here is from genome assembly GCF_003957555.1 of Calypte anna. Taxonomy (NCBI): domain Eukaryota; kingdom Metazoa; phylum Chordata; class Aves; order Apodiformes; family Trochilidae; genus Calypte; species Calypte anna. The sequence goes on from NC_044246.1 coordinate 71,705,935, forward strand.
GGGACATTTCCTTTTCAGTACAACCTGGTGTGCTCTTTAGTGATACTGCTACAAGGACTACTAGTCAAACCCTTCAGTGCCACTGAAACAGCCTTTTCCTATAGAAGTACTCTGAGGACTCAGAGGTGGAAAGGGCAAAGAAGAAACATGTGGTTCTCCTTGATTTCCTGTAGGGAAAGGAAAGGCAAAGCTTTCTGCTTTTAGTCTTTCTTGTTACCAGGGCAAATTACTTTATTTTGAATGGTGCTGGCAGGTCACAGCAGCTCCACTCATCAGTGCCTCCTCATCAGACCAATTTCAACACACCTGTACCACCACTAAGTGGGTAGAGAACCCCACAGCAACGACCAGTGCTTGTGTGACAGATCCCCCTTTGTAACTGGGGGATCAGCTCTGCACAGATCTCCATGGAAGCATCCTTCTGCATCCAGAAGTTTCTGCCATCCCAGGGATGAAAGACAGTAATTTCCACACCATTCACACCAGGTGAACAGCTGTGAGCACCCGAGAAGCACTTCTGAATTAACCCCTCCCTTCCCCTCACCTAAGCATTAGTATGGCCTTTGAAAGTGCTGCCCCGATACATGGCACCCAAGGCAAGTATTTAGAGGTATAAGGGAAATGGTCACTTGAGAGCCTAAAGCCCTTGCAGTACAGCATATGCTGTGTGCTGCCTTTTGGGGTAGAGCATACCAAATATGATGTTTAGTCCAATTTAACACCAGTTTACTTGGATTTTTGTTTTAACTAATATGTCACAAAACCCCTTTCCAGACAGGGGAAATTTCACTGTGTACATCCTAAATCACAGAAGTGCCATGGCTGAACTTTTTGCTTACAGGGCATTAAGAAAATAAGTTACTTTTTCTAATCATTACAATAGGGTTTCTCTTCACAATGTTATGTTTTATTGAAAGCAGGTTATCATGACAAACTTATTTAAACTGGGAAGAAAACACAAGTTATTCAGACATCTCTAATCTTTCAGGTGACTGAAAACCGTGCTAAAACTCCCCAAATCATCTGACTGAATCAGCAAAATGCACATTCACAAAAATGCTAGCCTTCGGGTAAAATCCACGAAGTAAAAACCCTGAATTCTTGAATTCCCGAAGACACCTCCAGCAGCAGTGACTACTGCATGACATCTGGTGGCCACAAACCGGCGTAGCTAGAACACCGCCCTTCTAAAGTTGCAGTGTGTGCCACCTACAGCCGGTAAACCTGCATTTTATCAGTTTCCTTTCAAATTTTAACTGCCAAAATACCAGTTGCAATAGTTGTGCTCCAGTTACACGTCTTGCCACAGAAGAATCCAGCTTGGAAAGTTGCTCAGCTGTGCCATGTACTATGTATCTGGCACTGCTGCTCCTTGGAACTGTGATGTTCTCATAGAATCATAGAATTGGCTGGGTTGGAAGGGACCTCAGAGATCATCGAGTCCAACCCTTGAACCACCGTTGCGGTTGCTAGACCATGGCACTGAGTGCCACATCCAGTCTCTTTTGAAATATCTCCAGGGACGGAGAATCCACCACTTCAGTGGTGGTTTCTCTCTCATGTGAAAAGCGCTGTCCTTCGGGCTCAGCTCTTCCCGTTGTAGGACATCTAAAAAGGGACTCGCAGAGTGACTGAATCGCAGGAGGTGTTCTTTAAAACGCAGAGATTAAACTCTATCGTGCACCTGCACCCAGTGGGCCAATAAAATAAATGATCCAGAATGATGTTCCGGCAGGCAAGAAATGTCCCCGGTGGCAGCACATACTCCTCACTCTCCTGTCATCGTGGATTTTATGTATACAATTAATTTTACGCTGTATAAACTCTACTGCATAAAGAATCGGAGGTGATAACTGAGTAAAAGGAAGGAACCGAGAGCTCAAGGGGCTCGGTCGCCGTCAAAGCCCTCAGAAGAGCATTTAAACCTCTGAGCTTTCGGCACCAGGCTCCACCGACTCCTGGGCGCTGGCAGAACCGCGGCCTACCGGCTAAACAACGCCCCTGACGTCTCAGCACCGGGCTCGGGCTCAGCCCCAGCTGCGACCCCGCGACCCCCGCCCACTCCTCCGGCCCTACCGGGGCCAGACCGACTCCGTCCCACCGGCAGCTACCGCTGCCCCGACGACCCTCCCACCACCTCCGCCTCCTTCCCGCCCAGACGCCTCAACGCTACCACGACCCCCGTCCCGCCCCCGGTCTCCGCCTCGCTTCCGGCTTCCGGCGCCGGGCTGGGAGGGGAGGGGAAGGAGACGGCGCCGCCGTTTGACCGACGGGAACCGGGCGGAAGCCGCGCGCCGGACAGCGCGTGCGCCCGGAGGGCGTGGCGGGGGGCGGGGCCGCACCGGGGGCGGGGCCGCGGTTCAGTTCCTGCCTGGCGCGCCGCAGCCCCTTGCGCGGGCAGGTGGCGTGGGTCGTGACCCAGGTAACGGCGGTGTCCCCCTCCACCCACTCCTTTCCCCCCCCTCTCTGTCCCGCTCCCGGTCCTTCCCCTCCCTCCGGCGGGGGTTGCCCGGGCCGGGTCTTCCTCCCGGGGAACGCCGCTCGCCCCGGCGGGCTGGGGCGGAGCCGCTGCGACCCGCCCCCCCCGGCCTTGCCGTTGCCCGGGAAGAGCACGCCGGCGGCCGTCGCTGTAGCGCTCCTCTTGGGTCCGGCCCTGTGCGGCAGAGCGGCGCCGCGCCCTCCGCTGCCGATTCACCTCCGGCGGCTGACCGGGAGACCCTGCCGGGCCTGGCCGGAGAGCTCCCGCGGGCTCCGAGGGCCGCCGTGGCCCCCAGCCTGCTGGCGGGCGTAGGGCCAGCGGGCCGGGCGAGGGGAGGCAGTGTGGGCACCTCCCGGTCTCACCGGGGTGGTGGGCGATGCTGCGGCTCGTCCTGGGCCCTCGGTAACTCCTGGGGCCCCGCCGGGGAGAAGCCTGCTCTCCCCGGTGCTGCTCGTCGGCGGACAGCGGCTCCGCTGGCTGCCCGGGGGTCTGGGGCCCCTCGGCGGCGGTAGAGCTGGGGCCTCGGGGTGATGGGAGCTGCGGGATGGCTCTAAGGCGGCAGTGAGGAAGGTCCCTTGGGCTCCGCAGTTAGGGAATGAGGCAGGCTTCGAAAAAGCTCATTTACTCGTGATCCGCCGTGTGTTTGTAGTGGGGAAAGTGTAAACTCGGCTTTAACTCATCCCGTTTTTTCTACGAACTGATGCACTTAACGTTTTTAGCGTCTCGGTGGCCACGGTGCTCATGCTGGCAGGAGCATAGGTTGCTGGAGAACCTTTAACAAGGTGTATTATGTTTTCAGTCATGCTGAACTTGTTTCTTTTGGGGGTAGGGGGGCTACGGTTCTAGCTGAAGAAACAAGCTGATGTACATGTTCTTCATTATCCATTGGAAGAATGACAGATGACAAAGATGTACTTCGAGACGTGTGGTTTGGACGAATACCAACCTGTTTCACTCTGTATCAGGATGAGATAACTGAAAGGGAAGCCGAACCTTACTATGTGAGTATAACAAAGTTAGTCACACGTAGTCCAATACCATGATAATGATTGTTTCCTTCGTTCTCATCATGTTATAAATAAAATCAACACAACCCTTTTTTCTTATTCCTGGTACCTTTTGAAAGTAAGCTGTATGACCGTGATGTGTGATTCATCTCTCATTCGTTGGGTTCAAAACTTTAAGCTTCTGTCACCAGTGAAAAAACTATCACAAATAACTAAGATCTTTATATATATATATATATATATACGAAAAGATCAACAAGTAGGCAACAGGAGGAGGCTCTAGCCGTACTTCTGGTGAGTTTCATGGTCTTTGTATTTTACTTTACTACAGAAACAGCTTCAGTCAGACTTTTGTGCCATCTTAAACACCAAGATCTGCAGTCACCTGTGTAACACAAACTCATAATAAGTGCTGGCAGTAATATTTCTTCTCATGGGCTTTTTCTGCTAATTTTCATTTCTTTAAGTGCTAGAAGCCATTAGAGACCTACCTCAGATGCAGGAAGAGCAGGTATAATGTCTTACAGCACCTGAACTGGATTGCAGGCAAGGGTGATGGATATATTTGAGTTGCAAACTGGAAGAGACCCTATATAATAATGTGATACTAACTTATAGTGTGCCCAGCAGTGTTCCATCTTTTCAGCACCTGATAGACGTTTCATTGACAGAGAATGTTAGCTGATTGAGTAAAACTTAAATTTAAAATGTAACAAGTATGTAGGAAGAAAATCTTGTACTGAATGTTTATGTTGAGTCTGAAATTCTCAAATTTTGTTGTATTCCATTCTACTTTTTTTTAAAAGATTACTGGTTATAAATATTTTTCTTCTGTGTTCAATAGCATCTGAGTGTCATCAGTTTCTGACTCACATGTGTGTTTACTGGGCTTTTGAAACCTAAAAAGGCATTGATGCTTTTTGTTCAGTGATGATAGTGCTCATCTTTCTATGCTTTAGTTTCACCACTGGTAAAACAGGAGTGCTTTTACATCATGCAGCTGATGTATTGCCAGCTGCATTTGAGTATTATATGTGTCTGTGTAAATGATTAAAATTATATATATATATGCATATATATGTAATATAAGAGTTACATGAAAGGCATGAGTTATAGTGACGTGCAGTTTTGATCTGTTTAACATCAGCATGGAAATCCTGAAACTGCATTTATCTTCATAGTGTGGCCAAATTTATAAGCCAAGGAGATAGTTGTAAGCTGGTAGGTTTTCTTTTATTTACTCTGCTTAAAGTGTGCACAAAAATTCTTATGGCTCAGTTCTCCGTGTCTGCAGAATCTGGTTATTCACAGATCGTAAGTCTAAAATTTATTTTCATCCTTTTTCAGGTTATGTTGGAGCTAATAATATAGCTTTGCTTCTCTAAGGAACCAAGGGTTTATAATAGTAAAAGGTAGTATAACAATTGAGGCTTCAAATCATGGGTTAGTTTCAGGGTGCATTTAGAATGACATTTTTGTTCAGATCTGGAGTGCATTTTTTAAGCAAGTCGTCATCTTTTCACAGGTTTGTATCACACAGCAGTCCTAGAGCCCACTGGCTGAATCATTTTCATGTGAAGCTGAAGCAGAAGATGTGCTTCAGCTACTAATAGGCATTTAGTGTATGGGATCAAGCTAGAGCTAAATTAAAGTGAAAAACATCAGAACCCTCAAAAGTGAAGTAGAAAAGTCTATGTATTAAATGTTCCCAGCTCTTGACACAAACTGTTCAGTTTGGTCATGTCTCCTCTTATCACACTTCAATACTTGTTAATACAGATATAAACTCTGTATTCCAAAATCGCTTTCATAAATGGTAGAGCTGCACTGGGAGAAACAGGTTATGAACATCTGCTTGGCTTTCTACCATGTATTCTGACTACTCTGAGGGAGTTTGTTAGCTTTTTGGTTTTCATAGAGTGGAAGAAACCTTACACAGCTGGTCACTGGAGGGAAAGGCACCCAACTTCACTTAACATTTCAGGAACCCTTCCTTGGTCTTGACATGTAAAAACAATTCATCCTACTGACTTCTTTAGACTTCTCTTGGGTCTTCTTTTAAGTCTTGCCCTTTCTAGTATACAAGATGGATGTGGTTCCTTCTGAGAAAACAAAGCTCATCTCAAAGTGGGGCTTTTCATTCAGGTGTCTTTGTTACACAGCATGGTGAGTGGCAAGCATTATACTTATCTGCCATTGATCAGTGGGCAGCACCTCAGAGGCAACTGCCAAACAACTTAAAAAGAACTGGTTTTCTTTTCTTTTTAATTTTTTATGTGTTATACGCTTTTCTACTAGATGTCTTCTCTCATACACTATTTGAATTGGTAACTGTTGAATCTGCTAAATATGTGGTCAGCCTATTAATAAAAAACTTTTATATGCATATTTGCTGAAGCTGTACCATAAGTCATGTAATTTATGATGTATTTTGCCTTTTAGTGTATTATGTAGTGATTTATTAACCTGGCATTCAGGTTGTAATTGTTATATTACTTGCATTGTGTTTGATTTTCAATAGCATTGTTCTAACCTTTAGCACAAATTATGCTGATACAACATTACTTGCTAAAAAAAAAAATTAAAAGAAAAATGCAATTCAGCAAGTCTGACCTAGTGGAATGAGCTTACCTGAGATTAGTGTGTCCCTCTTATCACTGAATCATGGCCATTCATTCCTAGAAGTATTAATGTAGGGTGACCAAAGGGTTGGCCTTCACAGACTGGTGTTAGGAGTCGGTAGCAGAAGTGTTTGTGGGAGAGGTGTCATTCCATGATGTTGCAAAAAGAAAGGCTTCTCCTCACATGGCTGAACTGTTGGAGAAGCTTCTGAGTGTCTAGAAGGTAAACTGCTGTTTGATTTTGGAGTAAAAATGTTTTGTGTCAACTGGTGTCTTTCATGGAGTACAGACAACTGATGGAAAAGGAATTTTAAAAGGGGTAACAAAATGAAAATGTCTTTATGCTTTTAAATGTCTTTCTTAACAGGTTTGGTATACTTGTAAATCTCAAGCAGTTAAAGCTAGAAAAAGTGATAGAATTAGAAAAAAAAAAGTTCAGTGGGTGCAGCATCTTTGAAAAATAGGCAGTTCCTGTTAACCTTATTAATTGTTGGGTTTTGTACTCCAGGAAGGGTTTTATAACAGCCCAAGTGGGTCTCATATCAGAATATATCAACATTAATTAAACTGCAAATACCACATACGGAATTATTACCAGAAGTATTTGGGTTTGATTGACGTAGCCTGGACTGTATTGTCTCAAGAACAATCAGTGTAGATATGTGGAATTTGGCTCATAAAAGGAAAGATTTGTTGTTATCCAAATTTGGGGTACCAAATGTTTCTCACAAGTATGTGGACATGACTTGTATGAATTTAAAAGATGGTAAGTTTTAAAACCAATGGCTGTGTTTAATTACTTTGCTGAATTAGACTTCTGTGAGAGGGGGTAGAAACAATATGATGATGGGAATGAGATCAGCAGATGGAAAAAGTAAACTAAATGGTGCATAAAAGGTCAAGTGTTAATTGACTTGGTGACTGTGATAGTGGTGACTCTTGGTCTTTTGAAGTTTTATATAATCCTGAAGTTTAGTTGTTCCACAGATGTATGCAGATTAGTAATCTAATGCAGCATTATCTATAAGACAAATCCATTCTCTTTCATAAGAACTTAATCTTGATTTACTTTGCATACTTCTCTGTGAATCTGATATTTATAAATAAATTCTAGTATCTTGGCCAAAATATTACCTAGTTTATTTATCAATGTGTGGTCTAATTGTTGGAGAGATGCTGGAAGACTGTTGCAGCAGGTAGCAAGTTTTCTATCAGGGAAAATATATTCTTACATGGTTTGGGATGGTCTGTACCATAGACATATGCTTAAGACCTTCCTTGCATTATCCATGTACTATAAATATTAAATATAAATATATATATATTATATAAATATAATATTAAATATTAAGATGGCACAACAGTTATGAGGAACACTGGAAAAAATGTTTGACTTTCTCTAAATATGCAGAAATTAATTTATTTCTCTTTATTCTGTAGACCAATCTATTGTATTAATAATTAGGAATAACTTCACAGGATGAGTGCAGTTGATTTGAAATGTCTGCTCCAAAGCTAGATGTTGTTTTGCAGGAAGGTTAAAATCTTTTTTCATTGGGTACTGAAAGGCATTGTTTGGTAAAGCTTCTGGACTGATTTATCTTAAGTAAATGTGTTATGCAGCCATCAGTCAGTACTGACTGATGCAGTCTGTTTAACCACTCCTACTAGAATTTAGAGAGATTTTCTTTTTTTAAAAAAGGAAGGATGTACAAATAAAGATAGCATCGTACTCATATTTTGGATAGTGTTACATGTGGGAAAAAAAGATAATGTAAAATAGCTGTAAGAAGGTGTCTTGATTTAACTAATAAAATATTGACAGCTTTATTTCTGATTTTAGTAGCTGGCCAAAGGTTCAACAGTGGAAGGATCATAGGAGCCTTGGTTAATGTGTTTCATTGGCGTGCCCCTTGTAAAGATGGTAGAAATTGGCAGCTACTGAAAATACCAAATGCACTTGGAAAGGAAACCCTTAAGCAGCAACTTCACTCTTTGACCTGCTTAAAAACAGAATAGCAGAACTTGAATTCTACTCTTCTCCCTCCCACCAAATTGAAGCAATCAATGGCTTTTTTTAAAATTTTTTTTGTTTGTATTAGTGTATTGGATAGTGCTACTCTGCAGCTTCTGGGCTATTTTATAGCCTTTCATTGATCATAAAGAAGTAAACTGTCTAAAAGGCATTTTACCTTAAAAGGCAGGAGGGAAAGAACTCTGCCAGTCTTTTGGTTATGAAAATGCATACTTGTTACAGATATTTATTGATCTAGCAAATTTTGTATGTACTTACTGCATCTGTATTTTTTTCTTTCAGTTGCTTTTGCCAAGAATAAGCTACTTGACACTGGTAACAGACAAAGTGAAGAAACACTTTCAGAAAGTTATGAGACAAGAGGAAGTTAGTGAAATATGGTTTGAATATGAAGGTACACCACTGAAATGGTGAGTTTAACTGTAGATTTTCTTCATTATCATGTAAATAGTTACCAGGTTCAGCATAGTGTCAGTGCTTTTCCTAAAACAGTCACTCATTTCAATGACGGCAAAAGAGGAGTGTAAGAAAAGCATGCTTTTTTGGAAAAAGAGGAGATGGTTTAATATTGGAGATATTTTTAATTATCGTGTATATAATTACTATCTTTATAAGGCAGAGGTTCTGCTGCACCTGTCTTTTTTTCTAGTTTCTGTAATATGAAATGCCTGTATTTCTGGCTCTAGTGTTTCTTGCAGTAGAATCACCACATAACTCTTTTAACTTATTCTACCTTCTTAAAATATGCATAATAACACAGATAGGAAGTGTTATTTCTAGAGCCTAATGCAAGTCGGATAAATACTTAAAGATAAAACGTGCATAACCTGTAATTTTCACTGATGTGGTAATCACTTCCACTGTAAAACAGAAAATCTAATAGTGATACACAGGCTCTTGTTGAATTTAATTAGTTCAGCTTTTTTAAAATAGAATCAAGAGCAATTAGTTCTATTCTGTCATAGGATCTACTGAAAAACAGATCCTTTTTTTCCCTGAGAGGCTGAGGAATCAGACTACTGTTTTTTTGTTTACTTAATTTTCTTTAATAGTGTATATCAGATTTTGTTTCTTTATATTTCTCCCATGAAAAATTTTAAAGAAAACGTTGAGAGCTACAGTGTTTGCTGCACAGATGGTAGAAGCTCTCCAGAAAGTATTTAGTTTTTGGAGTGCTGAAGAGATTTTGTATGTCTGTTTCCTATGGAATAATAGGGAGGAAAACTACTGTTTTAGCAGGATTGTCACAGGATGAGCAAGCCTTTAGACTGGCTAATGTAGTGGATCCCTTCTAGTCTTTTGTTTCTTTGAGACCTTGAAAATATGTAAATAGAAAAGCATAAATTAGCTTTTTCACATTTCCAAAACTGGTTGGAAAAACCATCTTCAGACATGTATTTAACTTCTCTGGAGTGTAACAACTGCTGGTTTCTTTATGTGCCATAGTGACCTTGAATCATGGATACAGTCTAAATCAACAGTGAAGTATCACATTTGTCCCAGTGTGTTCATAATCTTAGATAGTGGCAGAAAAACTTATAAGCTTTCACTGAAGTTGTAAGAAGAAAGTAAAGAAAGGCTTTTTACTTCAAACAAAAATAGATCTGTATTTTTTGTAAGTTTTTACATATCATGATGTTTAAACTAGAAGTAAAAAAATAATTATAGAATATAGGTATAGAGTAAAAATACGAATTATAATTGTAAAATTAAGTGAAGAGTTAGTATACTGAACATTGAAATGAAAATGAATAATGTAATTATGATCTAATTAAGGCTCCGATATTTCCCAAAATCTAAGGATATTCTGTTCAGGATGCTGACATGCTTCCTCAGAGTTTCCAGCTTCTTGTCTACCATCAAGGCACAAACTGCAGGTGTAGAAGGAGTCTGCCTTCTCCTGCTAGAGGCTGCAAGACTCCTGTCTTCCCCATCTTGGGAGTCTCCATTCCCCGCTCCAGTGACTGCTGACTTTCTTTCTCTGCAACTGGGAGTCAAGGCTCTTGTCTCTGTCAGGTCTTGGTGAAGATGCCATTAGTCTCTCATCTTCCTTGGTGCTGTGCAGCCTACTGACCTCCTGTAGCTCCTTGACTTCGTGACATAGCTCCTTCCTTAACACACACAACATCTTGACAAGGACACTGCCTCTGCTTGCCCCATCCCTCAAGGGAAGTCCCGAGCTCTCCTGGCAGCTTGAGGACTGAAGAGCTGCATCCTCTCTTGGGGTCCCTGCCAGAGTGAAGGCCTCTGGTATGCCAGGAATGGTTTCTTCCACAGATGCTGAGGGATTACACCCTCTAGGTTGTTAAAAGTGCTATTTCAGAGCACTTGCACAATGGCCTTCAGAAGAGTTTCTGTTCCTCTTCTGTTGATTGTGCTTCAGCCCTGCTGGTTTCATAGGTCTGCCTCTAGTGCAGCCTGGATGGATTCTTGACCCTTGCTTATCAGAAAGACAAAAGATCAAAGCAGCATTTGACCAAGTGTCGTTATGGTATTGTTTGAAAATAGTAGAATTTGTTTAAAAGGTCTAAGAAAAAGTTACTTCTTACTGAATACTAAAGGAAAAGGTAAGACTATTTTCCAGTGCAGCCAAGATGTCCCTCAGTGAGATATTTATTCATAGAAATGCCTAAACACCAGATTTTTGGCACTTGTTACCCCAAACAGTTCTGGAGTTAGGATTTTGTTTTGTCCTGTATTTAAGAGTTTGTTTGACATGTCCTAGTAATACAGTAAATGATCCTGGTCTGAAAACAACCTACCAACTTATGCTGACACTTTTTTGTCCTGGGTTCAGGAAGAAATTGTTACAAAAGTAGTAAATTTTCCTTGCTGACTATCTGTTGCTTTTGAAAGGATTTTAAGTGCCTAATGTGGTGTTCTCTGTCACTTCTCTCAGATGCTGAACCCCACTTCTGTGTAATAATAAAAGAAGTAATAAGTTGGCAATGGCTGGCAAAAAAGGTGCTGTTACACTTGTATAAATTCAAGGCTAATGATTAATCTAGCTATTTGTGAAAAATGGTGTGGCCTCTTAGGCATTTTCTTTGATATTTTCCCCATTGTTGCCTTTGAGAAAGTTCTGCATGGTCTTCCTGTCCTTGGTTTTCATTCTACTTTTCATTCTAGTTAAGACTGGTTTGATTTCAACCATTATTTGATTTCAGTCCATTATTTTTTCAAACGGTACCTTTCTGGACTGAATGTTCCCCTTGGCTGTTTCTTGGTTTGTGTTTTCTTTTTTGGGGAACAAGTCTTTAGAGGCTCTCTTGGGGTTTTTGAGTTGCTTTTTTTTTTAATCGTCTTATCACTGGAGTCTAGAGAGCATTTGTATATTTCTTCAATGCTTGTTTTTCAAACAGAAGTTCAGAAACAGCGTTGCAGCAGTACCACTGAAAGGAAGATCTTTCATGAGGGAATATTGTCTCATAATGCAAAGTAGATGCTGCACTCTTTAAGAATGGACTTGAGGGCATGTTCAGGTTTTTTTATTTTATTACATGTACAGATTGACTTATTTCTGGTGCTTCCCTTGTTTCTTAACAAGGACAGAATGCAGATTTTCTTGTGAAGGAAGTACAGAGCATAGCTTTACTAGTGTTTCATAGAGTGCTGTTTTTTCCAGACTCTTAAAAAATCTTGAACCATTTCTCAAAAGTAAGTGAAACACAGCATTATGTACAGGCATTACTTTAGGCTTCTATTAGCTTGAGATTAAAGTCTAGTGTGCAAGAACTGGAACTTAAAGCAGGACATGTCTTAGATCTCAGGATTGTTTCACTTTTCTGAACTTTCAGTGGAAGGCTGCACTTCTGAATAGAGAACGATTTCTTTCATGGTCTACTGTCTTCATTAATTTTATGGGTTCTACTAGGGAACAAAACTGCCTATTTGTTTTGTATAAATTGAAAGTAACTGAGTCTGTTTATGGTCATCTGATTATAAAAGTAAATTTGATTTTTATTACTTAGCTTAGTGAGAAAAGAACTTTGAGGGATTCAGCAGAGTTCCATGAAATGTTTGACATTATTGGCAGTTTGTATTAAAAAGTCTTAGTGGATAAACTTGAGCATTCCCAGTGAATCAGTGTGAATCTGGATGTTCTTTAGTTCCTTTGTCAGGAGAACACAGTTCTAGATGTTTTCGTGATACGTCCCCCTCTTCTTCCTTTTCAGAAGCTACAAATGCAATATTTAAGTTAAAGAATTGCAGTACGGTTCTAGTTTTTTATTTTACTATTGTGAAGTGACTTTGTCTTAGCTTCGGTGTTAGCTCACCCATAGAGGGTGCTAATGCACTGTTGTGTGAGAGTTTGGCAGGTCAGGAAGTTGACTTGGCACAGGTGCTTTTTGTGCAGTACTCTCGGTTGTTGCTCTCTGAACTTTAAAAACTTATGTACGTGCTTGTCTCTGCGTCCCGATGCAAGTCCCATTTAGTTCAGTGTAACCACTGACTGTACAGTTAAGAGTGTGCTTATGTCTTTGTAGGATGAAAAGCTAGTAAGGCTTTTAACTTAAGATTTGAAAGGTGAGTGGAGTTTGGTATGCAGTATGCAATTTAAAAAAAAAAAAAAGGTTTATCAAAAAACTTGCCAATGTCTGCTTGTGAGAAAATTGTAGAAACTAGAGTGCCTGTGGAAGTTTTGTGTATGTGATGTGTATTTCTTACATAGCTTGAAGATGTATCTTCTAAGGAATTTAAAGGAGACTGAGCTGTAAGACAGAAGTATTCTGAGGAAGCAGCTTCTTTTGGTAACTCCTTTAATCTAGAATGCCACTGAAATACAAAACTGCAATGAATCTTTTTTCCTTCCCATCCATTCCTCCTAATTCGATAGTAAATGTATAGAGTTCATCTTTAGCCCTTTAACAGATGTGTCATTTTCTCACTTATTCTCCACAATGGCAGGTGGGAGAGGGAAGAGGGCCAAGAGGTTATAAACTCATGGTGTTTAAATATCTGAAAGCATGTATACTCTTTGGTTAGGACCAGCTATTCCTACCATTATCAAGTTTTTTAACAAAAAATTTTGTTTTGAAGGATTTCCCAGAGCATCTCTAGGCCACTTATGCTGTTGCAGAACTAGCAGTGTTTTGTGGGCACAGCTTGGAGACCAGTGGGTTTGGATATTGGATATTGAACTTGTGAATTCCAGACTTGATTCTGCCAGAAACTGTTAAGTCATTTGTACCTTCGTGGGTAGCGTTTACAAATAAACAGAGATGAATGTTAATTTTTGGAGTCAAACAGCTAGGGTTTTTTTTTTTGTTTGTTTGGTTGGTTTTTTCAGTTAAATGAAAGTTTGTTAACTGTTATGTAGAATTAAATTCAACAGCTTCTATGTTCATTTATTATCTCTTAATTTCTAGGCATTATCCAATTGGTTTGCTGTTTGATCTCCATGCGTCAAATACAGCCCTTCCTTGGAGCATCACAGTGCATTTCAAGGTAACATTGACATACACTTTTAGTTAAGAATAAGTTAGCATGAGGTTACATGAAATTTAGAAGCTGGGGAGAGGTTTCATAATTATTTCACAGATAAGTAAATTGTGTGACTTGAAGTGGAGAATGTTCATTCTTCATGAGTCATCTAATGTTTTCTGTAAATCTACAGCTGTTTTCCATGAAGTTGTATGTGCTTTCAAATGACCCTCCCTTGAAAATGAATCTTTTATAATCTGAACATCCATAATTGCTTTTCAAGATAAGTTATGAGACTGTGTCAGTGCAGCTGAGTGCATGTAAGCGAAGAACTATGTTTTAATTCGATCCGCTTGAACTGACTGAAGACTGGGAAGATTGATAAGTGCTCATTCTTTGAGGCACACAAGCGTGGACATGAGATACTGTAGAAATTCTTGAAATCAGGGAAGGCTGTTTTACTTCATATAGGTCCCCTTTAGAGAGCTGAGTGAAATGAGTTTGAGTCTTATGGCAGCTTAGTCACAGGAGAGACATCATTTTGATTACACACTGTAAATCCATTAAGTATGACTTCATAGCACTACTGATCTTTGCTCAGGAGAGTACTCCCAAAAGGTTAGCTTTGGTGCAGGATTCCTTCATACTCTGAAATGAAAGGCAACAGATCAGTGCCTGGCTTATCCTGTCTGGTGCTACTAACAGGACTTTGGTTTCTATGACTGTGGCTTGATTTACAAGACACCAGGTCTGCTGGCAACTCATGAGGAAAGCTTATCTCACAAGGGAAAAGGATTCTAGGGCAAGAGTTAGCAGGGCTCATTGAGAGAGCTTTAAACTAGTTTTGAAGAGGAATGGGGGTGTAACTGGGTTTGCTGGAAAGGTTGCTGGGTGTGATAGTCCAGCACTTCTGGGGCAGCGTGCTAGTATTCTGGAGAACCAGAAGGCGTATCAACCCTCAAGGGTGAAAACTACAGGGACATCTCCCTCTCTGAAATGTATATATGCCAACACTCGCATTGTGAGGAATAACCAGGAAGAACTGGAGATCTGTGTGTGGTTGCAGGGCCGTGATCTCCTTGCAATGACAGACCACAGACAGTGGTGGGATAGCTCGCATGATTGGAACACTGTCATGGATGGCTGTGACCTTAAGAAATAGGCCTAAAGGCAAGGTGGTGGGGTTGGTTGCCAGGTGAGAGAGCACCTGGAATACATTGAGATCTCTCTGGGAGGGTAAGAAGAGTGAGTTGAGTGCTTGTGGTAAGGAGCAAGGGTCAGGACAGTGTGGGAAACACTGTTGTGGGTGTTTATTACAGGCTGCCTGATCCGGCTGGAAAAGTTGATGGGGCCTTCTACAGACAGCTGAGAATAGCCCCATAATCATAAGCCTTGGTTCTTATGGGGGATTTCAGTCACCCTGATACCTGCTGGGAAGGCCGCACAGCCAGACATGCACAGTTTAGGAGGTTCTTCCAGTGTATTGATGACAACTTTTTGACTCGGGTGGTGGAGGAGCCTACACAGAGAGGTGTACTACTGGACAAACAAGGAGGGACTGGTGGAGGACATAAAGGTTGAGGGCAGCCTTGGCAGTAGTGGTTGTGAGAAGCTATGCATTCAGGATCATAGGTAGCATGCACGAAATTCTAACTAGAATTGCAGCCTTGGACTTCGGGATGGCTAACATTGACCTCTTGGAGAAATTGCTTGGAGAAAGCCCATGGGTTAGGGCTCTACAAGGTAAGAGGGCTCAAGAGAAATGGTTGATATTCAAGCACCATTTCCTCCAAGCTTGGGATCAGTATATCCCTAACAGCAATAAATCAATCAAGGGAAACAGGAGACTGATATGGTTGTGCAGCGAGCTTCTGAAGAAGCTCAGGTGGAAAAAGAAAATTTACAGTATGCAGAAAAAGGAACTAATCACTTGGGAACATTACAAGAATGCTGCCAGAGTAAGCAGGGAAAAAATTAGAAAAGCCCAAACCTCCTTGGAATTAAATTGGGCAAGGGACATCAAGGTCAAAAGGAGGGGTTTCTTCAAGAATTTTGGAGGCAAAAGGAAAACTAGAGAAAATGTGGGCCTGCAGATGCCAGGGTGACAGAGGATGCAGAGAAGGCAAAATTAGTGAATGCCACCTTTGCTTCAGTCTTTACTGCTCCGGCCAGGTTACAGGAATCCTAGACTTTGGAGGTAGCAAAGAAAGTCTGGACAAAGGAAGACTTTTCCTTAGTAGAGGAGGATCACGTTCGAGGTGAGTTATGTAAGCTAGATATCCACAAGTCCATGGGTCCTGACAGGATATACCTGTGAGTGTTGAAGGATCTGGCAGAAGTAATTGCTGGACTGCTCTCAATCATCTTTGAAAGGTTCTGGAGAAAAGGCAAGGTGCCTGAGAACTGGAGGAAAGCCAGTGTCATTCCATTCCTCAGAAAGGGCAAGAAGGAAGACCCAGGAAACTACAGGCCAGTCAGGCTTGCCTCCATCCCTGGAAATATGTTAGAACATCTTGTTGGGGGCATAATCTCAAAGCATGTGGAAGAAAAGGTTATCAGAAATAGTCACTGTAGATTCACCAAGGGGAAGTGATGTCTTTGACTAATCTGATAGCCTTCTACAACAGCATGACTGGATGGATAGGTGAGGGAAGGGTAGTGGATATTTTTAAACCTTGACTTCAGTAAGGTTTTTGACACTTTCCCACAGCATCCTCATGGGCAAGCTTGGGAAGTGTGGGTTAGATGAATGGACATTGGGATGGTTTGAAGACTGGCTCAGAGTTAGAGCTCAGAGGGTTGTGATTAGTGGCACAAAGTCTAGTAGGAGGTCAGCAACAAGCAGTGTTCCCCAGGGGTTAATACTGGGTCCAGTCCTGTTCAACATCTTCAATGTTGAATGCTGTTGAATGTTGAATGATGTTGAGTGCACAGGGACAGAGCGTGCACTCAGCAAGTTTGCTGATGACACAAAACTGGGAAGGGGTGGCTGACACACCAGAAGGCTGTGCTGCCATCCAGTGTGACCTGGACCGGCAGGAGAATTGGGCATAGAGAAACCTCATGAAATTCAACAAGAGCAAGGGTCCCTCTATTCTGCCCTGGTGAGGCCCCATCTGGAATACTGCGCCCAATTTGGGGCTCTCCTGTTCATGAGAGACAACTGCGAGATAGAGTCCAGTGCAGAACCACCAAGGTGATAGATGTCTGGAAAATCTACTACATGAGGAAAGGATGAGGGACTTTGGTCTTTTTAGTCTGGAGAAAAGAAGACTGAGGGGGAATCTCGTCACTGCTTATAAGTATCTAAAATGTGTGTGTCAGGAGCATGGGACCAGACTCTTTTCATTGGCATCCAGTTACAGGACAAGGAGCAATGATCACAAGCTGGAACACTGAAGGTTCAGCAGGCACATAAGGAAAAACTTCTTTACTGCAAGGGTAACAGAGCACTGGAAAAAGCTGCCCAGAGAGGTTGTGGAGTCTCCATCTCTGGAGACATTTAAAACCCACCTGGACACCGTTATGTGCAACTTACTCTAGGTGAACCTGCTCTGTCCAGGAGCGTTGGACTAAATGATCTCCAGAGGTCCCTTTCAACCCCTAACCTTCTATGTGAAATGCATTGAGATAGTAATTCCAGTCCTGTTTTGAAGTCAAAATCAGAACTAGAAATCATGGTATTTAACTTCAAAAATTTTAATTTCTTCACTGTAAAAGAAAGCATGCAATAGGAAAACTGATCCAAGTGAGAATGCTGGGTTAGTGGGTTTGGCTTTAATGTGTGAGATTTGAGATGAAGTGAAAAACATACTGGAAAGTAGTTGTATTGAACGTTTCACTCAAGCAGTTCTGCTCATGAAGGTATTTTTAAAAAGGTCTTGCTAACAGGAGCGGTCAGGTTGTTTTTGGAAGTGTACAGTGAAGTTGTACATTCTTACGATATATTTTTCCACATGTTGAAACTTTTAAAATGACTGACTGAATTTGAGATGGGGATGTTTTTGAAACCATTGAAATTGCTACCCTTCTGATGTATGTCAGAGAGAGCTGAGATGAAGGAACTTCCAGAGTGTTTTGAAGAAACCGCAGGGCATGTAGTTTCATAAATCATTATTTATTTGTTACATGTTCTGAGAGTTCTGGGAGATTTAACAGTGGCAGTATTTGGATATTGCCATCCCAAAGAGCCCTCCTGAGAAATGAGTTGCAGCACCACAGTGCTTTTCAATCTCATGTAATAATGTGAACTGACTTTAATGTCCTTATAATGCTACTTTCCAAAAGATCGGCTGATTTAAGTTTGTCTCAAAGGTGTAGGTTAAAGATCTGTGGGAACAATTTACTGCTAAGGCAGGATTATTTTAAAAGCTGATACAATTTAGTTTTTTAAAATAATTTACCTTGGAGTAAACACCATCTTAATCTGTCTTCCTGTTTTTCATTGAATCTGAAAGTTTATTTAAATAAACCTCTCTTTCAATCTTTGAAGTCAAAACATAAATGTATCAAGTGTGTCAAAATATTCAAGACATTTTCATGTGTTACAGTTTCTTACAGCTCAATAGTTTAGATGTGGAATTCCTGCCTCGATTATCCTTTTAATTTGTATGTAGTTCCTCTTCAAAGAACCATAATTTTTGTTTGGCTTCATTGAGCAGTATTAGCATTTTTCTAGGGTTTAACTTTTTCTGGCATGGCCTTTTCCTTTATTTTACCAAAGCATGCAGTCAACAACAGATATATTCATAACATCTGTAAAGAGTGTCTTTTTAACTTTTCTTCCCTCCATCAATTTTCTTTGCTCAAAGTTAAAAACATGAAAAAAGTTTTATTTCTGATCAGCAGAAGTCTGAAAGTGACAGAAACATGATTGTCCTGTGCAGACCAAATCACACAGAATCACAGAATCACAGAATCCTAGGGGTTGGAAGGGACCTCGAAAGATCATCTAGTCCAACCCCCCCTGCCAGAGCAGGGCCACCTAGAGTACATCACATAGGAACATGTCCAGACGGGTTTTGAATGTCTCCAGTGAAGGAGACTCCACAACCTCCCTGGGCAGCCTGTTCCAGGGCTCTGTCACCCTTACAGTAAAAAAATTTTTTCGAATATTCAACTTGAACCTCCTGTGCTCCAATTTACACCCCTTACCCCTTGTCCTATCACTGGTCACTACTGAGAAGAGCCTAACTCCATCTCCCTGACACTCACCCCTTACATATTTGAAAACATTGATGAGGTCACCCCTCAGTCTCCTTTTCTCCAAACTAAAGAGACCCAGCTCCCTCAGCCTTTCCTCATAAGGGAGATGTTCTACTCCCTTAATCATCTTAGTAGCTCTGCGCTGGACTCTTTCAAGCACTTCCCTGTCCTTCTTGAACTGAGGGGCCCAGAACTGGACACAATACTCCAGGTGCGGCCTCACCAATGCAGAATAGAGGGGGAGGAGAACCTCTCTTGACCTACTAACCACCCCCTTTCTAATGCACCCCAGGATGCCATTGGCCTTCTTGGCCACAAGGGCACATTGCTGGCTCATGGTCATCTTCTTGTCAACCAGGACCCCCAGGTCTCTTTCATCTACACTGCTCCCCTGTTGTTTGCATTGAAGAAATAGTTGACTGATTGTACTTCTAGTACATAATAAAATAATGTGCATCTCTGTCTCTAGTAAAATTGAAATACAGTTGCTGTAAACAAGTGTGGAGAGATGAGCTTGAACAGAGTTCTAAGGTCTGAGAATCATGAGAAGCTGTACTCTGGGAAATTGCTTTTGGTACCCATGTGTGGCTTTATGATAAGGAGTGGAATATCCCTTTCCATTAATCTCATCTCAGTATACTCTGGCATGCGTAGTGCTATTAATGTTCTCAGTGTGGTAACCTGCTCTCCAGGTTTTGGGTAGTATATAAGAGATAGTGAACCCCTGTGGAAATGGTGGCAACAGAGAAAACCTGGTGTGCCAGGGAAAAGGCTCATGTGTGCCCTCTGCTGAAGCCCTTACCAGCTGGTGCCTGCCTCCCCACCCATGACCTGATGTAGAAGAGGAGAGACTGCATCTGATCATGTAAAACATCAGCTGGTTTTCTCAGTTAAAAATCTGGTCAGGGGGAGTGAAAAGGGACCACTTTTCCATGTAGCATATGGATGAATTATGGAACTGTTAGCAGATGTGAAAGCCAGAAATCTAAATGAGTATTTTTCTAAAATCTTTTTTGAAAAAAAAAAGACCACTGATAGTAACTAAACACAAATACATGGATGCTCGCCCTGCCACTCTATGTGTTCCTTATGTTTTTTATTATGCCCTGTTATTAGTGTAATTTTCTCTAAATTTAGCTTAACACAACTAGACAGTCATTGTATAAACAGATGCTTCATGAACTAGAACTGATAGATAAATATGGGTGGAACAGAGTTATGAAACCATACTGTTGAATTTACCTGCAGTGGTTTTGAAATGGTTTTAGGTGAGAGGTCGTTTAGAGCTCTCCTGTCTATAGAGATGATGCCTACTTCTTTATGAACAAATTTATGCTGCAACTGCCTACTAGTATGTAAAATAATACCAGTACTACTTGGGAGCTTTCTAAGAAAACCAGAGTCAACCACTAGTAACTTTTATTTCAGAGATACACAACTTAGAGAGAGTGAAACACCACCAATAAGACTCTTTGAATTAAAACTGCTTATGGGATGTTAAAATTTTCTAGAAATCTCATAACTGTGTTTCAAGGGGTGGCAACCAGCTTGTTTACAGTTGTCTCTGTTCAGGGAACTGGAGAGTTACTTATATTCCATCACTTTTTCCTCAAGTAGAAAGGAGGCAAGTAGAATTAAAAATATAAAACAACCCAAAATAAAACATGGATGAATGTTCTATATATAATTATGTAATGTATTATTCTGTGCTTGAGTTTACAAATCAGTGGGCATGCCATTTTTTCTGCCAGTAGTCTCATGTAGGCAAAACTCAAGTGTTCTCCCACTCTCAAGTTTAGATTCTTCAGCTTCTACTCACAGTGCTATATAGAAAAATATCAGTGTTTCTCTTTTAAGTAAAAGAGTAGACAGCGCTGAGGTTGTAGGATTGTTTTCTGGTCTTCCACAGCATTATGCTTTAGAAGGTGGGAAAATGAATTGTGCCACAACATTTTACTAATCTGGCTAGATGCTTTCCATTAGCTTAATTGCTTTGGCCAGTTTTAAATATCTCCTTCCTACTCTGCAGCCCTCACTGTGCATGTTCACCAGAACACATCCCTAGGGAGTGACATTCCCTGTAATTTGAAATTTACTGGAAGAAAGTTTGCAAGGAGATGCTAAAAGAGATGCTCAAAGACAGTGCCTAGGTTCCTGTGTTACTTGACATTAGATACTTTCCACTGGTTTATCCTTTTTATTTTTGAGGGATGGACGTGTCTCACTTAGAATTCTTACATGGAAAGAACTTTTTTTGACCTTGAAGTATGCTATTTCTGATTGTTCAGTCCTTCTAGATTGGCTACCAAACTTAACTTTTCTTTTTTTTTATTTTTTTCAATTTAGGCAAGTAAGTTAAACTTCTAAAAGTATTTGACAGGGCTATACAGACATCAACTGGTGAGCAGCAATTCCAATAGTGTGTTCCATTCATCATGGACCCAGTTATAATGACACTCAGCTTTGTAGGGAAAGAAGGGAGCAAGGTCAACTCTAGAAGGAAAAATTTCTTTTCTCTGCTCTTTAATGTCTTTTTACTTGGCCATCCTAATATGAGAAACAAGCTTGAGTGCTGTCCTTAGGTTTCTAGTCAGCTCTATATTCATCATCCTAAGTGATAACAGTATTCCATTTGTAAGTTCAGGACCAAACTATGTATGCTTTGGTGAAAAAGATACTAGCAGTCTTCTCTTCCCTTCATACTCATGTTCTTAGAAGATACTCATTCTTTCCACAGTTTCCAGAGTCTGGGTTTGTTGTCATAATGAGGAGTCAGGATGCGAAATTGTATTATTTGATTTTCAGCTTTTTTTCAATAACCACAGAACTGAACATCTTCTTGAAAACATACCGAAACTCCTCATTTCCTTAATTTTGGATATAATACTCTAAATAGATTCACTGATGTATTTAAATGTACTTATTAAGTTGAGGTTGGGTGATGTAGAGTAATTTCTGATTCTGCAAAAAAATGTTCAACTTTTATTTTTCTAGAAATGTTTTTCACTCTAAAACTTTAATTTTCAGCAGAATGTGAGAATGGCTGCTATGTTCTTCCATAAGAAGAATATTCCAGTATAATTCTTTTGCATAAATATAAACCTCATTAAAATTATAGTTTATTCTTCCTTTCCAAGGTGTGTGATTATATTTATTTCTCTTCACCTATCTTTTATCTTTGTAGAATTTTCCAGAAAAGGATCTTCTGCACTGCCATTCTAAGGATGTGATTGAAGCTCATTTTATGGCTTGTATAAAAGAAGCAGATGCTTTAAAGCACAAAAGTCAAGTCATCAACGAGATGCAGAAGAAGGATCATAAGCAACTGTGGATGGGATTACAGAATGGTAAATACAGTGCATCAAGTGTTATCATTAATAATCATCAAGGTCTAGCATGCTAATAAATTCTTCAAATTTTAGTCATGGTACAGAATATAAAATGTTATGCAGAATTTTAGTTTAATGTCAGATTTTTTTTTTAAGCCACCATGTATGCTTATAAATAAAATTAAATTAAATGGGAAAATCTTTGAGTGCCAGAAGACTTGAGGCATGTTTACTTTAGACAGAGGGGTTCCAAATTTGTCTGGGGTGATGTTTATATTTAATGAGTACATGGCTTTTCTAATTTTTAATTGATTAGTGGTACAGTCTTTAATATGAAAGATATTTCTGTAATAATTTTGAAGGTTGAGTGCTTATTAGAAACTCTGTTTTTAAATTTTTCATTCGGTTGTGTGAGAATTAAAAAATTGAGGTATTGTGTTAGTTTGCCATTTGAGTGGTAAGATCTTGAGGGCTGTGGTACATACATGCCAAATTTATCAGGTAAGAAATTGGACTTTATCTGTTTAAATGCAAAGTACGAGTTGAGAGATTCTGTTTTGAGTAAATACTAGCAGTCAAACTGACTAATATATTATTTTTTGTGAATTAGAAGTAAATAAAGAGTTCTAGTCCACTCTAGGCCAGAATGGGTATCAAGACATGTTTCCTTAAAGGTAATGTGGCCTTAAAGGTCAATTTAAAATGCCATTTTAATAATTCTTTGAAATTAGTAATTTAATAATAATTTAATAATTCTTTGAAAAAAGTATTCTGCTGTAATAGTACTTATCTTGAAAGCAATTTAGTTTGAGAATTAAAATGCTGTGCCAGCATAAGTCTTTCTGTTTCAGCTTTATGGCAAAAATAAATTGTCACTTAGTCCCGTTGCTTAAATGTTCCCAGTAGCACACTTCACTTGCTCTTTTTATTAATGTTTATAAGATTAAAACTAGGAGACCTCTAACATGAGTTATGAGTATAATAATAGGAGTGTGACTACAGAGTGAAATAGTACAAATTAAGGTTCCTAACCAGTAATCACAGAACTTCGATACTCTTAACACTTTAGGTAAGAGAACTTATGTGCAGTATTTTCTTTCCTTGTTCATTTTAGGTGCTTTTCTTTTGTTTAATTATTTGTCTAAGAGTATCTTCAGTTACAAGGAAATCAGAGTTTCAGTGTTTTGCTTTATGATGTTAAGTACAGAGGTTGCCTAGCAGGCTGGTTACAAGAAGGTTTCACTGTATTTAATGAGCAATTGCACCTGTGGAATCTGACACCTATATGAGAAGTTTAAACAATCTTTTGAATACTTTCAAATGCTAATTTTAATTTCTCAGCTCTTCATAAAAGAGAAACAAGAAAAGCTTGTGAAACCAAGAAAACTCTTTTTAAGCATGTTTTATCTTTCAGTATGTTTTTATAGGCTTTCATTTGAGATGTAATAATTTTAAACCTCTTTGTGAAACAGAATGAATGACCACAAAAAAGAAAAGAAAGTAGCATTTGTGATAACTGCCTTGTAAGTAATGATGCATCTGCAGCCTTTTTATTTTTCTGTGAAACTTCAAACAATTTTCTTCAGTTCTTAAACATAAGTTTTATTTGTTCAGTAAGTGATAGCAATACTTACAGGATAAATATTAAACTTATTTGGAAAAAAATTTAATCTTGCTTCTTTGGAGAAATGTAACTAGCAATTACAAGTCAAATTTAGTATAAATGTTTCTGTTAAGAGGGAAGTCCTTGAACAGATAGTATGACAAACTTTTCAGTTTTAGGGGAAGAGCTGTAATAGTGAATTTGTGGCAAGATCATGTGCTGCTACCAGCTGGTAAACATTCATAACAACTTTTGCATCCTTCTTCCCACCGTTTCTGGTTTTGTTAATCTGCTACCAAATCAAGAAACTAAACATACTTGTTTACTTTGAATTTGCTTGTTCTTCAGACATCAGTTAGCCATTTTTTCTCCACAAGATATTTCTTAGCTATAATATTTCTTTGGGACAGGTACATCAGTGTTGTGCCAATTTTGACCAGAGTCATGGGTATCTGACTGACATCATCTGAGATCATGAGCATGCTTTGGTTGTTAAACAAATCTCTAATCTCAGCTGGATGTTTGGAACTTAAATTAGACAAATTCCTGAACAAGCCATTAGTTTTTAAATCACAAAAGACTTTTTTCTTCTTCCCTGTATTACTACCAAAATGGTTGTATCTTTCCATGTGCTATCAGAGATTTGGTGAACTGTGAAGATGGACTATATAGTTCTGTTGAGCTTTGGTAATGGGTACACTGGTTGAAAGGTAGTTAAAAAAATATTCATCACCTTTCTGTGCTGGTGGTTAAAAATTTCTGGAATTAGGTTTTCTTACAGTTAATGCCTTCTTATCCTGGAGTTGAGAGAGTGGCATACACCAGACACTGGGATGGAACTTGGGGGGTACAGTGTAGACAGATTCAAATATTTCTGCACAAAGTCAGCCCAGCTCTGTTCCAGTGCTGGGAGGGGGCAGGTTCAGAGAGACTGGACCTGCGGAATGGTTCAGATGCATCAGGGGAGGCCTTCCCGGGGATTTTTATTTTTTTTCTGTATGGTGTTTTTTTTGTTTGTTTGTTTGGGGTTTGGTGCTTTTTTTTCTGGCAATAGATTGTGACCTGTATTTCAGTATTAATTCTGTAGTGCTTACTGACTGTTTACCCAGTGATCCACACGCATAGGTGTGCAGTATTACAATTCTGAACTGTCATCCCACCAAAACTGGAGGAGAGAAGCCCCATGGCTTGAGATAGAAACTGGTTCAATGCAAACACCAACATAAAGTATATGAACACATATTCATCCTAGTCCTTGAGAATAGCAGGGGTAAGAGGAAAGCCAAGAGGGAGAAGCCCCAGGAAAGGGATCCCCCCACTCTCAGCAGCCTCCCCCTTTATAATGAGCATGATGTAAATGGTGTGGGACACCCCTGTTACTCACCTTGGGGCAGCTGCCCTGACTTAATCTTCCAGCTGACTCGGGGCTACCAGTGGCCTGCCCTCCATGGCTGGCCTGGCATCCTGTCCCAGTGAAAACAGGGCCCCATT
The DNA here is from genome assembly GCF_003957555.1 of Calypte anna. NCBI lineage: Eukaryota > Metazoa > Chordata > Aves > Apodiformes > Trochilidae > Calypte > Calypte anna. Next base: position 71,731,129 of record NC_044246.1, read on the forward strand.
AAAAGAAAACAGGCCTTTTTGGATCCAATAGATAATCTGAAGAGTGAACCAGTGCTTTGTCGTGCAGTTTTAAAAATGTCCTGTTAACCTGCAAAGTATAAGCAATATGGGTTTTTTTCTTTATCTTCAGAACACTGCTTTTCTATAAAAGCTAATAGATAAATTGCAGCATAAAGGTCATTGTGTTAAGCATACTGATCTCAAACCTCACTGTACAGTATTAGGGGAGGCATCCCCCTTTTTTCCTGAATTGCACCCATAACTTAATTTATTGTGTGGCTTATGAGTGACTATTTTTTTGAACTAGAATTTACAACTAAATATATTTCAGGTTTCTCCTAACTGTTCTTTAGGTGTAAATACTGCTGTTGGAAGTTTTTTATAGGGGATATAGGCAAGCAGAGTTGAATTGATTTTATCCATTTACATGGTAATAGTACTAAAAAGGGAGTGACAGCTCTAGGTAGCCAACCCTGAGGCCCATACCAGTGTATCTGACTATTTTAGTACTTGAGCTATTGTGGTGATTCCATGTCTTCCTTAGCATGCACAGGCCAAGTAAAGCCTACTTGTTTTTCAGTTTAAAATTTTGCAATTTCTGCTGCTTGCCCTTGCTGTTATAGAGTATCTTGTCAGGTATATGCGAATTTGGAGGGTAAGATATAACAGGTATCACAAGCTATCTACACAGTGACTGTAGTGTAATTACAGAGACAGAAGTTGTATCTAATACCTGCTTTCCACTATCTGAAAGGAAGGCTTGTAGAGCAGGTGGAGTCAGCCTCCTCTCAGTCATACCTCTATTGACACTGAAATTGGGCAATTTCTGAAGAAAATGGTTACAAACTGTGGCAGGAAAAATCTGATGGGATACTGCAGTGGGGGTGCGTGTGGAAGTGTTTGAATGGAAACCTGTGGAAATGGTCAAAATTTGAGTAGCCAAGGCCTTCAGCAAACTTACTTAACTTTGGGTAGGCAGCTATTTTTTGAGCAGGAGCTTCTATTCCATACCTTACACCCCCCTCACCCCCTCCAAGGCACTTTTAATCTAAAGTTTGTCTGTGGTTCTGATACATCAGGTGGAGAATCTTTGGTCTCTTCATTAATGGTATGGTTGGTTCTACCCAAGAACTTGGGCATCATTCCTATGGTTCATGTGGTTATTAATAGTGGCTATTATTAATAGCCACTGAGAACAGCAAAAGTTTAGTGTTTTTTGAACTTGATTGGACACATTTTTTATGCACACTGCAGATTAGTACTGCTTGTATAATGCTAGAGACACAACTCTATTCCAAGCATTTTTTTTTTTCATTTATACAACTACATGGCTTTAAGAAGAATCCTCTAATAGTTCAGAGAAAAAAAATCATGCATATGTGCTACCCTGAGGGTTGTTGTATCTATTTGTTCACTTTTTGATTTCTTTTTAGAAAGGTACTGGAAGATAAAACTAATTAGCATATCTTTGTTTAAATTTAAAGAAAAAAATTTCCCTTGTTTTTTGCGTTAATTCTTTCTGTTGTCTGAACTTTCTTCACAGTCTTCTTGAAATATATCCAGTTCGGGAGTCATTCCTCTTAATAGCAGTTGCATGGTTTCCTTGTTATTAAGATATTTCTGTTGATAAGTTTAAAGATTAGGGCAGGTCTTCTTTTCCCCACTGTTCTACAGTGGCAACTCCTTTTTAAGTGGTCATATGCTGTGACCACTGTGTGTCTTACTGCAAGTTCCATGTAATTCCTTATTCTATGATAATTGACCATATTTTTTATGTATGTTGATTTTAAGATATGCTGCGTTGAAATGTGTGTGCAGTGCCCTTTACCCTCTGGGTGATCTGCCCTGGTTACTTTTTGTAGTCAGGTGGGTGGAAGAGATGTATCTAAAATCAAGATCCATGCAAAATTTCAAGCTGCTTGAAGCGTGACAGCACTTGAGATTCAGAGAATGACTGTAAGGTGATAGCACAAATGGAAACAGTTCTGGTTGTCTGAAGAGCATTGCCCCCAGATCTCAGCCTGAGAAAAAGGTGCAGGCTTGAAAATTTCAGCCTGGACTAATCCTTAGTTAGCACTATGTAATATTAGAAGTTTCAGGAGTTACTATCTATTAACAAAAAGCTTAAGCTATGGCTGGGGTTACTAGCAACTTTCTAGTGTAAGAGTAATAAATTTGCATTAATTTCAGTGATTGCTAAAGGATCTCCTTAGAGGAAGAAGTTAGAATTCTCAAAGTGTTTCCTCCTAACGATCTGTTTTAGAGTATTTTAAAAGACACTTTAAAAACATGAACAATTTCAGCTATAGATTTCTGAACATGAAATGCATTATGTGGCATGCTCTGTTTGTTTATTTATATTTGTGGCTTAATTTGTTGCTTAATTTTTGTACCATTTTTATGGATAACATTAAGTCCATGTAATTTTGCCAACTCTTACTAATTCTTTATAGATAAATATGTATTTTTAAAGCTGTTTTTAGATTATCTGCATATCTGTAGTAATGAAAGCTAATAATGTTTCTATGGCATTTGGGCATTAAGTGACTGCATTTCTAATCACTGAGTATTTATAAGTGACTTATCTGATAGATTTTTCAATTGGATCTTCTCCATTATTTGTTAAATTCCTGACCTTTGATGTAAAATAAAGGGAGAAAAGTTTTTATAATTCAGTTTGGGCAAAGTTGTGTAGTAATTATATATACTATCACTTACATACTGTCATTATTCTCCCTTCTGTTCAAATCTTATTGCTCTTAAGTTAAATATTGATGCTCAGATATGAGCTGCCCCTTGCAAGCACTGGTTTCACTAATACAGAAACTCTGTAACACATCCGCCAAACACTTTCTTAAAAACAGATGTCTTGTGAAAAACAAAAGTAATCAGATTTGACTGTTACAGGAGTTTAGGTATCATGTAGACTACATAAGATTTTCACCAGGGAGGGAGATGAGTGTTTAAGGTGCTTTTGCTGATAGGTTCAGAACTCCTCCTTGTTTACCAGCTTGATGAAAACTCAGTTTTGTTTGTCAGTCTGGCCAGCACCTTCTGTCTTTAAGTCCTGTCTAGCCAAAGCACTAATTAGTTCTTATAGCTTGTCACAGCATTAATAGCTTCCTTAAGTCTTTTCTGCATAAACAGGAGGTTCTGACACACAAAAATGGGAGAATGATGAATTATTTTGCTTATATTTTCAAGTGAGGTAATGGTCCTGATGCAACAGAGTTTTTGGAAGGTGTTGGCTTTTTTGTTTGTTTTAAGGTTTGAGTCTTAAGGGTTCTGCAAAAGCAGTTATTTTTGGATTTTGTATTTTGGAGCTTTAGGATTTTGGCATTCAGCCAATGCTCCTGATGCTAATAAAAGCTGTTGCCAGGTAGTACATAGCAGTGTGCAAACAGGATAGTCTTTTCCTACTGCTTGCTTTAAAAATTTGCATTAATTTTCTTCCACCCAACCCAGTTTCCTGTAGTAAAAATATTGTATCCGTGGAAAACTTTTTGGAGGGGAGAAATCTAGGATTGTGATGGTGAATTAGCTTAGATGTCTTCACTGTGTGTACAGCCCTGTCTGGAGATGTGTCTTCAGATGTCTGACTCCATTATGTCTGGCTGATTTACTAGAAAGTTTTTCATTCCCCAGGATATGAGGTGGATTCACAGAACATACTTGATTGCAAAATGCAGGAAGTTTGTCATCCAACTGTTGCATATTTATTGCTGTTGTATTTAGAAACTACAGAAGCAATTATTGATTTAAACATCTTGATAAAACAAGTTTGTTTTGTGCTTTGTCTGAGTGTTCAGACAGTAATCAAAGAAGTATGAAATTGTTAATTTGTCTGCCTTAAATAAGATTACTTACATGATTTCTGTGAGATGAGGAAGCTGGAATGAAGAACAGAAGTAAGTTAACTGTATATTACTGCAGCTTAAATTTTTTGTCCTTCAAAGACTCACCTTTTTGCCTAAAAAGGCACACGGTGAAATATACTTAAGTTCCATCTGTAAGTCTGTTTATTACTTGTTCAAAATTTCTTGTTCTTCTAATCCAAAAGATATGATGGTCATCTCGATAGACTTTTGAAGGCATCAAGCTGTTTATGCAATTTGCCTGGTTACAAGCATTAAATAAGTATATGAAATTAATGTTTGTTTTGGTTTTGTCCAGGTAGGATGTCTCCAAATATGTAGTTTCCTTTAATTAAGAGTCTGTTGAAGCTCACTAGCTTAAGCAGGTCTTGCTTGTTTTGTTTTGTGTGTCACCATAATATGTGTATCAGCAAAGTCTTATCAAGTGAATTTATAATAGAAGTGGTAGTTGGAGTATAAATCGATTAATGCCTAGTGTAGGATGCGTGTCCACACAATCTGTAGTAAAAGCTGTAAGATTTTCTCAACACTGCCTCCCAAGGATTAGGGAAGCATGCTAAATCTTCACCTTCCCACTGTCAGAGTTCCTGAGGAGGATGCAATCCTTTGTGTCAGATGCTGTTAAATGTAAACCTCTGACCCTGTTAGGCTGGGGCTCTCAAATGCAGGCTTGCTTGGGTGCAGTCATCTCCAGTGGGTCCTCAGTGTCACTGCCACTTGCTGATCTTCCCAGACAGTGAGCTATGGGGTAGCACCCTGCTCTGGGGTAGCACCCTGTGTCCAGGAAGCTCCCCATCTCTGGCAGGTATCTGTGTGGTGCTGCTGACTGCAGCTCAGGTAAGTGCTTGTCAAGAGGCACTTGCTGCTAATCAGGAGACACGGGTGTGGAAGTACTTTCTGAGATAAGTATTGGGAAGTGCTCTTACAGAATACTTGGTATGGGATTGTTTATGACTTCTTGGACGTTCCTGCCTTGTGTCATGTTCAGTAAGGGAGAGCAATGTGTTATAAGCACTACAGTATGTATTAACTACATACTAATATGTATTCATCTTCTAGCACACTGACAGGAATCTGTGCTGTATGCTGGAGTGAAACAAATTTCAGGCTTTTAATTTGCTGCATTTGTTTTAAGTGTTACCAGAAGTTTTGGAAGCAGGAAGAGCCTTTGCTCAGTGAAGAGGTTTCTGAATTTTATGTTGCTTCAGGGGGACTCAATTCTGTAACAGTTATACCACCAGGATTCTTTAGACCCAGTTGAACATTGTGTGTTACTTCTGAGGAAACATCTGCTGTGTTTGATGTCTTAGAGAATTAGGGCCTATAAGGAAATTTATCTCTTACACTTCCCCTTCTGAAGCTCCTTCTACAGTAAGGCTAGCAGCAGCTTTATCCATCTTAGCTCTTCAAGTTCCTTTCTATCACTTTTGGTATTGATTGTTTGCTTGATTTGAGTTATTGATTTGCAAGTATAAAAACCTTTACTCCTCTAGACCTATACTGTCCCTAATACATTTTAAGCACAATAAACAATTCAATTCTTGTACTGTGTCAACACAGTGTGCTTCCTCAGGCTACTTGACTGAACCTAGTTACTTGAATAATATCAACTGAAATGTATTTGAAACAAGCTTTTGTTTTCAGGTTGTGTCATAAAATCAACAGTATCTATTCAGATTATATAATAAACTGTTGCAGATTATTTTAAGATTTCCATAACTGAATGTAAACCCCTCAAAGGTTTTCTACTGCTTCTGTTTCTCAGCACTTGGTACCTGTTGTTCTGTGTTTCTATTGAACTGTTAAACAGTGTGGACCAGTAGCAGCAGGGAGTGGAGAAATGGGCTGTTAATTAAGGTAATGAAATCTGTAATTTGTGGCCCAATATTTCTCTAACAGTGGGAGATAAGATATGAATTCAAGTTGCTTTCTCTTTCAGTTCATTAAGCTGCCACATCCCTGTTTCCATAGGAGAATGCAGATGACTTACCTTTGGCTTCAAGCTAAATAGGGAAGAGAAACATGGGGAAAATAATTTCATACAGGTCAAACTTCTGTAAGAAAAGTTTGTATGTTGTTCTAGTTGTCTCATTTACTAGCTGAAAAAGAATATTTGTGGTTATTATTATTAAAAAAATCTAATTCTTCCTTCCACAGATAAATTTGAGCAGTTTTGGGCAATAAATCGAAAACTCATGGAGTATCCTCCAGAAGATAGTGGATTTCGATACATCCCATTTAGAATTTATCAGGTAGGAGACATGAAATAAACACTTCAACAAAACTCCATTGAGATGTCATATAATCTGTTTTCAGAATTCTATGTTCCTTTTTCTAACATTATGTTAGAACTTTATATGCTTGTTTCTGCCGGACCCTTGAGTTCTATCAACTAACAAAGACAAAATTTATTCAAATAGGTAATTGCCATTTGTTATGTTGTATGTTATGCTTGACATTGTTCTAAGGCTGGTATAGATCATGTTTGTGGTTGTCTTTTGTGTTTTAATGAATTATCTTTTTCTAAAAAAATAACTGTTAACTGTGAAGACTGTTTTGGATGCAAAATGCCCTCTGAAAGTCAAACATTTCAGCAGCAACAATTTTCCATCAGCCACAGTGTAGGCTTCTTTTCTTTTTGGCATTATAAGGTGAAAAAAATGGCATAGGTCTTGTATGTACCTTTCTCTTCCAATTCTACACTATACAAGCCAACATTAGCTTTGAATATTGTTCTTTTTTAGTACACAAGTGCTCTGTTTTTCTCAGGAGTTTATTTGAAGACATATTTGTTGGAATCCTTACAATTTTTGAAGTCCCTTTAGTCACAATGAAGTTTCAAATTATGGTTAAAAGCTTATACAGAATTAGTATAGCCTCTTCATAAATTAAACCATTCATCTCTGTTTCATCTTTTTAAATTTTGCACCTGTAGCTCTAAAAAAAAACAAAACAACTTTATTCATTGTACTGAATAGTCCACTAGTACTTTATAATAGCTTTGAGTGACCATACAGATCTATACAGTCTTGCAATGGGACTGAAGTAACTTTTAATGTTAGATATAAGGCATTTACCGTCATAGTGAAACCTTAGATTGAGAACGGAAGTCAATTATTTTGGCAGAGATCATAGCAGGTGGCAAGGCTTGTATAAGTATCAGAAAGTATGTATCAGGAAAAGTAGTTCACTCACAGCATTTTGTTTGGTTGGTGACTTAAGTTGTTTTTTCTCTGATAGGTGGAAGGGGGGTTTAAGTCTTTTCATAGAAGTCATCTAGATAAGTTTGCAACAACAGAGGTTTTGCAGTCTGAATAAGGTACAGACCTTTAAGCCACGAGGGAGGTTTTCTGTGATACCATGTGATTTCATGCTAGTAAAATGTTTTTTAAAAAGAAAAATAATCTAATCCAGTAGTATCTATGCCTTTAGCCAGTAGTGCTTGTCTTGATTCTCATTATCTTTTCAACTGGAAACCCTTCCTTGGTGTAGTTCAAACCCAAAATATCTAACTAAGAATAGAAGACAAAATACAAATAAAGGTGATGCTGAGACAGCCTTTGAGAAGGTTGGTGTATATTATTTTCAGTAATGCTGCTCTTAGTATTCTAAATATTTTCAGAAATGTTCCTCTTTTTTAAAAAAAGTGGATGCATGTGTTCTGGATTTTGAGTTTGGTTGGTACACTGTTTATACTACTCATCACAGAAATTAATGGATTTAAAGGAACTTTCAGAAACTGTAAGCTAGAGTTAGATTATAATTTGGTTTCAAGTAAAGAGTTTGTTCCTTGAGTTCTAACATAATTTTACAGTAGTGACAGACTGACATATGCTGAAGTTACTGAATCAAAAGCCACCTTAAGACATATTTAACTCCCACCCCAATTGCATCTAGTTTCCATTAATGCTGGTAGAAGTCCAGCTTTGTATTCTAATCAGCTGCTTGCATATCCCCCCATAAATACCTGAAAGCCAGTGTAGCTTGTGTTTGTGTAACAGTGGACATTTATTCCCTATATCATTTCATGTAGTGTTTTTGTAGATACTTAAAGATATACAGGTGGATGGCAGGAAATTACTAGGCTTTGCCTTCTGTCTCCCTATCTTCCATTACCCCAAAATTATTAGAAGGAAATTCCGTGAAGGGATCTGCTTAGATTGTGTTTTGGCAGTATGAGGTGGATGAGTTTGCTTTCCTTCAAAGAAATGTAGGAGGTTATTATTTCAACTAAAAAAAGTCAGCAACAATTAAATGTGACTGGGAAAAGTTGCTGCAGAAGTAATGCATATGCAGTAAAGCAGTCTGACATGCCTTACTCTGATATTTCCAAAACTCAAAGACTCTTTCAGCTGTAAAGCTTGTTTTACTATAATACATTTCTAAAGAATAATATGAATCATACCTGGTGTGCTATCCAAAACTGATGGTGTGCAGGGTAGAAGGAGATGGCAAAAAATATGAATATTGTACTTGGGGTAAGTCAGAACTAAACTAACCACAGGTAATTTTTAAAGCACTTGTTCAGCACCTCTTCTTTTAAGTATAATTGCTAAGATTGGACCAGAAGGCTGGCATCTACTATGAAGAAAAAGACTGATTATCACTAAGGATCAACTCATTTGCAGCTTCGAAAGTTAACTAAGAGAGATTGGAGATTTAATTACCACCTGTCATAGTTCCACACAACACAGTTTAGACTTGCACCAGGTGAACCTTTGAATAGGTTGAAACTTCCTCTACTGGAGATGATTTCAAAGTAGGATGGTGTTTTTGTGATACTTTTACCTACTTGCGCACAAAAATTTAGAGTGCCCTACTTCATCATTTCAGAGATACGTGCTGTTGTGTCGTCAGCTGACAGTTGCAAAAAAGCTCTTGTCTGATAGTACTGTTGAATACAGTGGTTTTTTCACTTGTTATTTAATAGCGGGACAGAAAATTATAATAATGTTTTGAGTAAATAACGCATTTATAAGTGTTAGTTTTCTTGTAGTGTACTCGAGCAAGTCTGGCTTGAGGAATTTTTCCTCATGTTTGAGATCAGCTGGTTTTGCACTTTCTAATTGAGCAAACTATATGGCTTATAGATGGCAGGAAGTTTTCGTAAGTCTTTGGCTCCAGGCACTGTGATGGGGCATATTAGTCAGGCTCCAGAGAGGAGTCTCTGCATGCTGATAGAGACTACCCTGATGAACCACTGTCTGCTGTCTTACACTGCAGATGAGAGGACTCTTAAGTCTCAGTTGTTGTACACTTAGTTTGTACTCCTCCCTGAGTTTTGGTATCTTTCTCTCCTTATGTCACGCTCACCCGCTTGGCTCTTGCTCTCTACCTGCCAGTTTTCCTTCTTTCCTCTGGAGTCTGCCATATGAGTATATAGAATTTAAAACTGAAAATAGGATTTAAATTTTGAGCATAAAGTCATAAAAGTATGTGAAAGAAAATACATTAAAACTGTTTGTGACAAGTAATTCCGAGCTTTTCTAGAGTCATTCTTGGTTTAAGACAGACTGGCTGTTGTGTGTTTGCTAGCCCAAAAAGCGATGATCTGAGATGGTGTTTGTTTGCTTGTTCCTTTGTATGGCTACTGGGCCATGCCGTGGTACTGGAATGAGCATTTCATTTGCCTCTGTTTCCTAAGGGTTTTGATTAGGTTATGAATTTTATTGCCTACTTGCATAGAAGACCAAAGCTTTAAACAGAGTTTTTCCTAAGTCCCTTAAGATGTTGTGGTTAAATCCTGCAGTCATAAGTTGTTATGATGATTATCTGCAGAGTAATGTGAGTGAAATTCTCCATATACAATAATATACTGGTTAAATCCAACATTTTGCTCTTTCTGTTAGAGATGTAGTACCAAGATGTCTAAATAGATTTAAATGTCTACCACGACCTAAAAATGGCAAACTCTAAAAACAGCAAAGTGGGACAGGGAAATGAAATATTCTAAGACATTAATATCTGGCTAAGTAAATGAATCAGAAGTCCAAGCATGGCTCTTTCCCAATCATTGTAATATCATTTTATTCAAGTTTCTACATTAATTGGCATAGCTCAAATAATCAATTGGAAAACTCATTATAAGAATGCAAGTCAGCATCACAATTTAGCCCATGTTATGGCAACTACTCAAAAACTGATCATAAAAGATTGTTTGGAAATATACAGGGTCCACCTGTAAAGTTTTCAAGTAATAATGAATCCATACTTTTATGCTAGTAGGTAATTAAAATCTTTGTTTTGGATTAAAAGCCTCCATTGCATTTCAAGGACTGGACTTCAAATCCAGTTTTGGGATTTTTTGTCTTGCAGCACTTTAAAGTCATGTGGATTTCTAACCTCCAAGTTCACTTGAAGAGTTATTGCAGCATCTCCAGTTTTCTTTGGTAAACGGAGTCAACTGAGCTATTTAAGCCCCTTCTCAGGAGGCTTACTTACCATTGCTGAAGTTGGTTTTTTTCAGTTATCTTTTCAAATACTAACTGATACTTTGGTAGTCTTCAAGATCAGCATTTCATAGAATCATAGAATCATAGGGGTTGGAAGGGACCTCGAAAGATCATCTAGTCCAACCCCCCCTGCCAGAGCAGGGCCACCTAGAGTACCTCGCATAGGAACGTGTCCAAGCGGGTTTTGAATGTCTCCAGTGAAGGAGACTCCACGACCCCCCTGGGCAGCCTGTTCCAGGGCTCTGTCACCCTTACAGTAAAAAAATTTTTCCGGATATTCAACTTGAACCTCCTGTGCTCCAATTTACACCCATTACCCCTTGTCCTGTCACTGGTCACCACTGAGAAGAGCCTAACTCCATCTCCTTGACACTCACCCCTTACATATTTGAAAACATTGATGAGGTCACCCCTCAGTCTCCTTTTCTCCAGACTAAAGAGACCCAGCTCCCTCAGCCTTTCCTCATAAGGGAGACCTAGAGGTCAAAAGTGAAGTTTTTTTCAAATCAGCATTTTAAATAAAAAAATACTTAAAACACTGGTGGGATAGAGGTGAATCTAGCTACTACCTGAAACTGCGGATCTGGAAACTTTTATGAAAGAAATTTGAAATGCAGTGACTTTTTAAGGAGAATTTGAAATTAAGTGCTGTCCACCTGAAGAGGGCAACACAACACAGCAAGTTTCAGTGTGTTGTTGGCTAGTGCAATATGCTATTGAATAGGCTTGTGTGTAGGTCTTTTTTAATAAAAAGTTATTTTTAATAAAAAATAACATTTTCATAAATGTCCTGCTGAAAAGAGATAATTTTATTTCTTAAAACGGAGGAAGTTTGATGAGGAAAACAGCACTCTGAGGAATTTTTGAGATCTGATTCATCATCAATTGAGTAATTAAAGCTTCAGCACTGAAGAAACACTAGCACAATTTCATAATTTTTAAAGTACGTTCTCATTCATAAAGCTTTAATTTTAAAGTTCAAAAGCTTTGGTAGGCAAATGTTTTTTTTCTAGTTCCTTTTCATTGGGAAAAAACTACCTATCAAGTATTGCATACAGACAGTATAATGTGTAAGTTGCTATGAATACTTATTTTCTGAACTTGATTGCTTAGTTCTATGCTGAAAATAGTAGATATGTGACAAGCTGTCACCCTGAATTGAAGGTGTGTCACCACCGCTGAGGTTCCCTAATTGGTTAAGCTTTTTCTGGTCTAAGTAAGCTCTAAGTGAAATGGACTAGCTTTAACCAATACTGTTAGATTACTTTTTTACATGATTGGTATTAAGGAATATTTCCTTAATGCTTCCTTGAACACTTCCCTGGCAGTGTTCAAAGCCAGGCTGGACAGGGCTTTCAGCAACCTGCTCTATTGGAAGGTGGTGTTGCCCATGGTTGGGGGGGTTAGAACCAGGTGATCTTTCAGATCCCTTCCAGCCCAAACCATTCTGTGAGTCTGTGAAGGTCTATACAATTCCTCTAGAAAACTTAAGTAACCCATGTGCAAGATCAGCCTTGTGCCTTTAAGAATCTCAGTTCAGGACAGGGGCGAGTTTAAAAGAAAAATTCTGAGATTACTATAAACTATTTGCTGTCAGAGGTGTGACTGAAGTTTACATTTATATACCCAAGTTACCTGTAAAACTGTCAATCTGCCAAGTTTGGAGCTTTTGTAGAAGTTGCACAGCACTCAGGGAAGGGTCTGAGGCTGAGATGGGGCTATGATATCTGTTTGGGTAGCTTCTCTGAGCCATGGTTGAATTGTCACTGAGCTGGATGCAGAGCTCAAGTTTTAAGATAGGTAAGGCCTGTCAATAGGAGCTACATTAGCTTCAATGCAAAGAATAGTGTTGTTTGTATGAAAAATAATTTACTGAAGTTCTGAATACCATTGTCACTAGTTAAAAAAAAAATAGAGGGATATCCTGGATTCTGCATAATGGGGAAAACTGGATAAATCTTGTTTTAAATTCTTTTTTAATCATCTATTTTACCTTAGAGGAACCTAGGTATATTAAAACTAAGAGCATATTGGTAGTTAATAAATTTGTGTTAACAGTTATATAGATTTTTGTTCTTGTTGTTAGCAAAAGATAGATAAATTTACATTTTGAGTTAGAGTGAAATAATGAATGCTTTGGGTGAAGGAAAAAAAAATCCTAATTTGAAAATTCCTTAATCTTACCAAATGTCTTATGCACTCCCTAATCACAAATTGGTAGTTAATATTTTAACATTTTTTTTTAACAAATTTTGAATTAAACTTCAATTTCTCATCTTTTCTCTGAATTGCCTCCTGATAATGAACTTGAATATAGATAAATTTATGTAAAAGTTCATACTGCAAATTTGAATTTAGACCAATTAAAACCATTAAAGTTAATATATGTATGCAATTAAAAAAAAATAACTGCACTTCTGACCTCAGCATTGAGTGTTAATTGTTGAGGCTGGGGTGAAGGCAACGAATGAAACAGTAATTCAGTTAAATTAGGCCTGTGTAAAGTCACTGATAGGACTTGTAATTTAAACGCAGAGCTCAATATATTGCTGCCTTTCTTTTGATCATTAAAGTTGATCATTTTACTTTTCTGTTTCATTTGGTTTAGTCAACACAAACTGATCTGCCACTTTCACTACATACTTTGTTATGTGGTTGGGCTTTTTATTTTGTAGAAGAGGGATTTTTGCTATCTGAAACTTGTAAACCCGAGCTGTATTCCTCGGATGTAATAGCACACACGGAACAGAACAAAACAAAAAAGAAAGGAACAGACAAAACCCAGCTGGTGAACATATTTGCATTCAGAAAAAGGGAAGAAGCAGATACGGATTTTTTTTCTTCAGAATGTAACCTTTGAGGGTTATTTCTGTGGCTATGTAGGATATGTAGTGCTTACTGCTTAGGAGTTAACCTAGAGCAAAGCCTAGCCTGTGATGATGCAAAAAGTTAACTCTGCATAGATGAAAGTCATAGCAGTACCTGCTTTGATTTGTCAGCATCAGTATGCCATCTTACTTTTCCCTTACTTAGCTATTTAAAAATATAATAGGTAAATAAGCAGGTTAACTTTGGCAGAGAGTTGAGGATTAGAAAATACATAAAGTAACAAGACTTCTGTTTACACTTTCCAGAAAACTGAAAGCAAGTTGTGCAAGGGACGGGTAATTGTGGAAAGGAACAAGCCTATGAGGAAGTAGGATATGGCACTGTATTATAGGAATTATGAGTTACCAGTAATAAATGTATGAACTTCTGCTATCCTTGATTATAGGAGCTTTTTCTAGTTAATCATTGTAAAAAAACTGAGAAGAATAATTTGGTTTAAGGCTTTTAAGTAGATTGAAAGTTTTGTGTGAAGTATCGTACTATTAATTGCTCTTAAGCAAATAATGTAATGTTTGCTTTTGGGGATGTAAACCCTTTTCTAAAGTTGTTTGCTTCATAGGTAGTCAGTACTCAGTTCTCAGTTGCTTTTGTTGTGAGCCTTTTCTCTGCGTATGCACATAGGACACTGCAGCTGTGAAAATCACTGTTGATTTGTTGTCATTGATGCTTTACAAATACCTTGATATTTTACCAATTGCAAATATGAATCCTTTTCTAGGAAGGAATCTAAATACTTCAAGGCCAGGCTTATACAGTGGATGTCTTTGTCTTCTCAGTGCACCACAAAGTTGTCTCTTGGAACTGTCCTCTATTTAGTGTCTGGTATTACTGGCCTTACCACTGTTGCCTGCTATCAGTTCTCTGTGTTATCACTCTCTTGAGTGTTGACTTTCTTCTCCTTCCAGGATCTGTCCAATTTACCTGAGGTTAAGTTATGCAAACTCAGTTGTTCAGAGACTTTAGGGCTATTTTCGATACACTAGAAAATTTAACAGCTCATTTGAAAGACCAGGCTACAGTCAGACTGTGTGTGAGCTATGCTTGGTGAGTAGTTTGACACAATGGTGGTTAGGAATGAATGGTACTTCTGCAACCTTTAGTGTGGAACTTCTGGCAATATACACTCTTGCTAAAAATTACCCACAAGGTATAGCAGGATGTTTGCTTTGGATAATGTTTGTTCCAGGTTGTCCTAAAAAACTTTGATTTTTGTTGTATTCTGTCTCTTGATTTCAGTGCCCAGAACTCCCATCTGTTCTTTTTAAACCATTCTTGTATAGCACCTGGATCATCACCACCTTTCAAACTTTAATTCACTATTCCTTTCAAGACAAACACTGGTTAGCTTTCATAGTATTACTGATGTAAACTTTCTCTGTCAAATGTTGTAGCACACATGGCACCCAATAAAATGCCTATTTGGAGAAGCAGTCTGAGTTTTTAGATTGTTGTGAAAGAAAATTGCTGGCTCTAGGTAAGGTGTCTGCACTATATTTTGGATTACAGCTTGTAGCTCTTTAGTTCTGGAGGGTTTTAGCCCTTTCTGGCAAAGATCACTTCTTTGGATATATCTGTTATACCCTCATATGAAGAGTTTTTCAGGGTGTCCTGGTTTGGGCCAAGATAAAGGTGATTTTCTGTCTTGTACTTTTGCTTTCAGCTAAGCCTCTTCTAAGTAGCTGGGCCACAGATTTTTTTCTAATTTTTCCTGTTTATCATTACTGTTTCATTAAAGTTGTGTAGCTTAGTTTCCAACCTGTAAGTCTCTCTCCCTTATTCTCTCTCCTTCCTTTATCTGGGAGGAGAGTGGGATTAATAGAGAGCATCTGTTATTTGATTTAATTTGATTTGATTTAATTCTTTCAAAAAGAAATCTACAAACTTGACCTTTCTCTGAAAGCCTCTGTTGGTTTTCACACTGGAATTGTTTCAAAGTTAACCTGTGGGCATAAAAAGTGAGAGAATGGATCTTCTTCCATCTCGTTGTGTTACAGAACATTAAGAGCTAATAGAGAATATTTGGAGGGAAGAGAGATTTTAAAAAGCCAGTTGAAATGGTTTAATAACTGAGTTATAGTTTCTATCTTTTTTTACCTGGTCTGTGGGCTCTTGGCATTGAATTTGATATGTGGAAGTAAAATAATCACTTAAGGACACAGGTAGATAATACTTTTTGGTGCAGGAATTTGGGTAACTTAAGAATTAGTAAAGCAATATGAATGTGGGCTAATTATTTAGTTAAGTTTCTGTTTCTCTAGAAGTCATCTTTGCTATTACCACACCACCTATAAATTGAATTTAATAAATACACCTTGGAACAAATCTATGAATAATACAGTGATTTTAAGGACTGTACAGCACAGAAAAAATACTGGACTAATAAGAAAGTGATTCAGGGGTATTTGAGAGACATTTATTCAACTAGCATTATGCTGTGAGGTTTTTTCTTTTTACTCAGTCAATATATTAATGTGATATTTTCTCTTTGCATTGGAACTCAGTTGTCTGAGGTCATCAGATGCAATGCATTTATTTCATGGTTGGCTTTATTACAGTCATTTTGCTAAAACACAATGTTACGCTGTGTATAATTTAACAAAGATGTATGGTAGCTAAAATTATTTTCCTCCTTTGGCAATGTTTGTGGTTATAATTTCAGAGTCCGTGGGAAGTGTCCCTCATTTTAGCCATCTGTTTGTGTCAGAATTTTTACTTAAATGATCTTTTATTTTTCTTCTAGCAGGTAACTAGCTTTGAGTTGCTTTAATAGATGTATTTTGGGATGTAAGATTTCTTTATCTTACACTGAGATTTTTATAAACTGAAGTCAATAAGTTGTCTTTGGATCATAGTATATGGAAGTACAATGGTCCTGACTGATGTAGTAACCATTGTGGAGAGTTTTTTGCCATCATACAAGAACTGAGGTGGAAAGAAACATACCACATCCTTATTTATTTTTTCCAAATGCATAATGAAGATGTAAGAATCAATTTGTTGTTTTAAATATCTTGTATCGGAGAGGAATCTGTTTTCCTTCAGCTTCTCAAACTGCTCTGAGTAGTAGCAGCTTGTTAAAAAAAGGCTTCCTTCATTTGTTTTGACATGAGTAAATAACCTTTCATAGAATTCTCTGAAAAGTGGACACAATTTATGTTTATTTGTAATTAACAAACATGGGTTATTTTACATAATTTATATTCAGCTCTGTAGGTTTGCAGCTAACTTACTGGAATGTAGTGTTTGTGCATATTATATATACTACAGTAGTGGAAATGACATTACATCAGTGGTGTGTTTTGGCACTTGAGTAATGCATTTCAAGTTATGCTGTAACCTGAATCTCTAGGCTTAGAGAGTGTATGTGTCTTAGCACACTTTGGCAATAATGTTTGAAGGTTTTCCTGACTGAAGCATAAATGGATTGCTTATAAAACAACTTATGAAGAAGTAGGAGTATAATAATTTTTTGAAGTATTTTTTGAAGTAAAATACTCCAGCTGACACACAAATCTTCCAGAGTGTAGTTGGAAGCATAAATTGGAAGGTATGCTGGGAAATAGCAGTGACTGCATAGAGAAATATTTTAAGATTAAAAACACAAGTTAAAGATAAGACTGGACTGTAGGAGAAAACAAACCAATTTAATGGTAATGCAGTCTCCTGTGTTTTTAAATTTGAGATTACAAATGGATGTGAAGGGGAGGTGTAGTTTTAACATAGCAGATTTATGCTTAGAGTAGTATTTCCTTCAGTGTTTGCCTAGCTTTTCTTGTAAGCTTTTATGAATTTAATGATGAAATAGGAATCACCTAGAACAATCAGTTAAGCCGTACCAATATTTTTATCTACATGATCTTTATGCTGTTGTGGATTTCATTGGGATGTGCGTATCACACTAGATTCTTCTGTCATCCTAGCATAAGCTTAAGATGTATTGGTAGATGGAACATAAATTAATAATTGGAAATATTAAATGGGTTATATGAACAAGAAATAAGCAGGAAAGACCAAAGAAGGACTGCTGAAAGTATTGGTCATTTCTGTATAGATAAATGTTTTGCAGCTTTTAGTTTAACGTATAAAACTATTAGTTTAACGTATAAAATCTATTAGTTACTCTGGCCATTGCAAAAGCAAATTATTGATTTTTAGTTTTGCTTTTGTTTAAACAAATTGCATTATTGGGGATATGGAGCATAGAACAGCAGCACTGAGTGGTGCTGGGAAGTATTAGAGGTCTATGTAGAGACAGTAGCTTTTATAAAGCATGTTATTATCTGTTATGGTCACCAGCTTGATCAGCCTCCAGGCATTGCAGTAATGCAGAATGAGTTGAACTAAGTCTGCTTTTGGATTTTTTTTACCATATGGTCACCTCTTTTCTAGATGATGATAGTCAACATTTACCTTGCTATATAAATCTTCTTCTTACATCAAGGATGGTATTTGCTGCATAGGCTCCCTTGCTGGCTCCCTTGCTGACTTGTTTTGGCCATCTAATGTTAGCTTTCCACATGTATAAAAGCTCTCTCTGATGTGATATTTTTATTAATTGGTGATTCTTTTTTTTGAAGCCAGTCAAATATTTCTGTTGGCCTGTGAAATGAGCTTAAGAGCCAAGTAGCCCTTCGTAATCAAAGTCAAAATATGCAGCAGTTGAAGCAACTATAGGTAACGTTACTAAAATTGTCAAACTTAAGATGAGAAGTAGGGCTCATTCAGGAGGGGCCACCTTAGGTTAGGTCCTCAGTACTTTTTCATTAAGTACCCAGAAGTAGTTCTTCCCCATTCTGACATAAATTCTTTCTTATTTGAGTTTGTTGTTGATTTTCAGTCTTAGCTGCCACTTCCATTTAATCTTTTTGTCTGATAACCTGCATGTCTAGTTCCCAGTGAGCTGCTTATGCCTTTTCCATGATGAAGTGCTCAGAGATTCTGGTCTAACTTTAAACAAAAAGAAGCCAAAGATACACACTGCATTTCAATGCTAGAATGGGTCCTTGCAGTATCTTGCTTTCAGACAGACATTGCATTGTGATGTTTCTGTGAATACATCAATTTGTCATCTTTTCAATTACTGACTTTTTTAATATGCATTGAGATTTTTAATTGAAATAATTTCTAAAAAGCAGAAGACATCACAGACAATACATGGCAAATAGTCTTTAGAATAAATATTTAATAAAATGTGTATATAATTAATTGTGGTAAACTTGTGGTTGATTTTCCTGTACTTTCCTTTTTATATGAAATAACTTAAATCATTATGCAAACTCATAATACTTATAAAGCTTCTTGAGTGGGTTGATTCAGTTTAAATAAAATGATACACTACAAAATCTTTCATAATTTAAATTTAAGTGGTTCATTACAAACCAGCCCAGACTATGAACTTGACAACTTACTGAAAATATGATGGAATCTATAGGGAAGTCTCAAGTTTTAAAGTTTTAGGCTGCCAGCTTATGCACAAATGGGAATTGTAAGGAATTCTTTGTGGGTTTGATATGTATGCTAACTTTTTATTTGTTTAAATATTGTTAGAGTAGCAGCAGAGTGTTTAGGCAGAAAATCTAAATCCCTTCCTCTAAATAGAAATAGTCTGTAATTTTTACAGATTAAAACCCAGCAATTCATGAGTTATGTTTTTCATTTTAAGATATATCCTGTGTAAAATATCTGACTAATTAAATTGCAGATTTCTTGCACTGTTTAATGTTCTGTTGATTCTGAAAAGGACCAGGCAAGCTGAATGACTACTTTATTTTTGTCAGGATGATAGGGAAGAAAACGAGTTACAATTGCTAGCACAGGATGTAATATATACCATGTCTCTGATCCTGTGAGGCTTTATTCTGCCTTAAAGGGCTTCTTAAAACTTTCCCTCACCTATTACCATAACATCAATGCCAGTACACCTGAATTGGAAATTTTAATCTATTTCTTTTCTCACTGTAGTGTAGTTTTGTTTTTGCTGTCACTACCCTATCACTGTTACTTCTTTAAAAAGTGTAAAGCCTTCATTTGTTCTGTAAAGCACAGGATTAGTGGTGCTATGCAGTAGTATAGAAAAATGAGACATTTCAGTTGCAATAAAGAAGTCCAACTTCCTAGAAAGTAAGTTAACTTAGAATCAAATATTTGCATTTATAAACATTTGATTATTTGGTAACTAAATTTGGGCATGATCAGTGCAAAATGCACTGCATGTTTAGGGCCAGGTGATTGTCTTAAGATGCTCCTATGTCTGAAGGCAATTTAGTTGTGGATCTGTCATCAGCAGTTACTGACTGACTCCCTCCTGTTGTACCCTGCAGATGCATCCAGCATCTTTTAACAGTTCACAGCTACATTTGGGCTAGAGTGTAAAATAAAATAATTTCAAAAGCACTATAGTCTACTGAAGCTTTAAAATTTTAGTAAGAAAAAAACATAGATACTGTGCAACTGCATGCTTTAGGCCCGATGTAGATTATTTAAAATCATTGTTACTTAACAGTTAGGCAGTGATGTCTTTGTGGGTTAGTTTACAGATAGTTCTGTTTTGCATGGCTGGTTAAGCAAATACTCTCTACAAAACACTACATTATGTAAGCACTTAGACTGGGTATCCCTTAATGTGTGTTGTAAATGCTGGAGTAGAAAGCTGTGTTCAAGCTGGGTTTCTTTTGCTAGCTATGACATTTTTTTAAGGGGTGACAATATGATTTTTCTAAAATGATTGATGCTGCTTTAGGACTCAGGTACTTTGAAAAGCTATCCTATAAACATTCTAGATTGTAGGATGGGCCTTTTATTATGACTCTTAATGCATAAGCATCTGTTGATGGGAGGAGAGAAGTCTAAGCATATTGGGGTAATGCTCTGCCCATGGAATTATACTGGTGAATCACAGTCCTTGTAGAAACAACATGAAGTTACTTTTATCATTTTAACACTGAAGACCAGTGATTTTTATTTATATTACCACATTTATATTGTTCAACACCTAAAATGGAATTAATTTTCTATGATGTTTGATGAGAGCAGCTGAGGATATTGCTTTGCGGTAGTTAGCAACTGTGTAGAAGACTTCAGCAAATACATCTTTGGTTTTGATATAATATGGCATTAATTTATGATAACTAGGAAATAAATTGACTGCAATGTATTAATAAATAATGAGAAGCTGCAGTGTCCACTTGTGAAATTCTTGTCTTTAAATTCTGTTAATGATTACCAACTTTACCTGCATCCTTCTGGTGTTTATTTCCATTTCTGCTATTCCAGACATTGAGCACCTGAGAGCTGTGATGAGACCTGTGTGAATTAATGACTATATAAAAAAAAAAAACAAAAAACCAAACAGCTCAATGTAATAGAAAATCGTTAGGGCTATAACTGTTTCAGACTGGAGTTGTTTGGGGTTTTTTCTTCATTTTCGTTTTTTTCCTCAGTGTTTTGGAGGTACACTTCTTCAATATAATGTGCCAGAGTTCACTTCTCAAATGTGGATCTGTCTGAGATGTATCCTGCTGGCTGTTTGCCTCCCATAATTTTTCAAATGTTCAGACATTTCATTAGCACTGTTTGTATCCACATTCTGCTACCCTGAGAACACAGAATTGACTACAGCAGCTAGTCAGCTCTTTCTGATCAGTCTTCATAAGAAAAACTGGAAAAAGGCTTTTTTGGAGACAGTTGGCAAGAATTAACAAATAGCTGTTTGTCAGCAGTTCTCCATTGCACTACCCTAGAATACCTACAAGGTTTTGTACACACACACACACACAAAAAGCTTTATTTTATTTTATTATTTTAATGCTTGTGGCTTTTCATGTAGGTAAGTTGCAGAGACCACATTGAAACTTGCTGGCAGAATTGATTTTTAGTTTTCAAGTTTTTTACTATGCTTCCTATTTATTTTTTTTTCCAAAAACCTCCCCCAGGAGTTAAAAGACTTTTAGATGTTGTGTTCATGTTGAGTTGTTTCTGTTTTTTAATTTCTGAGTGGGAGGAAACTAAATTTGGAAGGAGTAGTGGCCGCCATTGCTTTTTTCCAATTAAGATAGGATGTGATGAAAGTGTATATTTAATGGAGCCTGGTCACATGGGGCCCACAGCAGCAGCCTTCTGGAGTTACCTGCTAGCAGAAATTTGTCAGCAACGATTTAGAGTTTGGTTAAAATCTGGGGGTTGGTTGGACATGATATTTTTTACTTGTTTTCTGGCTCAGGTACCATTTTGGGAGGAGAGGTCAAGTTGTCATGATTTTCCCATCCCCTCAGTATCAGATGCTTTCTTGCCCTGTAGTTGCTTATACAGATACTCAAAGAATGGGATTACTTCACAAAACCACAGTTTCTAAATAAGTGCATCTGTAGATCCTATAATCTACTTTGATGCTTGTGCAGCCCTTGCAGCTTTATTGCCTATGTTGTGGACAGTGACTGGCAGTGGTTACTGCCAGTTAATTTAGTTTTTTTTAATGCAAAAAGAAAAATCATGGTAATGTGGAAGATCTAACAGAACCTGTAGTTTAGATAATTCTGAATTCCTGTGTGTATCTGCAGAAGTGGGGCGTGTATGTTCTTTACGTCTCGTAATTATGCAGACTCTAGGTAGTCTGTGAAAGGAATTTATTTATTTGTTTTTAAATTGTGCTCTGCTTATAATAGCTGAAATAGTTTGCATTTTTCAACACAAAATGTACTGGAAGAAATTCACATGGCTTGATGGTACTCATTTGCCATTGAAAGTGCTCAGTGTGTTTCTGAAAGGAGGAAGATAGATTATTGCAGAAGGTTTTGGACATTAGCTTTGACTTGGCAAAACATACAGATGTATGTTGTGCTCATTGCTTGCTTTACTTAAATTAAGAATATACTGAAATGCCTTTTTTTTTAGCAGATTTTTTAAAAATTAAAAACTTAATGGTTTAATATCCATGACTCTGCTGATAAATTATCTTCACAGTTTTCTGGAGTGTGAGCAAACAAAAACTCCCTGCTTTTCATGATATGAATGGAATGCAAGGAGAGGAAAAAAAGAAATACCAGCTGTTGTTTCTGCTGCAATCTCTTGTTCTGTTCCATCTTCTGTGTGTTATACTACATATTTGCATGGTCCTTAAATTGTTGTTTTTGCTAATCTTGTTATTAAAACAGGCAACAACAGAGAGGCCCTTTATACAGAAGCTATTTCGACCAATTGCTTCAGGAGGCCAGTTGCATACTTTGGGAGATCTGCTAAAAGATGTGTGTCCCAGTGCTGTCACCTCTGAAGGTAGAACTTTTATCCAATAAAATAATTTTGTTGTTTGTTTATTGTTTGGGGGTTTTGTGGGAATTTTGGCAGAAGAAAAATCTGGTTTTATCACCAGAGTTTGATTTCCCTTCTTCCTCGTCCTCTAGTGCGTTCATTATACATCACCTGCAGTGTTTGGAGAGGATAAGATCGAGTCCTTAGGCATTCCTGAAAAAATAATCTCTGGATCTTTTATGTTAAAATCCATATATTCCTCTGCAATCACACTTAGAAAATTCACATTCTTAGAAAATAATGTAAATTGTTTTGTTATATTTTAAACAAGCATTCTTAAAGCAATGTCAACAGAATTTTTAAATTACCTGAATGTTATATTGTATACACTTTTCATATGTAGAAGTACAAAATGATAGAAATTTAAAGTATTTTCATAACTTTTGTCCCTCATAAGGCCCAGCCTTTTAAAATGTTCCAGAAAATAAAGTGATTGTTAAGTAGTAGTCTGTGACAAGATACATTGGTATCTTGTAGTTCATGTAGCATTTTATCATTTCATGCAATAGCATTTGTTGATTGGCACTTTATCAGAAAAGTAAGCTTTTTTGGATATTATTTTACTGTCAGAGATTGCAACTATTGAAACATTTATGTACTGTCTAGGCTGGTTAAACGTAGAAGTTACGTATTCTGCAAACTAAGATCAAGATTATTTAGGTGTTTTTTTCCATCTTGTTATTGCTGTATCTTACCAGTATCTATAAATGGGTAGTGGGTTTTTTTGTTTGTTTGTTTTTTAATTCAATAAATTGCTGCTTGCTTTGATAGTCTAGATAGTCTTTGCTTTGATTGTCTGATAGTCTAGAGATGATCTTGGCACAGAATTGACTGGTCTACTATCAGCACCTTTTGACAGTAAAGCACTGAATTTGAAATCAGTGTAAATATCTAAGATGTACACAGAACTTGTGTAATTCAAAATCAAACAGTTGTCATGGATTTCATGAAGTATGATCTTAGAAATCAACTGGAATCTCAAAGTATTTTTTAACCCTGCTTAATACTTGTTAACATATGGAAACTATTTCTAAAAATAACAATAGGAATATGAAGGATTATTAATTTTGACTTGGAAGACAGTCAAGAGCACAAATTAAATGAAAAAAAAGAAGAAAGCATTTATGTAGAAGTTATTCCAGGTTATAATGGAGGGTAATTTTAATGTGAATTTGCTAAAGCTACAGATGGAAGGTGTGTTAGTTACTGTCTCTAATAAAGCTGTGAATGTAATGTAATGTTATCCGAGTACCAGTGGCTTTGTGTTTCCCATTAGTACCTCATCTTTTCAGATGTTGACTCATGAGCCAACCTTTAATAGCAGAATAGAAACATCCTATGCTAATTGCTTGCTTCATTCTTGTTAAACATTAAAACAAGCTCCTATGCCATTTACACAACAGAGGCAAAAAGTGGTGATCATTTGAAAGAAGGAAACAAACAAAAAAATACTAGCCTTACACTTAAAAAGAGTGAATTGAAATTTGGAGGGTTTCCTTATACTGGAATATGCCTGTCTGTTCCTGTACAAATCTACTTAAATTTGGCCTAGCTTTGATTCTTAAGATCCTACTGAGCACCTCGCAAAGTTAAATGACTTTCACACAGGTCTGAGCTGTCTAGGGTTCAGCAGAATTTCTTCTGTAATGCAGCTCTGTATTGTTGTGTTGTTCAGTTGTTCCCTCGTATTCTGAGTGTTCTCCACTTCTGGTAGGTAACAGGAGGCAAGCTGTCTGAGCTAGATGCAAAAAATAATGTGAACCCTTCAGGAGATACAGGGGTAGATTGATACACAGAACCAGCTGAGGGGGAGGCAAACTGACTGAAGAAGTAATTTGGAAGAAAAGAATAGATCTGGGAGTCATTAAACGTGATGGGAAGAGGGCCTATGAACAGTGTGGCAGGATGAAAGAGATTAGGGCAAAAGCCAAAAATTGACATCATAACTGTGAACACCTGGACAGAGTGATAGAGAAAAGATCGGATTTATGGGAAATGACCTGAAAAAATGGATGCCCGTGACAGCAGTGATTCTTACTGCTGAGGAACATGCACAGGTAAGATCAGTGTTTTTAAAAGGTGTGAAGGGTAGCACTGGTTTGACTTGACTGCTTCAGTTCATCATATTCTGTTCACCAATGATTCAACTTAGCCAGTAAGTTAAATTTGATTATTCTCTTGCTTGGCTTAATCCACTCATAATGAGAACGTACTGCTCCCTTTTCCAGCAAGTGGGCTACACTTCTGAGATTACAGAACCTCAGCACATCTGTGCTTCTGAAGTCTCCATGAAACCCACTCAGTCAACTCTCTGATTTTCTCTCTGATGCTGGATCATGGAAAATTTAACAAAGTTCCTCTGTCAATAGATGGTCCCATCAGTTCCAAATGCAGAAGAGATTGTAGAGCTGAGTGTTTCTGTCCATTTTATGGGCATATGAGGATTTAATTTGCAGCGTTTTGTTGAAACCTGGGAAACTATGTGTAAAAATTTTTCTTCTAAAATAGTTGTATTCATTTGAAATTGAATCCTTGAAATATAGGGGGTATTACAATTGTAGACTGTCTGTACAATCTTAATTTGCATACATATGCATACTGAGCATTTATTATGCAGCTTATAAACACTCTGTATCTTGCATCTCCCTTTGTTTTCTGTGTGACTTTTGTCTTCTGCACAGGCTGGGAATGTTTTTATGTCAGGGCTCTGTAGTGAAAAATCATTGTTCCTGATTGTTGAAATGATGGATGGGGGAACGAATGTACTTGAGGAAGTATTGCAATTTAGGCAGCTGAATGCTGCCTTTGGGAATTAAATTTAGTTTTTTTTTCTCCTTAGAGAGTTAGTTCATATGGGATAATAGGAAAGCTAAGTATTACAAACCCACACATTTTTTACTGAAGAACACCAGAAAAATCCAGTGATCAGCTTGAGCATTCTCCTTGTGCTTGGAATCAGTGAGAGCTCTGGGGCTTTGAGTGTGCAAACACCAGACCCTCTGAAGTCAAATTCTAGGCCTCATTACTCTTCTTCACTCCCACCTTCCAAGAAAGTTTATACTTCTGTGTCTTACTTTAGTGTGTGATCTGTAAGATCGTGATAATACAGTCTCTTTCTGCAGGAAAATCCTGTTATGAGTTTCTGAAGGAAAAATAGCTTGTGGTCAAAACCATTTGAATTTCATTATATTGAAAATTGTCCTCTTTGGATCTGTTTTGGTAACTCCTAGTTTTTGTTCTTGTAAACCCCTATGTTTTGTCTTAATCTACATTTTCTATTAATTTTTGGTAAAGGTGTTAAAATAATGTTGAAACAAAATAGAATGCCTTATCAAAGACATATTAGAAAATTACGGCAAGCTGTTCTCCACCTCTGGATTGTCAGACTTTATTCAGTGTAGTCAAAGTTTAGATCTACTTAATTTTTCTGAACAAAGGGAAAAAACATCTCATCAAAGGTATGCTTGAGGGCATAGTCGATGTTGTTTTCAAGCTTTTTACTTATGTTTTCAAAGAGTAACAGATATTTTCCAAAATGATTTTTTTAACTTCTCTGTAGTGAATTGGTGCATCGGTGACACAAGGTGCATTTTATTGTCAGTTCAGCAGTCAATATGAACTTCTTCTTTCTCCATCTGTTGAACTTTTTTTTCTTTATTTCCCTTTTCCTCCATGGTTTTCTCTTTCTCAGTGACCTTTCAACTGGAAACTTCGTAGTAAATGTGGAAATCACTTGTCTGTGGTGATATCCATAACAGAGCTTTGTGCCGTGGGAACACAGAATATATAATTTTCAAACTCAGCATTTGTAATAGCCATGTATGTGAACTGTTCCTGCTGCCAGACACTTAGGGACCACCACAAGAAGAGAGAGGGAAGGGTTTCAGGAACCACCCACAGTGTCTATATGCCTTTGCTTTAGGAAACATGGATGTAATTAAGTCGCTCTTTTAACTGTGCTGAGAAAAAATATTTCAATGAAAAAATGTATTCATATTTATGTGGATTGAGGGTATATATTGGTTACCAGCTGTTGAATACACAATGTTGTACTAGCAGCAGAACAGGTTGAATAGTAACATTGAAACACTGGTAGTGAAAAGGGTCTTAGTAAAATATTGTGTCAATATTAGTTTGGGCAGTTACAGGCTGTGGGTAAGTATTTAGATACTGCATTTTATTTAAATTATCTCATGAAACTATTTATTCAAGGCTTTTATTGTTTGTTGAAGTGCTTTAAAAAAGTAAACTTGAGCAATTATTATCCCCACCCGTACTTCCCTCTCTCTCTCCTCAAACTGGTCCTTTATTCAATTATATATGTAATATGCTGCTTAATGAATAATGTACAGTACTCACCTTTCTGGATTGCTAAATAGTTTAATCTCCTAAAACTGTTAATCAGAGGAAAATGGAAGGATAAAGGTTTTTTGTCCTGGGCACTGTTAGACCAAAGCAAGGAGTGCCTATCCTTTAATTTTTCAGATTGCAAGGAGTGTGTTGCCTTGATCATTCCCCTTAAGCACCACAGTGGAGTTATCACAGAGAATCTTAATAGTTTGGAAACCATTTGTCAAAATGCATATCAAGAGACTGAAAAATATTAAATTTATTATGGAATTGATATGTTATTAGTATCAGAAAGTGTGAAGGAAAGCAGTACTTCAAATTAGAACAAGAACCAAGAAGCCAATCTAGTTTTTAAAATTTGTGGCAATTACATTTATCATCCTAACTGTAAAGGACATGTTTTTCCTCTAGAATAAAAAGGAGAATGGGTATGTTTATTAGTAGTATACATCTATTAGGGCAATATAGTATTAAGAGAACATTCAGAGAAGATGCTCTTTTTTCACCTTACAGTCTGGTAGTGCAGAACTGTATAGAACTTTCTTCTGGAAGATATCTTAGAACTGATCTAATATAATTTTTAAACTTTGTTGAACCATCTTACTTTCATGTCAGTGAATCTATAGCTTTTCCTTCCCTCTGCCTTCATCACATTCCTTCAGTACCTCTATTCTAGTCATATGTAACTCTTGCTGTCCCTTGTTACTGTTTTAATACCTGCTTTTGCATCCTTTAAAATTGCTTCTTCTATATTTTTTACTAAGCTCCCCATAATTTGTATAAATGTTCTTACAGTTTTTGAAACCTTAGCTGTTTTCTTAATAGAAATACATCTAGATCTTCAGGGAAGTAGTTAGCCATTGTCCTTTCTGTTTTAGTTCTTTCTACTTGCTTTCTGTCCTATGGTGTTCCATTATCTATGCTTCTACTTCAGTTCCCTTGAGTTTTCCAACACTTTTTTTATAATTGAAAATGAAAATCTAAAATATTTAAATACCATGGGATTATATCTCTCTATCAACATTTCTTTAATTTCCCAGTTTAGGATTCTTGGCTTTTAGATGTCCTCCAAGACAACTCATGTCCTGGTTACTGAGGGAAGTCCAGAATAAAATTGTCCAGTGTCCCCTTTTTCATTCACCATTTTACACCAGTGAAATTTTACAAAGATCCTTCCCAGTCAGCAGTCCAAAGACCTAATTTTACTTCTCATAGTCTGTTCATCACATCGTTTTGAATCTAAGCTCATGACAGATGTCTTTGTTTTATTTAATATGAAACACCCCTTCATGAGGACTACAGGGTTAGAATCAGATTATGCTGATTATTTATGCTACAGCTTGTACTTGTCTGATCTTCTCTCCTATGCTTGTGGATGCCACTTGTGCAGACAAAAGTTGATCCTTTAATTGGACAGTTCTTGTGTGGTAAAGTGGAGTTGTCAGCAGCAGCTCCAGTTGCAGAAAGTGAAGCAGTCTTTCAAATCATTTGAGAGTTAATACACTAAGTCTTCTCAGATAGGGTAAAATGAAGGTTGATATTGCCAGTGGTTTCTTAGACTGCACAGTTTCTATGCAGGTAAGGAAGGTAAGATATTAAAACCACATTGTTACCTGTAAATAGGTCACATAGCTGATACCTGTTCTGCCATTACTTATGGGTATTCTTCCCAAAACTGCTGAATAGCAAAATTAACTATCTGTGCCTAAAGGATATTTTTCCCTACTATCTAATAACCTCTGTCTTACTGAGATTAGGTAGATTAGGCTACCTATTTACAGCAACAATATCATTAATGGCAGGTAAATAAAATTGTTATCTGTTTGTTGCTGCTAGAGAGGTCATGCTGCATTTTGCCATGGTTCCATGCATCTGATGATTGGTGTTCCTGTTGCCAGTGAGAGGGTAAACATTCATAAGGTTCCTGTAAAAGAACATCCTAATACTGTAAATACTTCTTTTAGAAATGGTGATTCCTCTCATTAGGGGGAGGGAGTGAACAGAGTATGATCTTACATAACTGTAGAACAACAACTGCAGGAGGAAACAGTGTTGAGTTCAGCAGAATGCTTTGAAGAGCCAAAGGGGTTAAAATGATAGAAAACAGAGTTGTTCTCGGGGAGGAAAAGGCTTCTTTCCTCTTCCACACCAGAAATTTAAGACATTGTGCATAATGCAAAGATAAAAATTGTATAATACAGAAGGAAACAGTTTTCTCCCACTGCTATCATGTCTAAACAATTCTGGATACAATTTTAATTTGCCAGTGTTGTTGAAGTCTTCATAAAACTTGTTTTGATTTTTGTCTCATGCTTCCTTGAAGACTCAAATGGTAAACATTTGGACATAATGACGCAAACAGTAGGCTATCAGTCAGTCCCAGTATTCACAGCATTGTTGTTCATTCAGAAAAGCTGTGTGAACTGACCTCTTTCTACAGCAGTGTCATTAGTTCTTTGAGAAATAAAACGAGGATCAAAAAGACTTCCAGGATTTTTCTTTTAAGACTTGCTGTACTGAATGATTTTGTGAAATTAGGGATCAGCTGTTTTCAATTAACTCTCAGCTTTTTTCTAATGTATATTGTATGAGAGACTGCATATTAATTGGTTTTGTTCTCCCTCAGTTTTTGAAGCATTGACTTCCAGTAAGTCAAACAGAAAATTGAATTTAGATTAGATTTGCTACGAAGGCTCCTAATTTTGAAGCAAGTGACAAATAGTGCAGTACAATGAGGTGAACGTATGCCGTGTGAATAACTTTGGATTGATGTGGAATGTAACTGGGCTTGCTCTGTCTGAGGTCAGAATTAGCTGGAGCTTGGGAGCTGCAGAGCAAGAAGAGGAGCACCACTATCCCAGGCCTTTCTGCTCTGGTGGTGAGCAAACTTAGGAAGCTTTTGCTCCCCAAGTCTCACCAGTACATTTGTCTGCTCGTGCTCCCTGCAGGTTAGTTTCTCCTCCGTGCTATGGAAGTACAGCATTGAAAGACTTTTCCAGGCCACCTAAATTTAGAAATATGGAAGGTTTATAGGTTTTGTAGTGTGCAAGCTTACTGAAAGGTGATTGAAAGCCCTCCAGGGATATGAATTCTAGTCCATTGTCTTTTCTACTGTGGGAGTCATCTCTCAGGTCAGAACTGAACTTCAGACTTAAGCTATTCCACTCTGCTTGTGTCCTTGAGTCTGTCATGCTGCTGTTTTAGGGGAGGTCATCATGTCCATCTCCTTTCTGGTGTGAGTCATTAGTTGTGCCTATTTTCTTTTCCCAAGCAGGCCATCTGCTTGGATTATCCTTCTGCATCTGCCTTTCATCTGTTTGACTTGCAACTTTTTGGGATATTTTTGTTTTTTTCGTTACACCCACACGCCTACCTGCTCCAGTTGCTTTTTTGGAAAAAGAAACAAACCAAAAAACTGAAATAATTTTTCTGTGGTGAAATTGTGTGCCTTTTGATTTAGTAGTTATTTTTTATCAGAAGTTGTTTTGAGATCATAGAATTAGTTGTCATTACTACAGAATTAATACAGAATTATTTGACGTGCACAGAAAGGTGGAAATAAACTGAGATTTACTAGTGTGGCAGCTGTGCTGTTTATATGGCTTCTTGTTAGCCATCTTAATTCTGAACAAGCTCTTTACCTAGACAGGGAAGGCTTCCTGTGTATGCAGA
Organism: Calypte anna; assembly: GCF_003957555.1. NCBI lineage: Eukaryota > Metazoa > Chordata > Aves > Apodiformes > Trochilidae > Calypte > Calypte anna. Next base: position 71,761,670 of record NC_044246.1, read on the forward strand.
ATGATCTGGCTTGCTTGCTCTCAAAAGAAAGAAAAAACATGGTGAGGACCTGGGGCTGATTGTGATCTTTATGCATGGAATTTCTCAGGAAACAGCAAGCCTAACTCGGTTTTAAGGATTGTTTCAACTTTACCTCAAATCAACTAAACAAAGATTATTCATTTGGTAGCTTGTGAGCTTTCTGCCCCTTTCCTTGTGGTAAATGGGGTGATATTTAACAAGTCCAAATGCCTGGCCCAAGTATAAACTGGGGGAGGAGTGGCTGGAGAGCAGCCCTGCCACAGGGGAACTGGGGGTGCTGAGTGACAGCAAGGCTCAATGGGAGCCAGCAGCGGGCACTGGTAGCCAAAGGGGCAAACTGCATCGAACACGGCATCATCAGCTAGTCAAAAGAGGTGAATATCCTGCTGCATTTGGCATTGGTGTGGCCTCACCTTGAGTGCTGTGTGGGGTTCTGGGCCCTACAATTGAAGAAGGATGTGAAGAAAAGGAGGCTGAGAAGTGTCCTCCTGGCTCTCTCTACAGCTTCCTGAGAAGAAGTGGCGAGGGAGGTCCTTAGCTCTTCTCCTATGTATCCAGTGATAGGACAAGTGGAAATGGTTCAAAACCATGCCATGGGAGGTTCATGCTGGACTTCAGGATGCATTTCTTTACTGAGAGGGTGGTCAGACTTTGGAATGGGCTTCCTAAAAAGGTTCTTGATGCCTCAAGCCTCTTAGTATTTAAGAGGCATTTGAATAATGCCCTTAATAATATCCTTTAGCTTTTGTTGAGCCATGAATTGGTCAGGCAGTTGGACTAGATGATCACTGTAATGGAAACACTCTATTCTATGGAAATACTCTATTCTAGTCTTTCCTCTTCCATCCTGCAACTTTCCTAATATCACAAGAGTAATGTATTTTTGCTTTGTTACTTAGAAGTGGTTTCTGGGCACATACATACATGCACATTCAAAAGGATAGAATGTAGGAAGAGGTACAGCAACAGGGAAATAATCCTGTTTCTTGGATAAGCTTTTAGAAATTTGTTCAGCTTTAGCTAAATTTATTCTGTCGGCCACCCAATAAGTTTTATTAATATCAGACTCCAGACTATTCTCTTTAAATTTGTCAGAAGGCCAATGACATCATTCAGGCACAACAAAGTTTTTAAAGTTTATTATTAACAGTAGTAGTATGAAATGGAGAAAGTAAAATCCTCCACAGAATAAAATAACTTCTTCATAATTTACCTTATTCTGTTTGGAAATCACAAGCCACCACTTCTAAAATTCTCTGAAGAAGAGAAATGAGATTTTTTCATCCTAGAGCAGTCTGCTTCATGGGCTGCAGTAGAGCTCTACTTCCTGGGAGAGTCGGTGTCCTACCCTCAAATCCCTGGTGGAATGTTACGGCTCTGAAAATCTAGGCAGTCAAGAAAAGCTTGTGGAAAAATACTAGAAATTGGGCAAGTTTTATGTTAGTAATCTGCCACGCATATGAGTTTTAGGAAAGCTGGAATCAGAGCCTCTTGACAAAATGTTTTGGTTGTGGTGAATGTTCAGTTTTTAAAGGAATATTTTTTGTGGTTTAGGAGAAAGCCTCAGGTTCTTCGTGCACTGTACAAACATTGCAGTGTGTTCCCACCAAAGTTATCACTTATACAAAAGATGAGTAAAAAGAGACAAAGAGAAAAGAGAAATTAGAGACACAGAGGGGTGATGTGGTTTGCACCTGGTCAGGCTGAGGTCAGTCACAGAGTTAAGAATTGGATTTTTTGAATCCTGATCTAAATCAGCCTGTCTCACCCCCAGGAGATCACAGAGTCACTCAGTATGACTAAGCCATCAAAAACTTCACAGAAAAAATACCACCCAAACATTTCTTTGAGTTTCTCATATATCCTTGCTCACAGAAACAAGCATGTCAGCAACAGTACCCGAAGTATTTAAAGGATATTTTTATGGTTAGTTTCATGAAGAATGTGAGAATGCTCCAAAATTAATTTTTTTTCTAGTAGGGGTCATCACCCTGTTAATGTTCATGTGGTACACAGTCACTGCTGCTTTTAGTGCTGTAGCTGGTGGAAATGTACCTGAAGGAGACTTTGGTGTGTCTACCAAAGCATCCAGGAGACAGCCAGGAACCTCTGAAGGAGACTTTGTGTCTACCAAAGCATTCAGGAGACAGCAGTGAACCTCTGTGAAGATTTGCAACATGAAGTTCTCAACCAAAAGACAGCCGTGCACAACTGGATTTCGACATTGTGGTGTCAGTGGTTTTATTTATACTTGTGAACAAGAGAGGGATAGAATTTGTATTGTGCTGAATGACTATTTGCAGTTTTCTGGCCTAATTTTGGTCTAGACCAATTAATACTCTCCCAGAAAATTTGAGCAGTGTTCATGGATTAGGAGTCCACAGGCTTTTCTCAATAAGCAGTATAGAGGGGGAGGTAATTCAGCTGAATAGGCATGAGCTGTTGTTCTTTGGCACGTGCCCTGAGGTCTAGAGAATGGGTTCAGCTCCACTTTATGAGCTATATCTATGCCTTTAAATTTGGTGTATGTCCTATATCTTAAGGGGAGGGCTGAGTAAAATCGTTCCTTTCTTCTTTGCTTCTTTCTTGCAATCTTGTTCTATTCTTCTGTGATGCACGTAGGTTTAATCTGATTTTTCCCAGAGATAAATATCTTACAGGGCTTAAAAGAAGACCTGTGAAACTAAAAGACATACAAAAATAATCAGGGGAAATGTAGAAGCCTTACTAATATATGTAAAGCATACTAATCCACTAATCAACACTATTTAGTGTATCCTACTCTCGCTGTAAGGATTCAAGAACGCTTGTTGTCTCCTTTTCAAGTGCCTCATTTTAATTACTTCACATTCAGTAGAAAAAATTGTTCTTTCTGTCTGATTTGGTACCTGTACCAATTTGGAGAATATCTGTGAGAAAAAGAGCTAAAATATTTCCTTATGTTAAAACCAAAGTTCTGTGCAGTGGCTTGGCCTGTGCACAGAGGTGCTGTAGTCACTGAAGATTTTCATGCCTCTTGTGCTCCTTTCTCCTGGTGGTATCACCACACCACGCTAAGAGTGGCAAAATGCAGTGGGTGTCTGCACTTTGGGAAACTTCTTTAAGTCCAGTGTCTTAATGCAAACTTATGCACTGGTAGTTTAAGCACAGAAGTTGTGATATATGTCCAGATATATGGACCAGATGCATAAACAGATGGCATTATGTCACTTGTGATGTTGGGGATTGGTATCTGCAGATGGAAGGGTGGTGGGCAAAGCCAGGTCTTGGAAACTAACACAGTGGAATTATCTGTAACTCATTTCAGAGCTATGTACTTCAGTGTTTTGTCCACATAACTACTAATTCCCAGCAATATTGCTAACTAAGTAATGGTACTAGCACAGCAAATTCTGTTTGCAAGTGTTGTATGTGTTACAAATTTCATGGATCTCCTTTTCTTCTGTAAAGTGGATAAAGAACTTGCTGAACCCTAAAATAAATACTCTCTTTAGAGATAAGATTATATCAATTTATTAGTTTTGATGCTAACTCTTGTTATTTTGGAATGGAAAAATTGATATGTTTTGATGAAAATTAATTTCCAATCTTAACTCTGAATAAGCAGATGTTTTGTGGGATGTATTTATTTATTTATTCTTTTTTTAAGCTACTGTTCAGTGTGAAGACCCCATCAGGTATTCTAATACTCCTGTATCCATTCTTTCTTAAATTTTTCAAGTCTGAATTGTTGTGGGGTTTTTTTGGTTTTTGTGGTAGAGAGCTCTAAATAATCTACTAGCAGTTCAAAAGAACATACAGTATGTATACAGAAAAAATATTTTTTTGTGCACAGCCTATTGCCTTCTCTATAAAGAATTTATTTTGCAATGAGTAAGGGCCCGGAAGAAACTAATGTAAGTATTTTAGCAAGGGTTTGTATTTCTCTGATAAACAGCACTCCCCTTCTGTTTGTGATCACAGGATGAAAGCTCTCTAAGCTTGTATATGTACATTTTTACTGCTACATCATGTAGTGCGCTCTTAAGATTGAGATCTCATTCCCCAGGAAGCATTTCTGTCTAAGATTAATTGCCCTTTTAAAATCAGTGTTTGATGTATTCCTTTGGCTATATCCTGACTCACTTTAACCCTCTTTGACCTGACCCCACTGACTATTACCGCCATGGCTGAAGCAGAAATCCTTCAGCTTGATGTATGCAGTACAGACTTGAGCCTGTGGTTTTTCACATCGATGGATTCAATTAGCTGAGCTTTTTTACTGATCAGCTTGGCAGAGGTTGAAGAATTTGTCAGACATGGAACAAAAGTGTCCGTGCTTGGGGGTTAATTGCGTAGCTCATCTCCACGTTCATGTTTAGGTTGCCTGTGATTTTGCTTACTTTATTAAATATATGTATAATATAGTTGGTGGAAGTAGCACTTTTTAAAGGGCAAAACCAGTTTATTTTTCTCCATTTAATCGGGGAAATGTACAAAACGTGAAATCACGAAGCCTTTGATCCAGATACATCACTTATCACTTTTCAGGCAAATGTTTTTAGAATGTAATTGTGTCCAAATGTCCACTTTTGAATTTGATTTATTAAACTGGGCACGTAAACTAACAATTAGCATTATGGATTGATGCAAACAAGTAAACTTGCTGGTCTTTTTTTGTATTTACAATGATTTTTCAGCAACAGTAATCCTTTGTTTTGCCTTGCTAGGAATCATTCCTCATTTGATTAGCTGAAAAGTTCATTGTAAAAGATGGACGGCCATTTGAACTGAAGAATATTTACAGGCATGATGTGAATTATAGTAACTTAAAATGAACTAAAATAGAGGTTGAAAGTTCAAGAATGCCATTAGAAACCCTTAAAAGCGTATGAATGTGCATATACATAGGGAATATATGATATGATTGCATGAAGAATTTGCAATTTAATTGTTTGGCATAACAGTATTTTGAAAACAATGGCGTTATAAATAAGTTCTCACCAACTATTACCCACAAGAGGTCTTTTACAGCAAATTGCTTTGCTTTATACCAATCTCCATGGAGAGAAGTTTTCACCAAATGTTTGGGGTTTTTTTAGTTTTGTTGTTTTTCAAGAGCCAGACCTTCTACATTTAGCTCCCTAGCTAAATCCAGGGAGAGCCTTTATTTCTGAAGGTCAGTTATATTCAGTTCAGAGGGAAAGGAAACCTCAATTCTAATTAAGGGCATGAGTCATGAAGGGGTTAACTTATCACAGGTCAAGATGCCTTCTGTTTAAACAAGCTACACAACTCCTAAAAGAGATTTAGCTTTCTCTCAACAGTGGAAAGCATATCATGGATGGGTTGGGCTCAATTTGTCATGCATTCAAGTGCTTATCTTTTAATGCACACCTTGCCTGTTCCTTCTGTACATTAATGTATTGTGTGCTTGATTGTTACATGGAACAGCAGCATGATTTGCATGAACTTTCTAATTTTGTTTACATGTACACAGCCAAACTTAAAAGTATTGCACAAAATTGTTTTATAAGCTTCAATAGCTAACCCAGATCTTTTATAAAATAGGTTTACTGCTGGTTCAGGGTTGAGTCTAAGGCACTGATAGTCAAAAAGAAAGGATATAAGAATATTTCCTGGGAGTTTTGTTGTTTTTTGGTTTTTTTCCTGTCTGAAACTAGATGTTTGGTGGGAAGCATCTCAGGCTCTGTCAGTGTAAGATCTTCTAAAATGTTTTAACGACTAAAATGTTAGGTGTTTAAGAAAAGTATTTGAGGTTTCTGTCATAAATTACTTTGAGACCTATTACAAAAATCCCATTTAAAATCTTCTATTAAATACAGAAGAATAAATATTATAAAAAGAATCAGAAGTTAAGTAAAGCTGTGGTTTCCATCCTCTGTTTTTCCATTGAGCTGCAGCAACTCCTTTACAGAAGGAAAAATTCCCTTGGTTGTTTTAAATGGCATTACTGTCAGTGTTAACTGTTGTGGCCTGCATGGGGAGTTCTTAAATACAGTCTGCTCAGGCAGCCTGGCCTTTAACTAGTGTTTGAGTCCAAATTCACTTTACCTAAAATTTTTTTTCAATGAAATGGAAACAGGTTTTCTGCTTTGTTTACATGCTTTGTGGATGCCATGAGATTAGAAATGCAACCCAAGTTCTTATAAGCTTCTCCAAAGCATAATGAAATTTTGCTGCTGATGATTAGTTTATTCCACATTTTTTGTTATGTTTCCAAAATGTGACTGTCTAACCTGGGGATAGACTTGGGGTAGAAGATGACAGGAAACACTGAAAGAGGAAAAATTGAATGGAGAAGAAAATGACGAATGGGAATGTTGTCAGGTATTTGATTTTATTTCATTATTTAAAGATAGCTAATACAGATTTTAATGTTCCATATTCATTTACGTTCTTTTTGGGGGCAGAGAAAGCTAGGACTTTGCTGGAATCAAACCTAGGGCACCTAAGTATACTGAGAACTGTGACAAGAGAAACTTTCTTCCTCTCTTTTAAGTCGCAAATGTCTAAACTCAAGTAGGAGATGTTTATGCCATGAGAAGATCACGTAGAGATCAGCCAGCTGGCCTGTGTCAAAGCCATGTAAAGAAATACAGCAGTAATTAAAACTAAATCTGCAAATGCAGACTTCATGACAGCACTGCAGTGGAGGAATACTTGAGACAACTTGCTTGGAATAAGGCTTTTGTAGTCCTGTACTTTGCAAGCAGACTTCATTGAGGTTGGTATAGGCTTTGTTCTATCATAGCATTTTTGGACTAAGAAGCAGTAATTCTTGTGAGGAGCTCTGGTAAAATGACATCAAGGCACTGTAAGGACAAAGATGAGATGTAATATGAATGACAAAACACTCCAGGATGGAGAGACCTATGTTTGGAATTATTTTGCAGAAGAATAGTGGCTTGTTCTGACTGGGGTATTGCCCATGTATTTCTGTGTGCAAGTTTCTCACAAGAAATTGGCATCAGTGGCTTTCCCCAGGACTGGCAGGGTATGTAGGCAGGAAGGAAAAGTCACTCCTGTGTTTGCATGTCACACGTCAGCATTTAAATTTTTGAGGTCAGAGGAACCTGTGGCTGGGCTATTTTAGAATCAGCTGTGCAGAATTTTTTGTCTGTTCTTGCTGTGGGTCAGAGAATACTTTACAACATATCTTCCTGACTGTGATCCAATACATTATCTGTGTTTCTGATCAAACTGATAGTTATTCCAAACTAGGCAAGAGGAAGGGAATACGGATTTTGGTAGTTTCTGTGTAATTAAATTGAGGTGAAAAGTATATGAAGATTGATATGGAAAATGAGTCACTTCTAGCAATGGAACCTACTAATGAGGTGAGCACAGGGTGGTGCTCATCTTGCTTTGCAACAGGGTGGAATTCTCAGAAAATAAAGATAAGCCTGAGTTATAATGGCTGAAATAGGCTAGCGTGAAGCTTCTGAAAATTCCTACTAAGACTTTATTCACAAATTCTCTGTGACCTGAGTCACTTGGATCCTCACAAGTCTATGGGAGCAGACGGATCCACCCCAGGGTGATGAGGGAGCTGGCGGAAATGCTCTCCAAGACACTCTTCATCATTTACCAACAGTCCTGGATCACTGGGGAGGTCCCAGGATTGGAAGTTGGCAAATGTCACACCAATCCACAAAAAGGGATGAAAGGAGGACCCAGGAAGCTCAAGGCCTGTCAGCCTGACCTCAGTATCTGGCAGGGTTATGGAGCAGATCATCCAGGGGCAATCACACAGCACCTACAGGATGGACAGGTGATCAGACCCAGACAGCACGGGGTTAGGAAGGGCAGGTCCTGTCTGACCAACCTGATCTCCTTTTATGATCAGGTGACCCACCTGGTGGATGAGGGGAAGGCTGTGGATGTGGTCTACCTGGACTTCAGCAAAGCCTCTGACACCATCTCCCACAGCATTCTCCTGGAAAAGCTGTCAGCCCACAGCTTGGACAGGAGCACTCTGTGATGGGTTAGGAACCACAGAGAGTAGTGCTGAACGGGGCTGCATCCAGTTGGTGGCCACTCACCAGTGGGGTCCCCCAGGTATCAGTGCTGGGCCCAGTTCTGTTTAATATCTTCATTGATGATTTAGATGAGGGGATTGTGTCCACCTTTAGCAAATTCGCAGATGACACTAAGCTGGGGGGGAGTGTGGATCTGCTGGAAGGCAGGAGGGCTCTGCAGAGGGACCTGGACAGACTGGAGAGTTGGGCTGATTCCAACGGGATGAGGTTCAACACGGCCAAGTGCCGGGTCCTGCACTTTGGCCACAACAACCCCATGGGGAGCTCCAGGCTGGGCACAGAGTGGCTGAGAGCAGCCAGGCAGAAAGGGACCTGGGTGTCTGGATTGACAGGAAGCTGAACATGAGCCAGCAGTGTGCCCAGGTAGCCAAGAAGGCCAATGGCATCCTGGCCTGGATCAGGTACAGTGTGGCCAGCAGGTCCAGGGAAGTGATTCTGCCCCTGTACTCAGCGCTGGTGAGGCCACACCTCGAGTCCTGTGTCCAGTTCTGGGCCCCTCAGTTTAGGAAGGAGATTGAGGTCCTGGAGCAGGTCCAGAGAAGAGCAAGGAGGCTGTGAAGGGATCCAGCACAAGGCCTGTGAGGAAGGACTGAGGAGGCTGGGGGTGTTGAGGCTGGAGAAGAGGAGGCTCAGGGGAGACCTCATCACTCTCTACAACTCCCTGAGAGGAGGTGGGAGCCAGGGGGGTGTCGGTCTCTTCTCCCAAGTAGCTACCAGTAAGACAAGAGGGCATGGACTTAAGCTCTGCCAGGGGAGGTTTAGGCTGGATATTAGGAATAAATTCTTTACAGAGAGGGTGATCAGGCATTGGAATGGGCTGCCCAGGGAAGTAGTGGATTCTCCATCCCTGGAGGTTTTTAAAAAGAGACTCACGTGGCACTCAGTGCCATGGTCTGGTAACCACAGTGGTAGTGGATCAAGGGTTGGACTTGATGATCTCAGAGGTCCTTTCCAACCCAGATAATTCTGTGATTCTATGTCTTTGGTCAGTATGGTTGGTATTTTTCCATGACAGCCATGATTCAAGTTAGGTCATCTCTGGCAACTTTCAGGGTGGGCCTGTGTTCCAAGCAGGAGGGGTCTCGGGTACATTCTGCAGGCAGTAGAGTTCCAGGTACTGTTAAGGAGAGCCCTAAATCACTGTATTTGCATTTGGTCAAGGAACAGAATGTCTGGACTCATTGCTACGGTAGGTAAGGTCAGAAAGTGCCAGGGTCTATCAGCCTACTGCATTTGCTATGGAAAGAAGAATGGTTTAAGGCCCACTGCACTTGCAACTAAAACAAGAATAAAGTTGTCCAATCTTGATCTTGCAACATGGCAACAGGGGGTCTGCACCACCACATTTTCTCCTTGTGCTTTTTTCTATCCTTATCCAATATAGTCCTGCAGCCTTGTATCATGGACAAAGCGTATTGTTTGATCCAAGTTTGGAGCACAGGTTTCTGTTAACCTTTTTTAGGGCAGTAAACCCGATTTTGCTAAGTAGCTCTGCCCTGAATAAGAAGCTATTGTTTCTGTGTTGTCCATTTTAATGACTGCATGCAGGTTCTGGGACTTGCTGTGCAGAGGGCTTGCATACAGGGGTTTCTAATTGAAGCACTTCAGGGACTTTTTTTTCTAGATCCTCAATATCTTGTATTGTCTATCAGTGAAAGAATTTAAGCCAGCTAAATTGCCCTGCCAGGTGATTGCTAGAGGCCACTAAGGAATTTTAAGTGGTGGAAGGTGGTCTAGTCTGATTAGAGAAGCTGATCTTGTGTAGGTGGAAGAGGGACTATGTAGCTTTAGCATTTTGAACATTGTGGTGCTAATCTGAGTGAAAAATAGCTGAAATAAGTACCTTTGCCAGAAGTAACCTCTTGATATTCTGCTCATAGGCACTTGACTCTGTCTCAAAAATAATCTTTCCTTTTCCCTCCATCTTTTATTCTTCCTGTCTGAATAAGAAGACAGTTCAGTAGAAAAATGTATTTAGGTTTTATCAGAGGTATTTGTAACAATCTGAATTCATGCTGAATAATGCTAATTAATTTTTTTTCCTACTATTGAGTGGTTTACTTTGCAAGCAATAATACCCACAGCTGAAACAAACAAACAATAGCGTGATACTGTGACATTACACATCATCTCTGAAGACTACAGATTATTCTCTCTTTTCTTTCTTCCTGTCTCACTGATTCTTGAACACTGAGGGGTTGTAGAGGAAGCAGTGAGAGTATTCTCCTTAAGGAAGGGAGAGTAGACTCAAGCTGTCTTAGGTTGAGGAGAGCTTTGAGCCACTGTCTGAGGGACTGTTGGGATGCAGCAGCCATTATCTTTTGCTTCCTTCCAGCAGATGCCTATCTACAAAAGGAAGTCTTTTGCCAAGACTTTCTTGGGCTGGTTGCCTGATGATACAGAAGCAGACCTCTTCTTAAACCCTTCACTTCTGAGCTGCCTATTTCTCTCAATTTCTTGCACAGAGTTGGAAAACCCTTCTGAATTTACATGGTAATATTTATTAGCCTGGGTCAGGTTCCTACATCAAGTGTGGCAGCCTTTGAGCTAGTGTCTATATTAAATGATCTGAAATGTCTCAAAAATATCTTCATTCCCAACATATAAGCACAGTTATTTTGCTTTCTAGAGATGTTTTACCTAAAGACTATGTGGTCTGTGCTTATCACTTGGCCTCTAGTGACTTGAGGGGGCTGGGGAGCTTACCTTCTTTATTCATAGATTTCCAAAAGGAAAGCAGAAAAAAAATTATCATGTAATTCTGGAACAACCAGTCTGATAGATGACTTAATTGGTTTTGAGGCTTTTTTATTTTCTTTTTTCTTTTTTTTCTTTCCTTTTTTCTTTTTTTTTTTCTTTCCTTTTTTCTTTTTTTTTTCTTTCCTTCTTTCTTTTTTTTCTTTCCTTCTTTCTTTCCTTCTTTCTTTCCTTCTTTCTTTCCTTCTTTCTTTCCTTCTTTCCTTCCTTCTTTCCTTCCTTCTTTCCTTCCTTCTTTCTTTCCTTCTTTCTTTCCTTCTTTCTTTCCTTCTTTCTTTCCTTCTTTCTTTCCTTCTTTCTTTCCTTCTTTCTTTCCTTCTTTCTTTCCTTCTTTCTTTCCTTCTTTCTTTCCTTCTTTCTTTCCTTCTTTCTTTCCTTCTTTCTTCCTTTTTCTTCCCTTTTTCTTCCCTTTTTTCTTTCTTTCCTTTTTTCTTTTATTTTGGGTTTTTTTTGTTTTTTGGGTTGTTTTGTTTTTGTTTTTGTTTTGTTTTTTAGTTTTTTGTGGGGTTTTTTTGTTTTTTGTTTTTTTGTTGTTGTTGTTTTTTTGTAAATGCCAAAGGAGTATTTTTTTGTGCATCACTTCAGAAATGTAAAAATACTCTGATTTTAAGTAAATGATTACTATGTAAACACATTATAAAAACCTTCTATGAAATGTGTTGCTATACCTCTGTTTTCTTGATATTTCTGCTTTTGTCTTCTTTATGAGATTACTTTGCAACAAAATAAAAGAAACTATATGTAGGTCATGTGATAGCTAACATGTAAATCAGTTCTGTCATATATTTCAAAGGAAAAAAAAAAGTCAATGAGATGACTGGAATTTCAAACTTCTTGTTTTGAGGAAACAAAATTACTTGGTTTTTTATTACATTTTTTAATATTGTAAAATTTGTGGTTTTATAGGCCTGGCCCAATAACATAGAATGGCATTATTCTTCTTTATAATTAAGTCATTTTAATCTTAGACCACTCATTTACGTATACGTTGTGTTTAACAACTTGAACACTGTTACAGAGATATTTTGTCAGTCTGAAAAAGCTTTTTGTTGTCATAGGATGTCAGATGGGGGGGGGAAGTAGAGGACAGCACTTGGTATATCAAGATGCATACGGAATAAGATGCAAATAAGAGTACAGACAGTAATGATAGGAAAAATATTATGTAAATCTGTTGTATCTATTGGATACAAATTACGAAGCTGTTGAGAAAACAATAATATTTTCCAGTATTTATTTCAGTCTGTTTGCTGTAGTTAACTTTTTGCCACATCAAGTGGAGGAGCCATCTATAGGAGACTCTGCATGTGATTAAAAACGGGGAAATTGTTGAAAACATGGAAGTTGAGGAAAGTTTGGGTAAATGTGACTTAAGTGAGAGTTTATCTCCCTTAGAGGGACCCTAGAGGGAAGAATGCCAAAGTAAAAACAATGGATTTTGTGAAACAAGGCTGTGGTAAATACAAAAATTGGTAGATAAGATCTCTTCAGTCAAGCCTCAAGGGGAAAAGGAATTAAGGAGAAGTGATGCATTGTCAGAGATAATACTAAAGTACAAACAATGCTAATGCAGAGATTAAGACTTTAATTAAACTGTAAATTCCCCATTGACCTAGGAGACTTTCTCAGTTTATTGTGGAAGAGAAGAAAAGATTTGTATGAGAAAGGGACAAAGTTGGGTAGGGAGCAGGGCATGGGGACATTCAGATTAACTGCATTTCATTTCTTAAGGAATGAAAGGAAGAGGCATCAAGTTGGTAAGTGCACGCACACACATCCAAGAATGTTCAGTCAGAGCCAAATAAAGTGTTTATCATTTATAAACCTTTCCATCAGTAACAAGAAAATGGTACTGAGGTTCTAAAGCTTTTAATCTAATTATTGTGCAAGTTTTTCCTGAGAAGAGTGAGTTATGTGTAGGTGGCTAGCATAGTACTAATGATGAAACAGCATTCTGTCATCTGCCTGTGTATGCAGATTAGTTGTTTCTGAAAATTAAATAATATTGTGAAATGTAAATAAATGTCACCAACTGTGTGGCAATTTCTGGAATACCCTAGATAGATTTTTAATTAGAAAGTTTTCAATAAATGTATTTGGGAGTTACTTTATTATAAAAAACATTTAAATGTTCCCTCACTTCTTAGTGTAAATACTAAGTTTCTGACACTTTTCTTTACCAGCCAGTTTGTTAAGAGTATAATGTTTCAGCCCAGTAAATATCAGCTTTGGTTGGAAATACTAGATTCTATTTTTAAATGACGTGCTGCATCTTCTCACCTGGCTGCAATAAAACCAGAAACCAGCAATTGTTTATGGCTAATTTAGTGAAATATTGTGTGTACTGGGCCAATTAGAGAATCAAGCTTTATATATTTAATTAAGAATTTGCAAAGAATACTATATGCAGATCAAATGCAACTAATGTATGTTTTATTGTTGGCAAGCATAACTGTCTACTTTTGCAGCAATAATTAGTACTACCATCAAGTCACCAGGATATTCCAGGATGATTCTTCATAGTGTAATTTAACCTGTGCTGGCATGGATACTTGGTTATAACACAAACTTCTTCAGGCAGCTGTCAAATCATTTTGGTTACCAAACAAATAAGATTTTATCGGTGTTATAAAACAGGAATTATGCTACAACTGGGCTAGCTGGAAGAGTGAGCCAGAGCTGGTGCCTTCACATTTAAATTCTGCACTCTTCTGTGCCACTCTTGAGGAACAGAGTGGTTTGTTCTGTAATACAGAGACTGAAGAGGGGCATAAAATGTCAGAGGAGGCAGTGATATTTCTGAGTGCTGAATATGGGTTTCACTGTGGTAGGTCCATGTGAGACTGCCAGAGTATAGTAGAAGAAAATGGACTACTTTTTTTTCCCCCTAGCCATTATTTGGGGCATATTTCAGATTCTTTTCTCATTGCAAGGCCCTGAAATAAATTTTCTTTTTTTTTTTTTTATTTTATTTAAGATCATTTAATGACAGTTATGTCAGTTGCTTTAGCTGGTTCCCATCATTTGAATCAAAGGATCAAAGTATTTGCATCCTCTGGGACAAGTATAAATAAAAAGAATTGAAATATTCTTAGAAAATAATCTGGTCATACTGGGAATCATTTGCTAACTTAGCTTTTCCAAGAGATGAAACTAAGTGAGAAAAAGCTGGTGCCGACACAACCTTCTGAGTAAGTCTGAAATATCGCTAGAGACTTAAATAAATTATTCTTAGGAAAACAAAACTACTTCAGAAATATTAGATGTATTATGTGTGGCACATTACGTGCAGTCTGGCTCTTTCAGGAGATCACAGTATTAAGAATATGAGCTTATAAGTATGTTTTAGGAAGCTCAACATCTTAAGCAGGATCTGTATAAAATTCATGTGGCTTCTAGCCAGGTGAAGTGGATATGCCTTGAATGTGTTGACATCAAGCTGTTGATCACTGTAGGAAATAAAACCTGGCAACTACTAAAGAAGAGTGGCACTTTCATTAAGTTTCATTTTAACCCAGTTTTTTCTTGGAATTAATTTTAACTCAAAGTTTCTTTTTTAGACGATAGAAATCTCAGCTTTCTCCATACCAGTATTTCCTGCTTGTCATTCTGTTAAATGTTAAACCCTGTAACACCAATTAAATCTACCGTAAATTAAGTGTAAGTAAATGTTTAATCTTTCTGTGAACTTTGTATGGTTTCTCTAGTGGTTTGTCTTTTTCTTTGAATTAGATGGAGAGCAGAAGACTCAAGTGATGATTCATGGAATTGAGCCAATGCTGGAAACACCCCTACAGTGGCTAAGTGAACATATGAGCTATCCAGATAATTTTCTCCACATCAGTGTCATTCCCCGACCTACTGATTGAAACTCGGCCCTCTTGGTACGAGGATCATTCTCAAAGCTGGAATTATAAGGGCATGTCAACTCCTTGCTTCTGTCAGTCTTGACAGAGGCAGCCTGGCCAGAAAACAACAACAACAACAACAACAACAACAACAACAAGAAACAAAAGCAAGAAGTCCTCACTGCTGCAAGCCAAACAGGAAGAGAGATCCTATCATCAGATAAGGGCGATTGGGCTGATCTTACTTTGCATCACCGCTGCTTTTCTTCACCGCTCTAATTGAATCAGTTGCAATATGAAAGAATTTACAGGACCTCTGCAAGTCTGCTGTTTTCTTGTAAAATATAATGAAGCTGAAACTGTCAGCCGAAGAGCGAATGGAAATATGCCACTTGATTGTATTTCTGATTAACAAATAAACAGGGCTGTTTCCTAAAGCGGTCGTGTTTCAACTTCGAGAGTGGAAACATCGGTTTAATTTTCTAGAAAGTTAGACACTGAGAGATTCAGTTACCAATAGCTTTTTGTAAAAGATCACATTACTGTAAACCCATCTTTCCTTAATGAGAACTTCATGTTTACAGTATGTGTATTGGTATGCAAATGATCTTTTAACTTTGATAACAAGCAGCGAGAGATTTAAAAGTAAACGCGTGAGCATGTTTTGTCATTTAAAAACATGCACAGCTTAATAATTACAAATACTTTTGATTTGTGTTCTGTCACTGAATACTCCAGTATGTTTATTATTCAAACCAGTTTTCATAGACTAGCAGTGATGTAGGGTAATTTGTTTCAGGATTTGTCATGGCATTTCTTTGTGCTCATTTAAATTTTTTTTCTGTAAGAATATTTTCTTAATTTAGTTTTAAAAATTTTACAAAAAAAAAAAAAAAAGTAAACGGATGTTGCAAATTATTGTAGCCCGTTGTTTATTCCCATAGACTAGAAGACAGTTAAATCATAGAATGATGAATAGATGCATTGCTTTTTAATAATTCTGCATTTTGGAAAGCTGAGGCTTTTCCAAGCTAATACTTCCTTACATCTGAGTTGAGTTTTCTACTGTGGTCCCTGAGCAATCAATCTGACATTTGGAAGCTTCTAATCTCATTGCACGGATTTTTCCTTAGTTTAGCAGGCATATTTTTAGGTTATTGGATCTCTTTGGTTTCTAGATGTTTGTTACCATTGCAGCTGCTACTAAGAATCTACCAATTTTTTTTTGTTTTGCTGAATTCATCAAGCTATGTGCAATATTGCTTTGTCTGCAGTTTGTGGCACAAGACTGTGTTTATAGTAGACATATTATCAAGTATGCCAAATATTATCAAGTATAAAGAATGCATGACATTCTTCTTCCAGAAATAGTCACTGCTGAAGTTTCTACTCTAAGTCATAGCTTGCAAGTATCCCTGTCACTCCCAGTGCTATTCCCATTTGTTCCCATGCTCACTTTATGGTAGGAATACCTACCTGTATCTGCAAAAAAAGAAAACTAAAATCAATCAATCAAACAAAAACCTCTTCAAGAAGAAAAGGGAAAGCATCTCATTGGGTGAGAATAAAATTGAGGCTAAAAAAAGCCATAAAGGCACAAAAAGGTGGTAGACAGTGTGTAAGTGTTAAATTAGGAAATAGCACTAAGCAAATGGAAGGGAAAAGGGGGAAAAGGTAATAGTGAAATTAACTTGTACTGTATTTTGCGGGTCATGAAGAATTTTTAAAACAAAACAAACCATCCTGATCTCTGTTTATGCAGAATTGAAATACAATATTCTTACAGTGGGATGATTTGGTTGAGATATTCTAATTTCCAGTTCTGTTTGGAATGTTTCTTACAGCGCCGGATTGGCATTTATAAACTTTCTTAGGCAGACACATCTAAATATTCTGGAGAATTTCAAACTCTTGCCAATGGATAAAGCAAATATTTTGTAGTCTTCATCCTTAAAGAAAAAAGTCTTTTGTAGGGATAATTCTTCCATTAGTCAGGGTAAGAGGCAGTACATTTGAAAACTGTAAAGATTCTGTTTCCTTTGGCTTAAGGTAAGCTGGGGTAAGTCACTGGCTATTTTAATATATTCTGCACCAGCATTTTAAGTACACAGCTCTCTTCTTGTGGCCCATACTTGCTAGTAAATCCAACTTTTAAGGCCTAGCATGGAACAAAGATATAGCTTGGCTTTAAAATATACTCCTAACTATTTAAATTTTATTAAAAAATAAAACAAAGTTTGAGTCTGTCTTTATTTCTAACTAAATAAAGATCTTTGTCATGGAGTGACAAAAACATTTAATTAATAGTAAGTATGAGCTTCTTAAAGAGCTGGTTGGATGATGGATCTAAACAAAAACTCATCATCAAAAAAAGGAAGTGGCGTCTTTGCTTTACCTGGTTTAAATCATGTTTTTGTAGTTTCTTTTACTTGCTGTCTGAATAGCAATAGTAACTGAAGATGCATTGGGGCTTAATTAAATACTTTTCTTCACTTTGAAATGCTGTAACTTCTGGGAAAATAGATTTTGCCTAAACTGGTCAGAATGTAACACAGTGATCACTGAATTAATTTCAGTGCTAAGAAGTGTCAGATACATGGAGCACACTGCTCTGCATTTAGATTCTAATATGAATTTGGTGAGCAAGTAATGTTTAAGTTTATAGTTTAAAAAAGAGCTAAACACAATTTGTTGCTGTCTTCACTGTATTTCATGGATTTTAAAAATGGCTACCTCTGTGTTTGGTGAAGAAAGTGAATTACCTGTGATTTAGAATAGAATCATAGAACTGGCTGGGTTGGAAGGGACCTCAGAGATCATTGAGTCCAACCCTTGAACCACTGTTGCGGTTGCTAGACCATGGCACTGAGTGCCACATCCAGTCTCTTTTTAAATATCTCCAGGGATGGAGAATCCACTACTTCCCTGGGCAGCCCATTCCAATGCCTGATCACTCTCTCCGTAAAGAAATTCTTTCTAATATCCAACCTAAACTTCCCCTGGCACAACTTAAGACCATGCCCTCTTGTCTTGCTGAGAGTTGCCTGGGAAAAGAGACCAACCCCCACCTGGCTACACCCTCCTTTCAGGGAGTTGTAGAGAGTGATGAGGTCTCCCCTGAGCCTCCTCTTCTTTAGGCTGAACAGTCCCAGCTCCCTCAGCCTCTCCTCATAGGATCTGTGCTCGAGTCCCTTCACCAGCCTGGTTGCCCTCCTTTGGACCTGCTCCAGGACCTCGATATCCTTCCTGAACTGGGGGGCCCAGAACTGGACACTGCTTTGATACTGCTGTCTGTCATTGGAACCACCTGACAGCACACAAGGCAATGCCTTTTCATTAGGAGCTAGAAGTTCTTTTAGTTTTAAATGGATTTCTATTGATTCTTTGGGGAAAAAAAAGTAGGAGCATTCTAAATAAAATACCTTGATATTGGTAGAAATGTTGGATGACATTGCCACCATTGTGAAGAATGTGAACTTGACATCTGAAAAACTGGAGAATGGGAAAAGATGTTGAACTGATTATACAGAGTGGGCACAGGGCCTAAGGAGGAGGATTTCTGCTGGAAAATCAGTAGAGCTCATAGAATGGTGTGTTATGCTGCTAAAGAACCTATAACCTAGGAAGAAGAACCCTAGGATCTTCTTAGGTAAAGAAAACTCAGAGGATGGGGGGGTGATTTGTTTGCAGGGGCAGCAATTCTCAAATAGAATGGTGGGTGGGAGGGTTCTGAACACCCCAGTGCAGAAAAGAGAGATTTGTGATGATGCAGGGCCTGTGCTGTTCTAGTGGAAGAAACACAAGCACTTCAGGGAATACGTATTGGTGTGACTGGGAAATCTTGCAAGAATGTGAAGAAATACTAAATATTAAGGACGGATCTGTCAGAGGAACACGCAGTACGAACTAGCCATTAATAAGCATACTGAAAGACAACTACTCAGCTACTTCAAACCAAGTTACTTCTCCAGTGAAAGTTTTGGGAGCTGTGGAAGCAGCCAGTGCAAAGGTTCAGTTATCAAAAGGATGGGAGCTGGTTGCCTGCCATAGCAGTCATTGGGCTAAGTGACTTGGAAAGTCCTTTCAGTTCTGTGTTCCTGTGCGTTTTGCTCTGCCAGCCAGATACCATCATCTGATCTATATTCTTGATCATCACTACTGGTATTATTTATGTCCTGCATAATAATTGCTACCTTTTTTTTTTCTTTTAATTTTCTGAAGATGACAAATGATACCTGAGTGATACCTCCCTGTTTACAGCACTGACAATAGCGGATGTTTTTGTCAGTTTTGATACTTAGGAAGATCTGCACTTGGGTTGTACAAGAGTATTAGCATGCTCTTAGAAGTCTCCTAGGGCAAAAAAATTAGTGTTGACTTTAGAGAATGTCTTAAGCAAATTTCACAGCTTTCCAGTAATATCTACAAATCAAGGGACTGGACAAGAGAAGCATAGATTAATCCCCATCATGGGTACTTTCCAAATTGAACATTTTTACATGTAATGATTTTAAACTCCCTGGAGATGTTAAGTTTGCTTGCAAGCTTAGTGGTAGTTTACACAATGTATATCTTCATATGCTACCATATGTAGATATTAAAGCTGATTATATACTTGTATAAATCTAATATTGATACTGATTATCAAATCATGCCAGAAAGGGAACTGTGTTAGTAATTGTGCAGTCTCTCTTGTTCTGGTGCTGCAAATGGATAAAATGTGGAGATAAAATGTGTCTCTCTGACAAGTACTGCTGCGTTTTCCAACTTCTGCCTTCCAGCAAAACCAAAATTACTCTGTCTTACTTAGAAAATAACAGTATTTTCTTGTCAGGGGCAAAGTGTGTTTCAGGGGAAAATATTTACCCCCCAAAAAAAAATTCTGAGTCAAAATTTATAGCTGAATTAGAGTAATAAGGCTTTTGGAAAGTTACATTAGCCATTGATTTTAGCACTCCTTGTTTATTTGGATAAGAAAGAGATTACTGAAGGTTTTTTTTTTCTTTCCTTAGGATAAGAAAGGTTATGCACAGAGGTACTTAAAATAATCATATAACATACAGAATGGATTTCTGAATTGATAACGAGTAGGTGTCTATTTTGTGTTAAAATTTCTGGTTTTGAGACAGGGATGGTGACATTTAAAAATGTCACGCTGAACTTGAGTAATATCTCTTAAGAGAGGTAAAAAGATGTGAAGTTTCAAATGCTCAGAAGTAGATTTCATATTCCTGTACTTTCAAGTTATACTATCAAATTAGCTTGTGAAAGAAGAGTTTAAAAAGAGAGATGCTTTCTTTCCTTCCTTTGCCTTTCATGTCCCCACGATTCAAGTAATTAAGTTCTTTTAACTATGAAATTAAACACCAGTTGCTCTAAATAGATTAAAGAACACAAAAGAATGCAAAACTTCTTTCAAACAAAGTTTTGCAAACAGGTACATGAAGAGTTTTGTGTGTTGCAGGTAAAATTACTAGCAATTATATGAAGTTTAAAGGTATGGCTTTCTGCGTGGTTGTAATAGTATTTATACGGATAAAAGATATTTTGGGTGGAAAGAGAGGCAGTGAAACAGTGTTAGGGTTGGAGGAACTTTACTGCACTTGAAACTGCCAAAATGCGTCAGATTTTAAAGTAGCGCTTTCCACTGAAGATGTTTAAAGCCTTAATTCTTGCATCATTTCACTAATATAGGTCAACAGACACAGTAAAATGAAGATGCTGTGGGAACAAGTGTAGGTACTAAAACACATATTCTCATTTTAGCATTCACAGTAGTTGTGGGTATTGTACAGTGGAAATGATAAAGCTGATAGGTGATAGAGTTTGCAGCTGCCAGGATTTGGAGGATCACTTGCTAGACTTCATCAAGTGCATTTTGCAAGTTCACATGCATATCTTTAGAGCTGCTACAAGTTGGTCCTCTTTCAAAGAAAACTGGACTGTGGTAGGGGAAAAAAATAACCAGTGGTGTTGTTCACTAAACCTCTCCCTTTGGGGGTTGCACTACAGTGAAAGACATGAGGGGGGAGAACACGCGTGAAAGGTGGGGATGTCTTATCTCACAGATACGTAGTTAATTTATCCTATATTGAGATTTTGTTGCTTAGGGTCAGTAGTGTCCCAACTGCCATAAAAACAAACAAACAAACAAACCCAAAAAACAAAAAATAACCCCCCCCCCAAAAAAACGCAATTCTTTAAGCTAGACAGAAGCACTCATGAATATTTTCATGGCTACAAAACTGAAGATCAGGATGGAAACTGTCTGGCTGAAACTTGCACCTTGCATGTGCTTTTAGCTGTAATTAAAACAATCTGCACTTCAGAGGTATGATTTCCATCGGTCATATGTACACACACCCTCACAGGCTTTTTTCCATGTTTTAAAGTTAGTGAAATATTCCGGTCTCCATTTTAAAGCTTATCCGAGTCTGTACCAGGCAAATGGGAGACAGAGGCCAGGCTGTGGGAGTGGCCCCGAGCCCTGAGGTGTAAGTGTGACCCAGGAAGGCTTGCACAGTTCACTATTTCCACTGTGACAGTTTTATCATACGAGTTCTGTCCTTTACTTGCAAACTCTTCTTTAATTTGCAGCCTCTCCTTATGTAGCCGATCCCTGACCTCAGCTGACTGGAGATGAGGCTGAACCTGCCCCTCAGCCACCAGCGCCTGTCTCTCCCCCTGGGTTTGGTGAGCATGACTGAAACCCCAGTTTCTGGAGTCCTCCTCCAGGACCCTTCTTGCACATCTTCTCCTTCATCATCTGAGGTGTGAGTTGGTGTCTGCTGGCTGTAACCACAAACTGGGTAGCCCTGTAGGAAAACAGTGAGAGACTGCGCGGAGGATGGGAGACGGGAAGCGAGAAATGTTAAAAAACAGTGAAGGTGGGGCCCGAGCAAAAAATACTTGGTGGGGAGTGAAATGACAGAGCTGGATTCTAGATCTCACCCAGGTTTCTCATTCACTCATCATCTTACAGCTCCCACTGAGTGCTTTCCTTTCTGTCCTTTCCGTGAACGTGGTGTACTGGCTCTCATCTGCAAAGCAAATCATCTGACGCCCCTGGTGTCACCATCCCACTGTGGCTGCCTTCTCCTTGGAGCAAGCAGTAAACCAAAGAGGGTGTATTTAACTTTTCTGTGTTGCCGTCTTGCTTAAGAAGGTCTTTATTTAGAAAAATCTGTTCTAGAGCTTCCTCCTTTGCGAGCAGATGCAAGGCCTGGACCTTCTTTAACTGCAAGGAATTGGGAGATCCTGCACAAAATGGAGACACGGTTTGCACAAGTGCCTCTTCTTCCTCTTTAATATGCTGTGTTGTGGAAAACTGAATCGTCAGCATTGCCTTTTAATTCTGGGAGTGGATGGTGGAGTTGTTCAAGGATCTTTTTGTCATGAAAATTACTGTCTCATGGGTTGTGAAGTTTTACTTTTTACTCTTCAAATTAATGTTTCATAGAGAACAGCAGAGTACGTTTTCAACTTGTGTAACAAATACCAAACCCAGTTTTGGTCACAAGTCTTTTCTGTTTCATTTTCCAGTCAGAACAAGATTCCATTGTATTAGGTTTAGTTGTAGCAAAATATGTAGATACTCATAATCTGTATATGCTGTAGAAAGAGGATGTGTCAGTTTTAATCATCATAATTTCTGCACTTTCCACCTTTGATAGGAAGGCACATGAAGGTAGAAGGCAGAAGAATTTCTACCTTTCTGCAGAAAGATGCTTTTGTTAAATAACCCAGGCAGTTTCTCTGCCAGTTTGGAGGATCTGCTCCCTCCTGCAAACAGTCCAAATTTGCTTTATTGTACATAAATTTACACTTGAGTAAATCACTGGAACAATAGCCATAATGGTAATTAAAAAAAAAATCAGCTTGATTTATTGCTCAGATGTCTTTCCCTAAGAAATCATAATATGAGTTTTTAGTTAAATTAGTTATGACCTACTTCTGGCTATGCATTCCATTATTTCAGTGGTAAGAGGGCACAATCCTAATGGGTGAGCTTACAATTTCCTTGAAATATATTGTGTGTTTTTAATTAATATGCCAATAAGAGGAACTATGAGGTCTTTGTTTTATCTCTTAATGAAACTTGAATGTATTCAAGGGTTCTGCTGCAATTGGCTTCCTCAGGGAGGTGCAGCAGGAGTTGTATCCTCTGTGGCCTCCATGAATCATGTTGAACTTGGTGTCCTTTGAGTGTATGGGGTGAAATATTTTAGTTCTTTGAGGCATACCTACTTGCATTCCACCCTTCTTCCTTCCTCAAGCTATTTGCCACAGCTTTTGATAATGCAGTCCTTCATTTTTCTTGTTGTGTGCATTGAATGATGAAGCAGGTGAACTATAGCTCCTGGGCATAAAGATTAATTCTTCAGGTACCATTTCAGGGGGTTCTGAAATTTAGGTCTTTCAAGGTTTTGAGCCACACCTCTAACAGAGACTTGATTTGGAGTAACCATGCAAGCTCCCGGCAAGATAACACAAGGTGTAAATTAAATTCTTTTAAAATTTGCATTCAAGTAAAACAAAGTGTCCACAAAGCCTCATACCTGCCTTTGTTCACAGTTGTTTTGCTGTGTCTGTGTAATCAGCTTTATGTATCCTTCCCAAAAGCAAACCTGACTGTGATGGTGTATTGCATAGGAAGAGACTGATTGCACAATTCCCTTCCCCCTGCCTGCACCCAAGTCAATCCTTGCTTGTGTCACTGCAGACAATTAACAGTTCTTCAAAACCACATGCAGCTCCTATTCAAAAACAGTTTGATAGTATCAGGAGGATTGAGAATTCAAGCAAAAAAAAATTTTTTTAAAGGGAGTTTATTTGTCAGCACTAGATGCTGGAATTACCAGAGGCATTGAGTGTGCAGCATCAGCAAGTAGATCTTCACTGCAAGGAGTTGTCTGGATAGGATAAAAACACATTCTTCATCTTTAGTATAATATATGCTTGAAATGAACTGTAATATATTTAGTTGTTCTGCTTTGGTCCTAATGAGTAGTGAGGCACTATGCTGAAATAGATGTGGATACCATTGATAAAGGAGAAGATCCTTAACACCATAACATATGTGCATGTGTCTCAGCTGCCACATAATCAACAAGGGCATGAGCTTTTCTGAGCTGTCCAGAGATAGGGAACTTTTACCAGCTGTTGTCCCAGGGTAAACAGATTGCTCATCTCTCTCTCTCTCTCTCTCTCTCTCTCTGGCATTGGCTGGGGGCAGAGAACATGGGGATGAATAATTACTTTGGATTTGCTGGATGCTCTGTAGCCACATGTGGGTTTTGACCTGATAGTAATGAATCTGAGTGTTCACCTACCTGAAGCGTTTCTTACGAGTGATTTTATTACTTATATCAAACTGGGATTCCAGGCATTTGAAATAACCTTAGTCATTTCTTTGACTAGCATTGGTGCCAATTATTTGTAGCAGATCAATGGCTGGGGCATTTATTTTGTTTTACTTTGCAATGAGATTGGATTAAATGTGAATGGTGTGGCTGGAAATTTCTTAAGAAATATCTGAGGGTTTTTTGCAATGGCAAATTGGATAAAGATGATATTGGATAAAGAGATATTGATGATGCTTGGGCTGTCTTTCTGCTGTGTGTCTTGGTGGGTTGTTTTTTGCGTGGGGTGCTGAGGTATTCCTCTGCCATTCAGTTCGTGTAGTAAGGGTGTTAAGCTGGAGAAAGAATTTTCTTTGCCAAAATAAGGGCTGACCTAAACCTGAGCCTGGTTCTTTTGAATTCTCTTACTAATACACTCGCTGAGCACAGCTGTGTTGTTTGTTCAGCACAGTCTGCAGCTTTATCTTGATTCATTGCATTAAAAAACCCTACCTCAACAAATCATAGAATCATAGAATTGGCTGGGTTGGAAGGGACCTCAGAGATCATCAAGTCCAACCCTTGAACCACCATTGCAGTTGCTAGACCATGGCACTGAGTGCCACATCCAGTCTCTTTTTAAATATCTCCAGGGATGGAGAATCCACTACTTCCCTGGGCAGCCCATTCCAATGCCTGATCACTCTCTCCGTAAAGAAATTCTTTCTAATATCTAACCTAAACTTCCCCTGGCACAACTTAAGACCATGCCCTCTTGTCTTGTTGAAAGTCATCTGGGAAAAGAGACCAACCCCCACCTGGCTACACCCTCCTTTCAGGGAGTTGTAGAGAGTGATGAGGTCTCCTCTGAGCCGCCTCTTCTTTAGGCTGAACAGTCCCAGCTCTCTCAGCCTCTCCTCATAGGGTCTGTGCTCGAGTCCCTTCACCAGCCTGGTTGCCCTCCTTTGGACCTGCTCCAGGACCTCGATATCCTTCCTGAACTGGGGGGCCCAGAACTGGATACAGGACTCGAGGTGTGGCCTCACCAGCACTGAGTACAGGGTCAGATGAAGAACAGTCTAAAAATTTTTAAAACTAGAGACAGAAACCAAGAGCTAGGAGGAGCTAGCAGCATCTGACATGATGTACCAGAAAGAGAGGGGCTCTGCACTTTTCATTACTTTGCAAACTTCTGGGTACAGCAGAAGAGAAAGGTTTCTCAGTGAGTTCTCTGGTGTTCAGATAGGGAAGATAACCAGGGTTCTTACTGCTGCTTACGTTAATGTCAGTCCCTTCCACTTAGCAAGCATAATGAAGTCTGTCCTTCCTCTGCAGGGAAGTGGAAATTTGGCTTCCAGGAGAGCTGTTACTTCAGTTTTACCAGGAGAAAAAACTGGTAGAAGTTTGGGAATAAAAGATAATATTTAGAAGGTTGCTTATGGCAGAAGGTCCTTCTCAAAGCCAAGTTTAATCCTGCTGTGGAGCAGGCAGAGGTCAGGAGTGCAGTTGCATTGAACCCTCTGCTGATGCATTGAGCAAGACTGGCAGTTAATATCTTGGTGGTGGTTTTGAGCTCAGAAGGGACAGGTGCTATGATGTTTTGCAGTGCTAAGTTTAAAGGGTGTGTGATACTGAATTCAGAATATGGCACATCTTGTTTAGTAAAGGATGCACAGCCCCTAGGGTTTCTTTATGGGAGGACTCTTTCCTAGCGTTGTTCTCCATTAACATGAGAAGTATTGTTTCAATTATCTCCACTGATGCTCCTCTGAAACTGCTCAGTGGGTAATATTCATGAACGTGGTATGGAAATGGTTGCACCAGCAGGTACAGTATCTGTTCATCTTATTTGCTTGCAAATGTTCCAGGCAATCATGTATGACACCTTCCTCCAAATGAGGTAATTCCCACTTGGAGCTCAGGCCTCTAAAGAAGAAAACTTTTATATTGTAACATTAAAGGGAGACACTTTGTTTTAATCACTTGCCAAAACAGATGAAAACAATTATTAATTAATAGGAAACATTGACTTTTAACTTTTCAAGCTCTCCAAAGAAGTGTCTGTGACAACTTGCATCTGGATTTATGGATTATTTGGATACACTGAAACTAGGCATGGGACTGCAAAGGTTGACTGCTTTAAATTCATTTTAAGTGTACACATAGCGCTCTTAAAATTAATATGTTTATAAACCTAAATTGGTTCAGTTGAATGCCTTTTGTTCTCTTTCTGGCTTCATTTGAAGCAACAACAAAAAGCTGTGCTTGTTTGTGTGTTTAACCAAAATGTTAAATGCAATTAATCTACCAAAAGCACACAAATATTTTTTGAATAATAGAGGAGCCCCTTTCACAGTATTTAGCCTTTGGTATTTAGCACTATGGTTTGGAGAGCAGAAGGAAACTTTTTCACATCTCATAAATAAAATTTAAAAAATCTTTTGTTTGGCTTGTTTAATTTGAACCAACACAACGCAGCACACTCAGAGTTTCTTGACTGCTTTGATAAGGCTGAGGTTAGTATGTACAGTTAGGGGGAGGCAGCATTCCTAGTATTTGTGATTCTGGATCTTACTTTCCCTTCTGGAAAATATTTGTCTGGCAAATACAGCTCGCAATAAGTAAGAAAGGGGGGATGGATATTGCAGTCTGAGACAAAGCTCCTCTTTGATCTGACTTGGAGGGCAATTGTGTGGGGATTCATTATGCAGATCTACTGGTTTTGACTCTTTTGTCAAACAAAATAATAGAATTCCTTGGACTGTCAGAAACAGAGAATATCCAAAATATTTCAACAAGATCAGACCACAAGAATTAGTTTATGATCTTAATTGAGAATCTTCAGACATCCCAATTATTTTAACAATGGGAGAGTGGCTGCCTAGCCTGTCTGCTTCTAGCCAGTCCACTTCTCAGTTATTGAGAAATTCATGGGGAGTGCTGTGACAATTTTAGTAACTGCAGATTTTTCATCACTTAAAATCTATTTTCTAGCAAACATGAGAGCTTTGCTTTATGCGTTTGCTACCAGCAGTCTCTTAAAAAAAATTTTAAAAAACAGTGTATAATGTCATCTTTTATTTAAAATTCTGATAGTCCTGCTAAACCAGCAACATCCTCTTTGTCAGGATACTCAATCTCAGTTTGCCCCTGTACTCAGCACTGGTGAGGCCACAGCTTGAGTCCTGTGTCCAGTTCTGGGCCCCTCAGTTCAGGAAGGATATCGAGGTCCTGGAGCAGGTCCAAAGGAGGGCAACCAGGCTGGTGAAGGGACTCGAGCACAGACCCTATGAGGAGAGGCTGAGGGAGCTGGGGCTGTTCAGCCTGGAGAAGAGGAGGCTCAGGGGAGACCTCATCACTCTCTACAACTCCCTGAAAGGAGGGTGTAGCCAGGGGGGGGTTGGTCTCTTTTCTCAGGCAA
Source organism: Calypte anna (assembly GCF_003957555.1). Taxonomy (NCBI): domain Eukaryota; kingdom Metazoa; phylum Chordata; class Aves; order Apodiformes; family Trochilidae; genus Calypte; species Calypte anna. The sequence goes on from NC_044246.1 coordinate 71,789,100, forward strand.
CTCTCAGCAAGACAAGAGGGCACGGTCTTAAGTTGTGCCAGGGGAGGTTTAGGTTGCATATTAGAAAGAATTTCTTTACAGAGACGGTGATCAGACATTGGAATGGGCTGCCCCGGGAAGTAGTGGATTTTCCATCCCTGGAGATATTTAAAAAGAGACTGGATGTGGCACTCAGTGCCATGGTCTGGTAACTGCAGCGGTAGTGGATCAAGGGTTGGACTTGATGATCTCTGAGGTCCCTTCCAACCCAGATGATTCTATGATTAACTGCTGAGGATTTTCTGGTAGCTTTGCTGACTGTCAGTTTGGGTGCATCCAGAGTCTCTGCCTGGGTATAGAGAGCCAGGTACCAGACTTCATCCCTGTCATCTGAAGAAAAGTCATCTGTTTCCCTCTTTAGCATGCTTACTTCTTAGTAGTTTATAATGACTGGGAATCTGCTTAGCTGTCCTTGGTGTTTTGATCAAGCTACAGCATAGCTATCACCACACTATGCAAGATGTGGTGATATGTAGTTCTATATTAATGGTAAAGAAGACAACTGGCACACTCTTCAAAGCTTAAGTTGTGCTTTCAGATAATAGTGCTTTGCTTTTCCTGGAGTTTTTTTGCACAGAGATGAGATTGGTCCTTGTTTTAACAACTAGTCAGGGCTTGAATGGCTACAAAAATTATGCAGACAGCTACTTCCCCTTTTCCTTTTTCTCCCCACTCAGTGCTGTGCTCCTGCTGGAAGGGGATGGTGCAGAACATGTGGATGCAGCAGCTTAAAAGTCAGATGTATAGCAGTGAAGGGCAGTGCTGGTGGATGGATGGAGTGACATCTCTGCTCTTGCTGTTAGTTGTCAATAATCTTCAATATCAGTGACCAGCTAAATACCTGGGGATTTTATGAGCTGAACTATGGCAGGTGCACTACTTGAGTTGATGTTTGTACCTGCTGAAGTCCTATATATTTGCTCTGAAATTAGTTTTTTGTTACAAATGGTGGCTGTTGGCATGATGAACTTCAGAATTCAAAGTCGTTAACTTTCTGCAAGTGGTTAATTGGGTTATTACCAGCTTTTCCTCAAAAGTAGTGGAAAAATTGACTAGTCTAATACTTTACAAATGCAGACTGAAAGGAAAATGTAATTTCAGCAGTAGGTCAGCATTTGATGTACTTCTGTTCTCTTCCATCTGCTGCTTGAGACATTGCTCAATACTAAACATCCACCCTACAAGGCATTACAGGACATTGATCTGCACTTGTGGAATCTCCAGATCAGTGTGACCATTCACAAAAGAAAGCAGTAAGTGGCTTCTGGTTACTAACTGGTGTATTAGATGTCTACTACCAGAATAATTTTCAAGTTTTTAGGTTGTGTGTGGCAGATGGAAATAATTGCTTTCAATATGCTCTGGGGTAATTCTATGTGAACAAGAAAAAGTTCTGCTTCCCTCTCTCACCACCCAGGGTTTAGTTAGAGTGCAGAGAAGATTTGGATTCATTCCTGAGTTTCATTTTGTTTTTTTTTCATCATTTCCACAGAAGCAGTTGAGGGATGAATATCTGCATCCACAGAAGGTGTGAATCTGATCTGTGATGGCTCCTCTTGAGAATGAGTTTGGAGTACTTTTACTTCTAATGCTTGGGTTTTACATCAGCTGTGATGATTTGGGGTTCCAGACCAGTGAGGTTCCTCCTCCAGACCAGTGAGGTTCCTTTAATGCCAGTGCTGGTTTGTGCCTTTGACCAATGTCCCTTCCAAAGGCTGTGCCTCAGTGCCTTAATCCCAGGCACACTTCCCCAGAAACCTGTCCCAGCTCTTGATTTTCCTGAACACAATTCTGGGATTGCAGCATCCTCTGATGCTTCAGTGTATAAGAAGTTATTTGGATTTGGTCTGTTTTCTCTCGAACTGTTCAGATCTGTCAGCTCTGTGAAAATAATGGGATATTAAAATTTACAAATTGAAATATGAGGAAATTATTAGATATGCCAGCTTCAGATTACAGCACATCTTTCTCTGCTGCCCTTTCTCTGATTCTGTATTCTGTTACTGTGGTAGAACAAAATTTGTGTGACCCTCTGTATGCTTATTTGCTTATGTTACCCTTTGAGTATGGGAAACAGGAAAAAGCTGAGACCTAGGTATAGAAATCCAGCATGAAGCAAGCAATTTGTTAATTTTCTGCAGTTGTTCGGAAGGTAAAATGCATTGTGCTACTGTAGGGGAATTCTCACAGTGTTCCTTTAAATCAATAAGCTGTTTTCATTTGGCTGTCTTGCTTATGATATAAAAGTGAATGCAGAGTCTCCTTCCTGGCTTTTGGCTGTATTTGTGGAGTATTTTGCAAATTAAAGGTGGGGGTTTTGCCATCTTTCTATGCAATATTGAATGCTCCAGTTCCACAACAGGGAAATGCCTCCCTGTCCACACAGGCAGAATTCACAGATGCTGAATTTTGCAGGTTTTTTGTGTCTCGCGGAGTATGAACAATAAAACTCTCTCACCAAAACTCTCAAGCAAACTTACCAGTGAAGCAAAGCTGTTCCCCTTGTCCTGAAGAGAACATTGATTCAGGGTAGGGACTTGCAGCAATGAATGAGTGAGAAAGTTTGGTCTAATTTGTCTTTTTCCCTTCCTTAAGATCAGCAGAATACTATTTGCCACGTTATGCTATAGAAATCTTCAGTTGTTATGAATCAGAGCAAAAAGAAGAACCAACACTTCTTCTTTTGTAAAAAAAATAAAGAAAGAAAGAAGAAAATGAACAGAAAAGAATGCAGGAAACTCCTGTTGTGGAATGTTCTCACACTGTGCCAAGAAAACCTTTTTATCAGGTTTTTTCTTTTGAGGTGTCACTTTGCAAGGTTTGTGCCTATTGCATGCTGATGATAATGTGATTCTGCTAAAGCTGGAGGAAATGAGGCTGATGAAAATTTGCTGTGCAAAAACCTGTATAGATGTTGGCTTCAAACAGAGAAATGTCCATAAAATGCGAATGTGGCAGAGATGTTCCCCGGGAATGTTTCAGCTATCAGGAATATGAACTGCACTGTGAGCATTTCCCCTCTGAGGTTTGCATAGCTGGAGATATGTTGATTCAAAACAGAAGGATTTTGATGAGCAGATATTAACTTCAGCCATAGCTGACTAAAGAGGAAAAAAGGTAGGTCACGTTCAAAACAACAGAAACTCAGCAGCTTAATTATAAGCTGCAAAGGGTCCTACTTCTTCAGCCAGCAAATATGGAAAAGTCCTTTGTTAAATGCAATTAAGTACACATGAAACTGCTGTCTTCAAGCCAATGCCAGCTGCTTCTGAAGTCATAACAGGGACTACTGTGAGCTATGCTGCAATTTCTTTTCCTGAAATCGTGTGCTTTAGCCTACAAGTGAAACTTGATTGGGTCAAATGAAAGGGTTTGGATTTGATAAATGAGTTGGTAAATATTTTGTGAACTTTTGTTGCTCTTCTGCCTTTGCAGTCAAGAAATACTAAAAACTTTGGACAAGATGAGTTAGTGAAAGTAGTGTAGCAACACAGATAATGTAACTTTCATGATGGCTCAAGGATGGCTCAGCCTCAATTATACGTGATCAGTAATAAGAGTAAGCTAAAATTATAGCTTGACAGTGCTTAGGAGGGGACTTGGAGGATGTGTGTAATATATTTCCTTCCTTCCAAAACTTGCTGGACTAGCAGCCTGACTGCAGGAAAATCATTGTAACTTAGCTTTTGTTGGCAGTATCAGCAGTGGAATCTAGGACATAAATATATTGCTTTGTACATATCTCAGCCCAGATCTAACACGGGAGTGAATATGGGAAAGTTTGCGCTGTTGTCTCTTCTCCGTTTCTTAAACATGAACAGCTCAGGTCTGGTTGTGCTGAAAAGCAGACATTCACTGAAAAAAAATCACCTTTATTTCATCTCAAATATCTTACTGAATGTAGAGTTGAGCCCAAGTTTTACCCAGTCTAAGGCAGGGACAGTGTCAGACGTCAGGGCTGCACTCAGGCTGCCTCAGAGGAGGCACATGGAGAAACTCACGGTTCAAGGTTTCAGTCTGGGCATGGGAAGGCAGCTCCCATTGCACCCAGCCCCATCTGGGACAAAAGCAATAATCACTGCTCTCTGGACTCACTTCTGGCACAAACATTCCCTTTTCCTTCAACCCAGCTACTGGGAAATATCTGATGCAGCTCATGAGCATTACTTTGTGGTCTGTCTGGGGCAGAATTTCTCATGCTAGGTAGAAGCTACCAACAAGGAGTCCTGTGAGTCTTGGGTTAAATTTTCAAAGAATAGGTTAATCAAGCTGTATACTGGATGCTCTAGTTTCTGGCTTTTGTGAGCTAAGGAAGCACTTGTAGTGACACTTTTTGCCAAATAAATTAGCGTAAGCAGACTCAGGCCAGCCCTGAGTGTGTCACTGGCCTCTTTGGTGGCCCTTGTTGCCCCAGTTGTTAGAAACCAAGGAGCTGCTGTAATCTGAAGAGCCAAATGTCTGAGTTTGTGCCAGCATGCCCATGTTAACAGGGCTTTGCTGAGGTCTTTGAACTCCAAACTTAGATAAGCTGCTCTGGTGGGTCAGGAGCTTGGAAACCTCTGGGCTGAAGTCCAGCCTGTTACAACCCAAGCTCTTTACCTTTTCCGTGGTTAATAGGTGCTTAAACTATTTGGCATGGAGCCAACAAGGTCTTCTAGGCCTGCAGTGGGGCAAGGAGGTTATGTGAAAAGACCCAGTTCTTAATTAATCCAGGGCCTTTGTAACTCTGTAAGAGGCTTGCCTGGAGTCACACTGGTGCAGGGTTACCCTGGTCTTCTGAGTACAAGGTGTGATGGGTGAAGCTCTGCCAGTTCTTCTAAACACTGAACTTCAGTACAGACCAGCATTTTGAATTAATCCATTGAAAGCTGCTAGAAAATTATCTGAGTGGTTATATCTTGAGGGGTAGCAGCCAGAGCAGGTATAACTGGTTGGTATTTCTCTCTTGGGCTGGAGTTCAGCATTGCCCATGCTCTCCGCTCAGGCTGTTTTTTGGATAAAATAGTTGTTCTTGGTGTAGCTTGTGTTTAGGCGAGATGAGAATGAGGGAGAACTTAACCACCAAAATTTAGGCTAATGTTTTTCCTTCTTCCTGCATTTCTGATGGTAGGTACTGGATGTGGGGAAATTGCTTTGCTACACCAGCCTGGAAGTGTGTTAGGGTAGCTTTTACCAAGGTTGCAGGAGATGCTCCTTTCTGCTGATGTGCCTTAGCTTTACAAACCCACGTGGTTGGTTCTGATATGAGTTTGTATGGCAAGTATCTTCCAAAGGTAATCTTTACCTTCTGGTGCTGAAGGATGATGTCACGTGAAAGTCTGATGACCTAATAAGTCTAATATATCACAGAACTTTCTGGTGTAGTAATACCACAGTGGATACCCTTTTTCATCAGTTAGGATGCAGTTTGCTAGCAAAAGGCCTGATTAACACAATATTGTATGGTCAGCTCATCAACAGACCCAAAGCTGTGATCAGCAGCATGGTGCTGGCAGTGCAGATTCCTCTGCTGTTGGTTGTGACTGAAACAGTGACCAAAAAGGGTGATTTTGTGCAAATCCTTGATATACCTGCTTGTTGCTTTAACAATTCACTTTTACAGGGCATTTCAGGTCCATCAGATTTTATCTGCTCAAAGAAATGTCATTTATAAAAATGCAGGCTGGTAACAAGCCTCATACGTGAAGCTTGTTCTGTTCATTCATACACTCTTTGTAAATATCACGTGTTTGTTAGTATGTTGTAAGTTGATTCAAGATGAAAGATCTAAGAAATGGAACTCATGTTGCCTGAGTCTTGCATGGCATATGTTTAATGAATTTTCACTTCACCATCATCCATTAATGTGTATGATAAAAATAAATATAGCAATTGAACAGCACAGTACTAAATACTGTTCTGAAGGCAAACCACACTGGGCAAACTAAACCAACTGCATTTCTTACTAATCTGTGCAATGCATTTCATTTAAAAGGAGAATTTATAGTATTTGAAATATCCTACCACATACTGAAACCTTTAGTGTAAACTGCCACTTTCTGACTATCACATATTGAAATACTTGTGGTGCATAGTGAAATTTATGTTACATAGTGTAAAATATATAGTGAAACCGAACTGATGTATAATGAGACACACATGTGCCTGCAATGTACCAGTTCTATTATTTTCTAACTAACATTATTTTGATGGTCAAGTTTTTCTGGGTCAGAGGAAGACAATGCTGAAGTCCAGGAATGATAATACAAAGGCAAGTGTAGACCAAAACTTGCACAAAAGCCCTATAGAGCTGAGTTACCCTTTGTCCTTTTCTGAGATAAATTCTAAATGCAAAGTCTGCTAATGGTTACAGCATGCCTTTCTTTCTCTGCCAAAGCTTCATTGTGAACATCAACTTCACCCCAGCCAGGGAAATACCACCAGCCACAACTGGAGAGGCCAAGTGCCCAATACTCAGCAGTTTTTACCAGTGCAGGGTTGCCACACCAGACATCCTGATGAAGTGTGTGGGGCCTTACAGGAGCACCCCAGCACAGGTTGAGTCATTCAGAACCATACAGGTCCCATTGGGAAGGGGCAGCTGAGCATCTTGGACCTGATTTCCTTTATCTGCTGGTACTCCAGGTCTCCTGTGAAGGCTCAGGGTGGATGGGCAGCATGGGTGGTGTCTTTGACCTGCAAAACTTCCTTCTATGCTGCTTAAATTTGTTATTTTCTGACTTAAGCCAGGTCCTGACTTGGCAGCCCAGCATCCCTGCTGGGCAGGGCAGGCAAGTGGGCCAGTGGGTGTGCCCCACTGCTGGCTGAGGAGGGCTATGGCAGCCTGTCAGCTGCTGGCCTCCTGGTGACCTGGAGCACTCCTCTGTGGGGTGGTTGTTTCAGCTCACACTTGCTCTCCAACCTCAGCAATAGTTTGGGCTGAGGATGTTGTGTCCTGAGCTGGCTGGCTTGGGAGGTGGTTTCATCACCAACCTGGTGGACTGTGGTCTTGCAGGTTCCACCCAGTGTGAGGCTGTGGAACTTGTCCAGCCTGCCTGTTCCTGCCTGCTCCTTCCCACTGGACTTGGACCATGAAGTGGTCACTTCCAAGAACTGACAAAAAAAGAAGCCCAAATCCAAATGCTGCTCAACCAAAAGAGGGAAAATTGAAAAAAAAAACCAAACCTTTCATCTCCTTGGCTGGTCCTACTCTGATATCCATCAGAGGGCTTTTCCTTTTATGGGTTGTTTTACCTGGTTTTGCACCAGTGCCAGTAGGGCCTTTAATACTTGGAAAGTGGTAAGAGCAACAAAGTTCTCTCTTTATGGTTTGTCCCAGTGGCACACGAGTCAAGTTGTGTTTGTCCCATCTTAGCCACTGGGCTACTGGCCTGTTGCTAAACCAAAACAATCTAGGCCATACTGAAATTGAAAGAAGACCTTCCTAATTCATAGCTGTTGTGCAATCAGTACTCATCAGGGATGGCTGAAGGCACAAGACAAAACACACCCTGCATTTGAAGGTAAGATATATTAACCTTTCCACTTGGAATGCCTAATTGCTCGAATATTGCCAACATTGTTCAAACTGCCAGATATGCTAGGGAACAGGCAGAACTGGAGGGACAACTCTATATAAGGGGTATGACAAATTTATTGGGTAAATTGTATGGGAGTGCTTAACCCTTCTCTCTGTTCTGTCTTTTGTAAGGACAACTGCCAGTCAGAGTTGATCATGACTAATTCATGTGAGGAAATAGCACAGAGAAGTTAAACAGCAACAACCAGTTTAATTTCACTTGTTACCAATAAGGCCTAACTTAAGTTTCAAAAGGAGATGAAAGGTAAGTTTGCCATTTACTCTCTCTGTTTTAAAAGCTGCAAGAGAGCTTGGCTTGGAGAGCTGTGCTCTGCATTATTAATGCCACCTCTGTAGAGCATGAGGAAGAGACAAATGCAATTTAATTCCTAGGTGTACTACCAAGACAAAAGGTCTCCAAAACATTGAACTCGTCTTTTGTTTCTGTTCCTCCCCATCCCTGGCTTTTGAAAATCTCTCTATAGTGGAACTTCTGTTGTCCATGAAGGAGGGCAGAGCACATATGGGCTCTTACATTTGTCAATGCCAAAGCTGACCAAGATGATGTAGAAACAATAAAGAAGAAATCATCTTGAGGGAGAAGAAGAAATAAGCAGGAGACACATCTTAAGTGTCTGAATATCAGCTCCAGCAACCAACATATTAGGCATGAATATTTCACAGGTGGTACAATTACCTGCTACCTCTTTTTTGACCTATCTTCTTATCTCTCCTGAATCAAAGGGTGTGACAACGGTGACAGTGAGTCGATGATGTACGGTGCATTTAGACGACATTGTGGAAGATGAGCTGCTGACAGGGAAACAGAAACCTTTCATAATGCTAGGAGGAAAATTCATGCAGTAATCCCAGAATAATAGATTTTTTTAATCCCTGATTGTTTCCTTGTATGAGACAAACTACTGAGTGTCATCATTCCTTTAAACCCCTCTGCAACTCCACTGAGATGGATCATTTCCTTTCAAAAGGTGCTTGGTCCAGACATTTATTGATTCTTTCATCTCTGTGGCTACATTATTCTTTTATGACACCAGAATAGAGCAAAACCACTACAGCTTTTTCAAAGACAGTATAGAATTATTATCCCTTTGAGCTAACTTTGGTAAGCCAAGCATGTGGCTAAGCTTGCATAAGATCAGGCTTAGATACAGTTCTCTTCATTTAAAATGTTTCTGCATAAACCAGCCTTGATTTAAATGCCCACTGCACGGGTTGTCATAGATGGAAATTGTCCAGAATCAAGCTGCTAAGATGGATCTGCCCTCTGCTGAGCTAGGGGTGTCCCTGTGAAGAGGCTGAAGGCAAATGGCTCTTGCTAGGCAGCTTAGCAATTTTCTCAGCATCCATGGGAAAGCTGGTGATGATCATTTGTCAGTAAAGGGATCACTTTGCTAGTGTGGTACCAGTTATTTTCTTCCCTGTCTGCCTGTATCCTGCCATGGAGATGTCAGCATGCTTAACAAGAGCAGCAGCTCCACACCCCTGGATTTTCAGCTCCAGGCAGAAATATTAGAAGAATAAGATGTGTCAAGGTAAGGAAAACGTTGAAAGAATGAGTATTTGGAATAATATCAACACAGAAAAACACTGAAGGTGACCTTTGGCAGGGTTGTGGTTGTTATAGTTTGTCAAGTCATGGGTGAAATTTCATGCCTCAGAGTAAAGTCAGAGATGAGAAACTCTGGGCCTTTCAATGTGGGAGAGCTGAATCTATCAAAATAGTTTCACTTTGCATCTACAGACTGTGAAAAGATATTCTTCCTTTTTGTGTGTGTGTGTGTGTGTGTGTGTGTCTTAGTGTTTCATCTCCCCGTTGCCCTTAGTTTCATGGGTCCTCTCTCTTAGGAGGCACCAGCTTTTCAAAGGTTTTCAAAGCAAAGACAGATTTTCAACATCTCCCTCTCCCAAGTCACATCTGAGGAAACTGAAGAAGCCACCTAAGCCCATGGTATGTGTGCCAGCAAGGCTGGCAGTGCTGTCAGGGAGCCAAGGAGCCTGGAGATGCTCACTGAGAAGGCAAGAGGATGGGACTGGGCTCAGAGAGGCAGAGGATGAGGAAGGTAACAGGGTTGGAGAGAAAGAGCATGGTGCTTACCACCACCCCACATCACAGGTGACAGGGTGCTCCTGGCAGCAGTGCCACAGCCAGCAGAACTGGTGGTTTGATTCATAAAAAACTACCGGTCCTGCTGTGTTCTACTGATGCCCCTGAGGCCACCATGGAGTGGGATGAATCTTGCTGGGGCACCTGCTTTTTGAAACCCAGGAGCTTTCCCAGGCAGCCTCTTGAAAGAGCACCCAGACAGCAAGCTCCAGGCACTTGGAGGTTGAGAAAAGCCAATGTTAAGGCTATCAGGCCCCCTATGGATATACATTAATGATGTGGTCTTCACAGGAAGTGTGTTACCTTCCCCACAGACTTTGCCATGGGGAACCAAAGGAGACTCTAATCTGTAAGCCCCACACCTTAATGGTGGTCTCTATTGAAAGGGGTGAGGTAAACAAAGGGTCTGTCTTGATCATGAGGTGGATACGGACTGGGGAAACTTATTTTTCACTGGCTGTTACACAAGGAGTTGCACAGAGCATGGAGCAAGTCACTTAACCTGAATTTTCAGGCTGTGAAGTACAGTACATTTGTTTTGGGTGCTTGATTTGAAGGCGTTGAGGATTCCTAGTGACTCCTGGACTTAGGATGAGTTATACTCCAGTCAAACAACACTTTGGCTGGGACAAACTGCCATGGGAAGTCTGGGCACCCAAAGCAAATACTGACTTTCAACTCCTGTATGCAATTTATTCTCTATTTATCATGCATAGGGATACCACCTTCCTCTCCGATGTGGATGCTGAGTGCCACAGGTTAAACCTTCAGTCATCCTCCTTATGGACCCCCAGAATCATCAAGGAGCAAGAGGCCCCAGCTGGACAGCAGAGCAGGATCACAGAGGCCAGAGCTGTGTGGTCAGTGATGGAGATGGGAGGAGATGGAGACCGTCCCTTGCCCTGTCCCACAGGAGATGACCATCTCCTGCCTTGCAGGCTGAGTTGAGGTAGAAGTCCTGTGTGAAAAACAGCTCATGATCCTGCAAGCAGAGGCTGCTCCTGAAGCTCACGTGTGGACAAGCTTAATTAATTCTGGCATTTCATAACTTCTTGGTGCTTTACATTGCAACCTTTCTTGTGTTGTGTTAATGCTGGGCAAGAGGTGTGCATATGCAAGTGAGTGAAAGTAGCATCGGTGTTTTGATTAGAACAAGGTTTCTACTGGATACAGACACATGTCCAACCCAATACCTGTTTGTTTCCAAGCAATGTGAAGTGAAGGCCCACTCAGTCTCAGCACACTTCTGGGGGCCCAGGCTTTTAATAGTGTGTAATATTTCTGGCAACAGATGAGAGCTAATATATTGTGCTTAAATCTGGGATGAGTTGTTGACCAGCTGTGGTCTATGTGCAGAGATATCATATGCTTTTCTTTGGATAATGTCAGTTCCTGCCTGCAGCCCACATGTGGGTCAGAGGCAGTGCTGAAGACCAGCAAAAATAACCCATTTAGTCTCACGAAGCCATCTCTCTCCTGCAGTGCATTTGGTGCAGTTGTCCCCTAATGATTTAAACATTTCAGAAAGTTCTGTCTGAGCAGGCTCCTTTCTCAGCTCCGCACATTGGTCGACACTGGTGGGAGGCTTTTGCCCTGCTGCCTTCACCAGAGAGGTAAATTAGTTAAACAGAAGCACAAATTATTTGCATGAAGCTGATGTGACAAACGCTTTATCTAAACAGTAGAAAAGGAAATGGTTCTCTATAGATTATTAGTTACTGAAAAAGCAGAGGCATCTCTTTTGTTGCCACCCCACCGCTGGTCTGACTGTTGAGTAGATACGGGTCAATATCCCCCCTTCCTCCTTACACCCCCCCCCTCCCTCTTTGCATTTTCACTTAGGCTGAGGTGAGGAGGTTTCACTCTAATTTATGTCATTTTTATATTGCCAAACGACATGCCAGAGCAACCGAACCAGGCGTGATCTGACTCTCTGGTGTGTACTCTCACATGCAATCCCCTCGTGGGAAAATGCTGAGAGAAAATAGAAATTTAAGCTTTGCACCTAGCCACTGTGGTTTTTTGGGTTTTAAATAGTGCTTCGTTTGTGAGCTCCTGGGGGCAGAGAGAGTTTTTGTTGCATTCAGAGTAGTTGTAGCCCATAAGTAAAGTCTTCTAAATACTGCGATGTTGCACATAGTGCTTACAGTCAACCTGTTCTCTCTACAAACAACAAAAACATATGCTGTTACTTATCAGAGGATCTCAAAAAAAGGTAAAAATATTAGTCTTACACCACAGCCTGCACCAGCCTTGTACCTATTCTACAAATGAGTTGGGTGTTGTATGGGAAGGTCAACTGACACAAGTCCAGACCTTGCTACCAGTTAATGAGGGTAGCGAAACCAGAACCCAGCTGCCTTGGCTCCTGGGCTCCTGTCCTTGCTGCAAAACTTTGCTCTGTCCTTGAAATACCTAGATTTAAAAAAAAAAAAAAAAAAATATATATATATATATATATATATCTTTAAATCTCCATTGCTAAGATCAGCTTGAATTTCAATACATCCCCCTTACATTGAATTTTTTTTTTTTTTTTTAATTAGGAATGGCATCAACAGGCATTTCTGGACATGAATGCCCCAAAACTGGGAGAAAGTGAGAACCTGTAGCTGAACTCTGTGGCTGAATTGATCTCTGAATGTGTTTTTGGAGTCAGACCACATGGGTTTGAGGTTTTTCCCTTGTGGCATATGGGCACAGAAGGAGTCAATGGGCAGCAGGCCGGTGGCAAAGGGCTGGGATTTAGGATGTTCACATCTAACAAGAGTCTTAGAGTATCTTGCAGCAGCACGTGCTGCTCCAGGAGAATGGGTTTGATGGTCACAGAGGGCCCTTGTTTTTTAGCCTCTGTAATTTGGACAAGGAGCCGAGATTCTGAAGGAAACCGCAGAACTCTCTGCCTAGCAAAATAAAGATAATCCCTCTCCTAGAAAGCAGAAGAGCACATGCTGTGTTGCCACTGCCCTGGATGAGCCTGGACCACTTGTGGGGAGCAGAGCAGGAGGAGTTGTACCTGCAGCCACTGCTTCACCTTTGTTATCAAGGTTTGCTCCTTTTTGTTATCAAGCAAGGCAAGTGACTGGGCAGCGAACCCCATCATCATTCCTGAGTGTTGTATCTGGGGGGGAAGGAGATAAAAACCTCAAGCAGATCTGAGGGAGGGAGGAAGGAAATCTACATGTCACTCTTAGCTGCTATGTAGGTCATAACTTCATTTGGGAGACACTCAGGTGTTTTACACACAAGGCTCCCAGTGACCTGTGGTGCGTGGCACTAGAGGAAGGTGAGAGGAACCCAGGGTTCCCAGGGGAACTGCGCTGAACTCCTCACAAATGGCTCCAGATTTGGGGAAGGCATCTTGCTGGTGGTTTTGTCAGCAGTTGCTGGGGCCACAGTGGGTCTCTCTCTGCAGGGAATAAGCTCTGCTCATGGGTGATGGACCACAGGTGGCCACACAGGAACCCCAGGCAGGAGGTAGAGGGTTGAAGGATGTGAGGGACTGCTCAGTCAGCCCACCTGGGGACAGCAGGACAGGTAGTGTGGCAGTTACATTGGGTTGTGCCCTAAAAGATGGGTGCTTTTAGGGAACTGATATAAAAAGATGGTATTGGTCATCTGGAAATCAGCTGTGTGGCTGAGAAGAGGGATTACTGTTGAGACCACGAGTCTTTGGAGCCAAACTTAAGAGCTGCTTTCCCAAGGGCCATGGAAATACCTGCCCTGCCCTTTCCTTCCCTTCCCTTGCTGCTGTCTCTAATCTTGGGCACAATTTTGGTTGGTGGCTTGAAGCCAGGCTTGCTCAGGGCTGGCCCAGGCAGGAACGGGGATGGGCACATGCCTCCTGCAGCTGCCCAGTTTGCAGTGGCCAGACAGGGCTCCTGGTACTGGTGCATTGGTGTGAGGGGCTGCAAGAGGTGGTTCAAGGCTTTAAGGCAATGAAAGGAGAAGAGCCTCAGCCCTGGGGTCCTGACTCTCTTCCCCAGGGTCCTGGCTGTGGCCCCACAGGGCAGTGCCAAGGTTGTGGTTTATTGCCCCTCTAATCAGAGGGTGAGTGTTCTGGCAGATTGGGATGCTCGGGTGAGAAAAAGCCTTCTGGTCATCACCTCCCTCACTGTGCTGTGCTTAAAGTGTATTTTCTCACTTTGCAGTGTCAGAGGGCTGGGTGCACCATGAAGTTATTTGGATTCTGCCTTGATAAGGTTAAGTGCGAACTGTCCCTGCAGCTCTGGAGAATCAAACTGAAACTTGCCATTCAGAGTAGAAAGCACATAACACCCACAGCTACAGACATGCACAAATTGCTGCAATATAGGTTAGAAAAGGAGCCCCGTTCTGCACCCTCTGGTCTCAGTAAAAACACACACACACACACACACACACACACACACACACACAGTTTTCTCCGAATGACTATAAGCACCAGTGCATGTTCCCTCCTGAACACCCAACTAACCTATACCAGTTTATTAAAAAAGCAAATTTTCACTTTTCATATATCCTTGATCCCTTTTGCACCTGGTGGCAGTTTCTGCAACATTTTTAACTTTTGATTGTTTTTTTCATGACCAGCCGTGAATAAAATGAGACTTTTCAGGGGACACCACTCAGCCTGGCTAGCTGGGTACCTGCCTGAGGACACGGCTGAAAAGTGACCAAAGGAAACCAAATCTTCCCCACTTACTAAGGGCCTAACACTGAGAAGAATTTCTGCAAGAGGCTTTGAGGCTGATGTCAAAAGTGAATTTTGTCTTTCAAGATACACTGGTCCTGTCCTTTCTGAATAGAAGAAAGGCCATCTGAATACACAAGGTAAACTAAGGACAGGGAAAGGCAAGTATTTCCTGTGGTTCACAGAAGGACAGTCCTCATGCAGAAAGTTTCATCATAGGAAAGCTGAAAGCTGGGAACTTTCTTGGACTATACTGTCCAAGAAATCCCATAAGGACTGCTGCCTTCCTTGGTCTTCTTCCTACCCTAAAACTACTCTCTGCTTGTCTCCTTTTAGTTAGGATTTAATGTGTAAATCCTGGTAAAGGCAGGAATGTGGAGGTGTCCCTAACTCTTAAGTCTGATATGGCTGAGTCCTCAGCACAGGAGAACTGGGAAAGAGCCCTTCAGCCTCTGTTTTTGCTGTGTGCGGTTTCAATATTGCAGGAATCTTCCTGGCACAGGGCAGCCACTTTAGGGCAGGAATGCTGTAAGGAATCTCACTCAGTCTTTGGATAAGGAAATGATCAAGGACTTGCCTATTCACAATTAATGGGAAGAAAAAAAAAAGAAAAAAAAAAAAGGAGCTGAAGGCCCTTATTAATCATTGCACAATAAGGAAGTCATACTGGTTTGGCTCCCTTCAATAGGCCTATTTGGTCACACCTACCTAAGTGGTTTGGCATCCCAACCATCTCCCTGCACGCAGCCAGGGAGGAGAAGGAGGGAAGGGCCACTCCAGCCGTGTCCCACCAAGGTGCTTGGCCACCAGCTCATGGGGCTGGGAGTGCTCAGCTCCCTTTCCTGGTAGGGCGGGCATCAACCCTCTGCCCAGTGCAAAATGTCCCCGTGCTTTGGCCACAAGTTTCTGCCCCAAGCTGGAGAGGGTCTCCTCCCAGGGGGGCATGCTACCCATGCAGTGACTGCAGCTCCTCGCCCCACTGCTGGGCTTCTGCTTGGGGTCCTGTCTCACCAGGTTTAACCCCCAGATCCAGAAAACTCTGGCTGGATGTGCTGGCTGGTGGCTGCCTCTGAAGTACCAGGAGACAGACATTCAGGTGCTGGGCTTTGGCTGACACACGGGGCTGCATCACCCTGCCCCAGGAAACAGTGCCAGGGAGAATTTTACAGCAACTGGCAGGACAACATCAGCATGGGATGAGGGACTTCAAGAACCCTGACTATAGTTCAGGTGCCTTTGCTGGGTGAGCTTGTGCAGGCTGAAGTTTGCAGAGCTGAACAGCCCAAGGATGCTGGAGGTGGAAAGCATCCCCTCAGTTTCCTTATGCTGGGTTCAGCCATTTGACTTGTGCCAAGCTTCAAGCTGTCATGGTGGAGGTGAGGCCTGGCTTTCAAGCAGGTAAGCAGAAGTGATGTCTTCTTGCATGTATGTCTAATTACCTGCCGATCCCTCTAGCATGAGAATACAGCTTTGCATCCAAAGTAGGCACAAAGGGGCTCAGCAAGGATTAGCAGTTCCCCGTCTCTTCCTCCACCTCAGTGTCTGTCAAAAACGAGCAAAAGCTCATTCAAAAGCAGAGTCCTGTGACGTGTCAGACATCTTGATCCTTTCTTCAGCCTTTGCCTGCAGTTGGTGCAAATGTGACCTGGGTGTGCAGATGTGCTATAAACCAGCACTTCCAGCTGCCTCTGGTGGCAGGATGGCCCTTTTTCAGCATCTGGTGCCAAATTAAAACACCCGTGGTTTTGGGAAGTTTTGCATCTTTTACAAGAAATCATGTTTTCCTGCTGTTCAGGCAGGACTGGTTACTGCTGAAGTCGACAAAATCGCCATCTGTGCCTCCACAATCCCATCCCAGGCAGCTGCTTGTTCTCTGCCATTCCCAAAACCCTGTGTCTGGGAGGGAGACCTCCCTCTCCGTGCCGGGGCGGCTGCCTGGGTGCCGCTGGTGAGTTTCCTTAGGCTGCCATAACAGCGTGTGTGTTTGTCAGATACCTGCCCCGTGACGGGCGCATTCCTCAGCCGCACCGCATCCACTCAGCCCCGGCTCACGCCGTAATTAGCCAAGTGTTTCCTGGCTGCCTTTAATTACAGCCACAACTATTTCCCTCGCTCGAACGTAACGCCTCGAAATGACAGCAAGGGTTTTGGGGCCCAGTCCCACACGGAGCGTGGTCCCAGCACTTGCTGGGTTGCCACCACCGTGCCGGCAGCCGCTGATTTGAACCTGAAAGGCTCATACCCCCTCGCTGAGTCACATCTTTAGTTTTCAACCTCAAGGTCATAATTGCTCGCACTGGGAATTAGCGGTGTTTCCCCAGCACCCAGCTGAAGGATTCTGGGTTTTATAAACCAGCCAGAAGGGCAAGATCCTCCTTAAATCTGCCTTTGAGTTTTATCTCCACTGTGGTTTTTTTCACCCCCATCCCCCAGCAAAGCATCTCAGCTGGAAAAGCCAAGGAAAGAGAGTGCACAGCGCCTTCCTGGCTATGTCATGCTTCACCCCCAGTGCTTTGCTCTGATGGCAGGGGAGGTGGGCATCAAGCCCACCTGACCAAAGGCAACCCTTGGCTCTGCACTGGTGGTGACACAGGACTGTATTTTCCAGCAGCTCCCAAAAGGTTGAGTGCTCCCCCTCCCCCCGCTCCCCGAAACTTGTGAACTCTGTTGCAGTTAGCTGACCTGATGGTGGTGGTGCCATGGCTGAAACCTGCTGGGTTTCTGGTTGCAAGACACCTTCAGTGCCTTCCAGCCAGCTCAGGGGCTGCCAGAAAGCAGTGCAGCAGCTGCCAGGCTCAGCCTCGCGAGGCTGAGATCTATAACATGCATTGTCTTTTTATGTAATGTGTTTTATTAAACATCTTCTAAAGCTTACAAGTGTCCCCAGGACATAACTCTCCAGCACAACGTAACGCTTTGCCAAGTAATGAAGCATGATTTATGGTGGTAATGGTTATCCTATGGTTGTTTTTTTTTTTTTTAAAAATTATTACAGCAATAGCTCCGTCGAATATAGGAATATAACATGCTGCCTTTGGCACGTTTATGACAACCGTGCTCTGGTTTTCTTAACTCCACAGTTCGGTGCTGGCAGTATTTCAAATTCTTGAGACAGATGTTTAAATGAATTTTTTAAGAGGACAGTGAAATACTTTTAAAACATCATACGGCGCTGAGTGTCTCAATATGAGCAGGAACATTATTTCTTCAGCATTCAGGTAGGGCAGGGCAGCACATGGCCTCTCTGGTTTAGATCTCACAGTAGATGATGGAAGTAGCAAATGTTGAATTAGCTTTTCTAGGGCATCCTGGCCTGTTGTTACTTTTTGGCTGAGGCTGTGCGGGGAGGGGGGGATGGACACTTGACCTTCTCCTGGATTTAGTTTGCATTCGCGTCTCGTTTGTGAGCAGTGAAAACAGATGCACATTTGTTTTGAATGCAGTTCCCACCACACTGATACAGGACTAAGTGGTCTCACGCTGACATTTTGAGTGTGTCATTGTGGTCCCAGTGGTTAGGGTTTCAGGCCAGAAATGACAATCATTTGGAAAAATGTAAACGAGAACCCTGGTCATGTATCTGCGGGGAAGATAGCATTCGAGGCTTTCCAACGAAACGCTGAAAATTCTTCATTAATTTTTTTCAAATTCCTTTCTTTGTTTTATGTTTGTTTTTTTTTTAAAGGTATTGGCTGAAACTGAAGACAGTGCCATACTTAAGAAAAAGAGGCTCGGGCACTGCTGTTTGTGACTTTCAGACGTGGAAAAATCAAGAGCCCACAAAGGCAGAAGTAGGCATTGTTGGAGACATCATCGCCCTCGGCGTCGCGCGTGCCTGCGGCTGGGAGGGGAAGCTGCCTGCGAGGAGGCTGCCCACGCAGGCCGTGCGGAGAGATTGAAGACAAGAGAAGCATCAGTAAAGCAATGAACACTTATATTTAATTTACATTTGACAATTTGCACATAAATAATGATGTAAACCAATACGTAAACATATGATAGTTTGTTGTTCTAGCAAAGTAAAAAGCCTGTTAACTTTGGTCAGAGTCTTTCTTAAGAGAGACAAAAAAAAAAACAAAAAAACAAAACAAACCCCAAAACACTGTTGATTGTTGCTACATTCACATGTAAAACTTCTAAGGGAAGGGGGGGAAACAGTAAAGAGAAGTAACAATTCTTAAAGCTGATGCATATAAATTCTTGTAAAATTTGTATCAAATACAAGAAAAGCACTACAGGCAAATAATAGGAAAAGTGTGTGTCCAGTGACAGAGTAGTGATACTTTGGTTTATCCTACAAGCAAGTACTATATTTATAAGCTATTGCTACATTTAAAAGATGTCAGCCTCACAATTTGCAGGAGTGGAAATGTAATGAACTGCAGTCCTTCGAAAGCTGTGCTGAGAGACTTGTATTTCAGGATCGTTTCCTCTTTTTTTTGGTTTTTTTGTTTTTTGTTTTTTTTTTTTTAACAGAAGGCATTGTTTGCTGACGAAAAAAAAAAATCACCAAATCCTGTATTGCTGAAGTGGGCTATTTTAAAATTTGGAAGAACATAACCAGATAAAAAGATACGTGGAGGGGAGGTGTGTAATAATGCTACTTATATTTACACGAGTTGAGTGCCCAGCTCGCTACTGGCAGGGTAAAAACGAAGATGAGGGGCTTACCCCAGCTCAGTTCCATCCTGCCCTTCACCAGGTGTTGTGGACACGCCACGCTCGGGTTATTTGACTTCTTGTCAAGGTCTTTCAGTTACATTTTCTGGCTCTTTTGTTCACTGACCACCCGCCTCCTTCCCTCCTTCCAGTCCAGGCTGCCGGGACTGAGGACCCCACCCTGTCCTGCAAAGAGGGTCGTTTCCACCAAATCTGCTGAGATGCCACAGGTGAGTGACATGGCTCACATAAGGTGTCTGCAAGTGCAGGCTTCACCTGGACAGCTGTTCCTGCTGACTTGCAAGTGACAAATGCCTTTAGTACAACCTTCTGGTTTTTGAGGTCATCGGTAATATGTAAAACTGTATAACATTTGCTTTTCACACTTCGATGAAAAATAGGTTTTATTACATGGTTTGGCTCACAACTTAAGTGGTATAAATATATATACATATACATATATCGTATAGTGGTATAAATATATCTATAAATATACATGTATTCTTTGCTACACCTCAAACGTCACCGTATCATCTTTGGGCTTAGCAAAACAAAAAGATTAAAGGATGTGCATTCTATCTTTCCCTGTGCACATTTTGGTTTCTTCTCTAAAGTAGCAAAGCATTTAGATAAAACAGCATTGTCTGCACCACTGGACACAAGCACTGAGGTAATTGTTGTTCAACAACTTTGCAATGCCCTTTTCTTCTTTAATTAAATTAACCACAAAATGTACAAACACAAATACTGAGAAAAATATGAATCGTACAGGAAAGAAGAAAAAAAAAAAATATGTTATGTGCCAGGAAAGGACTTTGTTCCCCACTTCTACCCAGGCAAAGTGGGAGAAGAAAATACAAGTAAAACCGAACCCCTTCTTTCTCAGGGAATCTGACAATTTATTTATTTATTTAAATCCCTGGAAAGCTCTGGCCAAAAAAACACAAAACCCATGAAATACCCCCCAAAAAAAAGAGAAGAAAGAAATCTGCCATAAAAAATTCCTTTTAGGCAGAATATTAAGAATATTTATGTGTTTGCTTTTCAACTGCTTTTGAAAGCAAATGAATGTGAGATTTTTGTATTGGAAAAGCCACTTGAAGCTGATGCATTCCTTTGGTCATCAAGTTATATGACAATGTGTGGGGCTGTAGCTGTTTATTCTAAAGACCTGTGGTATTGTCCACGGCAAGTAGGTGTTTGCTGTGCCACATCTGTTCCAAGTAGAACCAAGCAGGTAGAATCTCTCTCCTATCATCAGAGAGGCAGGGGTAGCAATTTCTTCCCTGCTTGCATTTTGGTTTCGTTTGTTTTTTTCCTTTTAAATTCCCAGTGGGGTGATTTGCACATAAAAGTACACAGTTGTTTTTTTTTTTTCAAACCAACAGATCTAGGATTCTGCATGTCAAATGTCCAACTTTGGCAATATGAAAAACCACATTTGTTTAAAAGACATTGGTACATAAAACACATTTACTGAAACCCCAATCTTAGGTTCTTAAAACAGATGTGCAGAAAAAAAATATCTACAAAGAATGGCCATAAACCAAAAAATAAAAACATTTAAAGTAAAAATTACAATGAATTTTCCAGTCATTGTAAACATTTTCCTAATTATTGCTTTTAGAATGATTAATTGCATAATAAATTATGAAGTACTATAATTGAAAAAATAATTATGGATAGATGATTGTCTTTTAGTAACTGGCGAGGCAACGCACTGTCCTTTGCCCCTTTTTATGCCCTGAGAAAACAGTAACTTTGGAGTTCCTTCTTTCAGCTGGAGAGCGTAGGGAAACTACTGTAAGCCAAGATTGCTTTGCAGCATTGAAACTATGTACAAGCAACTGCTACAGGCACCCTGACTTGCCAAGTCATAAATAAAAAAGAAAAATCACTTTGCCAAAAAGTCTTAAGGGTCCATTGGTTCAACTGTTTCTTGCTTGACCTTTACAGGTAACAGAGGTAGTGGGTGACCGTGAGGCAACTTCATAATTGACATATCTGACGACTCGTAAAGGTTGCATCCTGAGGAGATAAGTCCATTTCCCAGGTTCCTCTGTAGAGACACTTTCAGATTAGCTCCTTCCATTTCCCTCCTGAGCATGTTCAGTATATCCTTCTCCACGATCGATGTTAAGTCGATATTGTCCTCCATTTCTTCCAGCTTGTCAGCATTGTCACTGATGTCGAACTTCTCGATCTCCTCGTTGATCCGATTCAGGTCCTCCATGGAGAGGTTGGAGGCGGGGGCGACGGGGCAGTTGCCCTTCAGGTGGACCTGGAGGCTGCAGAGGTGAATGTAGCTCTTGTGGCAGTGGATGCATTTGTGGGGACGTTCCCGGGTGTGGAGACGCTTGTGCAGCTTCAGGTGCACAAACTGTGTGAATTTGGCTGGGCAGAGCTTGCACTGGTAAGGCTTCTCTCCAGAGTGGAGCCGCAGGTGGGTTTTGAGATTGCTGGTGCTGCTGAACCGCTTGTGACAAACCTGGTGTTGGGGGTGGCAGAGAAAGAGTCAATGAGTGGGAGGGGATTTTATGAGTTACATTACAGACACCACCTAGGAGGAGACAGCAGGATGAAGCAGCAGCTTTTTTTATCTTTGCACGTTCTCACAAAGGAGAAAAAAAAATCCCCACCTTTTTTTTATTTAAATATTGCTGAACAGCACTTCGAGTATGTCTGATGGCAAAACTGTATCAGGCAGATGTTTGCTCTAGCAGACTAAAGGCAACCCTACTGTCTCACAGATGCTGCTGCACCAGGGCTGGAAACTTCAGCTGTGACAGTGACTACCAGCCCTGAGCAGCCAAGGGTTTGTGCCACAGCTTCCCCCTGCACGTCCTACACAAGCCCTGCTGTCCCTTTGGCCTCCAGGGGAAGTTGTCTCTCTGGCATGCTACTTACCTGACACTCGTGGGGTTTTTCTCCCGTGTGTACCAGATAGTGCTTCTGGAGGTGAGCCAGCTGTGTGAAGCCTTTATTGCAAGTCTGGCATTTAAATGGTCTCTCTCCGCTGTGTACTCGGAGGTGCACCTAGGGAGAGACAAAGCAATTAACAATTTGCAGCTTCCAGTACTGTAAAGAAAGTACTTTCAGATGTTTCCTAATGTTAGCGGAAGACTCCCATTGCCAAAATACAATGTTATCTAGTTAATTATGTGGTGTCAATATTAAAACCCTGCCTTTACAACCATGCTTTCTTGCTGGGAGGTTCTGTATTAAGCCCAGATTGATAAACAGCCTAACAAGCAAGGCAGGCCTGCTCCTATTCTCCCTGGATAACTTACAGGGAGGAAAACCCAGAGACTTCCAAGAGGGCTCGTGTCTTATTCTCCACTGCCTACCTTCAGGTTGGAGAGCTGGCCAAAGGTCTTGGAACAGACGTTGCACTCGTACTTGATCTTCCCGTTCTGCTTCTTCAGTGGGTATGGGAGGGTTTTGTAACCGGTCACATTCCTCTTACTTTTAATGAGATTCATGGCTTCTTCACCGCCGGTGGCAGCCAACACCACTGAGGTAGGTTTAGGTTGCATTATGTGTTCTGAGCTGGCTGCTGTACCAGCTGTGGGAGACCCACTGGTGGGGCTGCATGGCTTGTCCTTCATGCTGGCAGCAGCGCCCGTGATAGAGAAGGCACTGTTAGGTGCTGGTATGAGGAAGTCTCTTGGATGATCAGGCTGCAGCAATCGACGGCCTCCTTCACTGGGCAACGAACTGGGGAGCGTGGTGGGGTTCAACATGTGGTGGGAAAGGCTACCTCCACTGAGGAGGTTGCCATAAAGAGGGTACATCCTTGGGAAGAGATTGAAATTGTTGATGCTGTTGATATTGTTCAAAGCGCTCAGGTTGTTACAGCTCATATTGAATGGAGGTAACAGGAATTTGGGGTAGTGGGGGTTATAGGATGGTAGGAAGGTGGGGGGGAGGTGGCCAGGGGGTGCGTATCCAGGATAAGACCCCAATCCTTCTGAGCCATACGATCCGTTCAAGTAAGAGTATGGCTCTCTGTGCTCTTGGGAAGTAGGTGCCAGAGGGGAAACCGTGACCCCTGGACTGCTGTGAGGGCTTGAACTTTTTAAACTTTGGTCTGGGCTGCTCCTCCCAGAAGGACTCGACGTAGTAGATGTCTGGATGGGTGAGTGAGTAATGTAGCTGGGTCTGTCCATCCCATATGCTAAGGAAGCTTTCAAATAGTCTTCTGGAATGTGAGGTCGGATCGGGTAAACAACTCGAGGGAAGAAACACCTCTCCGGGCTATAGTTCTTACGCAAATCATCCAAGTCTTTTTCTGGAGTAACTGGTGAAATGTTGGTCTGGAAGAAATCTTTTCCTTTTGGAGGATTGGATTCCATTTTCAGGATTTCTTTCACACTGTGCTCCTTCTTTGGGATGCTTTTCTGATAGAGGTCATCTTTGTCAGCGCTGTACTGCTTTGGATTAACATGGGTTTGTGCTGAAATACAGAGACAAGGTAATGATTATTTAGACAGGCCACCATCATTATCTCTTTTCAAAACACAATCTAACTCCTGCAAGTTTAGTGGGAAGGAAGGGCCACTCTCAGGGATGAGCAATCATTGAACTCACAACAAAACTAATTCCTGTGTGAAGAAATGTCTGCTGGTAATAAATATTAATAAATCAGTATTGTTCATTTAATGGACATCAGCCAGAACATACAGATCCAGAAGATGATTAATTTGCAGAGTGGTAGTCTCCACTTTGCAAACTGATTTCACCTTTTTTTCCCCCTAGCTTTTACTAGCTTTGCTGTTAAATGTCTATCGAAGCAGTTTTTCTAACAAATGTTGTAACAAGCATTTGTTCTCAATACAAGTTTAACAGAAGGACTATGCAGAACACAAGCTCCCAGAAATGTTCCTCAGTAAAATAACAAGGCATGACAAATCAGCTTTTGCCAAACCACAGCAGTCACTTCACCAGCCAGTTCAATTACTTACAGTACCAAAAAAACCATGGCTGGCTAGGATGAAAGCCTTCTTCAAAGAGAAGGTATTCTCCATCAGTAAACAGATCATTACTCATTAAATATACTGCTTAGGAACATCTACAACAAAGCAGACTATTTACTGCAGATTTCTGTGGCATTCAGTCTATGCAAAACTCCTCTGCTTACAGCTGTACTTTATAAAAAAAATGCTGAAGCAAAGCAAAAGAAAGCAAGACTGGTTGGCTCCAGCCTAAGTTGAAATGTACTTTAAAAAAAGAAAAAAAAAAAAGAAAAAAAAAAAGGAAAAAGAAAAGTGTTTAAAGAAGGAAGTAGAAGCTAGCATCCATTCAGCTCATTTCAGTCCATACGCTGTTTATTTGTATTCAAAGGTTCTACCTTGTTATCTAGACATAATACAATACATATAGTACACTGAAAGATGTCTTCAACAGAAAAAGAAGGCTGCTTTTATCTGATCTCCCAAAGTTAGTAGTTATGTAATCTTAAAATGATGACTAGCAAGATATTTTATTATAGGGAAAAAACAAGAAGGTTTCATGTGTGTGGTTAGTTATGTGCAAGGTTTTCTATCAGAAGGTACAAGTCAAGGCTGATAGGTATGTGAGTTAAAAGCACTGCAGCCCTCTAGCCAGGTTTCTACTTTTGGGGCTGACTATTCTTACTTCACTAACTGGGGTGAGAAACATTTTTTTCTGATTTTTGCAGGACCAGCTGAACACAGCACTGTGATGAAGATGGGAACAGGCGATGATCATGCTGCTTTCAACACGTATTCTTTGCTTCACTATTCACTACCCTGATGGAATCTATCATTTGGCAACATTACCCTATAAGGCAAAGCAAGAGCCATTTATTAAACGTATCCAAGAAAACAGAGGCTTTCAAAGCACGCTCCTACTCACAGCAACCCACTTTTACAGTAGCATCCTTTTTCAAACGGCATTAGATTATTAGCAAGCAAATTTCATTTGGAATACGTGGGCAGTTTGTGTATTTTCAAGTTGCAGTAAAGTGCAATTGAGCACAGTTGTGTTCTATTAAAATATTTATGATAAAACATAGGGCGTGTTGTACAGCAAGCACGTACACACACAAGTGTGCAGATACCTTCTTATTTCTCTTGATGTTAAAGTTTAATGCAGAGCTGTTTCAAAAATACATGAAAGGCGTGCTGTGTTGTTGGGCATTAAAAATCATCAGCTTTCTTTGGTTGTTTTGTCTGTACTCGTGGACTGGCAACTGGTTTTCTAAAGGTCCATGCTGATTTTTGGGTGTAACATAGAGGTCCACAATGGCAGGGTGGATAAGACTATCTACATCTTCTTATCAGCTGCCTGTCACCACGCCAGCCTCTCAGAGCAAACATTCCCGGTGACGCTATCAGCACCGGGAAGTATCGAGACAGGGAAGTATTGAAAGCTGGGCGGGGAGGGGGAAGCAGGACTTGTGAAGCCCCAAAGTAGAAAAAATAAATATATACCACCTTATCAGGCCCTTATCAGTTTCTCAGTGGGGTCTGTCAGGCAGGAAGTTCAAATTGACACTTTTCTCTTTTAAAGGAAAAAAAAAAAACAAACAACCAAAAAACAGGGGGAGGGGAAGAGGAAAGAGAAGTTCTGGTGCTGCTGGAACAGAAACCAAGGCTGCTGAGAATCCAGGACTGCTTCAGCTGGAGGATTGGCTCCTACTGTCACAAGGTTAAACATTAGGGTGGGGATGTACGTGCCTTATGTGCCAGAGCAAGCTGGCGAGTGACAGAAAGGAAGCTCATACTGAGAATGTAACATTTTTGGGCAACAGGCCCATATCCCCACTTGACAGACTAAAGATAATTGCTCTTTCCCAACTTTCAAAGTTTTCCCAGTAAAGCCTCCCCTCCTACTAATTTCCATGTGTAGACAATATTGCAAGAAACTTGCAATAGTTCCAGATTATTTTTCAAGTCCAACTGTGACAGGTCTCCTTAGTTTGCCAGCTATCATTGGTCCATAAAACTCTTCCTGGCTTTTTCCCCTATTACCTGAGCACAGAGGATGCTCAGGAACATTGGAGAGCTCAAAACATAAACAAGTGTGTTAGCACTATGTAAAATAAGAAAAAGAGAGAATCAAAGAGAGATTCTTGGTTTATCCTGAATGTGAATTTAAACCAGGGCTGAAACTGACTGAGAGGCTTACAGCCTTTCTTTTTTGTTGCTCTTAAAGGAGCCATCTTTCGAAGTTAGAGAAGTGTTTCTTATAAATGGATTTTTTTTTTTAATGTGTGATTTTAGATTTAAGATCCTAGTGATCACCCTCTCACTCCTGAAATGCATTTCTCCCTCCCACCCCCATATTTATCTATACCGTAAATATAGGCACATACTCTTCCAAGATCTGTCTAGTTCCCGTGCTCAGACTCACACAGAAAAGAGGTTCATAACAAAGTAAGAACAGTGCAGTTGCATTTATAAGTTACTGATCTGAAAGGAGAGGGGGGAAAAAAATAAAGAAAAAAATCATGCCTCTCTCTAAGTGCCTGATCCACTCCTAACTGAGTGGATTATTTGCTTAGATGTGAGATTAGTAAATGCATGCAAGAGGACAAGGGACAAAACTCCTGTTATTTTTACATACTTAAGCAGAGGGGCTACCTGCAAGTCACTCCAATGTGGGTGTTGCTGCATAGGTGTAGGTTCTGCTCTCATTTCTTGAGTTCTGAGCTGAAGCCTGAGAAAGACTTCATAAAAACAATAACCTGTTTTTTCTAAAAACTTGAATAACGGTTGTATGCACAGTCATTTTAATAGTAATTTCAGGAGTGAGCTGGTACTGAACGCTTCAAGTGGTGGTGCTTAATTATGCCAATTCACATTTTCAATCTAAATTTAAGTACCCTTTTTGCTAGCAGAAAGAGAACCTCAAAGTTGTGAAGTGGGCAAAACAGAGAGTGTTTCCACTCAAAATGAGAATGGAGACCAACATTTAGAAGTATATAATTTGATCATCTGTTTTCTAAATGTGTCCAAGGCAGGGTGACATGCCTTTGAAAACATTTTGCTCAGAGAAGATCTTTAAGTGAGCCTTCACATAACTCTCAATATTAAGTCAACTTCAGCCCCCAAATTCTGGTTTCGTGAAGACAACCTTTTATAAAATTTCAAAATAATTTTCCTGAGCCCTTTTGAAGATTCCAGGAGGCATTTTTTTTTTTCTTTAGCAAGTACAGATGTTTCCTCTCAATCCAAACAGAAAAGCATCAAACCAGAAAGTGAAACTGCTCATAAGCAAAAGGGAAAGTGGGTGGCAGGGCTTAACTAACGGCTGGTGTGTCAGGGCCAGCAGGAACAAGAAGGGAACAAATCACATTTAAGAAAAGAAGCAACAAAAACTTAATCTTCATAGATTCTAAAGGGTAGCTCATAAACCTGTTAATGAAACAAAGAGATTGCCAAATGCTTTCTAAATATACAACCCGTCTTCCTCTAATTCAAACTTCTTTCTGAAGCTTGACCAAAAGATGTCACCTGCCCATACTTGACTGAGGAGACAAACATGACATGAGCAGCAGGAAGTTGCATCATATGATTGCAATACACAAGCATTATCATCAAATAGCCATGTCCTGAGTCAAGGCAATTTTCTGTGTTTTGTTTTGGTTTTTTTAATATTTTTTTTAAAAAACTGTTACCTTCTCTGCTCTCCATCCCAAAATAATCATCCTACAATGAGGTAGGAATGAAATTCTAAACTATGTGGGATCCTCAGCCTGTCCACTAGTCCAAAAACAAAACACCAGGGATTAAAAGACAACCTGAGGGCTCAGCTGACTCAGGTTAAGCACCTTTAACAAACTACCAAAAGCCGATTTTTTTAGCCAGCAGAACATAGAAATCTTGTGCCACTTGGTATTTAAAACCATTTACTAGACAAAGGTTCCTTCTGAAGGTTAGGTATCTCAAATCTTGATAGAAAAGAACACCAGTGGCCTCAAAACAGGAAAGAGAAGGGGATTGTTTGAAACAAGCCTGAGTTTCTACTGCTAGGACATCCTGGAGTCTTGCCTCCACCACTATTGTGCAACTCCTTGCAGGCACTTCAACAACCAGTCCAAGTTACGTAGTTCCACGCGGAGCTAATCATGCCCGTGAAGGTAGGTGTGTGCTTCAGCGTCTGAAGGACTGGGTCAAAGGCCCCAATTGAAGAAAACACAGAGGACAGGGTTAAACCCATAACTAAGTACATGCCTAATTGCTGTCTTGAGCCTGGATGCTTTCCTTCTATGGCACAAATGAACTAACGCTGGAGAAGTTACCTTTAATTTGAAAGTTTGCTGTTACAGAGGCAAGTAGATGTTATATGTGGATGTGTAAATATATTTATGCTCTAAAGTGGTAGTTCTCTCATTTTTGAGGCCGCTAATTACAGGAAATAAAACCAGAGAAATTCTCTGATACATTTTTCCCTGGAGGCCCATTCCACTCAGGTGCTTAAAGAGGAACTGAGGTGCTGAACTCCAAGACCGTGATCCCCAAGCCCCTGAGGCACCTAAAGCAGCTGCCTATATTTTTAAGTTGGCAAGACTGAAAGCTCTCTGTAGGTGTGTGTCCCAGGTGGCCTCTCCTCTGCCGGGCAACCAGCCAAGACACAGCTCTTCCAAAGCCTCCCGCGGGCACCAGCATGCTCTGCACACCCGAGAGGTGGTGGAGGGAGGGAAACTGGGTGCAAACACAACACGGTGGTGGGGCTGGCACTGCTGCTGCCCCACACTCACGCTGGTGCCTGTCCCAGCAGGAGAGAGTCTGGACTCCAGCCTGTGGTGGGACCCAGACCCAAACTTTCCCTCCCTCTTCCTCAGAGGAAGGAGGAAACCAGGAGCTGGGAGAGCAGTGGTGCTTGCATGCTCCTCTGAGGAAAGCTGTGACACTTTAAAAAAAAACAAATGACTAGCAAGCCATTGGACTGAAGAAGGCTGTGAGCAGTGAGGGGGATCCCCCCGAGCAAGACTTTTGATGGGGCAAAGCCCCATTTCTGCAGCAGAATGTCAGTGATTTGGGGACAAGCCTTCTGTACTTTACTCAGTGTGAGGGCACCGTGGCCAGGTTTGCACTGGAGAGAGGCTGGAGAAGGGCTGGAGAGGCAGTGGGTGCTCACTAATTTTAGATTTAACTGGAAGAAGTGGCCTGGAAGGAAGAGGAAGAAGAAAACTAAACAGTGCTGACATTCACTTTAAATTCAACTGATTTCAGGACTAACACTGGAAAAAACATCTGGGCTCGCATTCTTGCCACAGGGCCTTCAGCAAATTAGCATATTTGGGAAACTTCTGGAATTTTTTTTCCTTATTTTTCAAAAAAGGGCACTGAAACTTTATAAAATCTCAATCCTTACTGTACCTGTAGGGCCTCTGACTGAACTGCAGGCTTTAGGCTTTTTGTTACAAAGATTAAGAAAGTGAGATTTTTTTTCAAATAATTTTTCTGAACTGCTGTTTTCTTTAGGTGGAAGAGGCTAACACAAAATTTCTAAATGGTTTCAATGGAATTATATTTAAAAAGAAGAAGGGATATTTTGATCTCAGTGTCTGGAAACTCTGGTCTTTTGAATGTTAAGGCTGAACTATACAATTATTGCTCAAGACCCCGTCTCCTAAAATTCACGTTTAGCCCACTTTTACTAGAATGGATTATTCTGCACATGTTCAGATACCCCCAGTTTTGACCTGACTAAGAATAATCAGGCAATTGGTTGACACTTTACAAATGCATTCCTCACAGCTTCTGAAAGGCAACCTAAGATGCCTGCAAATGCAAGAAACTGAGCTTGCACTTGTGTATCCTCCTAGGTAGTGGCCAAATGCATCTTGATGGATCTTTGCAAACTCCTCATCCACGGGCACCCTTAATATTCTTGTCTCATCCCACCTGCAGGTCCCACTGACAAGCCAACAACTCATTGTATCAGGAAGTAAAACCACCCAGTGACTGGTGAAATGACATGTGCAAAAATGACAGAACCAGTGAGATATGTTTTGAATAGGAAATATTGCAGCACAGGACCTCCCCTCCCTTTCTTTCTTCTGCCACTAAGAGAAAGCAAATTTTCTTCTATAACTTGTTACACTTAGTAGGGAAAGGACAACAGAAGTCCTGCTTAAAGGACAACATCTATGGAGGAGATGTACTTTTGATTATTATGAATGCCTGACATTATTTTCTGTATGTGGGGTTACATTTTTGCTCTAATAATCCCCAAAGTAACACTGTTATTTTAAAAACCATCATTTGTTGCCAAATAACAGCAAATAGTCTGTTTTATTTTTTAAAAATGCTTGCAGTTTTCCCTTCAGATTTTGGTGGAGGCACTGGCAGAAGGACAAAAGAATGCTCTGCTCTACCTCAAAGCAGGTAGCAGGAGGGAAGGTAGCCTGAGTGTCGAATGAGAAGTCAGAAAGAATCTCTCTCTCTCTCTCCCTCTTCAAGAGGCTCTG
Source organism: Calypte anna (assembly GCF_003957555.1). Lineage (NCBI taxonomy): Eukaryota > Metazoa > Chordata > Aves > Apodiformes > Trochilidae > Calypte > Calypte anna. The sequence goes on from NC_044246.1 coordinate 71,819,596, forward strand.
GGTGAGGTGATGGGCAGTGATTAAGCTATGAGTAAAGTGCTGAGGCTAGAAATGGTCAGAAACCACAGAGGAACATAGAGCTAAAGCCTCTCCCCCTGCTACCAGTGCTATTACTTTTTAACAGAAAATGAAAGCTATGATACACAGCCAAGAAATGGGGACAGAATACACTGAGCTTAAAAAACAAGTAAACAGATGAGAAGATGACAGCAGGTTTGCTCCCGAAAGATAAGCAAATGTAAATGTAAGTCTGAAAGAACATTATGCAGTCAACAGGTATTTTGTAAGACACCTAGACAGAGTCATGGCACGTGGCCATTTCCTTGTACAGTGAAGGCAGCCCTTTAGGAGCATGACTGGACAGCCTTTAGTATATGCTATCAAAGCTGACTTTTGCTCAATGCACTATGAGATCTGGACTTGGAAAGTCTGAGAGTGAAATGACATCTACAGTTCTGAAGGCAGAGGATATATGCAGGTTGTTTGTCCAGAATATGATCAGATAAGACTCAGACTGTAAACATGCAGCTGTTCAGATTTTTTTAAAAATCTGTTTACATTTGAATGGGCACAGAGAACTCATTCTCTTTTCTTGCTGTGTTTTTTTTTTTAATTCCCCTTCTCCACTCCTAGCTACCTACTGTGACACAATAGATGATGCAGCTGTGTAATTATACAACTTATTATTAGATCACATAGGCAGAAGAAACATTACTAGCATTCCTTGTTTGTACTGTAATCCACTTACTGAGGTTCAGCATTGTCAGCTCTCTGGAGGAGGGATAGTGCAGCCTCTCCGCAAAGTCTCGGCAATACCACACAAGCAGCTCTTGGTTGGCAGGGATGGGCTTGATGGTGTAGAAGTAGATGTTCATTCCATTCTGACAAGCAGCCAAGTTCTGTTCCTGAACAGAGTAGCCAGGATTTACATAACGCATCCAGTTGCTCTTGTCCTCATTAAATCCATCAATGAAGTGGTGAAGCTCACCACTGGAATAGATCTGGAATAGAGAGGAAGTGCCTGTGAACACACACACGTGTGATACACAGTACATGTGCACAGGGTCCATAGGGACAAAAAGTTGTATGTTTGGGGGTTTTTTTGGTAAAATGACAAGGTATTACTGGAGTAAGAATTCAAGCTGGGTTCCCCACTTCCCGGCTATGATATCCTCTGTGTTAAGAAAAGAGATGCTTTTTCAAAATTAAGTCTACAGTCCCCTTTTCCATTTCTGCTTAGCCTGTGTCTCTCCAAAATTTGAAATGCAGAGTACTCTCCCTGCGTGAGCAGCCTACAGGAGAGTCCTTTTCCTGGTACTATGACCAACAAGTGGGTGATGCTAATGACTGCAGGTCTGAGTGCATGCTTGCATTAATGGTTTGAGTCACCTGTGTATAAGACTGACTGGCTGCGCTACGTCAGAGTCTTTCTCGCCTTTTTCTATGGCCTCTGTACTTGCAGTTTCCTACCACCTCCGCCCAAAGGTTTAAACTATGCAAACATCCTCCACCCCCCCAGAGTCCTAAAGCAACACTTGCTCATAGTTGGACTGTAGCCCTTTTGTAGAAAGGCTGGGTGAGGCGAAGATGAACTTCACCTGCCATAACTTAACGAGAACCTGGAGAGGGGCCAGCGGATGAGAAGTCACTTTTCCTATTGAGGGACACGTTCTGGCTTGTCCACAGAGGGGAAAGAAAACATTCATCTAAAAACTGTTCAGCGGCTTGGGGGGAAAGAAGTCCCAATCACTCACAGAAGCTACCGTTTCTTAAGGTGGTAAGAACAAGAAAAAAAACACAACAACAACAATCAACAAAAAGCCAGAAAACACATTTGCTGAAGGCATGTCCCTTCCTCCTGGGGGGAGCTAGCTCCATACTGAATGACAGGGTCTTCCTGGGTTTCATGAAACAGATGATCAGGCAAAAACCCAGGCCTTGAGGACGGAGCAGCTTGCTCCAGCGAGGCACCTCGCTGAGCAGGAAATGCCTTTCCAAAGGGGAGACAGAGCTTATCTCAGGGGGAAAGAACTCCACAGCACGTTCCTGCCTTTGTGTTGGCACCACTTTCTTTCACACCTACCTGGCCAGGCAGCTTGCCCTGCCAGTGCCCTCTGGCCGGGACCTCTCCTCTTCTCCCTGAGTGAGCTGCCAGCAGGGAGGGAGGGGGGAGGCAGCCTGGCCCTTTAACGTGGGCCGTAAACACCAGAATCACTTTCTTTTAAGAGTAACTTCCTGTAAACTGAGAAGGGGGAAATGCATGTGGCCTCATCAAAGCAGCTTGCGAGAGATTTTGTGGTGTGTTTGTTATGAGAAAATGGAAGGGAGACGGGCGAGTTGTGCTGCATCAAGAGGAGCCTTTGGGTTTCTCTGCTCGCCCTGGCTCGGAAACTTCCAGGAACGCAGGGCTCCAGCTCTCGATGCCTGCCCCTGCTTCCCAAACCGACCCTCCACAGCTCCCACAGCAGGGCCACGGATGCTGCCGGCCACCATGCTCTGGGGTGAAGATGCCCCCCACTTCTTCTGGGGAAGGAGAGACCAGATGTGCTGAGTCACAGTGCCGTTCCCAGAAATGACGCCAGTCCCAGGTGGCCCTGCTCCCTGTGGTGGGCACCGCGCAGGCAGCGTCCCCCTGCGCCCGCAGCAGCAGATGTTCCCACTCCTGCCAGCAAACCCTGGATGCCTTTAATAACATGTGGGAAGTTATCTCCCACAATTTCCTTTGCGTATGCAAGCCTGTTTCAGACCCCTAGGAAGGAACTCGCTTCTGTTGCAGCAGTGTGTCTCGAACGAATCAAGAGATTGTAACAGGGAATTTAATGATGCTTAGATGGTTCCTAGGATATTATCTCTGGAGATCCCCCTACATTAAGGCTTAAAATCACACCAGGAGAATGATGTTGTATTTCTCACTGCAATATATGAATGAAGACCTGCATGATGCTTAGCAGCACTTCTCCCCAGTTATTCCATCTTACTAGGAACTGGCAGGGCTAGGGCCGGCATTAGCAGCCTGTTCCTATGCAGGACACAACCTCATGAAAAATTCGGCTACAAGAAACATTTTGTAGGCTTATGAACATAAAAACAAGTCTCCTGCTTTGAAAAAAAGCACTCATGCAAATAACTGCCTGTGCAACGCTGTATTACACTGCATGAAGACAATTTGGGAAAACCAAAATGATGTAATTAGGTAGGAAGAAAAGGGTGTGGGGAATGCTGGTGCTTGCCCCGGGTTTCACCTGGATATGAGGTCGGGGTATTGCTAAGGCAGGCAGGCACCTGGGTAGAGAGGGTTGGATATACTCCCAAATCCACTGACTTAAGACACAGCCTAAATGGCTAGAAGGCAGCAAAACAAATCCATGGAAGTAGATGAGTCTGAAGGAATGTTCTCTAACAATTAATAATGGGTCTGCAAAGGAAACTGAGGATTATGTGAACTGATAAACTGGAAGCATATTCTCCAGCACAGAATTCTCTAGCCAAAACAAATTTGATGGTGCTCCCTTCCAGCTTATTCTTAGAGTACAAATTAGGCATTACTTCTAGTGTTTGTCTGGCATGAATGGATTTTTCACTTCACTAAGATCTATGGACTGCTCTTTTAACACTTTCTGAAGTGGACTTCAAAAGCTTATAACTTGAATAATATATGCTGAAGACCACTACCACTGAGGTATAGCAGTTCTATTCAAAACATGGAAAAATTGCCACAAAATGTATCACAATTCCAGAGTAAAAGATTATGCAGTACTTTCACAGCCTCTTTCTTCATAGCTGGAAAATCAAGGATACGTGACAATTGCATAAACAAGAACTACTTTCTGCTGAGAAGAACTGCAAAAAACCTGCCCCTGCAGCAAGCAGCAGAACTATTTCTTCACACAATCAAGCACCAATCTTTTTTGGAAGCTGGAGCTGGGATGAGATGTGCATCTCCTCTGTTCTCTCCACCCACACTGTCACTACATCCAAGACACCCAAGGCTTTTACTTGTCTTAGTCCACCCCACCGGCTCCGCTGGTGCCTGGCAGTGCAGAGAAGTTGCCCCCTGCATGCACACAGGTCTGAAGCAGGAAGTGACCCAGCTTTTCAGCTGTACTCATTTAGTGATCTGCTTACTGCAACAACATGGTGCTGTTTTTTCCTGCTTACCCGCCAAAAGTATTTTCTGTTCGCATTCTTGGGAACTGTATCGCTGGTATAGATCTCTCCTACCAAGGGTCCGAAGCGTGTTCCTTTTGGGATGTACTCTTTGCTTATAACTCCAGTGACCTACAAGAAGAGCAGCACAGGATCAGTCCGCTGACAGAAGAATTTGGAAGTTTCCCTTCCTCTCCCCTCTTCCCTGAACTTAACAAGGTAAAGCAACCAATGAAAGAAAAATTTTTAGAGACAGGTCAGCAAAACAGAAGTAAATTAACAATTATTTTAGATGATACTATCACCTTTGTTAGGTACTACAATCTTACCAACACAGACAGAAACCAAAGATGAACAGTGCCTGAAAGACGTGTTTTGTGGGAATACATACACAACAAGTAACAGTAAGAGAAATACACAGAGACTGTCATGTATCTTCAGAAGTTATTTTTCCTATCAAAGGAAACCCCCCAGAAAGTCTAGTTCCAGCAAACAAAAAATACTCAATAGCTATCAATCACTTCACTGCTACAGAGCTCACTTTCCTGTTACGTTAGGAACTGGAATGACTGCTCCCCCGATCAAAACGAAACCTGCCCCCCACCCCCACCTTTTTCATGCTATACCCATCCTGATAGCTAAAAGGAGAACAACAACAACAAAAAAGACAACCTACAATTCCCCTACCAGCTTACCGTGGCATACAAAACAGAATATTAAATGGCTATGGGGCGTGTACTCACAGATCACCTTTTATAAAAAGGAGGCAGTAGTTCCAGTAACATATGTTAAGTGGGTTTGGTCAGAAAGGCGTAAGGGTTTTGATGAAATGCTCCACTATGCTAGGTCTAAGAAATGTACTTGAGTTGTTCAGCTTCCTTCTTGACAGTAATTATACCAAAAAAAGTCACTGACCACAAATCAGGAAGCAATTCATCATTATTCAGAAGAACGTGCCTTGAAGTAACCCTTTGCAAAACACTGCTGAGTTATTGGTTTTGTCTCTCTCTGTTCCTCACCAATCTTCTTAAATTTGATGTATCCAAATGATTTTGTAAACAGTTTTGTAAGCCAAAAACCCCAAGCCTTTTCAAGATTGATCCTGCTGCTCAGATAGTGGAAAAAAAAAGAAAGTAAAAAAAAAGTAAAAAAAAAAAAAAAAAAAAAAAAAAAAAAAAAAAAAAAAAAAAAAAGAAAGTAAAAAGACCATTAACTTGGCACTATGACCAAATTTTCATGGCAGTATTTATTAAACCTATCTCCTTTGCACATCTTGCTACTGTACTTTTTGCTTGCCTGGGTTTCAGAACAAGACAGGAACAGCAGAAGTGGCTGACAAACACCAAGAGTTAGATTACTGCTGTCTGTACTCTGCAAGGAACCAATTTTCTTACCAAAGCAGATAAGCACTGATGAGACCTTACAGATAACTAACTTTAGTGAGCGTTTAATTTTCTTCCTTACAGTCCTTTGCAGAAAAGGATGGTAAAAACCCTGGACTGTAGACAGCACTTCACAAGGTAGCTAAGATTTTCTCATGCTACATTTTCTTCTGTTGTATCACCCTTGGTGTAAGAGAAGGAGACAGACTGAGAAATACTGTCCCGTGTATTGGTAAAGATTGAAAACCCCAGTAAACAACTAACGCCTAGCATAATTTCACATTAAATGTCAAAATAAAGGGAATAAATAACAGCCAGGGAATCAAGGAGGTAATCCACCCGGAAACAGATTGCTGGGTGTACGAGCTGTTTGCACCTGTCTGTATTTCAACATGTGTTTCAGCACACTACAAAAAAAAAAAAAAAATTAAATGTCAACAGTAGAGGTAGTTAAATGCTCCAATAATCTGTGCATCTGGACTTAAGAGAGAGAAAAGGGACTTCCAGAAAGTTTCCTACACCTAGCACAAGATGAAACAAGTTCAGTGGCTCAGTTTTATTTTTGTCTTGCTTGTACATTTCTCATATGCTGAAAGAGAGCTGAAAGAGGCAGATGGTCTTCTCGTCTTCCCCATATATCTTCATTTACATCCATCTGCCCTCTCAAGAACAGTTCAGAACCAAGCTATGGCACACCCTACCAGTTTTACTGCATGGTAGCTCAAGATTTTTCATGCTTCTAAAAGATCTTGGCCTTCATTAAAATGACTTTAACGAAATTCTCAGAATCTCTAGAAATCACTCCTTGAACTAGTCAACTTGAAACACTCACTGAGCTGGTGTCTCTGACACAGCAGATACTTTTTGATATCCATCTTACATGTGGTGTTTGCTTCTCCCTGATGCAGCTGAAGACGAAGATGATTTCTCACCCTGTACCCATCAGAAGGTTATTTTGGCAGAGGATGTTCTCCACATCCGTGTGTGTGCCAGCACTGAAGCTTTGCTAAACCAGACTAAAGCTGTCCAGAGGACTTTTAACCAAAGGTGGCTTTCAGGTCAGTAGTTCTTGGTTTCTGTTGTGCTCCCCCACAAGCTCAGCTGCTGTGGTCAAGGAGGGGTACCCTCCAGGAGAGGGGTGCTAGCAGTGCCAGGACAGCTCCACCATAGCCAAAAAGGGGTCCAGCCCTGCCGCGGCTTGGGAAGAGAGTAACTTAACAAGAAGCCACGAAGTACAGAGCTGCGGAAGGCTTGCAGACAAAACAGCAAAGGAACTCTGTATCCAGAGCTGAGGGGGAGCGATCGCCGGGCTGCCGAAAAGCTGTGGGAGAGGAGGCATTTTAGACTTGTGTCCACCAGGTGTCCTTCAGCACACTGCTGCCTCTCGACGAGGGGACCTTCCCCAGCAGCCTCGCAGAAGGGAACCACAGGGGACCGTGACCTGAGCTCGCTTCCCACAAATGAAAGCCTGCTACCCGAATGCAGCCTTCTGGGTCTGAACCCTGCCGTAAAGGAGCAACGCGCTATTTTCAGAACAATTTCCTCTCTGCAGACACCTACCCCCCTCTCCTTTCAAAGGTCCAACTTTCAACACCCCTTTATGCGGGCTGCTACCACATTTTCCCTTCCAGTAATGCGGCGTTTCTAGCACGAAGATGAAGCCACAAGTTACCCCGAAGCCGCACAGCTGGTGTTCCCGGTGCTGCCGGCAGCTGTGGCTCCTGCCGAAGCCGGGCTGTGAGCTAAGCCGCTCTCCCCTCAGTCCCAGCCCCGACAGGATGCGCCAGGACAACCCGGCTGGCGAGAGGGGGAAGCCGGCTGAAAGCCGGAGGCGCTGCAGTGGCGGAGCCTAGAGCCGGGGAGGGGGGAGAATCGGAGCCGGGGGAGGACCGGAGCCGGGTTGGGGGGGGAGAGAGGGGGGCGGAGCAGCCCGGGGCGGCGGAGGCGTCTCTGGAACTGACCAGGGTCCTAATGCGGCGCCGGGGGCCGGCGGAGGGAGCCGGGAGCCGGGCGGCGGGGCAGGAGCCCGGAGCCCGGCTCCCGGAGCCCGCCCGGTCTATTCAACGAGGCTGGCTAGGGGAAGAACATCCCGTCCTGCTCGCTACCCAGATGGGTGAACTCCGGTTCTGAATTTGGTATTAAAAGAGACTTTGAGAAACGAACATTGCTACATCTCTGTTTGGGCAGAAGGCACTGGAAGTATGCCACCAGCCCTGTTAACTCTTGTGAGGGGAGGATGTTTTCATGGAATCACAGAATGGTTTGAGTTGGAAGGGACCATAAAGGTCACCCAGTTCCAAACTCCTTGCCATGGGCAGGGACACCTCTCACTAGACCAGGTTTCTCCAAGCCCTATCCAACCTGGCCTTGAACACTTCCAGGCAGGGGGCAGCCACAACTTGCCTGGGCAACCTGTTCCAATTCTGCAATGCATCCACTAAATTGCTTTAAATTAGAAAACAAAACAACAACAAAACCCCAACCAAACAACACCCCCGCCCCCCCAATTAAGTAAGCAAACAAACAAACAAACCAACCAAAACCAAAACCCAGCAAATGCCAAACAAACTCTTGGCTTCAGTGAAATAACAGTATTCTCCAAATGCAAACAGGGAAGGCCATCATATGTCCTGAAATAACACTGTTTTTTTGTTGTTTTGGTGGTTTGTTTTGTTGTTTTTTTTTTAACTAATAGTTCTACAGTTACATAAGCCCACATCAGTTTTACCCCTTCCTTCAGTGACCAGTTTTCGAAGAGAGATGCCATTAAATAAAATGCTCTCAAATCACTTCCTCACTTCCTCGGTGATCATATATAAAAGAAAGAAAATGAAAGGAATAGTGGGGAGCAAGTGTCTGAGGTCAGCGAGGCACATTTCATAACAGCTCAAAATCACTGCTTTCATCAAAATCAGTGATTCAGGTTCTGTCGCTAAGGAACAGCCTTATCAGAGAAATGCAACAAGTAATGGGTTTGCTGAGATATGCTTCTGTCAAGCTCATGGATCAGGATGAGGCATTAGCAATATTCAAGACAGCAGAATAACTGGCACTTTGTATCAAGAAGGGCTGTAAGAAGGGATGTTTGGGCTTTAAGAACTGAGACCAAAAGAAAAAGCTATGGAAAGAAACGTTTTTAAATGTCTGCATTAAAAAGTTCATTCACATATGGCCTTCCAGAGAATCATTTTGGCACTGCATTTCATCATTTTTTGTCAACTGCTAAAATAAATTGCTAAAACTGGAGAAAAGGATAGTTCATGTATAGATATAAATAAATTACTTCATGTAAATCTAGAATCCTAAAATGTTATGAGCAGTAGTTATTCGTTTTTTAAAATGCTGACACATACTGTGAACTCATAATGAAAAATGTGTCCTTCAGAAAAATCCCCGATCAAGATCCAAGAATAAACAAGAATATGATGTGTCATAGACTCCCTTGCAAATTCAGTAAACCTTTAAAGAGGAGCTACTTGCCTCACAATGCATGCAAGGAAAAGAAACATGAAAAGTAAACCTCTTCAAACAACAGCAATTGTACTTCCTCCCTCCTAAGTAGGCACGCAGTACTTTTCCTACTCCAAGTGGAGATAGACTACTAATCATGACAGCACTAAGATTTCGTGATCTAATCATGACAGTATTAGTGTTTCACAAGCAATGTATTATATGTTTTTGTCAATAAACTGACTCAGCATTTAAAACTCTCAACCTGATGAAGACACAGCTCTCCCCAAAGTTAACAATGAAGACAGCTCACATCTGAAACCCACTGGCAAACACGCACACATGCATCCCCTGAAGTCTTACCTCATCCTTTCACAACTGAAAAAATCCCACCCTATTGAGCTGTCAGGACTTTCATGGTTTTCCATGAAGTCAAAAACAGAATCAGGCTCCCTTGCTGACCCCACAAACACTGATGTGCAATAGCAACATGTACCCAGTCCTGCCCCCCTAAACAAAATCAAAATTGTAAGGAAGACAGAAAGAATGTTTAACACCAGAAGGTGCTAGAAGGAAGGCTGATTATGCCATTTGCAACTATTTCACCCTGCAGACAAGTAGCAAAGGAGAGACCTGTCTGTATATTTGCAGGACTGTAGCTCTCAGTGAAGGTGGGGGGAAGAAAGGATCAGATAGGCCTTTTCTTTCAGAGCTACCTTAGAAATAGTCAGGGTTCGAAAGTTTGTATTGCTCCTTATGGTAGGTGCTATTCAGCTCAAATAAAAGACCGGGGAGAACTCTGGAGAACAAAAGGAGGATGTCCTATATTCAGACTCCCACTAGCAGGGAGCTGCACGGGTTGCATTTTTACAAGGAAGAACCAGGAATCTTTCAGTGACTTCTCTTTCCCCCCACCTCTTACACACAGATGGCAGCAATCCTCCTACCCTGATTCACTGGCCTACACTACAGCGTAAGGGAATCACACCTCGGCATTTCCAAACACGGTGCTGGGAATTTTGAGAGCTCCTCCGAAGGTCTCCTGCTGCAGAGGGGCAGAGAGAGCAAGCAGCCTGAGCAGCCAATCAGTCACCATCCGGCTGCCGAGGATCTGCCCGAGCTCTCCTGCTGCAAGCTCATCTCTCAAGCAAAAACCCCTTCCCTATCATGCAGAGGAGTCTCAGCTCTATCTCCCTCCCCACCCAAGCAAGACCTATTTAACGATGCAGTAACACAAAACAAGGTTTCACACTTTTTTTTTCTAGAGCGTATCCTTTCTCTGCCAATGTTCTGCAGGGCAGGGCAGGGCAGATGGGGAGAGAGGAGTGATTTTACAGGAGAATTTAGCTTCAACCTCTTACCAAACCTAATAGGCACCGCATTAGGCACTGCCAAGCTAAATTTCACAGTGCCAATACCCTGCAGCTGGGGGGTCCGACCCTATTTCAGTACACAGGATTAAACAAGTATCTACTTCGGAAGGAAATATTTGATAGGCATGGATGAGTGTACCTCTTCTTTTCAGCTCTGTGGTCACTGTGTTTAGCCAAAGTAGAAGCACAGGTAATAGCTGCTATACCACAAGTCCCGGCACAAGGAGAAATGAAGGGTTGTCCCTTGGGTCATTACCCTGAACATCACACCTAGCTATAATAGCTACTCTATATGAAGGAGTAAACACAAAACCAAATTGCTCATCCGGGCTCATTTCTTTCCAGCCCTTCTGAAACAACAACAAAGAATGTACCCACTCCAGGGACAAGGATAGGACAGACTCGCACGGCTAGCTACCAGTGAAGATACTGTCCCAGATAAACACAAGTTAATTTGAGCTACGGCCACCTCTCTGTCAAGCTTGCTACTGTTCTGCCATAATTTCCTTAACCGATATGCCGGAGTTTTTAAGAATTTAGGAAGCTGGGAATACAGCAAGCTTATGAAAAGAATAAAGCAATTTCATAACCAAAGGAAAAACAAAAAAAAAATAATTAAACACATTTCCAGGAATTTGGGTGTTGGTTTTTTGTTTTTTTTTTTTCCCCTCTACTTTTTTTAAAGCTATTTATTGGACAACCGAGGCACTTTAATCTCTGAGCCAGAGGCAATGAATGGTCCTGGCAAACAGCAGCCTAGAAATTGGCACACAGAACTACCCCACAGTTTAAATATGCTTATTCAGATGCTGTTCAAATTGTGTGAAAATTTAACTGTTTGCGAATTGGAACAGAATCAGTTTTGGGGATAGGCTGGCTACTATTTCCAGTGAAAATATTACATGACAGATGACTAGCTCACAGGTCCTTAAAAGCTTGATCTGGATCCCATCCTAAAAGCCATCGGGCAGCATTTGGTGGTGTATATGTGTGTGTGTGTGCATTAAAGAATGGAAGCCAGGGTGAGCACACACTTCCCAAAGCACTGTGATTTGGCCTGTCTGACTCCAGTCTTCCCCACAGCATTGCCTCTTACCTCTTTGCAGTTAGATGCGTATTTGAAAGTCAAGTTCCTTGGCAAGGAAGCCTCTGCCTGAGTTAGGGTGCCTCCATCGGCACTGGGATCCAACGGGTGATCATTTACAATGTATGTGCACTTCTCTTCAAAATCAGCTTCTGTCCACAGAGTCATGTCAGCATCCTCCATGTCCATTTTCATTGTCCACTCTCTCCCTTTCACCAGATCCTTGAAACTCACAGCGTCCGAGCTACACTGTGTAGCAGCCTGGAAAATAAGAAAACAGCCTTTAATCCTCATTGTCCTTCAGTGTTGTGGTTTCCGTTGAGACAGCGTGACTAATACAGTAGTCTGTGACACTTTGAAAGCGTATGCAGGATAGTTGGTACAGTTGAGTAATAGCCAAAAAGCAGTGTAAACGAAGCTGCTCCGACTGAAGCAGAGCCTTAAAACACCAGCCTCGGTGGTAATGAGGAGGAAGCCAAAACAAAGAGGGAAAAAAAAAATCCCTAGGCTGACAACTGCTTTACCTTTTTCAGACCCTTTTCCTTACTGCCTCAAAGAGAAAGAAAACATCCCATGCTGAAGAAAACGTGGGGTCATGGCCGTGAGACCACTTAAGTTGCCTGTGGAAAAGCTGCCTCAGAAGAGTGTCACAAACAAGGAGAGGAAGAGGAAAGGAGCTGCTGTCTGCGTCTGAATGAAGCTAAAAATGGAAAGCGCATGTTGGAAGAGCGGAACCCAGCCTTGCCTCTTCCAAATGGGGAAGCCTGAACTTTCCCACCGGCTTTCAACACACAAACAACTTTCAAAACAACCTGCCCCCCCCCCCCTCCCTCCTTCTCCCCCCCCTTTGCCGCCACCTCCCTCCTGACGGCCCCTTATCCTTTGGCATGGAAGGCTGAGAAAGCCGACATCCTGCCAGCATCACTGCAGCAGCAGCCCTGCACAAAGCACTGCAACATGCTCCCGGGGGCCAAAAAATAAAAGGAAAGGAAATGAGCAGGGGAAATATATAAAATAAAATTTTTCCAAAAGTTCTTCTATCCCTTTTGGTTCTGATGGTACCTCTGAAAATTACTATCTCAAAGCACCGGATGGGAGCCTCGCAGGACAATTCCACCAAATCCTCCAGCCCCTCTGTTTGGGACAGAAGCACTATTATCAAACCTATCCACGGACAGGTACTCGGTCGGGCTCTTTCCATAAAAGATTCATTCGGCACCAAAATGTGTACCTACGCCGGCAGCTGGAAACGGCGGGTCAAGCCCGCTATCAAATCCCTTCATTTTTCCTTCTCGGATACGCAGCTACTGCTAAATTCACACCCCTCCTCCGGAAAAAAAAAAAAAAAAGAAAAAGAAAAAGAAAAAAAAACAACAACAAAAAAACCCTAAAAACCCAAACACAAAAACCCACAAAAAAACCCCAAAACCCAAACCAACCAACCAACAAACAAAAGCAACAACAAAAAACCAACCACAACGAAAGCCTAAAAAGACTGAAAGAGCAGGATCTCCCGAGAAGGAGGCTAAGGGGCTTCACTGCCTGAGGATGAAGAGGGGGGGTGGGTGTCCCGGCGCCCCCTGGTACCGCCTCACCCGCCCAGGGGGGGCACGGCCTGGAGAGGCTGAGGCAGGGGGTGCGGGGGACGACACGCAACCCCCCGCGGTCGCCTGGGGACCGTCCCTGAGCACCCTCCCGACGGCAGCGGAGAAGAGCGGTGCGGTGCGGTACTGACGGACTCCGGGTATTAAAAAGGGTGAGCGGAGCCGCACAGCGAAACTCGGGGGGGGAGAAGGGGGTGGCGAGTGTGACAGTTCCGTGGCGGAGCGAAAGGGTTAAGCGCCGATCAGAGGAGCGCTGAAGAGAGGCGGCGAGGAAACTTTTGCTGCGTTCTCCGGGCGCCGCGGCGGCGAAAGGCGGGCGAGAAGAAGGAGCTGGGAAGGTGGCAGGGGTGAGGGGGGAAGAGGTTGAGGGTTGTTGAGGAGGCATCGCTCTCCTTACCGGGGAATAATCCGCGCGCGTCTCCACACCGAAGCCCACCGTCGGCGGCAAACCTGGCTCATCTCTACCGAGTAAACATTTCTCCTTCCTTCCTTCCTTCCTTCCAGCGGCTGGGTCCCCGGGACACTGACTCACACACACACACATACAGACACACAGACACACGCACACACCGACAGACGGACAGACACACACACACACCTCCAGCCGCCGCTCCCCGCCCGCTCCTCCTCCCCCCACCCCCGCCCTCTCTCTCTCTCTCTCTCTCTCTCCCTCCCTCCCTCACCCCCGCCCCCCTTTCCCTCCCTCCCCGCCGCTGTCAGACAGGTGCTGCCGAGCGCGCCCGGGCTGCGCTTGCCGCCGGCAGACGCTGGGGGGCCGCCTGCCACAGCGCCCCGCGCCGCGCCACGCCACGCCACGCCCCGCACGGCGCTCGCCGCTCGCGCGCCCGGCTTGGCGTTAGAGGCACCCGGCACCGGCACCGGTCCTGGACCCGGAGTCGGACCCTCTCCCTCTCTCTCCCTCTCCCTCTCCCTCTTTCTCTCTTTGGCCGGCCGGGTCCTCGGTCCTCACCTCACAAGGGAAGGGGGGGAGGCGGGGGTCTACTTGACCCCCAAACACAACACCACCACAACCACCCGGATTTAAAAAAAAAAAAAAAAAAAAATAATTTCACACACACACAGACGCACGGACACTCTTTCTCTCCCTTTTGACCCAAGAGGTATCGGTCAGGGGAGGGCCGCGGAGATACCCTGCGGCCCGGGTCTGGCATATGGGCACCTCTGCGGCTTCGGAAGGACCGAGTTTGAGCCAGTGTTTACTAGAAATCTACTTTTTCGAACTATTTTAACCTCCAGAGGTCAACAGCTACCCGCTTCTGTCCTGCCTCAGTTTGACTAGATAGAACACTATGACAAAATGACTCCCAGCTAGCAGAACATCGATTTAAATCCAATTCAAAAGCTCTGGCTCCCAAACCTTAACAATTATAGTCCTCGATCTCACCAGTCTGATAGTTTCAGAGCTTTTTCATCCCTTCCCAGAGTCTCCTTCCAATCAACCCTTGCACAAGGAGTTAAGGAAAAACATTTTCTTTTCCTTCCTTTAAACACAGTCTCACTCAGCATCAGCAGGGAAGCCCACAGGAGCCGGGCAAGGCAAACGCGACTCCTCCTTCCCAGCCTGGTAGGAAAAGCTGCGCTGGTGGTGTGCAGGGCAGCACGTCAGACACCATCCAGGAGCACCCTGGTGATGGAAGGAGGGTTAGGATAGCGATTAGCAGACCCTACACCCAAATTTTTTTTAGGTTTTGGTTTTTTTTTCCCTCTGATCCAAGCCAGCGTGCTGGCCGAAGGAAGGACATCCTGTGATGATGGCATACGATGTCCTGTTTGTTTATTATTAAGAGCATTCCTGCTTCTCATTACAAAACAACCAGATGCCTTACTTCCTTCAGTGGTCCTGCCTCTGCAGCAAGGCGTCCTCAGTGATGCACAATTCCATTTATAGCCATCGACAGCCCTGTGCGAATGCTAGCTGCTTCACTGCAAGCCAAGGCTACTGCTTTTCCTTCTTCTTGCACTTCTGTGAGTGTCCTTCTTACCCTTTACATAGCAGCTAGTTTCACATTCTACTTTTAAACACACATTCGGGTGTAAAACACTTACGGAGTGACCTGGGTGTCACATACCTCTTCAT
This sequence comes from Calypte anna, assembly GCF_003957555.1. Taxonomy (NCBI): domain Eukaryota; kingdom Metazoa; phylum Chordata; class Aves; order Apodiformes; family Trochilidae; genus Calypte; species Calypte anna. The sequence goes on from NC_044246.1 coordinate 71,834,733, forward strand.
GCAAAAAAGTGAGAAAGAGGAGGAAAAAAAAAAAAAAAGCACATTTTATGCAATCGAGCTCCTGTCTGTCTCTAAGACGGCTGTAAACACATCCCTTTCCCTTAACCTGCTCCTCCTCCCACAGATAGAAAGACGTGTGGAAAGGATTACTTGCCATTTTAGGTCTGCGACGCTGAGAATAGTTTATCTGTGTAAAGAGCTTCCAAATGCACTAACACCAGAGGGCTCATGGCAGCAGACGTAAGTAGGGCAACTTCTACCAAGTGAGTGTCCTGGCTTCACTTCCACCGCGGTGTAATTCCACAAGAGAGGTGGCCCAGGCACGGGGCTGAAGGATACAAATGTAATTGGATATACCCGGTAAAACCGAGGCACATCCAAAATGAGGTCTAGGAAGGCTCTGAAGTAGGAAGAACCATTCATTAAAGGAGAGAAATCCGGCCTACTTGATTGAGTTAATTAACCGATGCTGAGTCACACTGCATAGAACAGAAAAACAATGTAGTCATACTGAAGGTGATTATTTTACGAAAAATAGTCTCACTCTGAGAGGCAGCTGTTTTCAGAGCTTTTCACTTCCCTGTTAGCTTGAATGAAAAAAAAAAGGGGGGGGGTGCAGGGGGGCAAAGAAAAAAGGGTTCATGTGTTTCCTTCAGAGGCTAATCTTAACGTGAAGGAGAGCAGGAGAAAAGCAAATCTGCCTTTCAAGGAACTGAGAATGCTTTTTGTCTGGAGAAGCAGAGGAAACAGAGATTAGATCAGATCAGATGAAGTCAAATATTCGTCAGGATGACAGGAGGATGCCAATATCCCAGGTCAGTGTGGCTCTCTCCCCAGAGCCTGGGGAGGAGAGTCCAGCCTGTGAAGCCTACAGACTTCAAATAACTTCGTGGCAAATAACACTCTGAGGCTATCCTGAAATTTGCTCCAGGTGCCTCAGTGAAGCTGAGTTCAGAACCACCATAGCACAAGGAGAAGGGATTTCACTGGTGTGAATGTCTAGCCTAGTGGTGCCTGATTTGGAGTAGAACTAAGTTTATCAAGAAAGAAGAGACAAAAACAAATTGTTAAGAATGTGTACTAAAGTAACAATCACAAAGGAAACTCTGCCATTTAAGAAATATATAGACTGACCTTCTGACCTTCCTCCTTAATAGAGAAACATGAAAAGATGCCCTGTTCAGCCAGCAGTTTTCTGCTCTTTTATAGAAATCTTTCATACCAGTAGCCACTATTGTCTGGAATGTGCAATCTCAAATGTTGCTCATTTCAAAAAGAAAATTTTTAGTCATATTTTCATTTTTTCCTTCTCGCTCATAGAAAACCTCAATAACCGTATTAATCAGCATTTCTCAGGCAGCTCTCTCTGCAGCAGCTTTCAGCCTGGCAACAAATCATGAATGGCCCTAACAGCTCTGATCTCAGAAATCCCCATCCATTTCCTTTGATGCTATCACCACTTCAGCTCAACAACAAGCCTGCCTCTCCTGCTCGACGATGCTGCTGTTCTCCCTGAGCCTGCAAGAGCTGTAATTGTATGGGAAAGAAGGAGGGAAGGGAGCTGGCTCTAATAGATGAAACTTCTTTAGAAAGTTGAAGGGGAGATAAAATGCACACAAGAGATTAAAGCAGAGTCTCATTTTCACATCCTCCCCTTCCCCAAGCAAGGTCAGTGGCAGATTGACCACATCAAGGGTAACTACCAGACCCACCCCCCTTTCCCACTTCCTGCATGTAGGCATCCCTGGTAAACATTTGGGGACCAGTTGTGGTCATTACTCGGAGAAGGTACATGATGTAGTTGCATGACTGCACATCTTTTAAAAGCCAACTGAGAAATCAAACTCAAAGAAGAACTTGCTTTCAAGTTCTGCTGAGATACACTCATGTTTTGGGGCCACGTGTCTGAAAACATGGTTGCTGTCAGACTCGACAGAAAGAGGAAGACCCAGCACGCTATGGTGACTGTGCAGCAGGAAAAGTTAAAGCCTTCCTCTAGCAGACTGGCCTGACCTTTACAAAACACAGCCTATAGGCTTCAGATGCAATCTCAGAGGCTTTGTATGCCCTAGACTACTTCAGGATGGCATTGCCTACAAGGAGAGAAATTAAAATTGCACTTCAATCTACATGAAGGTTTTTGCAAGGGCATTTGGGGTGGCGTATGTTGTAGCCAGGAGGCTTTTGAATTAACACATGCAGCTTTCAGGGACTGCCTTTAATTACAGAGTACCCTGGTCACTGCCTTGTAGCACTTCCAAATGCCTTTACATTTATTTTTGTCTTGGCTGTGCAATACCAAGAGCAGATATTTTGGCTTCACTCTCAGCTACTGCCTAGTGCAGGCCTTAACAGCTCTTTTGATTTCTGTTGTTCTATCCTCTCAATAAATTTTCCTTAAAAAGAGAAAAAGGGAGTCAAACCAAAATACCATTTCCCTTTTTGTTTCCCACTAGGCTTTATTAAAATGCTGCTCAGATGACTTATGAATAAGCCAAAGCAACCCTTCTCCAGTGGAAAAAAACATTCTTGCAGCACACAGAAGCAAGAACTATGCTACAGCCATTTCCTCATGTTGAGGCCTGAGTCTGAGAAGAAGGAGCCTACGCTGTCTGGGCCTGCTATCTGCTACCAGGAGAACAAGAAGTCATCATGAGAAGTTTGGCTTCTCTTTGCTGCATATGCTGCTGAGCAGCAAAGGTCCAACAGCCTGAAGCCACTTGCTCTTGTTTCCCAGAAAGCAAGCTGGGGTGAAGGGATTGAGAAAGCAGCAGCAGCCTAAGCTTTCTCAGTGCACTTCTGTTTTTTTCATTGTGGGAAAAGGGACCAGACTTCAGGGTCTGGATGAAACATCAGGAGTCATCTCCTTGTCCCTTCTGAGAAGGGAAGTTTCCCATGGCAAAGACCAGACCTCAGATGTTCCCCTCTTGATGACTATCAGCCTTCCCATCACATTTCAGAATGATAGTGGTCTTGGAAAAGGTAGGGATGATAGCCAGAAGCTCATACAACAATGCTTTTATTTCTTTGTATGCTTCTACCAATCCAAGCTTATACATGACAAGAAAACCTGAGCATAGCAACTGAGTCTGAGGGCAGGACAACCTGTTCCAATCACTGTCCAACTTTACTGGTGACAGAAGACTGAAAAAAAGGGTGTGCTTTGGGAATTTGTCCCGTAAAACAGTCTGATTTCCTGATTGTTATGGAGGAGGGATAGGATGGTGAACACATATCTGAAAGCTCCCTCCTGTGAATATTTCAAAGACATCAGCCCCACAACAAAGGCACCCAAGACTCTGAAACAGCAAAGCCACCTCAGAGTTTATGGCATTAATTCAACATTCATTGTCTCTTCCCAACTTGGACATCATGACACTTTTTGGAGTGTTCTCCCTTCAGCCTGCCTGGTAAACCATAGCGGTATGAATCACAGTGAAAATTCAGGCTCTGATCCTGCACAGTTCAGTTGCCATTTCAGATACTCTCCATGCTGCTCAATCTTCTGGAGTTGATGAACACAGCAGAAAAAAGGGTGAGATCCATGGGTGGAACCACACCACTTTTCTCAGACAAAGAACTGGCCACAGAGCGTGTTTCAAAACAGATTAACAAAAACAACAGCTACGCACCATGACAAAGCCCATATGGTGGAAACAAAAATATTTACCCACAGATTATCACAGATCCAGCAACGCAACTACTGTGCACCTAGGACCAAAGGATTCCAAACAGTGACTGCATGTTTAGAGCTGATTAGGGAATCTGTCAGGGGTGGGCTGAAGGACCACTTTTTAAGCTCCTAAGAGTACAGTTGTCATTTCTCCAGCTTTCCTACCCCAAGGTGGTGAAATAACAGTCTTTTCATACCTGTGTGTTGGCTGGGGGAGGGAAGAATTCCTCTGCTATTAAACACAACTTCTCATTAAATAGTTGACACCTTATCCTTCTTTAAATGTTGTAATGTTTACTTTGCAAAACCCGGGAAAGCTTTTAAAATAAAGATAGCAGAGAGATTCTTAAGCCGGGTGTCCTTGCTTATCTGCTCTTTATCAACCAGCTATTGTTTCTGGAGGAGCTCGCTGGGGAAGGTGGAGCAAAGGGGGTTAATGTTCAATAGGTATCTATCAGTTTCCCTGAAGGAATAGCACTGCTGACAGAAGAGCAACACTGGGCTCTCAGCTACTTCCTGCAGAATGTGACAAACCAGAGAGAAAAAAACGAGGGCTGCAGCTACTTTTTTTTTATTTTCTTTTTTTTTTTTTTTTTTTTTCTTCTTCACCCTCCCTCTCCCAAAACAACTAGTTTTAAGAAAGACATTGTCCTTAGGAGAGATAATCCCACAATAGAGAGTCCATTAGAGGTATTAAAGCATTGGCAGCCCCTGATCTACAAGAAGGGCTCTGTCCTGACAATAGACAATTAAAGCTGATAAATCTGCACTACTTGTTGCCGTTCTAATTCCTCGTAATTGTATGCTACTTGTCCCTGCCTCCTGCGTCCAGGGATGAAACATGCTTCTTTAATCTCCAGAGTACCTGACCTAGTTCCTATGTGGTCTTTTCAGGACCTGTTTTCTTCCCATCTGGACTTCGTCCCTCCTACTCTCCTTTCCTGCTTCCCTCCCCTAAGCATTAAGGAGAGGTTACGATAGAGGGCACAGAAAACACCAGAGCACAGCACCCGGATCAATAATTCTGGAGCCCCAGACAATGCACTAATCTGCAATAACAGCTAATCATGGTCAATTTGGCACACCAGTGATTAAACTGTACTTTTCATTAGGCTCAACAAGTAGAGCAGACGCACGCTTACAATTCAAATTGCCCTATCAGTGAGAGCAGCCAACCTCCTGAGTACTTCTTTCTGCCTTTGCAGTTGCTGCATCACTCTTCTTGCCAGACTAGGCACTTTGTGGGGGCTTATCTTTTTCTTTTGACATTTTATGGACAGCGACTCTTTGCTTTCTTTAAAACCCAAGCTCCTGACTCACTTTGAGCTAAAAGGGCTCAGTGGGTGGAACTGTGATGTGCTGTGCAGGACACTAAAAAACGATCATTGCAATTACATGTTCCCCTCCTGGTGCTGACAATATGCTTGGTTTTATGTCTCAAAGATATGTGGTCTTTTTCTCAATTTTTTTTTTTTTTAATTCATTTGAAGAAAGCTTGGAAGCCGGCTGGTGACAGAGCAGAAACGTCACAAGACTTGAAATAGAAAATAAGTAAGAATTACCTTACAGCTATTTATTTTTCAAACTGAACTGTTCAGACAACCTCACAAAACATTTGAAGACTGAAGAATCTTGGATTTCCTTCTTTTCAAAGGTGAACAAGTCACTACTGTGACCAGTGTAGATTTAGAAACCTACAAAGCTAACAACCCTCATGTGACATTTTGATAGGTACCTTCCTGTCACCCTTACAGCACAATTTCATCTGCCAAGCATTTTTTCTGGTTATAACCATAGCTAGTGGATCCATTTTACAAACTGCCCTGAAAGCCTCACCAAAGAGTTTACCACAACATTTAAAGCACAGCACCAAATTCCAGGACTCCTAGAGACCGACCCCACACACTCAGGGGTCTCCTTCTGTTTAACTTTAGCTTATCATCCTTGTATTAACTTGCATACGTGTTAAAACTGCACTCCAAGTTGCTCTTAAAAAAAAAAAAAAAAAAAAAGGCAAAGCAGAAAAAAAAAAGTATGGAAGATGTCAAATGAATGCAGGAAATGTCTATTCTACTATTAATATTAATGAATCCGTAATGCATTTGCAACCCACTTGAAGTAAGTCGGTAGAGTTCTTCTGACAGCTATTCCTCATCAAACTACCACTGCTAAAGATGTTGATGCTTTCCCTTTTACTTTGTAATCTTTAAACCAAGTGTAAATCGCGCCACAGCTTACCACAAATGAATGTATTTTACCCTAAGTGAACACAAAGCCCTGGAGACAGAGGTTTAAAACACTGCACATGTCTGCTCAGTTTCTCATTTTAAGATAGGAAGCTGCGGCAACAAACAAAACACCTCCTTGAAAGTGGGACAGCAGCAGATTGCGGTGCAGAAAGCTCTGGGATCTTTTGTTTTCCTGGAGAGCAACAACGGGGCTTTGCAGAGAAAGACAGCAGCCTCCCCTTGCTGAAATCTATATCAGTTCATACAGGAAAGCCTGCCAACTGCTAGTTAGATGGTAACAAAATATTGCAGATAATTCACTTTCCATGATAAAGCAGAAACAAGCAGGCATGCAGCACCCAGCAGGGGCTCAACTGATAAAACGGTGTCAAACTCAAACCATTTGTCAATTGGGAGGGAAGAGAGCAAGCTGAAAGATGGACTCAGGAAGTAGATTTATCTAGTGCGACACATTAACTAGTATAAATACTACGGAAAAAGTAAACACATTTACCCAGCAGTATCTCCAGCCAGCAAAGAAAAGGCTTCTGAGCCTCAGACCCATGCTGGCCATCTAACCACTCAGCTGTCAGCTACACCAGCAGTAGCATTTTTCTTCCCGTGCAGGACTGCAGTGCCACTTTATTCGTGGCACTAAAAGGTTTTATTAAACGTGTACATTATAATTAAGCAAAACAAAAGCGTGACTCCTCTGCTGTTCTAGTCTCCTCCCTCCACCCAGTAGCCAGAACAATAAAACCACCTTGGCAGCAAACGAGTCAGGTAACATACCCCAGAGAGGAGCATGGATTTGTTATAAAATAATTTACTTTGCATCTGGCTTGCTCAAAACTGCCTTATCAGAAACTTCTGTCCCGGAGGCTCCCGAGGCGATGGAGGGGGCTGACAATGCAGGTCAGGCACAGTTAAGTCGCCAGCAGCCTAATGTGGGGCACACAAACAAACTGGAATAATGCAGGGCAGAAGGGCTCTTCGGATGTATGCCTTCCACTGGAAAGTCTACACAAACAACACAGTTTGTGGGCAGCATTACCCCACTCCAGTCTCCGGGAAGAAGGAAAAAGGTTCAAAGGGAGCTAGGATACCAACCCACAAATACATATACACACCTTGTGCCTGTAACTGCCCAGTATCAAAGGATGGGAGGTTGCACCAGCAAACCATTTGAACGCTCAACCAAGACAAAATTCAAAATAAGCAGCAAAGTAAGAAATCCGCAGCATAAGATGAAGATGAAAGATAAGGGAGTTAGTGCAGAAAGCAAAATACAGCACATTTCTTTGTTCAGCTGTACCTTCATGTGTCCACGCAGCACAGGTTCCCCACCTCCAGCTCATGCATCTCAGGATTTTAGTCCATATGGAAGGTCTGTCATTCACTCGCACACACGCACAGCCCTACACACACACACAGACACACACACGCACACAAACACACACACACCACACCCGCACTCTGGCTCCCCAACACGCACTGACTGGAACCTCTCCGAGGATTTTAGAATTTCCTCTTGCTAGCAGATTCCTCCCTCCCCTCGCATCCACTCCACCCCATTCCGTAATTAGGCTTAACAAGAGCAATTAACAAAACAAACTCCTCTCCGCCTGGTGGCCTGATAATTCTGATTGTCATAATGTATTAAGATGTGTAAGCCAGTTTAAAATAAAGGTAAATTACAACATTGCACAAGAACCATTTTGCACCTATTTTTACTGCTTTTATCATTGGGATAATGAACATTCAGCCACGCCTTTAATTTAAAACAGAAAAAACAAAACTCATGTCCAAACAGCAGAAGTCAAAATTATCACTTGTGCACCCATGAGAGCATATTGGGTTTTTGCTGGTTTATTAGTGGGCAGATCCCTCCCTCCCGTGCACAGCAAACCGGAATGTGCTAGTGACCCTAAAAATTTTAAGATGTATAATCAAGTCTGAATGCATCTTCTGGCTTAAATGGCATCCATGAATCACTGTAATTGTTCCTTCTTCCCTGCCTGGTGTCTAATGGCATGATATGGGAGGCCAAAATTTTTTTTATTTTTTTTTTTTCCATGTTTTGTCTAACCACTTTCCATTTGCTTTTTTCAGCAATCATATCAAATAAATTTAGTGTCAGAATACTCAAAAGCAATGATTGAGAGCTGACTGATTTCAGGCAGATAGTTGAGAAATTTTGACACCGTTTTGATTTCCATGAGCTATGGATTCAGTCCACACAGAAAATTCACATGCAGACTGAATTCAATTGGAAAACATATCTAGTTCTTGTTCTGCTTGTGCACTCTGGGACCATGCAATTAAAACTGTTGACATAAAATTATCGCAGATATCACAATCATAAGTGCATAGGAAATTCATGAGCAGAAGACAAGAACAGAAAATAAAAACCAGTTTGGTATGTGACATGGATTCAGGTTTGCATGAACTGAAAAAAAGATTCTGCTCCCTCAGATAAGTATAATCTGATTCACAATACATTCTGCCACTGACCCAGAAACAATTTTAAAAATAAATAAATTAAAAAAAAAACCTAAAGGGTGATGTTCCTAGCAGATTGGTGGAATCCTGTAGTTTCTGGTAAGCTAAACATGTTTTCCTAAGTCCATGATGTCATCTCTGCAGGGTGTCAACATTTGCACAAGAATAATTTTGGGGGTCAGAAAGACATCAGCAAATGAGATTTCAGAAGGTTTCATAAGAGCACAGATTGCTCAAACAGAGGGAAAGGAGCGTTTCAGCTTCCAGAAGCTTACTCTTCTGCTTCTTCATTCTTCCTTCCCTGAAGCTGAGTCAAAGTTCTGTAAAAAGCTACAGCAAACCATCATATTTGCAATACATCAGCCTCACCTAAAAAAAACATACTTTGCAGTGACACAGGCACTCCAGAATGACAGTAAACAGAGACTATCATGGTGTAAAATCAGGCACTCTTCTCAAAAGGCAAGAGGTGCCAGCTGTAGAATTGCATGCAGAAATTCAGTCCTGCACTCCTGGCATATGATGCAACATCTTTTTATTCTCACCAGAACTCTTTCATGTTCAGTGTTTAGAAAGGTGGTGACTAAAAAAGTAATTTTTCAATTTTTTTCTCTCCCCTCTTTCTCCTTGAAAATGCCTAGCATTTACCACAGACCATTCAAATGGAAGACAAACCAACCTTGTCTTTTATTTTCCACTTTGCTCATCACAACAGCATCACTAAATGCCTCACAAATATCAAATAATGACTAATCTGATTTTCACAATAACTCCCCCTCTCCATGTGCTGACGAAGGTGTTTTTGCTATTTTCAGTTGCAGAAGGGGTATGGAGACACAATGACATCAACATCAAAAGTGTACATTAATTTTGGGATGCAGAACAGCTGATTTACTCAGCACGGCTTTTTACTTTCCAAGTTCAAAGCGTTTCAATTCTGGGCATCTGTGATGGCTCTGTCTTTTGCAGGGCTTCACATCAGGTACCCAGAAGATGTCAGAATTAATGATCACATGCAAAAGGCTCTGCTGAGGCAGCTTGGCATGAATCTTACTTAGAACCATGGGCAGAAATAATACTTGGTCTCTAAGAGCACAGCTCACCTGCCCTGAGAAGAGCAACACGTCTTCCTACTACAGCTGTTTTACTTCCTCACACTGCAGCAAATGAAGGGGGGGGAAGAGGTGTCTTAAAGATAAAATTTTATTACACCATCCCAATTCATCTCCCCTAGCAAGCTTGTCTGATACCTGAATGAAGCAAGAAACCAGTAGAAAAAACAGTAATTAAATGAGTAATTACAGACTGTATCATAATGCATAAATAAGGGTATCAAATTTGGGTTAGGCAAACAATCTCAAGTCTAGAGAACTTGAGTTTGAAATTTTAATAACATTCTTCATCAGTTTTTGTGCTGGTTTTTGAAACTGCAAACAGCAAGAGCAGAGATCCCATGACCTGGCATCACACCAGTGCCCACACAAATCATCAGCATTGCAGGGATATTCTGATCTGCCACAGGCAGACCTCTGCAGGGAAGCAAACAGACCTGGCTCATAGCAAACATACGGTTGTTTCTGGCAAGGTCAGCAAAAGCACTGGAAGGGACAGGACACTTCTACTGGTGCATTCCCCCAGGTGACATGCTGGGAGCAGAGGAGTGATGCTTTCAGGCATCGCAGTTTCACGGCAGGTTTGGCATGGAGTTCGTTCCTCCTCCCCTCTCTTCCTGTCTGAGCCCATCTTCCAGACCTTGCCTCACACATCAAATCAGTTTCCTCACCCAGCAAGTCCTCACCTTGTTCCCCCTGGGCCCTCTTGTCGTTTCCCTTTCCAGTCACTCCCATTTCCTCTCCCACACCTATGCTCCCTGTGCATGTCTTCTCATCAAGCCAGTTTCAGCAGTACCTCCTGGTCCCTCATCCGCATTGCACCTCTTTCCTCTCCCTGTCTAAGCAAACAAAGCACAATCCCCATCCCCATGTGCCCCTTCCTGCTGACAAGCCTGGCTTCCACAGCCTGAACACCAGCGTGGTGTAGCCAAAGCCTCCAGGAATCTCCTGGTGTGCCTCTGCAGGCAGGTAGCGGTGAGCTCTGTTCACACTTGGAGCAGACGTGGTGTCAAGCCAACTGGAAGTCCTGTGACTATGTTAGTGTGGCACTGAGCCCGAGCTAATAAGCCCTGGTGAGAAGCCGGATATATTAACTTGGGCTTAGCACCGTGCTAATGCAGTCAGGCAGCTTTTGGATCAGAGCTGGCTTACATCCCACCCGCTTTTAACACCGAGCTTGCTTGTCTTCATCTACAATAACCCATAAAGATAAATCCCTCGCTCTCGTACCAACCTTACTCTCAGTTTTCCTCCTCTCTGACACTGCTGATCTCCAGGCGCTGTCTCTCCTCCTTCATAATCCCCGCCAGGTCCAGCTCTTGTTCACAAGGCTTTTATAAACAGCTCCTTTTGATGACTCTCTGGCCTCAGGACAGTTTGCAGTGAGCATGCACTGAACATGGACTCTTCTCCTTTCAGTTCAGGTACTCAGTTCTAGACTCAACAGCATTCACTTACTGAAGAGAGCTATGATGCCCTCCTAGAGCTCCTGGGGCTGCTGCTCTGCCAGTCACCTAGGCTGGCTCCTAGTTCAGAAGCAATCCTCCTGGGCATGGGAGTCAGGGATGAAAGTGGGAGAAGGACTGACATATGTCCTGGTCTTGCTCTGACAGGGTCCCAACCTAAGCAAAGCACAGGAGCACATGTGCAGATCCAGAAACTTCCAGGACTGCAAAGGGGTCCTGGAAGGAGAACAGCATCCCTGACAACAATGGCCACCACTCTCCCCTGAAACATACAGTCCTTCCCTGGGCAACTGAACCTGTCATTCAGACTTATGCTCCAAGAAGTGTGGGTTATCATGGTGGAAATTACTTTTCCAAAGGAAAGTCACCACATTTTTAATGTTAGCAACATCATTTTTTCCATAGCCAAGTTCTTGGAAATAGATGTTGGGGGAAAATACAGCTAGAGGGAGGTAAAATATGAGAAACAACTGAGCCACATATTTGGAATCTGTCAGATTTATTATGAGCATCTGAAAGTGGGATCTCCTAATTAAAATGGTCTGTCATCACCTGTAACAGGTGATGCTACCAGCCCTGCTTATACTAGAGATCAGTTTCCCAGGATTAATTTTAGAGGGTATTACTAAACATTTTCCTTTGTATGAGAATGAGAATATTGCCATCAGAAACAGATTACGTGCAAGGCATGTGCATAGATTTAAACCCTATTTCCTTGGCCTGCTATTCCCCTTTCAGTGGCTCAGGCCAATGCACTAGAATTCTATTAAATACACACTGTGGCAAAGTTTGATAAAAGCAGAGTGGGTGCTCTTGTTCCAAGAAGTTTACATGAAGCACTCCTTTCCCTATGGTAAATCCTAAAGGGCAATGGAGCAAACACAAATGCTGACGCTACTATTCGTAATCACTGTTGAGATTAAAAAAATAAACAAGTGACAATCAAATTGCAGTAGCTTGCTGCAATAAAACCAGATCCTTAAGTGACTAATCTGGTCACCAAATAATAAGAATTAAAAAAAATATATTTGAAAGACTAATTTGCACCAGTCAAATCTGCAGAATGTGCTGTTCCAGCATACCCCTCCTCTACAACTATTAGCCTTACGTGCACACAAATCAGGCAACAGGGAGTAAGGGAAGATTGCAATCAGACCTAATGTCTTCCCTTCCTCTCAGCCCCCAGTACAGGACAGCCACTTCCTTTCTACAAATGCTTTGCTCAGATCTGTACACAAGACAGGCCACATCTTCCGGGGAGGCTCAAAGTCTTTGCAGACACACAGTTGCCTTCAAAGCATCACTGGAAATCTGTGTGGGAAGACTCTAAAACATTAAAACCATCCTATACTCTTTTCTTCTAAGCCAACAACAACCCCCCCTCTAAGCCTATCTATTCCTTCTCTTTTCAGCTGATTCTGGGCTGCAGAATAAACTTTCTGACTACTGAAAAAGATGCACAAATACATAAGGAAACTGATAGAAAAAAAATCTGTATGTCCTTTCCAGAAATACAGTTCTCTTTCAGAACATTAAGAACATGCCCATATGCTTTTTCTCTATTACCAAAAGCAAGCAAAAAAAGAAGCCTGGTGTGAAAATATTGTGTTTCAAACTGTAGCTTATCTCTCCTCCTAAATCCAAACTGACATACCTTTCGGATCAACACTGCATTTTACCATCGTGCCTGATTTTCTCCTCCCAGAGGCTGCCCTCTAGCAGATTCACAAGTTTATTTAAGCCATGATCTTCAGTCTTAAGAAATCCCCAGCTGAAAGTTTGCTACAGCACTCATAGCCACAGCCCAGCAGCGTGCAGGACGCGGCACTGCTCTTCCTTGCAGGGCACTCAGGCAGCCAGCCTGTGCTTGCTGACTGCAGAGACTGTCATTTTTTCTCAGTTTCCCCATTTCTAACCTGAGAGCTGCCCGGTGCAATGGGATGATTTTCAGCAGACACATCCTTTGTACCTTCTCCTTCCTGCCAGATGTCCTCTGCAGCCAGTTCACGGCTTTCGTTTTTTATTTCGCAATAGCTTAGCAAATTTGGTAAAAATTTGCAGGCGACCACTGCTGCTGAAAAAAGTAAATAATTGTTCTTAAAGGAGGTGGGGATGTCGAAAGATCCGATCTCAGTTAAATCAGTACAGTATGTACTGTACAGACGTGCAGTAAACGTGATTTAGTAAATCAATGCATTGAAGAAATATAAACAAAATCCATCTGCCCGCTTATAAACATGTAAAACTGTTTTAGGGACACAATACATTAAAAAAACATCAACAATAATGGCTTGCCCATGCTTCCAATTATATTCTTTCTTCAATTAGTCTTGAAGAACCTAACACCTCTATTAATCATTTCAATTAACTCCACGCACCACATGACATCCGCACCAGCAGCCCATATGTTGCGTTCCAATCACCCAAATATTAAAGCCTTTTTAATTGATTGATCTAAAGAACGTTCAACAGGCTCAAGGTGGCAGCCAGCCAGGAAATCCCAAAAGAAGATGACAAAAAGGTGGGGGTGCTAAACCAGCTTCCCAGTTTGTTTTTCCTCTTCCTCCAGGGTTCACTAAGTTAATCCAATCACAGCCCATAAAGCCCCATTTTAATAAAATAAATAAATAGATAAGAGAACACACATGTTGGCTTTCCCTCAGAGAAGCCCCCTCTGCTAAAGCCGGAGAGCCATCCTGTTAAGAAAGTGCCGTACATACGAGGGTGCATTTTTTATCCGGCAGAAATATTTAGCTTGGCTGCCCGCCAGGGAATGCTGAAAGAATAGACTGAATTAGGGGATTTACCTTCCACGTGTTTGGCACGCGTCATTAGAGGCTCTGAAGAGCTTGACTCTTTTCGCTCTCTCACTCTCTGTTTTTTCTCCCCCCCACCAGAGCTTTGATGCAGAAAGTAAAGTATGAGCTATAAGAGCAGCTGATGTGTTGAATTTCCAAGTGTTGGCACGGCAGCTTTTGTTCTGTCGAGGGAAACTGATGCCCAGTTTCTGGAGCTAAATTAATTTTTTTTTTTTTTCTTTTAATTCCAGTCAGGCATGGGGTGATATGTTTCAAAAGCATTCGCTTTAATGCGGAAAAAAGTATGCTATTTTTCTTTCTCTCTTTTACTAAAAAAAAATGAAAAAAAAATTGAAAATCTTTTTGAAGTTTTCTGTAGACTTGGAGAAAATGGCTTAAAAGCAAATTCTTTAAGTGAAACTCCAACCACGGAGTAAGAGGTTAGTTTTCTAACAATAACCCGTGAATTCCTCTGTCATTTGACTTTTATATGCTGTCATGTGGACTTATGTTATTTTAAAAAACACTTCTTTACATAAGTACTTTGGTCCTGCAAATAAGTCTTAAGATCTATAACCAGAACACATCAGTCAAGACAGCTGGTCCATACCTCAAGTAACCCATGCACCTTCCCAGAGCTTCTAATTTGTGAAGGGAAAGATGATATTCTAAGTCAGCCTCTGCCTCTCTGAACTTACAGAGGGGGAAAAAACAAGGGGGAAAAAAACCCCCAGCTTTCAGCTGAGTAAAAAAGCATGGAGAACTTTAGTGCAACAGTAAATGCAAACATTTGTGTCTGGCATGCATACCAACCCTGTTTACAGAGCTGAGTTTTGCTGAACAACTCCCAGTGCTACCAATACCCATCCCCTGAACTGGTGTGAGCACTGGGGAGAGCCTGGCTGCAGCTGCTTCTGCAGTACTGTCTCATCACAGGTCCTGTTCACACATGAGTTTTATCATTATTGATTCAAGCAAATCAGTTTAGAAGCTATTTGTTGACATGCTTACTCAAAGCAAGGTTCAAGCAGAGTTTCTGATCTGGTGCTGGCTGTATCTTTATCCCCTCTTCACTTGCAAATAAATCTGGTCTGAGTGTTTCAGCTCAATTTGTGTCACCAGACTGACACCCTGAGATATTTCATCTCTCCTTCAGTAAAACTGATTAATGGTGCCTTGCATATCAGGAGATTCCGGGACTACAGAAAACCAACCAATGGATGGATACTGGCTAAAACAAAATTGAAAACAGAAGAAGTGAGCTCCAGTGTTGGAAGGATGCTGAGGTTCACCTACTTGCTGAATGTAAAACACCTTAGCTGTAAGGACCACCTCATATCTGAAGGGCAGGCCCACAGTTTAGCAGTCCTTGAACAAATAATTCATAATTCATAGACAAGTTGAAAACCACACAAATAATGAGCTATCACTATTACTCAGCGGAAAGTGAGAACCGGAGTTTTCCACCCAAACCTAAAGGCTGACAAGCTCAGACATGTTTTTGTGATCTCCTTCCTGGACCCCACATTTTTAATTCAATTTAAAGAAAGTTAGCCAGCCACTTCCCCCCTGTAGTTTAAATAAATATGTTGACATCTGTGCTAATAATACATCTACCCCTTCTTTTATGAAAGGCTTCAGCAACTACAGAGGTTTTCTTTTCATCACTAGGAAAAAAAAAAACACAAAACCCTGCAAAAATAAAGCTGTTTAACAGCGCAGGGCTGGCTCCGTACACTGCATGGATGCCAGCCGGTGGCTGAAGCACTGCTTTATGCTTCCAGAAGAGCATCTTTGCTGCTAATTGAATCTCAGAACACCCGGCTGTGCAGCACTTAACTACTGCATGCCAGTAGCAGGAGGGACCACAACAAGATTATTCTCTGCCGGTTGTTTCCACTCGCATCAGAAAACATAGTGAGTGCTCTGGACTGACAGTCCCGAATGGGATAATTCCTCTGTGGAAAGACTGCAAGGAAATAATACAGAGAAATAATAATGAATTAGGGTGTGGGTGCTGCAGGCTCACATTCCACAAGAAAGCACCACCAGGCAGCCCACGCTTTTCTGTGCAAACCTGTAAGCGAAGGTGTTGGGTGCTCCTTGCTCCCCCAGCACAGGGCTGACTTTCCTGGAAAACGCATGCCAACACAAAAGGTGATTTCTGTTATCTCTGGCCTCTGTCATGTATGATCACAGGAAAATCCGAGTGTCTGTTCCTGTGACTGGAAACTGCCTGCCAGCTCAGCCTCGTGAGTGCTTACAGTGAGGCCAAGTATATTTCAGTATCAAGATGGGTATTTTGAAACTTAGGCCAAAGAACAGAGCACGATGGCCTCGACAATACCAGTTCAGTGGCAAATTGTTTGATGGATTTGTCACCACTGCAACAAACTTCTTGTGTTCAAACACAGTCTTCTATGCTTATCATATTTACAAATTGAAAATATGACCTTAGTAAGTGAAATAGCTCTCTTTTTTTCCCCTGTATGTCTCCTCCCTCCAATGTTTTTAATTAAAACCAAGAACCAACACATGTATCCACCCTCCTTTCTGTAATAGTTTGGGATTCAGCTCTCAAATACTACACAGATAAAAAGAATCTTCATGTATTGGCAATTCACAATGCAGTAAATTCTCCTTTCCAAACCTGCAGTCTTCATTAAAATCTTATTTGCCTGGTAATCTCCTTTGATCGCTAAAGTTATAAGAAGCCCCCTCCTCTTCTTCTGATACTATCAGTGTAGCTTTTGACCAGAGAGCATGATGAATTAAATGTATGACAGATATGACAGGTGAGGAGTGCTTGGAGAGGGCTTAAACAGCAGGGATAAGACAAAGCCCCCATTTAAGAACAAAACCCCTACCCGATGGCTAGCCCGTTAATGACCAACCACTCTATTTGTCCCGGTGGATGAGGAGCAAGCTGATACTACAGACAAAGCTTTGTTAGCCACGGGGCTGCTCCTCAATCAGGCCACACAACCAACTAATTGAAATGTCCAGTTTCCCCCCCCTCAGGATTTGATATGCAAGCGAGGGGGGGTTGTAGGTATTCTTTTTTTTTTTTTTTTTTTTTTTTTTTCCCTGTAATGTATTAATTCAGCCACCACAAGTTTACAGCTGGACTAAGTGGAATTACAGCATATAAACCTGAAAATCTATCGGCAGGGATCCAGCTAAGCCCCGGAGAGAGACAAGTCCAGCAATACAAATCCAAGGAATTTTGGAAGTCAATCCATTAGGATTACTAGGCCTTTGATTTTGGAAGTCGCAGGCTCAAAATATGGAAGCGATGAACTCTCAATCTTCCTTCATTTTAGCCTCTTTCCAGGGGACTTATTGACCCCATTTTTTAATATTAAAAAATAGATAAACGTGGGCAGAATCACACTGATTTTCCATTACATTTGCAGTGAAGGAAGACAGCAAAATACCTGCTTTCCCAAATTCATGGTTAACACGCCCTTTAAAATTTTCTATGTATTTTCTATGTATTTTGAGTTACCACAAGCAAACTCACCACCCTTCTTGTCAGCTGAAGACAGCTCTCCATCTCTTTAAAGTTCATGTTAATTTTCAGCATGCTGTGCTGTACCTAAGCAGGAGTTTCAGGCTCTAGTTACTTCAAACTACAGGCTGCCTCTCAGAGGTGAAGAAATCCCTGTGCCCCCTGCAGATCAGGATTATATTCTCAGTGGGCAGTCTCTCATTTTTGCCCACCAATCTGTGGCTAGAAGAAGGCCAGCAGCTTCTCGAGGTAGGTGCCAAAGCAATATTCATTGCTAAACACAACCCCTAAAGAAAAGGAAAATTAGATTATAGGGACACAGCAATGAATCTGACTTTATCTTGGCTCTAAGTATAATGGAAAACATTAACCAAAGCAAGAAGAGTCTTCACTTTCAGAAGAAATTCAATTTTTATCTCTTTGCTCCTTCTTGTCCTGCCCTTGCAGCGTGCTGTAGCTGAATTGCAGGTGCTGGTATCAGAAACCAGGGTTCTGTTCTTAGCTCTGCCAGAGGCTTCTTTATGTGGCTTCTGGCATGCCCTGTACCCTCTCCGTGCCTCAGCTTCCTTATATAATGATGCAAATATTCCTACCTATTTCAGAAAGTGTGGTCTAGTGGTTTAAACCACAGAATCAAGACATCAGAATTCTCAAACTGAATATGGTATCAATTTCTGCTGTGCCTTTGAAGCAACTACCCTTACCTACCCAAGGGGTCAGCTTCCCCTGGAAAATGTTGAATGGCCAACACAGGCTTCCCGATAGAATACACATGATACTTCTCAAGTGAGTGATATTTCTCACTGTATGAGAGTTCAGCCTCTCCTTGCACTGAGGCTACTTACTTGGAGTGCAAGAGAAAAGATGGTCCCAGCTACAGCCAAGCAACATTTTTGGGAACTGCTCTCACTAGCAGACTGCTGCAGCCACCCCTCCAAGTGCTTGCCCCCAGGCCACCCAGCAGACTCTGGCCGTGCCATTATGGTCCTAACTCAGCATGTGGAGGCATAAGGCCAGAGTCCCAAACCTTCCCCAAGCAGGACAAAGGGCTGAAAGGATTGCTTTCCCCCTCCCCAGGGAGCACTCTAACTTTTTGGCTATTTTGCAGCAAACCGATGTGTCTCTCACGCTCTCTCCTCCTCCACTTTTCCTTTATAAAAAAAATCCCCCAAGTTTTGAGTCCGTTCCACTCAGAATAAGTAGCAATTTCAAAGCTTTCGGAAGGCAGCAAAAGCATTTCCTGCCTGGCTCTATCTCATGGCTCTCTGGCTCACTGGCCACTTGTAAAGGTTAATTAAATAATGCTTAAATATTTGTAATATGCAAAGTCCCAGACACGAGGTAAGTGTGAACATTATGAAGCATAAAAGGGTCATTCAGAGAGAACAGTACAACAGAAATCTAGAGGAAGATATTGTTAATCTCACACCAATATCTTTTTCTTCATTACGGACTCCAATAAAGCGAGGCAAATTGTTACCAGTATCATCACTAATGTTGTACTGGAAAAGAATGGGACTGATTTTTAGCAAAAGACTGTAGAGGATTCAGGGATTCAGATCAATAAATTAAGGAGGGCAGAAAGGGAAACCAAAAAGCATTAGTTTGAGGTATTTTGTTTTTGAAGAACACACAGATCTGAACGGAAGCTCCTTTTTTTTTTTTCAGACAGCTTTCCAATCTCCCTATTAGATATAATGTTATAGTCTTATTACACATGTTGCCTACTAGATGTGCTCTGACTTTTATAGATGTCAACTCCATTTCTTAATTCAAGCCATTTGTCTCTTGTGATCTCTGCGCCTCTGGGTTAGAGTTCCAGCCAAAGAGGTGAGCCAGCTTGTATCTGCAATGCAGCCATAAAATCCTCTGGCGCTACATCCCCGAAAGCTGCTGCTGGCCTGAGAAAAGGCCTGGATTTTGTCTGTCTGCAGCTCAGCACCCAGAAAGGACATTTTGCAGGAGGGCGCGGTGGACATCCAGGAAAACTGCTTTCAGGACCTTATCTGAAGGACAATACTTAACTTTCACCACCTGGGCCTGGCCCCTGAAAAGAAACAGTCACACTCAATTATTGTCTTTTTCTAGACAATTACTATTTAATCAAACCTCCAGCTGATATTAACTGGTGGAAAAAAGGCTATTTTTAGTCAGGACAGTGATTCCCCCTCACTCCTTTCATCTATGAGTAATGTATTTCCTTTTGCTCTCAGTACCACAAACCAGTCTACGCCAGATGCTCAGTATTAGGTAAAATTAAAAATGTGGGCATCATACCCTTTGAAAGATGCTTTGAACTCAAATTAATATACCTAAACCCACTATTTAAATTAAAGATATCCTGTCTTTCTGCTGTGTAGTTTACCCTTTTATCCAAAGGGGAATTTTAGTCCATTTAAAGGTTTTTTGGTTCAGCTCCACAGACCACGCTTTGACTTAACACATTGTAATTTCCTTTTAGCCACAAGAAAAAAGGAAATGTATGGAAGCAACACCATAATCTTGTCAAGCACCCTCTTTCGTTTCCCTGAACAAGCCTGTCTGAGAAAATGTGAAGCCTAAGGTTTTTAAGATGTTCTCTGGAAGATGTTTAGATCATGGAATACTTTTATTGAAAACAGACATATGTATTTTTAATGCATCTACTGATATACCCACACACATAAAATATATGCTTGCTAAATTCTTTTATGGACAAGAACAGAGCAATCTGCAACCTGCAGAGGTTTTGAAGAGTTCACTCCTCCTGCCTCGTCATTTTACCTTTTCCAGACTTTTGCCCAGAATCCATGTGGATACTTGAAGAAGCCCCACCAATTCTCATGCCTGGGGAAATGTCATCTGAGGATGTAAAACCAGGGAGCGTCCCCACCCAGGCACACCTGTGAACTCTCAGAAGCAAAAATGTGGGAGCAACGTAAAATACAATTTCTCACACACCTCTGTGTATATATAAGAAGTGGGATCCTGAACCACTTGCACCATTTGCTTGCTTCTTTAATTTTTTTTTAAAAACATAATTATTTAAACACAAATGCCACACTTCCGGAGAGCTAGAGGACTTGATGCAGTTTGCTGAATATGTAGACTTTATATCTATATAAGCAAACACCGTCCATCTTCACCCTCAGTCTGTCCCTTCCTGATGTCACCACTGGCAGCACCCAAGAGTACAGGCAGAGGTGTGAGAATGGCCTCTGTTTTAGGCCCCACAGGACTGTGACACATGCCTTGACACCCACAGCCAGACCCCGTGGCATCCATGTGTGTTCTGGAGGTACCCAAATGTGTGCAGGGGCTTTTCTGTCTTTGCGGACCCCCAGGTTTTGCTTGGTCCCTGGTAGCTTCCCTGAGGTACCAGTGGGCACACAATGGGCAGTCCAGCCCTGGCCACAGCACGGGGAGAGAGACCTCCTAGGTGCAAAGCCAACCAACAGGCTGCAGAAACTGATGCTCAACCCCCTGCACTGAGCAAGGGGAGAGGCATTAGGTGGGAGTGCTAACACTGCCAAGAAAACCCGATTTCAGGACAAAGCAGAGGGGCAAGTTAAAGCATCTGCAAGTTCTCTCCTTTGAGTTCTGCAGGTTAGACAGTTATAGCAAAGCAGTTTATCCCCAAGAGCTTTCTCCTCACTGGAGGTGTTGAGTTAACTGGCGGTGACCTTCCCCTGACCCACAGGCAGCATCTGCAGGCGCTGGGCGGCGGTGGCAGCCGGGGGAAGCACTTCTCCCAAACTGCGCCCTTTCAAAACACCACTCCGAAAAGCAACAGCTGAGGTGACCCAGGAGTCAGCCGCCCAGCCCTGTCCAGTGTGGAGGACGTCTCCCTTCACTCTCCTGGGCTTTCATCCATCTTCATTTGCTTTTCCTTGCTGCCATTTCCTCTGACTTTTCAAACTCAGGACACTGGTAGCTATTATTCATTCTCTTGTTTCTCACCAGCCTCGCGGTGATGGGCTGCAGCATTTTATCAGTAAATTACCAGATTGGTGCTTACTAAGCCATTGTTTTAATTGCTGATTTTTTTTCTGCTCAGGTTTCTCTTGAGCACAAGCAGGTTTTACTGCATTGTTAGTTTTGATTTCTAAGAGAGAAACACCTCAATGCAATTATTAAATGTTGCTCTGGGTAGCCACAAAATGACTTGCTACTTAAAACTCTGAATAGAAATAAAAATGGAACTGGGGTATGAAAAAGTAACTGCCCAAACCACTTGAGGTTAAGCAACTATGAACAAACAACTTCATTGTGGACCCTTTTTGCCCATAGAAAGGGTGGAGAGGTAAAGCTGTAGGATTTATCCCTTCTACCATGAACAATGGTGTAAACATCAGAGGCTCTCCAATTTCCAGCTATAACAAATCGCTTAGCTCTGGGTAATAATTTTAGTCAGGAACTTGCAAAACTGCCTAACTAGTATTCAGTTGACATCAAATTTGAGTAATCTTCCCATGTCTGGTTAAGAAGAGACCGATTAATACACTTTTTGGCTTCACAGTGGAAAGAGAAGAGCTAGCCCATCTCTTCCTCTCTACTTCTGTGTGGTTTGAAGAACCACAAAGAAAAGGAGATGTTGAGGGAGCAGAATTGGAGGAGAGATGGAAAAGTGAGAAAGAGTTTTGGTAGCAGATTTGGGTATGGGATCACTATCTCCATTCTAAGAACCGACCCCAAAACTTTCATAGCAGTCATGATCACCCCAAATGTGAAAATGCAGGTTGCCCAACTTCCACTAGTGAACAATGATGGTGAGGAAGGCATACAAATGTGCAGCTGATGACAAGGATCTCTCCATTCAATAGAAAAGACAGAAAGTGTCAGAGATTTTACTTAAGAGGAAGAGATCAAATGACTTTGCCAAGGTTTCACTAAAAGCAGACAGCTGAGATAGGAGCTGAACCCACACATCCTGAATCACAGCCCTTCTTCTCAATCACAAGACCCTCCTTCCTCTTGTATGTTTCACACTATCTGGAGTAATCAAGAAAAAAATTGTCTTGCCCTCCTGTATCGAAAATTGATTGCTAAATCTACAAACCACCTAGAAAATTCCATTGTCTTGACAAAAGGGCAATGGGTTCCAAAGAAATTACAAACCTCAATCTTGTTTCAGAAGGAGGGTGTCATTTCCTATGCTGGTCATCTGTGTTGAATCAAGATGTAGATGGCAATAGGTTAGAAAATGCAAAGCCTTTCTTAGAAAAGATGCAAAAAGAGCCCATCCACACCATGCAGTACACTTGCTGCAAGGCTTGCAGAGCCAGCTCCAAGCCTGGTGACTGTGGAAGAGGGAAGCATCATAGGGGGTACTGCTGTATCACCAGTGGTGTGAATACACTAACAGCTAAGTTAATTAGCCATACAGCTCAGAAAGGCACAAAAACTGAAGTCCAGGAATATATTTATACTGTTTATAAGGCTACTGCAATCACTGCTCATACTCTTGAAGACCACTGAGCCATTATGTAATGCAGGCATGATCTTTCTTCCTTTCTGGCTTTGGCAAGGCTGGGAAAGGATATGGTTGTGCTCTATCGTAGAATCATATTATAGAATGGTTTGAGTTGGGGGACCATAAAGGTCATCTAGTTCCAACCACTCTGCCTGCGCAGGGACAACTTCCCCTAGACCAGGTTGCTCAAATGTCATGGGGTAAACAGCCAGGAGCTAGTTCTTGAGCTTTTTCACCTGAAGATTTTCACAAAATAACAAAACTGAACTAAGCATGTTTGGGACAGAATTTCTTTAGTCTGAGAGAGGCTTTTCCATCCCAGCAGTAGAACAAAATATCCTAGCCTTGGTAAGACAGGTCACTGTTCATTAGTAAAATGGGGTTTTTTTGTTTGGGTTTTTTTGGTTTTTTTTAAAATGAAGTTGCGTTGTCAGGAGACTGGGCTGAGTGACCAGGGAGACCTCCTCTAGACTCACCTTTTTAAGGAAATCTTCCAAGATTTTTCCAAGAGATATCACAGTGGTCTAGACATTTGGATACTTTCAGCAGGATGAATTAGTAAAGCATTAGACATGTATTTTTCAGAGCAGACCATATGTAATAAAAAAAATGTAATGTTCTACATTTGGAGAAAATTCTAGCTGACTGAGAAGTATAAATGCATATTCATACTCATGAGTACACACTATTTTCAGTATCAAGATCATCTTCAAGCAATTTCTTGCTCTTATAATGCATTTATTTTATGTAAAACAGATGTGTATCTTTGGGGTAGACTTTGTTTTTCTCTCTTATATTATGAACATCCTTTTAATTAAAATGGGAAATACAAACTGCCTCATTTAGTTCCAATGCCTTAAGCCCATTGTCACAAGCAGCCCTCTGCAGATTCAGGTAGAAACCTCTTGGCATCCCACAATAAGTCCTGCTGGTTTAATTCAGGCTTTTCAGACATATATAAATCAGTGCAGCTACACTGAACTCTGTCCATTACACCAGCTGTAAAGGAGCTGAACTGGGAGTGATGTATCCATCCAGAGTTTCCTAAAAAGTCCTGAAATTCCATTACAGATTGTTACATTAGTACTATGCAACATGTGCACAGCTGATGAGAATGCCATCCTTGGTGGCATTGCATTTTAAAGCCACTGCTACATGCTATGCCTCGGGTATGAAGACCAATTAAAAGAGAGAGAAGTAGCAAACATTACAAATGGAGATCATCAACATGCATGAGAAATAAATGGAGGGGTGGGGAAGGCAGAACACTGAGTGATCCTTTATGCAAAATAATTCAAACCTAGTTTTCTAATTCAAATGTATATTTTTTTGTCTTCTCTTACGGCCTCACTTCTCTTCCTGAACCCAAATGAAGGCAGAAGCGAATGCTTCCTTTCCTAGTCATGGCAGTGATGCCAAAAATTATTAAGTGAACTTCCTCCTATCCATTTCTTTTTCAGTTAACGTTGTCTGAATCAAATGTGAGGGATAAAAGCGGGCTGTTCTGTTCTGACAAACTACAGCCTTGCAAATTTACAGACAATTGCTCCAGGCTCCCTCTATGCTGGATCAGATAGGGTGTCTTTTGAATGGACTCAAAGGAACACACATTTACACCTGTCAGGCCTAGATTAATATCCTTGCTAATTGCACTTTAGGAACAGCCAATTAGCTCTAGTTATAGAAGCCTCCATGGGTAAGGGGAGAAGCAGCCTGTTAGCACCATGGGTTTGTGTCCCGAACTGTGTGTGCATCTGCGGTTTGACTGGAAGCCCTGCTGCATGCCATTGCAAAGATGCCTTTATCCTAGCCCCAAACCCACTTTAAAGATGATGGAGACAGCAGAAGTGATACTGATCATAAAAGGAAAATAAATCAGTGCTACATTGAGATTACAAAGCCTAACACCCATTTTCAAACCAGAAGCACTGTTCTGAAATGTCTGATTTATCCCAATTTATTTGCTGTCTAAGATAAAATTTACTTTATGCTCAAAAGGTGTAGCGCTTCACTTCAATTGCTCCTGGGAGGAGAAAAAAGCCCAATAATGTTGCTGAATTTGCAAAAGGGGGATAAGAAAAGTTCTGGCCTTGAAGCAGCAGCAAGAGTGACAACCACGGTGTCAACATCACCGGTGGGACGCTTGAAAACAAGTCAGGGACCAAGGGTTAGTCCAGCCATTGGAACGTGACAGGAAGGCTAGTTAATAAACACCAGCTAACCCCTTCAATTACAGCAATAAATTGTTCAATTGGTTAAATGTCCACAGCTTCTACCCCAAACACGACTGTGAACTGTTGAATTAGCAAACTCTTGCATCACAGGACAAACAGATCCGGGTGCACGCACGGGGAGATGCTCAGCCCCTGCGGAGCGAGGGCTGCTGGTGCCCCGTCTGGTTTCCCTCACCTCTGCACCATGCGACCCACACAGTTTTAACAGATTATTCATTCCTTGTTGCCCATTTTTCAACACAGAATTAAGACTCTATGGGCCAAATATGGCTCAATCATCATTCTTTCCCCATCAGTTTTCTCTCTTTCAATAAGGTGCCCCACAGATCACAGCTTCTCACCTGCCGCGAGATTAGATAGCCGTGCACGCGATACAGGCTACACGGAACAGGAGATACCAAGTCCCTGGAAACTGCATGTTGTACAAAACAGACAAGAAAATTATCAGTCAGTGGGCCTGCTTCTTGAAAATATTTAACATGCTAAATTTGGGATTATCTCACTGAAAGTTAAGAACATTCGGAGCTTTTGTAAAATGATTTATCATTGAGATCACTGCTGTCTACAAAAGGTATCCAAGAGTATACCTATGAGGCATATACCACCATAAGATAAAAACAAACAAACAAAAAATCCCACCAAAAATTGAATAAAGCAACAAGTTTCAGGATCAATTCAAGACTCACATAAGTTGCCTTCACCGAACCATAGATCACTGATGAAACACTGATCCTACATACTCTGTTACTAACTAAAAAACACAGATGCAGGGTGAAATATATGTGGGGTTTAAAAATTCTTATATTATTTAGATCTGTTTACCAGGATTCTTGTGTCTGGAAAACAACCAGTCAAAGGAAATACTCACTTATGTTATGTTATGTTTACACAGTGAGGAAAAAATCACATCTCCCAGCCTAAGTTTTCTTAATGAACTAAAACAGAGGTAAATTTATCACAGCTGGGAGTAAAATACTGTAAGTAATCATTCCCCGTCTCTCTAGCAGAAGTACTTCTTCGGAAAAGAGCTTTGGGCAGAAGATGTTAATTTAAAAGCAATTTTTTTGGTAACATTGCAGAAATCTACAGTTTTGCACTTCTTCCTGAGAGACTGGGCCTGCATCCTGAGAGGATATCCAAAGCACAGACAGACAATTCAGATTACTGGGAAAGGGTGGGGTTGGACTCTGTCTCATCCTCCACTTGGCAAAAAGGACCAAACCCTGCCAGTCAACTGAACTCAGGATGTTTCTGGTTGAGCTTCCTGGCTCCTGGGAGTCCTCTCCTGAAAACTAATGTCTCCCCCTGAGCTTCAGCACCAAACTCACACTTGAAGATTCTCCCCCAGGTACCTACCACAGGGGTCCAGATCCACTCTGGGAAACCTGTAGGTTGAGCAGTGTGTTACTGCCTCATGTTTAAGGAGATAGATCTTAAGGAGATAGGTCTTACTTAGTTTAGCATGCACATCTTGCAGAGTTAAGCACACTCTTAAAATCTGGAGTCACAGGAAGACTTCTGTTGACTTCAGTGGTCACTGGGTCAATCTTGTAAAGAGCATTTTCAAATGCTATTTTTAATCTTTATGATGCCAGACCCTACAGAGAAAAATGCTGCAAAGAGATGCTTTTCTGCTAACAAATTACATTACTTACTTCATATTTGTGTGTAGTGTTTGATGTTAAATAGTTCTGTTAAATCAGTAGTATTAAAAACTGTGTACTCACTGAATCAGCTTGCAGGATGCCACATTTTAGTACTTCTGTCTCAGCAGTGGACAGTTTATTTTTTTTCCCTTCCCCCCCTCCCCTCTTTTTTTTTTTCCTTTTCTTCTACTTTTGTAGTACTAGGTGAATTAACATATCTGAAAAGTCTGAGGTTGTCAGGACAGTTTCAGCTGACAACTATTAGCATAGCCTCACTGACTTAAATAGACTGAAGCAATTTGGGCCATTGAGAATCCACAGGGGCAGGGGAGGGAGAAACTACAAATTAGGAAGAGAACAGAGAACACAATACCAGCACTGATGTCCTGGCACACAGGCTTTTATTCTGGAGATAGTTTACAAGCAGTTCATAACCTTTGGACTCCAGACAGTCTGTAGAACCAACACAAGGAGGTTCGAGACTTGGTCTGAACTTTTCATCCAGCCCCAGCACTGTCAATATTTGGAAGGTGCACTGGAAATCAAATTCTCTATAAGATTGCATATAGTGAAACAACAACAAAAAACCCCTGAAACTTGCATTCTTAAATTCATTTTAGTCTTTATTACTTTAATCCAAAAATGCATTAAGGAGATGGTAATATTGATAATCCTGCTGTGTTTAAAAGAGGAATTTCCTGGAAAAACAGCAAGGGCAGCTTTGTTTAGCAAACATGGAGTCCAAAACCAGCCTCTCATTCCAGATTCCTAATTTCAGATTCACTTCAAAATTTTTTATTTATAGTCTTAGCCTTTCCACACACTCAGATGAACTAACAGAGTAATTAATTGAAATGGTCTATGTGTGATTTTTCTGCCTAAGAAAAAAGTGACTGGAGAACTGACAAAACAAAATCATCTGTGTTTTACTTTAAGCATGTCAATATTCAATCAATCTGTTTAGTTGGAATGGATCTCCACTTTTATGCCATTCTTTATTATATATCAATTCTGCTATCATATAGAATTATACATAAAAAAGCCTGTCAAGAAGAAATTATTTTAGCAAAATAACTTCAGGCTATGAATTAAAATTTTGTTCTTTGCTAGTACTTTTAAAAGACTAAATAAGAAAAGATTTGCAGCTAAGTATTTTATTTTGTGAATTAAAGATTCTTAAAATAATCATTATGTACTCCAGTGGATTTCATGACATGTTAACTACACAGTGACATTTACTGTTAACTTAATTGACAGAACCTCTGTGCAAGCAAAGTTAAGTGAAGTATACAGTTAATAAACAACACAAAACTGAGACAGACTTGTTTTTTACTTCTCTCATCATTTTGTTTCTTGTCACATGTTTAATACTCTAAGTGACTTGAAACTTTGTTAAATTAAATGTACTAACACCAGTTCAAGAATAATCTAAATTAAGAGGGCATTGGATACACAACCACGTTTTAACAAAGAATTTTTATCTGTTCAATAAAAATACTTTAAATGCATCAAATTCTAAACTTCTGTCCTGAGCAGGGGCTTCTATTGTGAGCAGCAGATGCTATCAGGTTATAAATCCATTATTTTTGTTCAGAGCTAACAATCTCATTTGTTTGTAGAGGTAGGTTACTTAATTCCTCAAGGGAGGAAAAGTTAGTCTGAAAAAATAATCACAAAGAGACGATTCCTGAAGTACTTAATGTATCTCTTACTAGCCACAGTCAAAAAAACTTGAAATGCCAGCTTACTCTGCCCATAGCTATGAAAAAACAAAATACATTGCATTTGCTCTAGATGTACTTCTGAAGCCTTCCATCCCAAGTTCTGGGTTTCTACCTGTACAAACGATTTATTTGCTTACGTGAAACAAAAGCCTACTTTTCTTATTTCAAATGCATGGAGGGGATTTGTGTTTGCCATTAAAAAAACAAAGAGAATTCCAACTCAACCAGCGTTTTCCTAACAGTTCAGGAACTGTTGAGATTACATTACCCATTTATAAAACCGAGATGATTACTCAAGCTGACCATGAAATGCTACCACTGCACGACCTGTGTTTTGAGGAGAGGTTTCTGCCATTTATAAAATACACATTTTTGCCCAGGTAAATAAATAGTAAGTAACCAAAGCAAGATTGTTACCCCATATGCCTTCTGACAAGCAATTTCCACGAAGTTTTCAAAGCCCCCAGAATATAAGCAAGATCTACAGAGTTTTGACTCACCTGATCTATTAGGTTTTTGCCTTGTACAGAAAGCTCAAAGTTTCAGCACTATCTTGTCCCTTCTTTCACCGAATCTCCACAGAGTAACATCCTGCGTAAAGCATGCTCTTGCCTACTTCTCTCCAGTTTCTCAAAGCTTGAAAGCAAAGTTACACCAACTACCCTGAGAAGCTTTATACCAACACCTGTTCGGACAACAGCCTGTTAAAAAAGCAAACTAACAGCTGAACCGAGGTCAGCCACCCTAGGAACTTCAGGACATACTCAGAGACAGCCCCCTTACCCTCATCCCTCCCGTTTTTATTTGAAAATAGCAGCTCTATCTAGTAACGTGATGCCTTCCCTGCCTTCCCTGTTTGAGCAAGCAGTGAAAGCTCTCCCGCTGCCTACCCCTAAACTGAGAGCATTATTCTCCAACCTGTGCTACGCCTGTCTGCAGAATCCAGGCAACTCATCCCACACTGATAGCGTTTCTTTAAGGAGCACGGCTTCGACAGAGCCGGTTAACCATTAGCTAAGTGCCCAAGGAGGTCGTATTACACTCACTATGCATACTTGCTAATGAAGTTCGGCTTAAGATGAGCACTTGCGGTCCGTCAGTCTTCCCAAAGCGTGGCAGAAGGGTAACACCGACTGTCACAGTGCGGAGCTCCGGGATGCTCGCTGAGCCAGCCTGGGGCACAAGCTCCACCTTTGCAGAAATAGTGCTTGTCAAATACTTCGCTTATACAACGCGAATGTTGATTACTGGTACCAAAAACTGCTCCGGAGGAGACACGGGCACTATAAATTTGTGCTAGAGGTTTGTCGTTTCGACAAATGTCCCTAAAAGCAGTCCATGCAAATGAGGTTTCATTCCCATACATGCAACCATAGGTAGCTCAGCTTTAGAGGCTGAAAACAGCAGCTGTCTTTCTAAAAAACAATGGCAAGTTACCACACTTCTGAAAATATTTTTTTTCTTTTTCTCACAACTTATTCAAGATAGTCAAAAAGTTACTTTGTGCTGCCATTATTTTGCATTAACTAAATCTTGACAAAAACTTTAGCTGTAGTGGTACTCTGTCATGTCACATAAATTATTTTGTCAAGCCCAAAGCTGAAGATTTATTATTATAAGCTTTTATTACAAAACCATTCAGAAGCCACAAGCAAGAGCACTGTGCCAGGCACCGAGCACAGGTGCAGCAAGAAACCTTACCACCTCAGAGAGTTTGCAATCAGATAGAGAAGAGAGACACGAAGTGAAAGAAGGGAAGTGGCATTACCTTCACTTCATAGCACAAACAGAGTATGTACTAAGGCTTAGAAAGAATAAGCCCCTTTTCTCCTGCAACTTGAGATTTAGCACTGCAGCTATTAACGTTACAGGGCTTTCCATGCATGCCAGGGCTCACCAGCACCAGGACTGAAGCAGAAGGAATTGTCAGTCTCTCCAGCAATTTAGTCTTGAACAGACATAGGAACTGAATGCACATTTTTCCTGCCTCCTACCTGTCATTTTAACAGCCCCAGCTTTCCCCACAATTTTATACCTACACACACTTCTTCTTCTGACAGTTGGTCCTACCCCTCTTCCTGGTTTATATTAATTCAAGATCCAAATCTAGTGCCTAGCTTTCCAATCTTTGTAGCACAAATAAGATTAATTTTTAATTTTAAGGCCCTGATTCAGCAAAACATTCAACTACGTCCTTAATTCTATCCCTATTCAGTAAAGTACTTAAGTATTTGCTTAATTCTCATTTACTCCGCTGAGACTTGAACATGTGCTTAAAGATAAGCCTCTTTTTAAGTACTTGGCTGAACTAGGGCCCAAACTGTGACCTAGGAGCACAGAAAAGAAAAAAAATAGATCAATAATGTCCAATGTTATTTCCTTCTAAATATTAGGCTAGATGAGAAGATAGGAAAAATTTTCCTTTGATTCAAATAGAACATACAAGTTAGTACAGGTTTTGTTTTAATGAGAAGAGATACATTTTATAAAATCCTCCTAAGAAATACCTATTTTAAAAGTCATTATTTTTGCCTTACATTATAACTTTGTATTAAGCCAACTCCTCCCTTCCAGTTACATGACTGGAATCTTGAGGTTTTTGAAATTAGGTACCTGATGTTTAACTATAAACTTTTAGAGCAGAATCCAATTCACTGAGTACAGTGGAATAGAATTCAGTCTGTATTCTCTTCAGACAAAAATAATGAAGAAATTGGGAAAGTACCAGGGGAGAAACCTCATGGTAAAAGCAAGAAGAAAAAAAAATAAGTAAAACTCTGGTACTCCACTCGGAAGAAACTGCTGGAGTTTAGTCATCATCAACAGAGATCATGCAGACATTGTGTAATACATTCCATTGCAAAAAGATCTCATCATGGGTGTATCCTTGGGCCAGCATGGAGGTAATACAAGATCAGGATCAAAGAAGACCTTGGCAGGTAGAGGAAAATGTGTCTACACATATAAGCACAGGATTAAATAGCAGAGAATGCAAGAATATTATCTTGAAAAATACAAATATATTTGCTGGTGGCTTATTTCCTTTTTCATTTACCTGCCCTACCCTCTTATGTCTCTGAATCATTCCATAAGACATGTTTCTCTAGTTGCAAGATCCTGAACTCACCAAACATACCCTTTCTTACTGCAGGTTCAGTGTTCAAACTAAAGCAACTTCATTTGTTTCAGGGATATCACTATCAATTCAACTGACATGGCCAGAAAAAAGAGAACCTAGAAGTCAGGCAAAATATCTGGAAGAAAAAAAAAAAAAGTTCTATTTCTTCCAACAATGCATCTGTCACTTCACTGGCAAAAAGTCTGGATGAGCACAAGTACTGGGTATTGGATGCATCATCTGCTAAATGACAGAAAGAAATTCTCACTGTGCGTGTGCCCACATGACTGGAACTGGATGCCCCAATTCCACTCTCAGCAAAACTGGCCCATCAGCATTTTGCCAGGAGAATACATAAAAACAAATGAAGACCAAACACTTATGTGTCACTGGTGTTGGCAAGTCTTTCATGTCATGTCAGCTGCTGCTGCTCTTCCTTCAGGAACTGCTGTTTCTTTGTAGCTGGGGTCACTGTTTTCATCCACCTTTTGATTCCCAGCAAGCAGGAATGCTATTTAATCTTTGCAGTTCCTAACTTACACATGTGCTTAACTTCATGTACTGTGAATGGTTCCACCGAAGCCTGAAATTACAGCACATAAAGCTAAAACATATGCTGAAGCGCCCGCAGGACTGGGGCCTAAAAGACCTGAGCGTTTACTAGCTATTACCCTTTTGATGGATCCATCCCACTATAACGATGGATAAGTGTTTATAAAAAAAAAAAAAAAGAGCTTTGAAGATGAGAGATACTTTGTAAGTACACGTGTGGGGTAGGGGAAGTGGAAAGTGCTAGAGAAAACAGATTGCGTGGGCTGCCCTGATGTTTGCCATAGAAACCACACATCATTATTTGCAGCTGTAAGATTCTGGAGCTTGTGTGGCTGAGGAGGTTCCTCAGATTCTGGCCTTGTATTTCCTGAGCCCTCGGAAGGAAGGAAGGAAGGAAGGAAGGAAGGAAGGAAGGAAGGAAGGAAGGAAGGAAGGAAGGAAGGAAGGAAGGAAGGAAGGAACTGACTACTCCTCATATGGCTCTGCCACAGTGATACCCATGCTCACCTCTAGCACACACAGCTGCCCCTCAGCATTGCCTTTGGCTCTCTCCTGCCTGTGTAGCAGTGGTCACAGCCAACAATGAAGACAGAGGACAGCAAAGGGGTGAAAAATGTTTAATCAGTGTTCCCATTGTCAAAAGGATAGGAAAAGTGACCTGGCCCTCCCATTCTCTCACACACAGAGATGGGTACCTGCTGAACCCTCCTGAGCTGCTGGGGCTGTGGAGATATGAAATAGATTTCCTAACAAAAAGAAACTGGATCACTTGCCTGGGGGAGCCATAACGTTTATCCCAATGACAATGAAAGACTTTGATCACCACAACAGCCATAGGTCTCTGATTGCAGACAGCAAACCCACCTCAACACAGTTACAATGTGTGTACCAGCCTCCTTCCTCCCACCAGGCTGGATGTCAGGCTAATCAGTTTGATCTGACAGATTTTAATTAAATTAATTAAGGCCTTTCTGAATGGACTTGATTACTGTTTCATAGAGGAATCCCTTGTGAAGAGAAACCTTGTCAGGAAAGTCACTAATATTTTTCTCCTCTCACAATGAGAAGTTTCTTAAGTTGTTACTGGATTTTTTACACTGTTAAAAAAAGGACTGCATAAACACAGAGCGTATGATGGTTTCTGAAGCTCGATGCTCAGTTATATTAACAACAGCCTTCTGCCAACTAACAGACGATTTCATGTCATTCTTAAAGTGATTTTGTTACTCTGCAGTTATGCCAACCCCAGCATTTCAAATACAACCACGTATGCCAATTTAAACACAAATATGCAAAATCAAGATGCAAAACAATCCCGATCACTTCCAATCAACCTTCTCAGAGTGCCTTCTGGTACAATATTGGAAACTCAGCATACATAGAAATGTGGTGTTGCTAACACTGTGAGAGGTCACCTTGTTCCCCACACTGGTTTGTGCAAGAACAAAGACCCTTTTTGTTCCACAGGACTTGACTGGGATTGTGTTGGCATCATTTTGAAGGGGCTCAAACCCCTCTTCTCCTCACGGACTCAACAGCATGACTGAGTTAAAAGGCATCATCTTACTTCCCATATCCCATTTGTGACCTGCTAGAGCTGGAAATCCCCTGGTGCTGGAAAATGATGAACAGTGGTCACAGCCACAAGGTCCACAAGTGATGTCCCATGGCCTGACACAGGCACAACTGGTGCAAGCTACATAGCAGGCCCTGCATCCAGTAATGGTCACTGCTGTATCAGAGCTAGTTGAATGGAAATGTGCTTCCAGAGCATACTAAAAAGCTACATGAAACCCTAAGCTTACAAATCGAAGAGCCTGTTGTACTATATTTACCATAAGGTCAGCCTTGACTAGATGATAAACGTAAAAATGCAAGCAATTCTTACAGCTAGTTTAAATTAAACATACTATGAAAAACCAACTAACCTCTAAATCTTTCCTGTTGTTGTTGTTGTTATTATTATTGTTGTTATTAATGTTATTCCTTTCATACCATGCAGAAAATGGACTTCTCTCCCCACTTTCAGTATCTCCTGTTTCTTCCCACTTTGTAGGTTTAATTAAGTAAATGAAGCACCACGAGAATTGCAAAGGGGTTTGAATTCAGCCTGGGAGGAAGTAGCAATGATCTTGGTGTGACTGCAAAGATGCTAAGAGCTCAGATATTGAAAAAACACAACTTCACCTTCCAACACTTCCTTTTCCTCTGAAGCCAGAGTGGTCAAACACTTCAAGTGTCAAAGTCTGGTGAGCCCTACAATTTTTTTTTTTCTGATGTAGACTGAACGGGGGAAAAGATCTCTGAGGAGGGAAAATGCTGCCTTTGGAACAAAAGCCAAAATAAAGGATGATTTAAAAAAAAAAAAAGCAAACTACCAAAAAACCAAAACAATTCTAAAAGGACAGAAAAAAAGAGGCAAAAAGGGTGGATCAAGAAATTAGAGATTAAGACAAAAGGTACTCTCAAGGAAAGAGTAAATGAGATAAGACAAGGGGTAAGTCTGATGTCCTCCAAAGAAAGAAAAGATCCTGAAAAAGAGAAAATAGTGTTATCAGGTACTTTTTTTATTAAACAAGAGGAAAGAAGAAAAAACAATTTTAATTGTTATTCCATATTCCTCTCAGATTTTATTTTTGTATTTTCAACATTTCTGTTATGCTATACACATCACAAAAAAATCCTGCGTTTTGCAAAGTCAGCTCACATTTGCTATAATGTTTCAATAAACAAAACCTCTTCCAGTTTATCTGCTGGTTAGTCTGAATCCAGTAAACCTATCTGTTTTTTCTGGTGCTATTTTGATTATGGTCTCACAGTTCTCTGAATTTCAAAATCATTTATTTCGAGCTTGAGCCAATAACTATGGTGTCCTTACAGTACTGAGATTAGATTTACATATCAATGCAAATTCCACTCTCAAAACCATACCTGGTTTCAGCATCTGCTGCAGACTCAGTCTCATGACCACACTTAGACAAGAAATATAAACTGGTTAGAGGAATTTCATCTAGTAATTTCAACAGAGGGACCTATTTTTGAGACTTTCCCAGACCATTTTATAAGTGCTTGACACAAAGAAGGCTGATAAACAAAAAGTAATAGATTTGCCTTTGCAGGAAACAAAAAAGGGCTTCATTTAATAAATTATGCAAAGCAAGATAGGTTGCAATAAAAAAAGACACATCCAGGAAGAAAAAGGAATTCAGTGTGACTGACCTTCAAGTTCCCTCTACTCTTTTCATTAACTGTCCACTGAGGTGATCCCTGGCTAAATACTGGCAATTCAGAGCCTGTCATAGAATTACAAGATGAATTAGGGACTGCTGCCACAAATTTACAGCTACCAAGGCCTCTGCTGATTAAATTTTCCCAGACTTGAAAGTAATCTCACTGGAAGCACTCCTAATGTGGCCTCAAGATCAGCATCACGACAAATGAGGAAGGGGAATAGCACTTTTCCCTTCCAATTATCAGGTGATTTTTTTTCCTCCCGTGTGATTTGTAAGCAAATAAGACATAATTTAAACCAGTATGACATAAAAGTGCCAGACCTAACATGGACTGTTTCCATTCTAAAAAAACTTCCTCCCAGAAATATTTCAGATGTCAATTCCCTTCAGGAAAGGTGACTCCTGTATTTTC
Source organism: Calypte anna (assembly GCF_003957555.1). Taxonomy (NCBI): domain Eukaryota; kingdom Metazoa; phylum Chordata; class Aves; order Apodiformes; family Trochilidae; genus Calypte; species Calypte anna. The sequence goes on from NC_044246.1 coordinate 71,870,394, forward strand.
TTCTGACTTCTGACTGGCAGAGATTATCAAATAACTTCAATTATCACGCTGAACAATTACTGACTCACCCCAAAATCAATTGAAAAGCTAATGTAGTTGAAACTGTACACAGATCTGCTTACTACAGGTGAGTAACTCCACATGCATGAGTAGTGTCACTGCACTCGGTGGCATAACTCATGTGCCTAAGTATTTGCAAAACCAGGGCCTCAGACTGTAAACTTACTGAAGCAGAAACCAGATCTTATCTGCCAGTAAAACACCTGGCAGTGCACCTATCTTTGTCACTACATAAATTAATTATCATTACCATCTGAATTTTTTCACTCTCTCCTAACCTCAAATACTGAGTTTCTTCCCAGAGTAATGTTTGTGCACGTGGATGATAATAATACATACGTGGATATCTAACTATTCTGGGATTTAATGTAGAATAATTTCAAATCTTTCCATACAAGATGAAAATATGTATGACATCTGAAAAGCTCTTAAGGTCCGAGGTCTGGGTAGGGTAAGCTAAAACTTTAAGGGTAAAAAATATACTGAATTGAAACCCTGAAACACTTTGACCTTTAAACGGAACCTTCCTCCCCCCCTGAGGTTTAAGATAAGTTCAGCAAACAAAATTTCACCCTGGGCTTGACACATAATCTGCTAAATTACTGAAGAAATAAACAAACACTTTTTCCTCTAAAAAATCTCAACACAATTTTAGGGGGAAGACAGACCCCACTTCTTACAACCAGTGGTGATAATTTCTCCATAGAAGCCAGATATAGGTGGCAAAGCACTCTGATTTTAACAGGAAATACAATCTTGGAAAGACAGAGAGAGTTGAGAAATAGCAGTTCAAAGATAAGGAACTCTGAACAAGATGACTTTTGGTCATCTGCAGAAAAGAATAGTCATCCTCCTTAATCATTTCAGACTGATTGCTTCAGTTTGGTAATCTCCCATTTCAATAGGTTTTTACTGCTGAACCTAAGGACACAGGGAGGGGGGACGGGAGAGAGACAGTCAATTCACTCAACCCTTTGGTGCACCTCAGCTTGTATTTTTAAAAAAAGTTTCTCAGTTTTACCTTCAGAAAGCTATCTATCTGACTTTATTTCCAATGGCAAAAAAACCCTCAACCCTAAACAAACAACAAGCAAACCAACAAACACCCCCCCCAAAATAAAACCAATCAAAAAAACAAAGCTCCCAAAACAACCACGAGTGAGGAACTCAAAGAAAAAAACAAACCAAAACAAAAAACCCAAAATCGATCAATCAAACAAACAAGCAAAGTTAAAGAAAAAGAAATATAGTAGTATATAGGGTTTTTTTTTTCTAATTTTTCCTCAAGAAATAAAATAATATTGAAATATTGAAATATTTTCTTGAAAAAAATTTTTTTTTCCTCAGGAAAAATAAACACAAATTTGAAGAGAACATCGGCATGTCTGATGATCTGCTCTTAAGCAAATCTTATTCATCAAGATAGCAGCTGTCTTTGATTCCTGTATGGGTGTTCAGTGCCACTTTCTGCCCCTGCTCTCTCTTCTAAGGTCTAGCCTTGCTAGGCGGACTATTTAGACAGTTCCTTCAACAGGCACAAAATATTCCAGTAAAGAGTGAAAGCTACTACGTGTTCACCACACCAAAACAAAAGTGAAAAGGAGAGGAAAAAAATAAAAATAAAAAGAAAGGGAGTAAACTTTTCACCCCTTTGTTTAGGTAAAACAGAAATCCTAATCTGCTAATCACACGACAACAAAGACTTTAATTTTAACTGTAGTGAAGAAGTCTCTGATTAAATTACATATTACACAAAAAGACTATCTCATTAAAATAATAATAAAAGAATTATTTTTTATTCTTGTCTGAGACCTGATTGGATATACATGCACACAAAGATTCTTCACCTGCTACCTTATAATACCACTGTCTAAATGCTATTGTTTTTTTATTGTTCCATAAAGCACAAAAGCTCCACAAAGTCAGTTTCTGGTAACATGTCTCTCTTCAAATTCTTAGCTGGATTTGTAAAAAAAAAAAATAAAATTAAAAAAAAAATTAAATTATTTGTGTTTACCATTTCTGTAGGTAGTGTGATGCTAAATTCTATACTGTAGAACCATATTACTATTCTTAAGCACTAAGTCAAAGAAAGCAGCACATTTTTCAAGACTATGGTACGAAAGAAGGGAATGTCAGATTATGCCTGTCACAAAAAGAATTACAGAAAGAACAGTGTATGATTATGATACAATGACAAATTAATCTAATCTATTCTGAAGCTTCACCTCTTTCCCCCACTTGAGCCAAGTAATAGAAAACTGAACACACAATATCGCAGCTCAGTGACGAGCCTACTCACACAACATACACCACTTTGCACACAATAATTATGTACATTAAAAAATATATAATTTAACTCAGAAAAGCGACAAAAAAGCACAACTGACACTTGTCTATACTAGCACTTTCTGAAGCAGTGCATCATCTCGGGGTCTGCGCCCACCTCCAGAAGTGCCCCTTGGCGGCAGCTACTTACTGGCAGCTCTTCCTTCGCATGGAAACCACCAAGTGGAAACCTCACCTTGGATGTGGGTCAGAACATAAAGTGCTGTCTGCCGGGCAGTGCCCAGGGCAGGTGTGTGTGTGTGAACAAGGCCGGTTCCACACTGAGATGCCAGCCAGCAGCTCAGCGTCTTTAAGAAGTGAGAAAGTAGAGCAGAAGCTAAGAGAGTACATCTTTTAAGCAGGATATTTACGAGCCTCTGCAATCCTTTTACCAGACTCACAAATGCAACGTAGCTGCTTTGCTGCTGCCTGTTTTGTTTTTTTTTTTTCTTTCCTTCGCCTCCACTCTAAAAATACTAAACCTTCTCCTAAACCTTCTCCTGAATTACCTGGAAGGGACTTGTAAAGGGGTGGAGTAAGGGAAATCAGTGCAGCAAGTCACCTTTCAGCCACCTATGACATCAGCCCGCTGCCCTGATTCCTTCATTAATACCTTTGAGCTGAAAACAATGGGCCTGCCATTAAGCACCACACAGTTCGAGATAAGAAAGCCCTAAGCAGATAATAATCGGTGCATTTAGCTGGATTTCAAACATTCAGCTGCTTAATCATTTCTTCCTCGCTGCATGCTACCCAAACACAGGGGGAATGCTTTGGATGCCTTGGGCTACGGAAGAAGGAGCTGGGGTGTGGGGAAGAGGAGGGAGAGAGAGGAGCCACAGGATGGGGACTGGGGGGGAGAGGGGGATTTCATGGGCAATCCTCTCCCTGGGAAATGAAAACATTTCTTAATTGCCATTAGGGAAATAGGTTAAATACAGGCTTGGTAAGCTGCTAAAGGCTGGCTCACAGATTAGAGCGGATGGCTGTTGAAGTATACTCATTTCCATTATATGACAGAGCAGGGAATTTTTATTTTCTTAATAGTCTTCAAAGACTGTTCCTGTCAGGCGCTGGGTGTGAGACTGCTAGTTAGGTTTTAACTAGTCACCTTCCAGCTGATGAAATGAGGCCCAGTTCTCTGGCTGTGAATTGACTGCTTTACTGCTTCACCCAAGGAAACAGAAACTGCAGGACATGCTGACGAGGAAGGTATTGTAAGATGTGAGCCTACTTTGCTCACACAAAATAGCAATGAGTAATGGCAGAATCAGAGAAACTAAGGACATGATGCACCATACCTGCCACACCAGGAAAGAAGGGGGGGAAAAAAAAAGCATCTCAGGATGCCCAAACACAGAACAGATTTACGGGATGATTTTGGGATTAACAGCGGCCCTGAGGAGGGCTGAGTAACTCCTCACCTCTGAAACCTTGGGGCCCATGTGGGTGGGAGTATGGGCAATTTATGAAACTCAAATGCCACTAAGATCTTCAAAGCCCTCTCATCCCCACTCACCCACGGCACCTCCTCCTGGTGGGTGCCCTTCCTCTTCAGCTGTGGGTTCTTCCAACACCCCAACTCTGGCCTACAAAGATGGTAAAAAAAGGTTCCAACAAACTGAGCGGGAGCAAACGGAAACCAAGTTTCACTCCAAACGGGCCCAGCCTTACTCATCCGCAAAACTAAAAAGCAGCTACAAGCAGTACACACTGCAGAGCCGAGTGAGGCACCAACCCGTAATCCTTCGTCATGCAAAACTCCCTGGGGCATGAGTGGGAGTTTTATCTGAGTATGGTCTGAGGTTTTTTTTTTTGAGGAAAGCCTTTGTTCTGGGGCAATACACTGAACTATGCAAACGATCTCGGATTGGCAGGTGAAGTCTACAGGGGGTCATTTGAAGAACAAGTTTCTGGCAGCAATGCTGGTTTTAAAGCAGTGGCTGCCACCCCTCTTTTTCTACCTGCAGACACATTTTACCTTCCCCCACCTCCCCAGTCTTCCCCAAGACACAAGCACTCGTACAGCTGGGATCAAGGGACTGCTCCAGCTCTTAATTTACACACACAAACAACTCCGAGGCAGGGAACGCCGTGGCCATGATTTAATAAACGTGGAACAGGGACACACAGACTGCAGACACGGCTGCAACCATTCCAAGGCTCTGCAGACCACTCACCCAGAGGAGCCTGTGTCCAGTCTACCAGCATCTTTTAACCTCCAAGACAGGGCTGCATTCAAGTCACCTACCAGCAAGGACCTCTGGTCTGCCTTTAGCACCCAAACTGTGTCCAAAAATCGTCCAAAAGAGTTCTGGTTGAGTCAGGCCAAAAATGCTAGCCACCATCCCAACCAAAAGTGCTAGCAGCTATCCCCACCAGTTAGCAATAGAGTTTTCCAGCATCTTGGGCTCCTATGCCTGCTGATAAATATGTTGTAAATGTTGGATGGTTTCCTCCATAGGCAGCAAAGGGAGATTTGAGAGAACTGACTCCCAGGTTCATTCACGTGAAACTGGGTGAAAAAGACATCACCCCAGCTCTGTCCGCAGAATCACACTGGAGACAAAAGGAGATCACGAAGTTCGGTTTGGATGTTCTCATTTCCAAGTCAATACATTTGCCACATGCTGAGATTTAAAGCACGCTTACCTGCATGTATAGGCTGATACAAGATCACTGTGGAACAGCAACCACATTGGTAACAAATTCTGTTGAAGGGCGTTTACTCAGCTATTCTGCTCTCACAGGGTCAGCCAGCGCAGGCAAGAAAACCTGTTAATTTACAGAGCACTAGCTGTGTTTTTTTCACTTGGCTACCAATTCCATCCACTTCATTTGCATGTGGTGTACTTCCCAGGAACCCATTGGATCTTGATCTGAAGTCAGCATTAAACTCCACACTTTCCTTGGTTCTTGCTTCCCTTATCATCTCTGATTCAGAAATCTTTGCCTACTTCCCATACATACAAAGCATCTGTGAAGTGACATAAATCCCTGGGCTACGGACAGATATTGTTTCCGAATGATCAAAGAGTTGACAGAAATATAAACTCCAGGACAACTAGGGAATTACAGTTATAGTATGCTTGTTTTAAAGAGCCTGGGACAGATTCTTTGCATCTGCCAGTCATTTCAGGTAACAGGTTTTTCCTGTCACCACATACGTAGCCACAGCCAATCTAAACTTGCCACAATATTGCCAAAAAAGACAACTGAAAAAAAGGATGGTGGCTGCATGTCATACACTTAGCAGCTGGATGCAGCCACTCTGGCTGACTGTAAGAAACATGGGTTTATATCCACAGAAATCACTGTCAATGAAACAAGTTAGGCAAGCCAAGAATATGCCTTTTGTATGAAATTCTGTAATAACATTGAAATCTCTTTTGAAAAATAATTAAGAATACAGTGTCCATTTATGCTGTGTCTTCTCTTTTAGTAGAGAGAACAGCAGGAAAATAACAGCCTGTTAGACAATATAACAGCCTGTTAGACAATAATGTCTACTGTTTCCTCACCTTTCTTGACAAGCATATTTTTTTTCCAAAAGAGGTACAGTTCAAGACGGCACCTTTTAAAATATTGACATCTGGCTGTGAAAACATTAGCACTGCATTTAAGTGTAAGCCTTGACTGTTATGGTTCAACCCCTTTGATTGAGCAGCACACATTTATTCTTGTTCAAGACCATTTGAATACCTCTGAAAGGCACCACATGCTAAAACAGCACAATCCCAATCCTAGTCCCCAATTAAGAAAAAAGATGCCACCTTAAATGTAATAGGTTACATTTTTTTTTCCTTTTTTTTTTTCCCCTGTCAGGTGAGATACTGTTCTGAAGCAGTAATACAGTGGCAAAGCAGTGGACACACTACTTTCCTTGACAACATAAGCAGCATACAGATAAACTGGCTCTCTCTGCAAGTTATGACAAGTCCAATTACTCTGAACCCTACCTCTGGTTTAAGGCACTCAAATTCTCATTCCATAAAACCCTCTAGCATGTGCATTCCTGTAATAGACCAAATTCCTTTTCTCTGCTTACTGCATAAATGTTTATACTATATTTAAATGTAGAAATAATGCATGTATATTAATAAATAATCTTAAAATTAATAAGGTCAACGGAAAAAAAAGCTTTACGGCAAGTATGAAGACTATTGTTGCAAGCAGGGCTTCTGATTCCTACACACTAAATATAAATAACTCCAGATTTTTTTTTTTAAGGTTATTCTTTACAATTTTTTTCTTTTTTACATCTTGAATACCGCAACAGAACACCTCTATTACAATACCATATTCTTCAAGAGGGAAAATTAATCTCATCAGCCATTATGAAATCTCACACATTATGAATTATATCTCAAACCACACTTGGCAAACCAAAAACACTTTGAGGATTCCCAGACAAGTAGTTAGACACAAGTCCAATTGTAATTACATAAATATGTTGAGCTGGGAAATAAGTTGCTTGTGAATTAACTGTTAGAGGCAGACTGATTTTCAACAAGATGTTACTTGCACCCAGTAGCTTTACACCAAAGTAAAATGAGGAACAAATGGACCATAGTCTATACTGGGTGAAAATCTTCTCAACTACACTGGAGCAGCTTCACTGCAACCCAGTACAGACATATTAGCAAGAAACAGAAACTAAATGAGATAATGAAGAAATAAAGTGGATTTTAAAAGATTGAGTTCTATTTTAAATAAATAATAACAAATTGAACAACCTGATACAAAGAGGGTGGGGTTGTTCTGCCTTTAAATCAAGATTCTTAAAACCAAGCTCTAGCGTAGTCATTTAGGACTTGAATTCTGTGCAGGAATTACTGAGTGAACGTGTATAACTGATGTTCTGCTGAAGATAAAACTACCTGATCATAATAAATTTAGGTTATTCATTCGATAAACCTGAAAATGTGACTCACCATTACTCGTGATGTTACAAAAGCGCTCCCTCGACTATTTATTAGAAAGGGAAAACTATTTTTAAAGACTGAGCTTTATTAACTGAGCTTTTCATTATTCAAATACAATTTTTTTTTTTTTTGCTGTCACCCTTCTCTCCCCCTTCTCACTCAAAACACAAATACACAAGCCCTTTTTTAAGATGAGACCAAATGAATGTAGGACTAACTTTGTGCATGAAAGGAAAAGAAGCCTGCGTTCCTATAAAACTTTCAAACCTTCATTCCATCTCCCTTCCCAGTTTGCACAGGGGAGTCTATTTTACAACTTTATCCATGTAATGGTCCTACAGACCACTTCTTCATGCCAAAATTTCTCTTTGAAGTTTGCTCTCCCATTAGCATTTCAGTGTAGGTATTCAAACTGATGGCGCAAGCACAGCAGAACTCCAGAACTGTCCATGTTCCATTGAATACAGTTGTTTCATGTTGCCTGTGATTTACAGTCTTAATTAATGCTCAAAAGAAGAAGAGCACATCTTAGGAGAAGCGTTCCCCCCTACACACGCACATATACCCATATACCCCCTCCTCTTTTTTTTTTCTTCCTTTTTTTTTTTTTTTTTTTTTTACAAACCAGCGCTCTCAGGGGTTTGTTGGACATTGTGCAGGATGGCTTTGCCAAGCAGAATGGAACACACTTAATACTTTTCCTTTATAACCTTTGCAATAAATCAGCTACCACTCCACTTGCATGAGAACGGCCATTAGTGTCCTGTCCCCTCCCCCTGCACTTCCCGAATTTTAAACAAAGTAGGAATAAACTGAAGCTGAGCAGAGCCAGCGAGCCCAGTAAATCAGTTTAATGAGAACTGAATCAGTCAGATGAAGTCCACTACTGAACAAATAAGGTGGACAGGAGAGGCTGAGCTTTCCATGGGGGTACTGGAGATGGAGAAGCAGAAAAGCAGTGCTCACATACTTGATCTTCAGCTGTGAAGTCTGTTGCATGTCTGTTGTGAACACTCTGTTCTTTAAAATCACATTTGCTGCAGCCTGCTGCTGCTGCAATTCATTGTTTAGATTTGGCTGCTTCCTCTCCTGTTTGTGGTTTTGTTCCTCCATGTTTTCCCACAGAAATGGAGTTTTCTGTTTATCCATTTTCACCACTTATCTCCTCTGAGATTCACTTTGATTCTTCATTTATCCTTCTCAGGTCTCCCCTATTTCCACATTTACTGTAAATGAACACATCTACCCACATATATACATACATATATATACATACTACTGTTCCATCCAGGAGCCAGAAAGAAAATAATCCTATATTTGCCAAGTATTAAAGAAACCACACCAACTTTTGTATATGCCAGCATGTAGACTCTGGGCTTTCAGCATTAAAAAAGTCTTCTAAAAAGTGTAAACATGGTCCCCCCAAAAGCCACAAACCCCCCAACCAAACAAAGCCAATATATTGTGTAAGCATATATCAGAGATAACTTACACAAGTGAGACAAAGTATGAATTTTCTTGGCCAAAGGGAACTCAGAGGCCTTTTACCTTGTACAGATCTGTCCCCATCTTTGTGCCACAGCTTCTCCTTATTTGCTCAGTCAGAAAAAGGAGCTGAAAAGATGTACTGATGAGGGAAACTGGGAATTAACATGACCCTTTGCACAGTGCTGTGCTATATTCCTGCTCTAGCCACAAAAACTGGTGGGCAAGGGAGGCATGGCCCAACCAACCAGATCACCTCTGTGTCTCTTCCTTGGGAGTGCCAACTCTCCTTCACTTGGGACTCAATAAAACAACCTCATCCTATTCCAGGTGCCCTGAGCCCAGCTGTAATTGGTTTCTACTTGCAACAGTTATCTCTTTTCAAAATAGAGGGGAAAAATATAGATCACATTTTCATTCTGCTTTCTTACTTCCTCCAGAAAGAGCTACCAGAGCTTAAAAGATCCTGCTATCATAAACTTTGGACCAAGAATATAAGCCTGTAGAGATTATTTGTAAATCTGGTCCTGTTTTCAGAACATCACTGTCTTCACTGTGAGCATAACAGAAGAACAGAATTTGATTTGTCTCTCTGTAATACTTAAAACAGCTATACTTTTACTCCTATTGGAAAATAAAACCACCAGGATGTCCTGTGCTGTTTCTTTGACAGTGCATCAGTTTCTAAGGTGCAATATTGCCCAATCTTTTGCTTGACCTGAAAATTTTCACTCCCTATTCTATTTCCAGATTTGTCAGGTAGAAAACCTATTATTACTGGCATCCCTCCACCATTTCACTGGCTTCTGGGAAAAGACAACTAATTAGAGCTGCTAATTAGAGCAAGAGAAAACACTTTGCACCCTCTTTTACCTTGCTTTCTCCTTTCTCAGGGCAAAGAGGACACACCTGGAGCTGCCAGTCTGGCCTGAGAGATGGAGAACCTCTGCCACTGCAGGCACAGCAGAGCCTGTTCTGTACACTTAAGGGTAGCAGGTGCTCCTTAAGAGTTTATGAGCACAATATTTAATGATGCAGAGATGGTATCTATCAGATGAGGTGAGGAACAGAATGTATTTATTAGAGTCAGTTTGGAGACCCTGCTTATCTAGCATCAATCAAACCTGTACTTTATGCAAGAACAGTTCTGTGAGATCTTAAGAATTCTATTGTGAGTTTTAAAACATATTTTTTTAAAGCCTTGTACTAAAAAATGATGTGATTTGGGAGGAATCTCAGCCTTTATGAAAGAAAGAAGTTAGGTGCCTCATTTTCTTAGTGACAAACAACAGCTTGAAACCAAAAACTAATAGCACCAGACCCAGAAGGCCAATTAAAGAACTCAAAATAATTCTTTCATAACCTGTGATTTTTAAGACAACTTAAGGATTTTATAGCCTGACTTACAGTTCTTGGAAGCTGGGTCTTGATTATATTACAAGTGGTAATCTAAAGACCCCACATACTCTGTACTGATTTTTGTTTTCCCCTTGGCTTTTATGCAGGTTAAAAAATTCTGTCTTGATATCCTAACTCATAATAAAATATTTTCTCCAGCCTTTAGTCCAATGCTTTGCTCTTTGCTGCATTTAACAACTCTCTTCTAGTGAAGCCTGTGGTTTTCTGACATAGCATCAACACTCTGTGCCTACTGTTCTCGGGAATAAAAAGAAAACCAAAATGATAAAAAAACTTCATGCAAAGCAAATGATACTGACAAATAAGCAGTTTCAAAATTCTGTTCTGCAAAAGCACATTGAAGAACTCAACATATAACACATTAACTGGACAAACTTTGAATTTTTCTTTCAGTCCCTGCTGTTTTCTCTGTCTCTTCTTCTGTGTCATGAGTATTTAAACTACCTGGGATAACTATAGATTCAGATAATCCGACAAAGATAGCAGTTAAGGGGAAAAAAATAAATTAAAAGCATCAGAACTTCTTGGCGCAACTAATTCACTGTCATTCTAAATGGTTACATATATCTCTAATCTTTTTTAAAAAGAGAAGAAAAGGTACTGCATTCAAATAGGGCAATAAGACAGCCCATAAATTATAATTTCAAAGAGTTTGGAAAAGAGAAGGAGATTTCACTGGAAGGCAGATGAAGGTTCTTCCATTTCTTTCTACTGTCACCAAAACTTTGCAGGCATCTGCAAAAAGGGAATCTAAAAATGATTTATTGTAACAGACCATCATTCTGGTCATAGCCACCAATGGGCCAGATCCAAAGCTCTCTGCAATGAGTTTCCCTGTTGATTTCTTGGGTTTGGATTGAGACCAATGTTTGTGCATTTCTTTCAAAGAGCAATTTTTCCAAATAAGCCGGGGTTTATTTGGAATTATTCCAAGGGCTACGTGACACTTGTAAGAGTTTATATTCATCCAAGTGACTTTTAGGAGCCAGTTCTCCTTCTCTTTTTTTTTTTTTTTTTTTTTAAACATGGAAAAAGCTTGGAGGAGGGGAGGAAAGAAATACTGTATGAGTCCATCCGGGCTTTTCTAGATACTTCTTCAGAAGATGTCCCTCAGGTCTGGTGGCACAGATGGTAGCACACCATCCCATCTCTTCCTATCAATCTTTCCTGAGGAGCAAACACAGCCTACTCCAGAGTGGTTATGAAGACAGAATTAGTCACAGTGCCCACCCTAGACATTTTTAGGGCCTGAGACTTAGCTAGTGCTACATTTGGTTCACGTGTCTGGATGGGGCAGGTGGGAGTTTGCCTGCCATGAGGTGTCTCCCCTGTGGGGTGAACCCAGCGTCTTGCCATCCTAAAGGTCTGCATAGGGTACTGAGCATTAGAGGCAATGTAACATCTTTCTGATCTTTCACTTTCCCCGAATACTGGGACATCAGAGACTCATGGCGGGGCACGGTGGGAGAAAAATGCTTAAAAATGCATTTGGATCAGTATCTCCTTTACTAGAAATGGGGATCATCATGTGCCTCACCATCTTCAGAAGAAATGTAAAGGAATGAAGTCATGATACTGGTTGCCCCACAACAATATCAAAGCAATCTGGTAACTGCTCTCAAGCACAAGCAAGACAAAATTAAACAACATTTCTCACAGTTATGAGGTATAATTGAAGTTAAGGCTGAAGTACAGAAGTCCTACCTCACTAACTGCAAACAGATTATTTTTAGTGCTTAGAAGCCCTTGTGATAAGTTTAAAATAAATACCCAGCTACAAAAATGCTGTTAACATTAAAATAATGTGAAAAATCGCTCAGCAGACCTCTGGGATCTACCCAACCAACATTCAGTACCAGAGTGCTTACAGATACATAGTTAACACAGCTTGAACCATTTAGTAAAAATGTTAAGCACCCTGAAAATTTACAATTTTTCAGCAGTACTTCTGCACAAATGCAGTAATACCATGATTTGTTGCAGCAGCAGCCTGATAGAATAGCAGTGAAGACAAGACTTTGTTTATTAAATCTCTTAACTTCTGCACTCTGGTTTTCCTTCAGTGAAGGCAGAAAGGTAATCAGGCCCTTCAGTGCTGGAAGAGTATTCAGGTGGTCTTTAGGCCCAGCATCCTGAAGCAGTTAGGTTCTACACCTCTCCTAAAATCAAACAGCTTTGTTAGTATGTGAGGGATGTATTTTGACTCTTTAGCAACTTTTTATAGTATTCACATAAGAAGCTTTCTGCCAAAAGGGCAGGCCAAAAAGCCTCACTGCATGCAGAGCTAGACCCACCAAATTTATATTAGCTACCCTGAGCAGAAAATACTGTGTCCATAAAACATTTAAAAACTCTTGTTTCAACACGAGCTGTTCTACAGACCTGCTCTTATTCACTTTGCCATTTTGACTTCCTCTTGCAAGCAGTACTGTGAAAACTCAAAAGCACTTTTTCAAATGAAAGAAAATCAGAGTATCCCATGTCGGCAAGCCTTGTAAAGTCCATACATGTTTACACTTGGCATCAGATTACACACATTTGACTTCTTGATTTAGTGTGTGCACTTGTGTTTTCCCTTCTTTTGTCAGAAATAAAATACAGCTATTCTTAAGAGAAGTCTTTGTTTTTAGAACGACCTAATTTGTACTGTATGTTAGAGAGTTCACTTTTCGCCCCACCCAGAGAGAAGCCTGATCCAAACACAGGGTGGGGGGGAAGCAGAACACTGAAGAGGTTAATTTGGGTAACGGGATGTCTGTTTGCCAGACATAAAAAGGAGACACAGAGAGAGACAGAGGACAAACAGTAGAGTCCTTGCTCAGGGTTTTTTTTTTTTTTGGGTTTTGGGGTTTTTTTTTTGCTGCATCACAAAAACAATTCTGCTGAAATCTTACTCGGAACATTGCCTGAGTAAAAAAGAGAAACAGGGTTGTTAAATTATTTTGTACTTTCCATGTGTAGAGGAACAGTCAGAACTGTATGGGGTTTTACGCTTTCTTAGTGGCCAGCTTATCAACAGCATAGCGACCAGTCTTTCCATAGGAAAAACAGTGTTCTGGGGATAATAATAACATGACTATCTCCTTGCCTTTCAGGAGCAAAGAAAGCCTTCTACCCAAATAATGTGTGGTATTATTTTAAGTATTAAGTATCTATTAAGTATCAGACAACCAGAAAGTAAAAATAATAAAAAAGAAACATTAGATGAGAGCCAGGAGCTGGGGAACAGTGTTACACCACTGAAAAATTTGTACAAGTTGACATTTCTGCCTCTTATTTCTGTGATTTTCCAATAAGAATATTACATTAACATTAGATTAAATGGAGCGGGGGGTTTTTTGCACAATGTGTGTTAACAGGCCATCAGGTGGGACATTGGTACATAAGTGTTTGTAGATTCAAATTCATGAAGATATCAGTAGCCACAACAAAGTAAAGAACTAGGTGAGACCTGAAATTTTCAACATACTTCTATGGATATTTACATGCAGGAGAAGGAAACTCATCCAAATGTAGCAACCTGGTCAGATAAAACCAGTTGTATGATTAGCAAGATAATTCAGACCTTACTCTATAATTGACCATTATGTAAATAAAAAGCAAATTAAATCAAATACCATTAGCACTGGTTAATACTTTGAGGGAAAAAACATAACCCAAACTGTTTTTTTTCTGAATGTAACAAAGCAGCTTTGGCTCAGAACATGGCTTGGTGTCTTTTTCACACAACCAACCTAAGACCAGCCCAAAATAAACCATTTACGAGTGAACAAGCAAGCAAAAAAACACTGAGTTATGAATCTTAATATCTCTCTGAATTGCCTGACTGACAAATGAGTATACTTAGCCTTGCTGCCATGGGCATCCTATTAAATGTTTGCAGAACTGGTGCCTTTGTTATATTTCCCCTGTCACCTAAAGACAATATATTTAAGGGGGGGAGGTGACAAGGAGGGGGAGAATAAAATCACTCTTTATGCACATAACATATCCCAAAGGACATATCCCAAAGGAACCCATCCTTTTTTCCCAAGTGTATTAACTTCACAGCATTTTTCATACATTTCCTGTAGTACCTCTTACTGCTTCTTACATAGTGTTTCTGTCATAAATCTGTTACAGCTTTGTAACAAATTAATGGTGACAGATAAATGTATATTTTCTTACTTCTATGACACTTAATGTTGGAGGCTGTGCTCTGTGAGCTACTGTGTGTTCTGAGCTACTGTGAACACAAGAAACAAATTCCAGCTCACATAAAACTTCCCTGACAATGCTGCAAGTGATAAGCTATAAATAATCTTTGCATTACTTTTCTGTGTGTTATGAAGTTGCCAATAGCTTAAAAATTTGTATTAATTCATGATCTTAGCTTGAAATCATGACTGTAAATAAAATTCATGGTCTCAATACAAAACTAAGTTAAAACTATATTTTTCCCCATTTCAATTTTGCCATTCATTCAGAGCCAGAACCTAGGACCAAATCTGTTAGAGAGGACACAAGCACAACTCTAACACATTATGTGCTGAAACCTATGGAGAAGAAAACTTTGGAGTTTTGTTTTCAGCTGAGATTGAAATATCCTCCTAGGAATTGGTATGACACAGTAATTTGGGACCTCTACATTCAATCTGCAGACTTATTATTTAGGCATAGATGTTTCCACAATAAATAGCAACCTTATGCCTTCTCAGGAGTTCACTTTATGTTGGTAGAAATCTCTGATCGGGCAGTCACCTCTGTACTGGGGAAAGCTGCAGCTTTGCTATTCATCATTCTTTCCTCATCTAAGAGATCTTAAACCAGTAGTATAGCTTATCATGAAAACAACTTGCAGAAGCAGGGAAACCACATTTTAAATTATATATATTAGGGATCATTTTAATGAGTTTTGAATAACTTTTTCCGTCAATTTCATTAGAATTTGGAAGATAAACTGTGATGTACTGATGAAGTCCAACAGAGGAAGGCAACTTCAGTTTCACTGTTTATATGAAGAACAAGAATGTTTCTCTTCAGATTAGCAAAAGAGAAAATGGCATTTACTGTATATGATTTTTTTAAATTGCTGATGTCCAATCATTTGAGCAACTGAACTGTGTGCTTAAGTTTAGAGAGGCTGCTTGTCTGTTTTAATAACCATATTGATTTATAGTTTCATGCAGAAATGTCTAGAAAGTAGAGATATTACAACAGTAGATCACACTTCCTGAAGTGGCCTTTCTCATGGAGAATTTTGATGGGGCACACAGAGGAGTGCTCCCAGGCCCTGGCACAAAATCCCAACAAATCTTGTTTAAACATTTCCAAACAGAAGTGCGCTAAAACTGGAACCTTCTTGGCCAATGCCAGACATCATTCCTCAGTCATAAAATTCAAACCATAATCTAGCACCATCTGAGACAGATGGACATTTTGGTCACAGATCCTGCAAGGAAGCACCTTGGGAAGAGGAAGCTGTGCAAGTGAGTCCACACCAGCCAAGGATCAGTCTCTGTCTACCTTGTAGAAAGCAACTCATGAGACACTTGCTGACATCTACTCTGCCCTTCTGCTGCTTGTGATACTAGAGTGCTACATGAGCTGAGGACTTGTGAGGCTTTTTTCACTTGTCTTTTCCCTTTTAACAATCTTAGTTTTCCAAAGTCTGTTGACATACTTTTAAACTAACTAACAAGAGTATTTCCAGTTTCTTCATTGACAGGATACAACGATGCCTATGTATGGGACCCTCCCTAAAAGTTCTTATGACACAAATGACGTAAGAAATAATCACTGTTTAAGCACCACAGGGGGCTGCTGGAGACTCTATTAAAAAGCGTCATGAAATCATTCACCTCTGATTTCTGGTTAAGAGCCATAAGCTTTTAAAATATTGCAGCATTTCTATGCTGGGCAGCACAGAAGAGAGTAACTAGGATTGTAAAACATGGAAGTGTAACCAGAGAGCTTTGCACAATTGATATGGTGTTTGCCATTCAGATATTAAATTACAATTTGATTAACCTACTTAGCGAGGTTCAAGATGATAAATGTGACTTTGGTGAAATTATTTTTCTGGAAACAAAGACTTCTTTAGATTACTTAAAAGACATGAGGATGTTAAATACTGTAGCAGTGATTTAATGAGTATTTGGTTTCACTGCGACACTGAAAAATCAAACAAGATAGTTTCAGTTTGAGATTGAGTAGATTCTGATCAAAGGCTTTTGGTATTTTCATTTTTCTTTTACCAATTTCTTTAATTTTTCTATTGTTGAAATTATTAAAAAAAATTATCTGCATTGTACAAAGTCTGTGTCACTTTCCTTCTCTAGCATGGTGAGAGGATGCCAGCTGCCAAGCCCATCTTGCACAGCTCACAGAAGGACGTGTGGGGTTCACTTGGCAACTGAGATCTCCTGGGCTGCCTCAGGTTGTGCTGGGCAGTAGCACACTTCACACATCAGCCTTTCAGACTGTGGCTCTCCAGATTCAATACTATTAGAAAGAATTTCTTTACGGAGCAGGTGATCAGGCATTGGAATGGGCTGCCCAGGGAAGTAGTGGATTCTCCGTCCCTGGAGATATTTAAAAAGAGACTGGATGTGGCATGCAGTACCATGGTCTGGTAACTGCAGCAGTAGTGGATCAAGGGTTAGACTTGATGATCTCAGAGGTCCCTTCCAACCCAGCTGATTCTATGATTCAGTCGTTGTACCTAACCCCTATCTATCTGCTAAGCATTGGCTAAGGGGCCAGTTCCTTTTGCTCTATCATTTGTCTCTTTTTTATTAGCTCAAGACCTTCACCTTTCAGCCAGTTCCCTCCTGGTGACTGCTGCACGCCTGTGCCTGTGGCTTTTGGAGAGCAGCTGCTTTTAGCCATGTTATGGCCAAGGCCCTTTGTGCAGTGATGTATTTCACACTGCTGTGTGGTAAAGATTGTGTAGCTCCATTGACTGTTCTGATAGGCATGGGTCTCACCTGGAACCTCCAAGTTCTAACACAGACAAAGAAAAGTAACTAGGGCAAAGGAAATACACCTCTGAGTAAAACTAATTTCAAGGAAAAAAAAAACAACCCAAAACCAACCAAACAAAAAAACCTGTGGCAATTGAGAATGTCTTATTTAAAAAAAAACAACAAATAAAACAATTTTAGATAAAATTAGCAATTGTACAGAATATTTCCACCATGGTAGCCAAATGACAATGAGAAACAGGAAATCTCACTTACTTGCCTAAGTGAGAAATACTGGAGGCCTTTAGTAGTCTAACTATAATTTCCAGTATTTTGTATTGCTCACTTTATGGAGCCAGAAATAGACAAGAGACCCCATATAAACACAAAGCAGTATTACAGGAAACATTCATTATTTTTCTTAATTTCAGGGAGGTGCTTGCCACATTTGTTTACAGAATCACTCATTCTGTTTACAGGGACATTAACTCCATGAGCATAGTTTTTCCTCTCTGCGATTTTTATACACTGTGCAGTCATTCTGAAAGTAAGTCAGAGGACCCTGTTTCATGCAGTTCAAGCCTAGCACTGCAACACAGTCATTGCAGGGCTTCCTACAGACATTAATTCTTGAAAGGGCTGACCCCAAAATAAAACCATGCAAATCACACTAGCACTCAAAACCAAATTGCTGCTGTGCTGGGAGAAGCAGAAGGGCACAAACACATCTCTGGCACCACCATGACAGCAGGGGCTGCTCAGCCAAGCTGCAAAATCCTCTGTCCTGGCTGAGGAAGAGGGAGGAATCCCAGGGCCAGCAGCTTGGAAGGAGAGGGGGGAACCAGTGGATCCGGCATAATCACAGAGGAGAAACAAAAAGCAAAAGGTGGGCGGAGGGAAAATACATGCTAAAACTTGAAGGAAACCAGAGTGGAAGAAACAGGTGTGGACATGTAGATAAATGGTGAGGGGGAAAAAAAAATCAGTCATCATTCTTATTTTCAAAAATAAAAGAGTAGATGAGAAGGGAGGAGCAAGGCCACCCTTCAGACTGGACGCAGGAAAAGGAAGGGTGAGAAGGAAGGTCAGCATGAGAAATGGAAAAGAAGGAAAAGAGAAAAAACCTGAAAAGAAAAGAAACACTACAAAATTGTGAAGCTTTCAAATAACAGTTTTTCCTTGTCTTCTTTTTCTTTTGGCAAAATAAAATGCAAACTACAGGAAATGGATTACTACGGTCTCACAGTAAGGAGATAAAGGAGGGGAGCAAATTGGATATCAACAGTATTCATCAGAGAATATGTCAGGGAGTAGCTGAATTCAAGAACGCTGCAATGCAAAATGAACATTTCTTCAAGAAGGAAAACTATCTGTCTAGCAGAATTCCTGAAATATTACTGCAAGCCCACAACTTTGTCCAAAAAGCAGTAAATAAAACGTCTGTCTGAAACTTTTCCCACCATTCAAGACAGTTGGTATTTAATCTAAATAACCTCCTGCTGAGTGTTGATCGCAGCCTGTAGCTCTGCAATCCAGCCTCATCATGGCCCAGTCTAAATAGAGCTTTAGTAAATACTCAGCTTAAATTCACTCAAATTCCAGCTTGTTTAGAGCATGATGTCAGTTTCTGAACCCATAATAGCTGAAGCAAAAACTGTAACTTCATGGCGTTTGGGGAATGCTGAATTGCGTCTCCAGACTTAGGATTGTTGTGAAGCCACTGCTGTTCAGTGTATCAACAATTTTGCTTGGGAAAAACACATGGGTTTGGGCCCTTTTCTGCCTACAAGTATGAATCTGCATTATGGGAAACAGGGAAGCGAGACCAGAATTGTTTCTGATTAGCCCAAGTTCTTCCCACTTCACCCAATATGCTGCTTTTACAATTGGTTTGCTCCCACTCCTCCACATTTACTGCACAGGCACATCACTGCCTGTTCTCTCCCCACCTTGAATACCACTGAGCCACCCCTCACCACAGTAAGTCCTCACTGAACAGTAACTGATTTATGGACATGCACAAGGGTCCAAATGTGAGAAAAATCAAGATTCCTTCAAATCCAGACTTCTTTGGAAACTGGAAACAAAAAAACTGCAGGCACCATTTCAAATTACATGGGCATTTTAAAGCTTCTTAGAGACCCTGCTGCCCTGATGACAAGATATTTTTTTCTCTAGGAAAAAAGGGAGCATGCCTGTTTGGAAGCAAATGGGAAGGGCTCACCCAGACCTCACTTAAATGGAAAGCACTTGCTACCACAAGAGAGGTGGGACCCCAGTTGCTCCTTTAGCTGGATACCTCATCCAAAATAGCCTCTTCCCACCTGCCAGCTCCAATCAGCAACCCGGAGGAAGGCTTTTATGGAGTCCAGCTATCATTTTCTCCTGCTTTAGATCCAGTGACCCAGTGCTAACATCATTCCCCGCTCCAACATTACTGCACTGACTGACAGGGTCAGTCCTTGCTCGATGTCACTAAATCAACATCCCTCCGGGCTTTCTTTCCAAAGGAAGAATGCTTTCTTCGGGGTGACCTTCGGAGTTCACAAGCGACTGAGGCAGAGGCCTTGTGCCATCCATCACTCGGGCAGGAGGGGACATTTGCAGAGGGTCAGAATGGCACAGGACTGCCCTGAACTTCCTGCACCCTGCTTTCCTGCATACCGAGCCCCACTGCTGCTAGTGATTCATTTCTCTAGAGGAGGGAATAGAAGGTGAAGTCAATGAAGCTGCATTGGGTGCAGCAGGGGTCAGGCCCAGAAGGGAGCCCTGAGCGCACATCTACACATCCACGAGACACACGGAGAGACAGAGAGAGGGCAGGCGTGTTTTCTATTAGCTGCCTGCTATAAATATTACCTTTCAGGTCAAATATTTTGTTTTGAAAATAGCCAAATCCCAAGGACTGCTTCCACCCATCAATCTAAAAGGAGGGGAAAGAAATGTCAATGCTTTCTTCATCTGAAAACTAGCTCAAAACAAACAAGGTCACAGCTGCTTCATGGCTAACAGCAACAAGCAACTTCTATCAGCTCCCCTTTTGTTCCTTATCCCCACAGATAAGAAAAAAAACAGATTTCTGCTGCACTGAGGAGCCACTCCAGGGACAATACGTGGAGGAGCTATCCCTCATATGAGCTGTGATCTGAAGTGCCTTTACAGTGGATCTAGAGCTGACCAAACTGATTTGCAACGTGAACATGTGATACAGCTCAATGCTTTACCATATGGAGATATTAAGCCATATAATCAAAAGTAAAAAAATCACAGGGTAGATTAATTTGCCAGGAGGTATGAATCCCTTGTGATTAATACCTCCTTTACAGTTAATAATTGCCCTTAAAAAAAAAAAAAGAAAATAATTAAAAAAAAGGAACAGAATACTGCCTCCTTTGCCTTACATTACATGTTGCTCTCAGCAGAGTATTTGCAAAAAACCAACTGCTTGGCTGACAAGTAACACCGAAGGCCTGATTAACAGCCCTGTTTCCCTTAACACAGCCCTCATCAGGGTTAGGAGTCCAGCAGACACAAATCAAGAGACCTCTTTTCGGATGCCCTCAGCCTGTCCTGTTTCAGTAGCTGTGACAGCTCCCAGCTCCCTGCAGGCGGGCAGTCACGAGTACACCTGCAACCCACTGGCCAATGTGGAAACCATGATGGTCACCTTTTCCACCTCCCTGCCCTCTGAATATATCACCACCCACTTCACAAAACTGATTTTTTTTTCATTCTGGCAGCTGCAATTATGTATGTTAATTCCTCGTAATGTATTTTTTAATGGCTTGGTAAATACCCTGCAGTAAGTTTTGAAAAATAAGAGGAAGTTAATAAAGGGGGACCCCACTACAGCCCAGGAGCAGACTGCACCTATGTGGCTTGCTGTCTCTGCCCTGTGAATCCATCGGGTGGGAGGAAGGGGCCCTGGGCACACCTCACCGATCATTTCTCATCCTTGTACTCCCCAAGGTGAAAGCACAACAACCAGCTCAGTGCTCAAGTTCTTCCCTCAATTTCAAATACATGCATTTTCCTTAAGCACATCCATGCTAGCACTCACACTGCATAGCTGGTGACTAATGGGGTTTTTTTTATTCACTAGTGCAGCCAGGACTGTATGGGCAGAGGCAGAAATATCAGCACTTTCCAGGACTTTTTTTCCAGCTGTGGGTGCCAGGGTCTGGGGGAAGGCTCAAGAGGACACCCTCCTGTCCTGCAGCACCCTGAGTTGCTGCTGCACAGAGAGAGCCTACCAATGCAGGAGTCAGATGTTCTGATGTGGTAGTATGTGGGACACTCTTAATTTTCAATAATCAAGTAGATCATGTCCTTAACTAACTACTAAATCCCATTTTCTGCCATCTTTACAGTCTGAATTCTGAAGGAAGTAAAAACCCTCTCCTATACGTGCCTGACTGGCTGCTCTTACACAAGTGGTACCTATGCAGGAACTGAAGATTTCTTCTCAAACCAGCCAACAAAATTTCATGGCTGAAGTACAAGGACCAATGATCCATGTAATAGCTTCATTACATTAATGTGACTGGAATGACATTTCTTACCTAGCAGAATACCTAATCCCCTTTTTTCCAAAATCTGAAGCTACTTAAAAGGCAGTGGTAGTGTGAAAGGAATACAGCAGAAGGGCAGCGAAGGTGCCTCATCACAGGCTCCTATTTATTTCATCCGTTACTATCTTCCTACCATACATACTGCCTTCAAAAAACAGTATTGGAAGGTTTACTGTATTCACATCTCCATGTATATAGATCTAATCTGTAAATAACTATCTCAGTACTATGCTGCCAGATCAGGAATACCAAAACAAGCTCCTTTATGGAGAGAGGGTGCCCGGGAACATGAAGGCTGGAACAAGAGGAAAGCATGAAAAAACTTATGTACTTCCTATGCAGGTCTTGCCCCAAGCACAGAAAGAGGTAGAAGTAGCAGTGGCAATGCTAATATTAAGAAGAGGTGTCCATTTAACAAAGTATGAATTGCTGTAGGTAAAGAAAGTGCCATGTGTGCCAGAAACCAGAGGGAGACACCAAGGCATCCTTTGCCACCCAAGGTGCTGCACTCTGGGCAGCAGTGTTTGAGGTTCCCCTGACTCCCCAGGCACCTCCAGTGAGTCTATGTCTGCAACAAGCAGCTGCTACACAATTGTTTATGGCTGTTATGGCTGCTCTGGTTTATGCACCGGAATGGGATTATCCAGGGTTTTAGGTGACTGGGCTGGGATGATGACGAGTTGGCTGAGACTGAAGCCAGCCAAAGTAGAGAGAGATCACCCAGGAGGTGCAGAAGGCGAGTGGGGGTGGAGACAGGGAAGGACAAGCCAGTATCAGCCCTTCCACTCAACCAGCCTTTTATACACAAATCAAGTTTGCAGTGCAGAGGTCTTGTTAGAGACAAAACTGATACTGCACTGCAGCCACATCAAAGAGCCTTTTTTCTGTCAGTGCTTGGTAAAGAGTCTGCAACCTCTTATTTCAGATGTGGATTTCTGACATTTACCATATTCTGGTCACCTCAAGGAGAGGCTACTGTCGTGGCTTTACTTGCTTTGGTCCTTAAGATTACTCAGAAGCTGAAGTGAGATCTGAGGTTCAACGGCCTTAAGCATGGCTTTATGATTACTTCTGCTCAAAGGTTTGCAGGTTGAGAATAATGCAGTCGTGTGGGTTTTTAACTGTAAATGATTTTACTTTCCCAAGATACCTGTCTGCCTTTGCTGCCACAACAGAATTCAATAGCACTGTATGTCTCCATAAGACTACTGGTGTGCAAGAAGCAGCATGATCTAAATGCTAATCCTCAAGTTTGTCATCAATTCAGTGGGAAGGGAGACTTCTCTTGCAATTCCTTTTGCTATTATTGTACTTTTCTCTCAGTTCTTCCTGGTTATGCTTGGTTATTGAGAATGTTTTATATTTCCTAGTAAAGGTAAATTTTACATGAAATATAACCAGGCAGAAGGACTGCTAGGCAGTGCATCTCAGAAACAATACACACAAACCTCTTAGAAACTGTTTTGACTCTGTACAGTGCAATTCACTACTCTGAATTTGATGGCTATGCTGTCTATACCTATTATATACAGCAGTTACACTGTATGATCGTACAACTTTCAAAGATTCCTGTACAGTGGGATGAGATGCAGTAAGATAACCACTTCCCACACAAAATTCATGTCTAGGATATTTAAATATACATATGCATATTTAAATATACAAAGCTGTATCACAAGACACATCTCCCTGTAAAGTGAACTCAACATTTCTCCTCAGTATAAGATAATGTAGAAGATATTACCTCTACCACCATAAAATGTTTTTTTCTCCTTCCTATCATCATCTTTCTAAAATGGAAAGTTCTGAAAAAGTTTTTCTGAGAGGAGTTTTCAAAAATACAACAGTTTACAAACTTCTAAAAAGTTTAGTAAACATGCTTGTGGAAACAGAAACCTCTGCGATGTTGCCAACATAAATGGTGCAGCAAAGTGTTGGTGCATGAGGACCAGAAAGTGAGACAGGAGTTAAAATTAACAACCTCAGTGCCACATCTGTTTACCAAGCCATTCTCCAACAATATTCTCAACTGAGAAACACCAGAGAAATAAGCTGAGAACCTAGGTAACTGGAGAAGTAACAGATTTCTTTTTATTCTGAGAAGAAATAAACTTTTAAAAAATATATAGTTTATTATTAATTTTAATTTACAACCAACTCTGAATGCAGATTAAGTATCTGCTCTTGGCAAACTGACCAGTGCTGAGTGCTGCAGTATAAACAAGTTTACTTTTTCAAATCAAAAGACATTCTGCTACATTGCTTCCCTTTATTTTTTTCAAAAGTCTGGAAAGTTTGCTTCAGCAACTTCAAGCTACACTGGCATACCAGATGCTCTACTAGTCAGATCCAAGGGATATACAAAAGGGAGTGGTGGAGGGGAAGAGAATTGTCTCAAAACCATCTGAAAGGACAGGAGAGCTTTTTTGGTTGGTTGGTTGGTTTGGTTTGGTTTGGTTTTTTTAATTTTTTTTTCACAGTGAAAAAAATAATTGGTTTGGGACAAATGAATAATGTTGCAACCGAAAACTCTCCCAATCATAACGAGAACAACAAATGGAATCCATAACCAAGCAAGTTAGTTGCTTTGCTTTCCAGAACAGCACATTTTGACAAACAAAATTTTTGTTAGTCACAAAAACATATTTTACCCCATTCTATCTGAAGACCACAGGACTGACTTCCCAAATTTAAGGGACAAAAAGCTGCCAAGACCAGCTTCAGACCACAGTATTCCTCTCTGGTTGCCAAAGGCAGCTGACTGCCACCAACACATTATTTTTCCTCAGCTCACTTTGGAGATAGGATAGCCAAAAGATAAGGGAGAGGCACGGAAATTCCCCCCAACGGGAGGAAGGCTGGAAGGAGGGGAAGCATGCTGGGAATTTCCTTCACACAAGGTGGATTTCCTGGGAGCTGTGCAGGATGGGGTGTTTGCGGGAAAACATAATCCATGGCTGTAGCAGAACACTATTTCAGCCTTATTTCCACGAAGGTGAAACTGGTAACATCATTTCATCAATCAAATCTGGTTTGTGATGTACTTCAGCTACAAAGTGTATGAAAAGTTTCCTAATTTTCTTGAGTACTTCTCTAGTTATGTTCCCCCAGCAGCCTTCATGTACATAACTTTAAACCACTGGCCAGGTAACCTCACTGACCACAGATGCTTCTTGCTCTCTCCCTGCCTAAACACACACCACTCCCAACATCAGTTTTTAAAACCTTCACTTAAATAGGAATCTCCTACAGACTGAAAGCTGATGACCATTGTCACTCATCCTTTTTTTTTTATTTTTTTTTTTTCCCACCCCTTTTAATTCACAACAGGTCTTTACCACTATGCGTACTTGACTACCCTTGTGAAAGGGTATCAAAAAGATATCAAAAGGATATCCAAGGGTTTCAATTTTTGTTTTTAGATTTTTTTTCCCCTGCTTTTTTCCTTCAGGAGTATCCAAAATGCCCTGCAGCACAGCATGCCTTAAAAAAATCTGTGCTACTACTCAGTGTCTATTACACTTCCTCCTTTTACTTACTGATTGCCACCAGTTAGTGGGAGCAGACAATCTTTACTCTGCTGAATAAGTCTTAGTAACGTTATTAATTAATCTTAGGGAGAAAAAGTGTAACATTACATTACAAGTCTATTGCTCCTTGTGTTAATGCTTTACAGGACAACTGAACTGATTATTCTGACACCTACCAGACATTTAACTTGCTCTTCACTTTCTCTAGAAATCTCTACACACACAGACACACACACAAAATCCAAACTTGGTTGTGTTTCAATATATTTTATAAAGACGATTTTTTGTGTGTGTCATTCTTTGGGGGAAGGAAAAAAGGGAAATTTGTTGCCTTTTTCCAATTCCTCAACTTCATAACTGGCAGTGAGTAAGCCCCGGATGGTTATTTCCCTCTATCATCCATCGTGGTGAAGCTGACATGGTAATTCCTAGCATACAGTCGCCAGGAAAACCCCCATGATGTGTTAATTTTCTTCATACAGCGCTAAAAGGATGTGCAACTGCAGCTAAGCTAGCTGGAGCTATCACCTAAAGCATATTATAGCTTCCAGAGTATGAATGATCCCAGCCATTAAACCAGTACCTTTGAGAAGTTTCTGAGGATGCCAAAGGGAGGTGTGGGGGATGTGTGTGCCAGTGCTGAACTCGGTAAATCAGCCTGAGCTGAATACACACCTGTCCTGCAGTGGCAGCAGGGGGACATTGATGTAAAAATGCTTGCAAAAATACTTGCCTTTGCCATGTGGCTCTCAGGCTCAAATGCACCTGCGCATTTAAGCTGAGCTGAACTAAGGACAGCAAGATTTTAAACTGTACATTTCCCATCTTGAGGGCAGCCAGAATTACCAGGGTAAAACCCCAGGGCTGCTCAGGCTGAGGGTTTCAGAGATCACATCAAAACTCCCTGATGCAAAGAGAAGCGAGGGGGGTGCTGGGTGAAACCACAAAAATAAACCAAATACATCCCACCCCAAAAAAACTTCCATGGATTTTCGCCATATAAAGTTGTTGCAAGAGGTGCCAAAAGAAATAATTTGGAGCCAAAGAGTTGGTTTGATGGCTGGGCTAATTACAGGCCAGGGCTGCTCCTGCTGGGCTGGAGGAGGCCAGGGCTTGTTGTCAGGCAGACGGATTAGCCACTGTTGCCCATTAAGGCCACCGCTTGAGTGTAGACAGAGCCGTGGAAGGAAACATAAGAAGGCGGCATGTGCATAACCAAACAGGCTACCTCGCTGAAAAGAAAACCCCTAAAGCCACATTCTGCTTCATTAGCACATGAAAATAAGGTAATTGAATACTTCATTCCCCCATCCAGAGCCAAGATCCTGTCACTCATGGAAATGGAGTTTTGATAAGGTGGGGTGTGTAAATGAGGCAGAAAGAGTCTTTGAGTGTGTGTTACTTTGTTTATCTGAGGGAAAATCCCACTTCAGTATAAGTGAAAAAGACATAAAAATCACTTTTTCCTATGAATTACTGGAACACAACAAAGCCTCTCCGAGAATGAAACTGAAATGCACTTTAATGTTTATATCAAAAGCCACCTTTCTTGGGTTGTTTTCCTTTTCTTTCCCTCCTTCCACTCGTAATCTCACTAGCTATTTTTGCTGGTTTTTGCATCACCTATATCAAGAGACAAAAACTTTAGCAAGGGGCCAGGCAAGGTATTTTAATCCGACTTTTTGTTTGTTTTTTTTTTTTTTTAAGTTATGCACATTGTAACACTCAGGTTTTGGAGTCAGTTTTTTTTCAACCCTTCAGCTGTTGACCAAAATAAGAAAATTAATGTAATAAAATATTTATCATTCCCGATTTCAGACTCTGACAAGTCCTACTTAATTTCTTTAGCTTTGTTTCAGGAAAACAAAGCCAAACAAAACAGAACACAAACAAACAAACAAACACAACCAGCAACAACATTAAAAAACACAGGAAAGATTAAAAAATCTACTATTTAAAAGGAAACAAAAACAAAACCAAAACCAACAAACACCCAAGAAAGGGTTTTATCTGCTTTAGCAAGCTAAACAACAACCAACTCATTTTCTCCCACTGGCTGATCACCTTAAGTATGAAGTACAGTAAGTGGCATTTCCTAAAAAAAAAAAAAAAGAATTTATGTAAATACTGCAAATAGGCTCCTTGCCTCAGCCAAAAATGCCTGCTATGGTATTGCCAAGTCTTTTGCAGAAAGCAAGAATTAGAGATGCATTGAGACTGCATCCTTGTTCCTTAGGCTTAAGTGGTACAGTGTCTCAGTTTGGAAATCGTTATGCTGATAGATTATCTCCAAACATAAAGAAAAATAATATAACGATAAATACCAGCTCCCAGTCACTGGCAACCACAGAGATTTTTATAGCATTTGGGACATAGACACACACACACTTCTCAGGCCCTTTAAGAGTGATGCATAAAATGTCCTTAGCTTTTGTCTTGCTCTCATGTGTACAGACGTGATAAAACAATGAAAATACTTTCCTGGTTAGAAATATGTGTAATAACTACAGGGCTAGCAAAGAGCTGCATTTTTACACCACTTCAAGGGTAACTAAACTGTGTTGGTGCTAGGGCCATGTTACTACTATTCCCACTTCAGGCTGTCTGCTCCCACCACATCCATCCACTTCCCATTTCAGGAAGTTAAACCTGCAGAAAGCCACTTGATTTTCTGTGGCTTCATCTGCAGGTTGAAGGCTGTAAAGTGGCTTATACAGATGCAGGATCAGCTGTAGGCCAACTCCAGAGCAAGGGAGGAGGCTGGAACCTTCTAGAAGGAAAGACTACTCAAGCTGTTGTGGACCTAGAACTTTAGAAGCAATGACATTTTGGGCAGTCAGCTGAAGATGGACTGAAGGGCAAGATCCACTAAGCAAACATTTTATCACCCCTACTCATAGCCAAAATAATGATGGGAAAATTAAAACAGATTAACATCTGAATGCAAACATCCTTCAGCCTGAAGCTTCAGGGAGGAATCTTTAAGGTAATTACATCCTGATCAAAGTTGCAAGCTTTGAAATAGGCATAGAAGCATCACCTTAAAGTTAAGTCATTATTTCATAGCTTGTCAACCCCCAAAGTAGAGGGCAGACAGAGCAAGCATACAGTACCACTGGCTGACAAAAGACCACACTGTCACCTTCTCATGAAGTGATGGGCAAGCAAAGGAAAAGCTGGGATATAAAGGTTTTACTGAGAGGGAATTACTATAGCCCATCCTCGTGATTGCGGCAGCACGTGCTGCTGTTGCACCACAGCTGCCATAGGCAAGAGCAAGGCTGGTAACTCTTCTCTGTGATGATGGCTGAGCAGACCTTCTAAGCAAAATTAGCAGGCCACGAATTATCACCCCCTTTACCGCCTGCCAACAGAAAGCAAAAATAAAATAAAACCATGTGGGCCAAGGGTTGTGTGAAATGGTGTCACAGGGCTTACTGCATACTTTCCCCACCCTTCAGCTGGGAGAACACACAGTGAAAACTGTGCAACTAAAGCAAATGTTTGCAAATTGTACCCAGCTTGTGACTTTCTGTGGAATAAATCTGGATAAAGCAAAATGAGGACTTGATCTGACTCTATCTTGGAAAGAACAGATCAAACTGTCCGAACAACAGCCTTTATTGCTGGTGAGATGTTGATTTTCCAGGCCTGAGTACAGTAAACAATGTGACCCAGGAATTAGTCCAGAGGAAACTGGATCTGCAAAGCCCACAGGAAAAGAGAAAAATGTGTATTATCAAAGTACTAATAACTTTCCACAACATGTTGAGAAAAGATTGCAAGAGGTCTGTCTTGCGCACACTGTTAGCAAGCTGAGGTCTTGATGACCACAGTTACCCAACACCCTGACCTACTACTTCTTACCAAACGTGCCTCAAAATCAGACACATGAGTAGTTTCCCTTAGGCCATGTCTACACTCGGATTTCCGTGCAAAATTCTCATACTGCTGCTGCTGGTTTTGTTGAGCAAATGGAAAATTCTTCCTGAAATTCCCTGTTGCTGACAAAGCCCGAGTGCTGAAACAACATGATAAATTACATCATAAGATGCCAAGCTGTCTATCATGACCAAAATGTTAATGCAACAGAAGCAGAAAGTCACCGAGGAGGATAGTTTTGAGTCTCATGTCATTTTGACTCTCATGTCACCTTTGTTACACAGAATTTGAGTTGGATGTGTATAGAAGCAAGCAAAAAATTCGACGGTTGAACTCCCTCGACCTTAATAAATGAAAAAGCTACTATTTCTGATTTAAACAAATTCACTTGAAGATGAGAATTACTGCCAAGTGTCATAGAATACATTATTATGACACAAATATGGACCAGCACAAATCTGACATAGCAAGAAAGCAAGCACAGTCCTAGTTATTCTGAAGATATAAAATTAAATCTGAAAATTAGACTTTTTTTTTTTTTTTTTTAAGTGTGTTTAACAATAGAGGAGGATTTAACAGGTGTTACTGTTTCTCCCAGGTGTAATAATTTTTTCACTTGCTCATAATGGAAAAGTCATTTAATGAACAGGCTGAAAGTGATGATTAATTAACAACTTCCAGGGCCTGGGGGATCCTCTTCGTGTGGGACACACTTCCTTTAGCTGTAAGCAATATGGAAGGCAAGAGATGGACAACGACTCAGCTTTTTGTTTTAACTGGCACGTAGTTTTAAAAGGTCGAAGATTCTTAAGCTAGTGTGTGTCTGAAGCTGTTTCTCAGCTTACTTGTCAGCCTTTCTGACATCAATCATCCACTCATTGCCTCAAAACACAATGATTTTTATGTAAGTACTTGTGACAATATCCCAGTGTCATCCAGTGCAAGACTGGGCATCAGTTTTGATATTTAAGCTGCTGCACTTGGCTGATAGTATTTCTTCTTTTAAACACTGAGACCCTAATCTGTCACTTCTTGAACTGAACGTCCATGTGCCCTGAGTAAACCCCTGCAGCAAATCACCTCCTGGAAGCAAGCTCATGCGACTGATTTTCTAGTGAAAACTTGCAAACACCGAGCAAGAAGACAGGTCAGGGTTGGTAACACATGTGGCCCCTTTCCCTTTTTCCTACTACAACAACACCTAGGGGACCTTTGATCTGCACGGCAGCGGCGGGAATACACAAACAAATACTCTCTTATTATAAACTCACAGGTGGACATTCCTCAAACTGTTACATTCCATTACTTTCAGCTGTGCTGGGAAACAATAACCCCCAGAAGTTGACCCCTTCTCTCCTCCGAGGATCCGAGTACAAAGCCTCACAGCAAGGGGAGTGTTCTGAACGCTGGCAGCGATCACGCTGGCAAATCCAAGCAGCACATCCAGGGACAGGGACGAAGCTCTTGGAGGAGGATGCTCTGCATTTCTTGCACCGCGCGGGGCTCCACAGCTCGCAGAGAAAGGGTGCTGCTCCTGCTCAGCAGGAAAAGCTTCTGGGCCAGGCAGCCGGAGTTTTTGATGCTGACAGAGTTGTATTTAAGGCTAACTCGGCATGGTTTTGCCAGTGCAGCACGAATTAGAAACCTTGCTAAAACAGACGCGGCCCCCGTGGACCTTCACATCACTCCCCGAAACAGCGTGCAACAAAACATCTGTTTGGGCTTGGGATGCTGAATATAAAAGCACGTCCTATCATTGTAGAAATAATGTTCCTCCTTTTTAAAAATTAAGTCTCCGGCTTTGGCAGCTTAACATAGGAAGAAGCACTCTTCTCCTCCTGTTAAAATCATACCAGTATATTTCAGTAACTGGAAAGGAGGAGAAAAAGCGTGAGGAATTTGTCTATTTTTCTCTCTGACTGTTCTGCTCGGTGTTTATCAGCAGGCTGGTACTGCATCTCCTTTTGTTAGAAAATTAAAAGTCGAACTGCAAGCATAAAAGCCACCATGAGCCATGCAATAACCTTCAGGCATTTTAAGAGCAGCAGAGGTTAGAAGGGCAGCTCCTGACTCTAAACAGCACCTATTGTTTCTCTTTCTTCTTGAATAACAAAAGCAGGGCTGAAAGCTATTTACCTGGTTTTACCTCAGTCAGATCTCATTTCCCCCTTTATTTTCAGCAGATGATCTTATCAAATAGTGTCATTTCTAACAATTGCTTTGATCAAATATATTTTTCTTTTTTTTTGTTGTTGTTTGGTTGGTTTTGGCTTTTTTTCTTTTTTGGTTGGTTGTTTTTTTGGTCGTTTTACTTTTTTTCCTTTTTTTGTGTGTATGTGTGTGTGTGGTTTAATTTTTTAAAGTTCTAGAACAGATAACTCAGCATACTAAGTCACAGCAGAAGAGCCCTTGGAAGACTTTAGGGCTGTCGGTGCGCATTGAAATTAAGAGTATTTTTTAAGCTTATGAGTTACTATGCTTTCATTTTGAAATCACGAGGGCTAACTTAGAGTGCAAGGCTCTGGTTTTCCAAACACTCCCACGCCAACAACTTTCTGTCTGCACTGTCCCATGCGTTCCCCTCCCGATCCATTTAACTGGGCAGTGAACTTGCACAAGCTGACTGCAGAGCAAGGTTGGAAGCATAAAACTCCCGATTTGCCAGACTTTTGGGTGTTCTGCTATTCATTGTGACATGTCCAGTATATTACTCAAATTGTTTATAATGCAGAAGAAAAGTTTTATTTTGAAACATAAACCTTACATGAGTAGGCACTGTACAGAGTTTGTGTGGCTAGCTGGGAGTGATCTGTGGTTTAACATAAAAAATCCTCTGAGATTTAGCCTTAAAAAAATCCTTAGTACAGAGAAAAGCAATCCACAAAATCCAAGTCTTTTCTTCCACTGCTTTATCACATTTATTAAACTTTAAAAGAAAAAAAATCTTTAGGGGGTGTTCTCCTCTTTAGGAACAATTTTCACACAAAAGAAACAACTTCCAGCTTTACTGATTTCTACCTCAAAAATTATATTTTTTTTTTTACCTGCTCTAAATCACTTTCCAACATCTACCTTTTGTCTTTTTTTTACACTTCTGCAATTTCACTAAAAAGGTACCAAAAATTACTTGAAAATATTTAACAGAAATTATCCTGTAATTCATAAGCTGCTGTTTTTACATTCTTAAGGAAGAGAACAGAAAAATGGTTTTATTTTAACTATAAATTAAGTCCCAGTTAAGTATTTGTAACCTTGAAACACCATTAGAAATAATAATCTGCACTCTGAATTTATAACATTTGATTCTTCATCATAACTTGGAGTTCACAAATAACATACAGAAGCTTAAGAAAACCATTACAAACAGTGAAATAACAGGACTTCCCTCTCCTATGAAGACACCTTATAAACTTGTATTTTTAAGAAATTCATGGGTAAAAATACAGAAGTTCGTTTTTCCTTAGCATAACATGGAATCTGATTTAACTGAATGTTATAAGAGCAGGACTGAGGGCTCAAGTCAGTCTTGTATCAGATTCTCAGCTGCTACAAACTGTGATAACTCAACTGGAGCTGATGTCCCACTAAGACTAATTGGAGACCTGCAAAATGATTCTCACAATAAAACCTATCAAAAAAAAAGACTGAAAACATGTCTTCTTGCACAAGCTGGAAGGGTATTGAAGAGACACACATTTCTGAAAATAGCCAACTGTTAACAGCCTTACAGTCAAGTTTAGAGATTTGTTAGCATATTTTCAATTTCTGCAAAGGCTTTATCACTCAGTGATAAAAAAAATAAAATCAGGACAGGCTCTGAAACACACTTTATTTTTTTTAGCATCAACTTTTGCCCTTTTGCAGCTCCACTGCCATTCATTTTTTTCCTAACTACAAACGAAAAGGAAATCAACATCTGAGTGCCTGTAAGAGCTAAAATTATTGCATATATTATTGGCTTTCTATGTACCCCTATTGAGTCACTTGAAATGTTGTAATTACATATATTTCCTGCTTTAATAAAATGCTGGTGAAAGGTTTAGTTACTACAGTCCTTTATAGCTCTGGAAGAACTGGCAAGCTGGAAAGAGGAAAGTAACTTTCCTGTCAGTTCAAAGGAAATGGAGTATGCTCATTTCTACTTGCAGAATCCACTCTTTATCTTGCTCTACAGACATTTCTGTGTGACCTTCTGCAGTACAGCATCTGGGCACAATATTTTCATCTTATTACTTTTTTTTTTTTCACTGAAGATATTAGTTTAGAAAGCTCAAAAAAATCCCTAGGCATAGGGTGAGAAGATGTTTGAGCAAAAATGTATCATTAGGCAGTTAATCACGTTCTAATCATAGCTGCTGGGGGTGAATATGTGTGTGTGTGTGTGTGTAAGGATTTATGATTTCTCTGTTACTTCCAAACCTAAAGACACACACACACATTGAGAAGTATCCCACCCTTCTTCAAAACTATCCATTTTGGGGAATCACCTAACAAAACTGGTTGCTTTTCTGCATTACTTAAAGCAAGTTGTGTTAAAAATATTTATACTGAAATTCTGAAAATGGCATTATACTTCAAGAGGAAAGAACAAGATCTAGCTTGTGCTTTTGAAAATGAGTGGCTGCCTACTCTACAGTTTTCCCATGTCTAACAAGAACTTTACTAACATTGCCTTAAACAAATGTTTATTAGAAGCTTGGAAAATAAAAAAAAAATGATGTATTTCTTGTTTTTACAACCCAGTACAATTTGAGACTTCCTACTGCACAAGATGTTCACATTCAGCATTTTCAGTTAATTCATATGGATGATCCAGTTTTGTAAATAAAACATTAATACAGTTGGCAGACACAATAAAATAATTCTGGGGAATAGTTGTGGGGAGCAATGTTCCTATACTTCTTCACATGACACAAGTTGCTAATAAGAGAGTTACTAACAACAGCATTTAGGAAAATTTAATAATAAATGCAGTATGATCAGGAAGCTATTTACAATACACCTGCATCTGACAAGCCAGGCAAAACTGGCATGTTTCTGAATATAATGACATTTCTTTTCAGGTCCGATTTTGAGGAGGATGGCTGCCTTCAGAAGGGGAGGCTGTGGCATATATAACTAATAAAGTATACATCATCACACCAAAGAAAAGCCACCAAAGGAGAAAACTAAGAAACGTTACCCCATCTTCATTCCACACTTCTGGAATGTGGGCAGATCATAGTAAAAGTTTAAGTGGCAAGAAGATTAAAGGAAAACTCTTAAAGCCAAAAAGGGACCCTCACATCATCTGGTGTAAGTAAGCCATTTCTCTACAGACTTCAGTGGAGATACACTGATTTACGCCAGTTGATGTTTTGGCCCCATGGCTTCACAGAAGATACTATTGATTAAATGTGTGTTCTATTGCAATTAAAAGCTTCTTTCGCTGTCAGAGCACATCTTGCCCCAGCTGGAAGCCACTCTGGCATTTTTCTTTTTGCTAGAAAGTACCCTATAGGCAAATTCCAAAATAATAATAATAATAAAAAAAAACCCTTACAAAAATTGTCAACTACTGTTTGTTATTATTTATCATTTTTGGCACACACAGGGATGCCAGGCACTTTACAGAAAATATTTCTAAGACAATTCCCTGCCCTGCGGAGCTTGAAAGACAAGGGCTACTCCATTCTGCAAACACAAGGCACTGCCTTACCAAAAACTGCTCCAATTACTTCAGTGCCATTCCTCTGAGTAGTAAGGCTGTGCTCATTACACATGCTAGCAATTTCAGGTCTTAAGTGACAAACATGGCAAAGAAGGGAGGATAAAAGAGAAAGATATTTCAGAGAGAAATGGTTCAAGCGCGCTACATCTGTAAATCTGAACCCCAAGACTTTTTCTATTCAGTTTGGTTTTTTTCTTTAAACAAACAAACAAACAAAAAAACCCCAAACAAACAAAAATCCCAAACCAAACAACAAGTCTTCAAGGCCTTATTTTTCAAAATGTCATTACGCAAGTATATGATGCTTAGTGTGTGGCTTCTAATGTGATACATTGCTAATTAAGAGATCCTTTGTATTGGCTCTAATAAGAAAGAGGAATCAGGGATAGTGGCAAGGACTCCAGAAGAGCAACACCCATATGGTTTCAAGCACAGCCACCCAGCCCTGTACATAGCAGTATAACTGCAAACCCTGACAAGCCTCCCCCCCAGCCTTCAAAGCAAAAAGAAAAGTGGAACATGAGGCCAACTGTGAAACTGAAAGAGCTATCAGGTCTGAGGAGGGCTGCAGGGAAAAAACTCATAAATTACAAGGCTTAACAACGAAGATCACTTTTAACTTCATATCCTGAGTCTTGGAAAGCCACTGTCACAATTTCAGAGCATCAAAAAAGGAGTGACCTCTCAACTATTATGAAGCATTTCACAAAATACTACGCCTTTTACATCAGAGTACCTCTCCAAATGTTACCTGAAACCAACAGACAGCGAAAATAACACATAGAATATATAGTGAATATATACATAAAGGCACATTCCCTTCTTTGCCCCATTCTCTGGGCCCTAAGAGTTTTGTGGTGTGATTCCAGTATTATGTCAGGTTGCACCTTTCAGTTTTACAAAAGCTAACACTTGAAGAACTTCTGTTGTGGATATAATATGATTTATGACACACAAAGTAAATATAAAAACCAAATCTGCCACATTTCTTAATTTGTACAAGGCTTTTATGAAAGTAATAGAAGATTTTAACTATCTTTGTAACTTTTAATACATAGTTAGATTTCTATTGTCTCAAAGGAATTAATTTTGCAAACAAAACCCCAAGAAATCAGACCTGTGACATTAGACAATCTGCATTCATGTATTAATTTTCAAAAATACAATCTTGGCCATTAAGAAGAGCCTTTCAAAACTTATCACTTTAGCACACATATATTTCAATCATAGCCACAAGACATGAAACACATTAAGTGCTTTACCAAGCTCTTAACAGCTGCTGAGAACATGAGTGTTTCTACAGCTTTTGGCAAGATTTAGCAGGTCTGAAAATCAGGAAGATGAGATCTAGCAATGATATTTTAAGGATCAACTACCTTTAAAAATCACAATCTCAGCAATCATACATGCAATCTGCAGTTAAACTGTCAGTTGTACTAATCTGCCTCTTCTGTAGTTTCATATTATGTCATAATCCTTTAATTCTACAAGGGGAAAAGCCAGTATGAGCACTAGAGGTACTAAAAAATGTTTTAAAACTCCCACTGAGAAACAGTTTGCCACTATGCATACTTCTGGAATTATATTAGCTGTTTTTTAAAGGTTACCTATTTCAATTTGAAATTGATGGAACAATCATTTTCACCTCCATACAAAATACTTTGCAGGAATTGGAGACTGTTTGAATTTTTTTATACTGCCTGAAGTACTGTAAAATTATTTCCCCTTTTGAAATGTTTGATAAATATTAATTTGAAGGATGCAGTGTCCCACATAAATTTGTTACTACAGAAAAACTTAAGAAAATTAAACTGCTAGCAGTAGAATCCATGGGAACACTTCAGCATTATAAAGCCTTTCAGATAATCTAATTGGCTCTCATATGTCTGAAAGAAATCACATACTCAAAGAAGAGAGGTATGTTTTGCAAATTCTTTTAGTTCACCTGGAATTAGCATTTAATTTTTAACAGAGCAAAATGGAGCTCGTCTGAGCAGGAGAGCTAGGATTTGAGTTAATTTGTCATCCACGATTATCACTTGAAAGTTCACTGAGTTTATTAAAAACAACCACTGTGTGATAAGGACAGTAGAGACACTATTAACCATGTCATTTAAATTGCTCGAGCTGGCATGGTGCCCAAGTCCCTCATGTCAGGATATCAACACACTTGTTGCTGGCAGGGAATCATTTAAAGGGAAAGGGAAGAGGAACTCTCAGAACTGAGTGTGCTATACAGACTGCTACACAGCTTATTTCCAATTCCCAGACAAGCAAATGACAAAATAACGATAAACAAGCGAAAGAGGCTGTTCTTCCAAAGAGAAAAATAATGGGAAAACATTTCTACAGTTTCATTTGAAATTACTTGACTTTGCATTTACCGGAACAGCATATTTTGCTTGAAACTGCAACACTGACAAACTAACAAACACACCACCCCTCAATCACTTGCTCTGCCAAATTTTATTATCCCGTATCTCTCCCTCCCTTGCCTCCTCCCCACAATCTCCTGCTTTCACTTAATTAAGCCTGCAGAAAGGAGAAAAGTTCTGGTGGCTGGACAGTTTATTTTCAGAAGCAGCTGAGAGTCATTTTATTTCACTTCAAACAAGAATCGTGCCACAAAAGTAACATAACTACACATTTGGGAAAGCTGCAGCTAAGAAGGTATAAGGTTTTAAATTTTTTTTTTCCCAATTTATACTGAAATTAATACTACCATCTTTGCTGGAAACAACCTATATGTTAAATTATGTAGAAAACAGTTGCAACAGAAACTTTTTCATTGTACATTTTATCTCCTGTTTAGAATCATAGAATCATTTAGGATGGAAAAGGCATTTAAGATCATAAAGCCCCAACCCTAAGCTATGTCCTGATTAAGAAAAGAAAGGGTATTCCCCCCCCCCCCCCTTTTTTTTTTGTTTTTTTTAAAGGAAGGAATTTATCAGCTCTAACAAGCATCTCAGTGAGTAAAAGCAGCTTCCTTGTTTGCTAAAAAAAAAACAAACCGCTGTGATTCCTAATATCCACACCATGACCAGCAACATCATAGCATTCTCCTATTCTCTCACCTCTCTGGGACACAGACCCAGGAGTGCGCTGGATCTGCGGGCCCGAGCAGATGCAAACACTTAGGTAGCCGCACAGTACGTGGCCCAAAGAAGGCAGTCACTGAGGGGAAAAAAAAAGCTTTTTTACCTGCCAAAAATCGTCCTCCGGCGTCTTCAAGTGAATGATCTGGAAAAACAAAACCAAAACCCTTGAAGTAACAGCACAACCCGCAGTCAGCCCCGTTGCTTTGCAGCCCCCCATCACACACACCCCCCTTCCACTACCACCACTCTGGAGAGACCCCACCGCTTGCACTACAAGGGGCAATTTTCCCGTCGCATTTTATTTTAATTTTTTTTTTAAATTTTTTTTAATTGGTGTGCCCTAAAATTGCCTGTTTGTCCAGTTAATGCGAGTATCATCGCTTTCATTTACCTTTCACCATCTCCAGGGAAGAAAAGCAGAGAGAAGGAGGGGGAGTTGGGGGGGACAGAAATGCAAATGCATAAGAAGCCTCAGAAGCACGAGTTTCAACTCATTTACGATCCCAGATAAAGGTTAATAGTTAAGCTCCATCCTCTCCCTCCCACCCTCGCAATTATTGATGCCCTTCAAGAAATGAAATGGGTTTTGTTCTCGTTTACCAGAGGCTAGACAAACTGTCAACATCTCCACTTTATTTACGGGTTGAGCAAGAGCAGTTCCTCAAACATCAACATTTTTTACGTTAATCCTGGAGAGAATCCACTTCTCTAAAAGTACAAAATTTGCCAACTTCTGTAGTATTTATTTTTAACGAACGAAAGCGAGAGCCTTGAGCTATCCTCCCTGAACTCAGAAGGGGAGGAAAAGAGACAGAACGACTCCACTCTCCCAACTTTAAAGCCCTGTTCCCCTGCTTCTCGCACCACTCAGCCCCTGGCCACTCTCCGTACAACCCCAAACCCACAACCCCTCAAAATCTCTCCCCTCCTGATCCCCCACCTGCTCCACGTCCAGTGGGATTTCAAGGGAGGATACAAAATCTGCCAACTGGTTCCTTTTTCGGGCGTTTTCTTCAACCCGTCTGGAGGTTTAAACCTGAAAAACAAACACCTCTATTGAATGCAAACTAAGCTTTGGGGGTTGCCGAGTTAATTCCTCGGCAGACAGCTACTCTCAGTGTTTGGTTACACAAACATACCTACAGACAGGTTGGAGGGGAGTCCCTCAGAAACCGACCAGGGGGTACAAAAAAGGCAATCAAAATAAGCACTGAGGTTGGAGGAGGGGGGTGGTGGGGATGGTTGGAGGCGAGGGAAAGGCACCCAGCAAGAGACAGTTTAAATACTGGGATGGGGAGTCTTAAAGCAAGGGACAATTTGGGAAGGGGCAGAGACCCCAGAGGTCTCAACTGGGGATGGGGTGGGGGAAGGGAGGAGGTGTCCTTTTTGGTTGGCGGTGATAACAGGTTTTTACGCACAGCCTCAATAAAACAAAAGAAGGAACAAACCCGGCCGGCGGCGCGGGTGAAGAGCGGGGCTGCTCCAGGGGCGGGCGGCGCGGGGGGAAAGAGGAGGGCGGGCACGGGGTGTCTGTCACTGAGCACTGCCGCATCTCTCCGCGCCCTCCCCGCCCCGGGCCGGGCCGGGCTGTCCTCCGAACCGGCACCTCACCCGCCCTCCTGCCCCCGGTGCGAACAGGGGCTGCCCTGCCTGCCTGCCCGTCCCCGCCCGCCTCTTGCCACCTCCCCGCTTACCTGCCGCTGCCCCCGGGCCCCGCGGCCCGGCAGTGCCCGCCGGCAACCGGCCCCTCGCCTCATCCCGCTGGGCACAAAGCGGGAGCCCCGGGAAGAGTGGTGATAAAGAGTGACGGTAAGAACAGTGACAGCCGTGGAGGAGACGGCGAGGAGGAGTAAAATTTAAAATTATAATTAAAAGAGGGAAAGGGAAAAAAAAAAAAAAAAAAAAAAAAAGAAAGAAGAAAAAAGAAACAGGGAAACGACCACCCCCTAATAAGTTGCCGTGACCATGCCGGAGAGGAGAGTCCCTCCTCCCGGGGGCTGCGCTGTAGGACGCGCTCCTGCTCTGCCCTTCCCTGCCCTGCCCTGCCTGAGGGGGACGAGGTGGAGGGGAGGAAAGGGCGAGCCGCCCGCCCTGCCCTGCCCTGCCCTACCCGGCCTCCCTCCCCGCCGCTTCTAGGGACGAGTGCGGCCGCGGAGGGAGGTGCCCGCGATGCGGGACCTTCGAAAGAGGATGGGAGGGAAGCGAGAGAGGAGAAGCGGCGTGGAGCTGTTCGGCGCTCTTGCCGTGCGAGCGGGAAGAGGTGTGTGTGTGGGGGGCACCGTAGCAGTTAGAAATCGTAAGATCCTCTCCTCCGTCCCTCCTCCGCCTCCCGTTAATCGCCCTCCGCAACCCCGTGCGGCCGCGCTGTTTCTCGGCTGTCACATGGCTCCCTCCTGCCACCACCCCCGAAAGGGTTTCGGGACTCGCTTCGCTTTCACTTTGGTTCCACCAAGGGACTCCCGGAGGGCTGCGGCGCCTGGCAGGGAGCCCCCGCAGAGAGGTGCTCAGCCGCTGCCCCTCTCCTTCCCTGGCTTCAGAATCAGCAGAAAGAAACCACCTTCATCCCCCTCCGTCCTCCCGCGTCCGGGACCGCGGAGGGGCAACGGGCACCCCCCAGGCCCGTCGGGGTGCGGGGCCACCTCTGGGCACACTGTGGAGGCTGCGGCATTAAGGACCCTGCTTGCCCAGAGCTGTCAGCCCACCTCTGGCGTTTTAACTTGGAAAAAAAGAGAATAGTAACAAAATAACCGGGTCCGTGGGAGCTCCGGGATGGGGAAGGACATTTAAGGCTGCAGCAGAGAGACTGGTGTGAGTGGGGTGTTTCAGAGCTGCAGGCAGACTTCTGATGGGACGGTTCTCATGTCTGTTTAGTCCTCCCCTCAACCTACTTGAACCCTTGATGCAGTTTAGAAGAGGTGGTGAAAATCCCGTTGGAAAGCCAGCACTATGCCTAGTGAAGAGTGGGTCACCTCAAGCAATCTCCAGTGTCCTGCACACGAACACGGTGGAGTCTTTGCAGGTCCTCTCCCTGCTTCCTGCCAAAACACTGTGCTTATGCCTATGGGCATGGAATGCTTGTGTCCATCAGGATTACCTCACTGTCTCAGTCCAGCCAAACCATGTTTATTCCAGGGATGGATCTGGCCTGCCCAGATCCAGTGTCAGTGTGTTTTTGAGCTCAGAATATAAGCTTCCAGGGTGTGAGGTGCACTCAACAGAAGTACGTCCAATGCTGTTGCCTCCTCACTTCATTTTGAAAGATTAATTAAATAGAAAAAAGGGATTTATGACTTCTGTTTCTCTCCCCTCTCTTACTGTAGGCATCCCACTCTTCTGAATGCACCTCTCCTCTATGAAAGAGGAGATTTTTGTAGGAGAACCTGTGGTCTAAGTGTTGTTACCATTCAAACCAGAGAGAGCCAGAAAGAGCCGTGGCCTTCTCCAGAGAGGCTCTCATTGTGCCTCCTAGGAAATGTCCATAACCTGCATGGCATTTATGGGCAGGTGGTCATTAACCATTTAACAGGGCTGGTAGCTCCAACAGTTCCCAAAAGACATGGCAGCATTTACTTCATGAATTATGGCTTTCATATCCTTTGTGCAGAAGCAGTGTTGTGTTGTACCGAGTTAGTCAACTGGCATTATGTCCTTGTTAATGCTTCTAGGTAAGCTCTTTCTCTCTGGTCTACTCTTAGCACTCAGCAAATGTGACAACCCACGTTCATCGTCTGTAATGAGCCAGCCTGTAGCCACCCTATCCTGAGCCCTCATCACAGGAGGAAAAAAAAAAAACCTTTGGGTTTTGCCAAAGCTTGGATGAAGCCACTGCCAACCACCAGGCTATGCACGCAGTGAAGAACTATTCTGCACCTCAGCCTTCTGGATGGCCCAAACATCTGGCATGTTTTAGGCAGCAC
This sequence comes from Calypte anna, assembly GCF_003957555.1. Lineage (NCBI taxonomy): Eukaryota > Metazoa > Chordata > Aves > Apodiformes > Trochilidae > Calypte > Calypte anna. The sequence goes on from NC_044246.1 coordinate 71,912,266, forward strand.
GGACAAGCAAATTATCATTATGGTGTGTTTTGTTTGGGTGGGGGTTAATTTCAAAGTGCAGTTGGATAAAAGATTACCACCCAGAATGTAAATTCCAGTGACAACAATTTATGTCCCAACACCACACGTTTTAGTATTTTAGTATTCATTTTAGCATTCTGTCCTGAGGTTTCTGATTCAGAACTGCAACCATTAGCCATGAAATTCACTGTTAAATGGAACAAAAATTTCTGTGCCGGTTGTTTCATGTTTTCTTCCCTTTCTTTTGTACTGTTTATCATGAGGCAAAGAGAACCACTGGTAAATCAGACCGTGAACAAATGCTCCCTCAACAGCCATCATGTTGCATAGATGGATATTCTTAGTATTTGCTAACTTGAAAATAAAACAGTTGTATGCCATAACATTCATTATCTTTCCTTAGTTTTCCCTTCAATTACAAGACAAATTTGATCTCTTTTTTTTTTTTTTTTTCTGCTAGAAATGCCCATGAAATCAAGAGCACTAGACAGAAAGCTACTGCTAACTGGCAAAATAGGGCAGAATCTGTGCCTAATTATATAGTTCCCTTCTCACATCCCCTCTCCAGTGACAGCATGCTCACTACCCAAGAACAATGGCCTGAAGTTAAGAAAGAAAACATTTTACAATAAGTGAAATACAAGGAAACAATAGCCTAATTTACCAAACAAGAATAGTGAGATATGTCCCTGGAAAAGAGTTAAGAGTAATCCAGATAAAAGAAGAGAGAGTGAAGAGATGATCAGGCAGTCATTCAGGCCTATCTTCTGATGCTGCACAAAGATTAAATCCGTCCTAACAAAATAGAGCAAGGGCTTGGAATAATGTTATCTCCCTTCTCCTCCCCCTCCCCACCGCTCCTATTTTAATCAAGTTCTATTAGCTTCAGATGCCTGCAAAACAAAAGCAAAGGGTGAAAATACTGAAAATGATGGGAAGGAACTTTTCTTTTTTCCTTTTTAGTTTGAAAAGAGTGATGAACTTACTCGTTTGTTATCACACTTTCTTCACAGAGCATTTTAATTTAAATACTTTCAATAAAAGAAGCATTGGTTCTACTTACAAAAGATTAAAATTAAAAGAATATCAGTTAAGTGTTCACAAGTGTCCATGATTTTTTTTTTAGGTAAATTGAACGTCTTTGTTTATTTGTTGGCTTTTTTAATACCAGAAAAAGTGGTCTCAGACAAGTGAAACACTGAAAGTTTTTTCACCCTCAAAATTGCTGCCTAGCAGAAAAGCATACTAATCATCAAATGCCAAATGAACTAAGGCTGTGTTTGCATGTCAGGGTGCATACAGAATCTGCTCCAGGGTGCTGTGCAGTGAAGAGAGGGATGAACTGTCCTTTCACATAGTTTTCTCAATATCATAGTTTACCAACATGTATAAGCAAAAACCAAAAAGGAATGCTAAATTGAAATGTAGACCTGGCACACATTTTTGTTGCCAAATACTGTCACAAACTGTGATTTAAGTACTTCTGAAGTTATTTATGCTAATGGTATGCATGAGTCTTAATGGCATCCTGTTCTGAAGAAAAGAGCTGGTGGAAAAGTGCTTTGGGGCAGTCTACACCTTTTTTTGGCCTTTGGCCATAAAGACAACCAGTATGTATGGTTGATGCTGTGCTAGGTGGTGTGGCCAGATTAAATATAGTGTAGAAAAGTAATCTTCCAATGGTAATTAAAGAAGAGCCTTCTGTTCCTGAACTATAGAGATGTCCTATAACCCTGGGTAGAATATTGTGCCCTGCTTTTTCTGTATTTTTGGGTAATGTAGCCTTGTGTATCCTGGCAATTGCAAGGACTGGTGCTTTCAGGTTTGTAACCTGCTTAAGCAATCCTATGGGGAAGGTGTTTAATCCAAAGTGGTGAGGAGTCCAGTTAAGAAATTTTCTTTCCTCTGAAATTTCGTCTGACAGAGGTATTGATATTGATGCTCACTCTGTACCAAGGGAGAAATTGCTGTATTAAGAGTCATGGAAATTTGCTGCTTGTTTCATTCTAGGCTTCAAACAGCTTGACTCTACTGAAGGTATTTTCTTTCAGGATACAACCTCCCTACACTTATTCCCTTGCCTTGAATAGGTGAGTGTTTGTAAGGGCAAAGAAATAGTGCAGTGAGCCTGTAAAGGGAGTTGATGAGTGTCAGTTCTTGGGTTTGTTTAATTTGAGATTTTTTTGTTGTTGTTGTTTAAAATTTAAGTCACTGTGTTTGTCCAGGGTACTTGGAACACTGCATATGCAGGCACTATCTGACAGTCTGCAAGCTGCCCAGATGTATTAAATTAAAGTTGTTCTTATTACGAGTTAAGGAACAAAAATAAGAGTGGAACTCTTCTCTTTGTAGTTGAAAAGATATTTTACATTGCATGTTTGTACTCTTTTCTAGTTCCACTAAAAACAAATCCGAGTCCCAAAATTAGAACACAAATATAAAGATTTCCTGTAGCGATTACTTGAATTGGATGGAAAAGTCAAACTGACTGTGCCACATGTGAAGAGTCAGAAAAATGGTCACAATCTTATTTTGAATGGCTCAGGAAGGAAACAGTCCATACATTACACTTTATGATTTAGGCAGTGGGTAATGCATTCAAAAGTTCCCAAGTCTCACCTTGAAGAATTTGAAAACTTAAAAATTTTTCTGACAGTCATCCTAGTTAAAATAGGTTCAGTAGGAGCATGGAGGAAAGGGAATAACATTAGTTGACTTGCTCTACCTAATATTTTAGTACCATATTCAGTACTTCTGTGATTTCAGCTCCAAACTTGGTGTTAGCAGGAAGGTCTAAAATCTGTCCAGGAAAGAAAGTTGCTCTAGGAGACATGTAAAACTACAGGAATAGTCATACAAGATCAGTCCAAGTCTTATCCAGTATTCAACCTCAAAGTACAGCTGCTATTGGCTACTTTAGAGGAAGGTGCAAAAACAGGCAATAAAAGCATTTCTAGATTAATAATGTTTCTTCCTACATTCTGTTATTTAAACTTAGAGATGAAAATTTGTTTTGTTTCTGAAAGTGATAATAAAAAAATTTATTGTCTGCAATAAGATTAACTCTCATTATCCATATATATATTTTTGCTTTGAGTTCCATCAAGACCTTGGGTTTTATGGCATCTTATACCAGTGCATTCCACAATTTAACTATGCTCTGTACAGAAAATTTCCAAGATCTCTTTTCCATTTCCTCTTGTCTTGTTTATGTATTACTCGTCCAAGTCATGAGGGTGACCATAAAGTTCCTAATGTACCTTATATAACACCAGTTATGTTTTATGCATCTGTGTTATTCCTCTGATTGTCCCATGCTCCCCAAAGCAGCCATGGTCTTTCAGGTGTCAGTGTTGTCTACATCACTGACAATCCATGGTACTTTCCCCTAAGCCATTTTATTTCTGCTCTTCTCTTTTTGAGATCTTATTCCTGGCAGGGGCTTCTCACCAATTTACTTGATGACAAAGCTTATGTAAACCCTTCTCCCACGCCTGTCTCCCCTTTCCTTTGCTACCCAGTATTTAATCAGCTTCCCTTACTGTTGCTGCCCTTTGACCAGAGTTTTTGTTGTCTGCAGTGATGTCCAGATTTCCATCCTGAGTCACTACAGCGAACTGAGAGGCAAATCAGTGAATGTGTTTTTTTCAGATCTTGTGTCTGCTGTTTAACATTTGCCAGTCTGTTGCCCTTTCTCCTGGCTGCCTTGGGCCTCTCTGAAATTCCTCTCAGTCTGTCAAGCATTTGGCCAAAGTAACCACTTCCACCGTTTAAGATGGATACCACTTAGTTGTACCGATCCTCCTTTCCTCTGCCAGACTGTGGGCAGGCTGCGGTTACTTGATAGAGTTTAGGAAAGAAAGTGAAGGAGAGCAGTGAAGCTTGAGCCATCTTTGTGTCAAAGGGCCTGACTTTCATCTCCTGATGATGATATTCCTCGTTAAGAGGAAGTCCCTTGGGAAACGATGCCTCCTCTGCAGAATGGGATTGCCGGAGCTGTTGCATTTGCAGCCTTTTGTGCAGTTTGTTTGAATCCTGCTTATCATCAGCTGGACCACGGAATTTTGAAACAATTTTTTTTATTATTATTTTTTTTCAGTAGTAGCAGAGTGCATACTGAAGTGGGTCTCTTATTTTTTCCAAAATGTCCTTCAGTATAAGAAATACTACAAGTGATTAAACATCTCTTTTCCCCTTCTCTGTTTGGATATATCTGCTACAGGCACAGGAGATAGCTCCTTCCCTTCGGATTAGTGTTCAAGTGAGAGACATTGTTAAAAGGCTAATAAAAAATCAAGGAGCAATAAATACTAAGTGATTTTTAAGTAAATATGGTGGTTGTTGTTTTTCTTTTTTTCCCAAGGAATGTTCAGCTGTTAGTGTTACGTTTGACAGCTTGTAAAAAGGTGAGTTTTCACTGAAGAGCAAGAACAGGTCAAAGAGAGACAAAGGCATATTCTGAGATAAAGAAACCAAGGCTAGCAGAGGTATCTGCTCCACAGATTGAAGGTGTTGCATTACTCTGCGCAGTGTCCAGAGAGTCTTGGAGAAGAAGTCTGCACAGCAAAATGGTCATAAAATACATTTTTGCAAAGAAGACAGGAAATATTTCTGTCCAAAAAAAAAAAAAAAGCAGTCCCTTTGGTGCAGTTTTCCCATCTGGTGAAACTAAGATTTCTCCCTGCCCCCTAAACTAGGTATCTCAAAACCAGCACTGTGATTTGTAGCAGCAGTTTTATATCCAAGAAAGGCACTGAGGCTTGCTCCCCAACACCCCACGGTGCTGGGTGTGTGTGGGAAGCTCCTCTAGCCCTGCAAGCCTCCGGACAGCTCTGGCACCTTCTCTGGCAGCTTAAGCAAGACAAGGCAATCAAACAGACTCTCGCTGGGCTTGCTATAACATCATGGCTTGTTTAAGTATGTAACTCAAAGGTCACTGTCTTAGCCCTGAGGAAAAACACTTGCTGCCTCGTTCTTCCCTCGGGGTTTATTGCCAGCATGATTATATTTTCAGGAGTGACAGGGAGGCCCTGTTCTATAAATCTAAGGTAGATAGAGAGTGAACTGATTATCAGACACCTCTGTCCCCACTCCAAAGTCAATAACCTCAGCATCTTGCAAGGTTACTTTCTGAAGGAAAACAATCTCTCAGCCAGGTTCTGCCTGTTTGCATCTGCTGAATTACAAATTACATTCATCCTGTCTTCCCGATAGTGGGGAAATAGTTTGCCAACCAAACCAAAGCCCCAGTCGAGCTTTTTTTTTTTTTTTTTTAGGAATGAGAAAGAGGCTGAGGACCTCACTGGTTGAGGTGATTTTTGGTTTGAAAGGTGTGATTTAGGAGGAGAGTAAGTGTTTCCTTGAAAAAAGATCACTGTCCTCTGCTCCCCAAACGCAGTATGTGTATCTCTTCCCCTGCCACCACTGCACCTTGTGTCTGTGCACACCACGTTCCCCCAATTCTTCCAGGATGTTTTAATCACCGGGAAGTAACTAGAAGACTATGCAAAATGTTACATTTAGCTCAATCCAAAGAAGACAGCAGCAACCTCCCGGAATCTCATTTCAGCCCCCGGGGTAAATTGAATTCTAGCAGGTGAGAGTTACCGTAACCCCAAAGGCCAGCGGTAAACTCCGACAGCCGATAATAAGAGGTCGCGTAGCTTCTGAGGAGTCGCTGGTCGGTGGGAATCCCTTGTTACAAACCGTGTATGAAGGGACGCATTTGAGATAGTCCCGGTGAGTGGCTCCCAGTGCCGCGGAGCCGGTGACGGGCTCGGCTCGGTTCGGCCCGTCTAGGCTCGACTCTGCCCGTGTCAGCCCAGTCACCTCACGCTTGCAGCATCGCGGTGCGGAGTACCGAGTTAACTTCTCGGACCGAACCTGAACCCTTTGCTGTGGGAATTACTATGTTTTATCATAAAGTAGTGCGGTTTAAAGGGATTTTTTCTTTCACATAGACCTCCGGCAAGAACAAGAACAAAAGCAAAACCAGATGCCCACTTTCCTTCCCGATACCGGCCCGGCTGCGTTTCCTGAGCATCAGGACTTGCCCCTCCGGTGACTGATTCACCCCACAGCACAGGAACCACCGAGAAGTCCCTTCTTGTTTGTGGTCCGCGCTTCGGAGGCACCGAAGCATCCGGCTGTGCAGGGCGTCCGCGCAGTTATTCCAGCAGCAACTGGGGTGAGGGGGAAGAAAAACAAATTAAAAAATAGCCCCTGATCGTGCTGGGCAGCTGCAAAACGGCGCAAGAGACCGCTCCACTTGCCGCAGCTCCCGGCAGAGGCTCCGCGGCATCTTGAGAAGGGGGGGAGGGGGCTGGGAGGTGGGTGGGCTCGGGGCAACAGACCTGCCCTGCCGCGGGATCTGGGGGACACCGGGGGGTTGGAAGGGCGCCTCGAAGCTCCTAGCCCAACCTGCGAGATGTGTCCCGACGCCGTAGTGGCGGAGACAGGGGATGGGAGCTGAATAGTTAGCGCAGTGTTCGTGATCTCTCTGCCTTTGCGCCGCTCTCCTGTAAGCAATCCTAGCCCCGCGGCTTCTCTCTGCGGGGTGGCCGAAGGGCCCGGCCCTCCCCACCTGCTGCTCCGCGCCGAGGACCTGACCCGCTAGTACCAGGGGCCAGAATCACTGGTACCGGGGGCAGCCGGCTCTGCGTCCCCGGTGCGGCGGCTGACGCGGGGGTCTCCGACGGACGGAGCTTTCCCCGATCAGGCTCGGAGCAGACCCTGGAGGGTTTACCCCAGCGACCCCTCGGCACCACCGAAAAAAAAAAAACCCAACTTATTCCCATCATGTTTATCTTTGTTAGTTGCTGCTTTTTATTTTCTTTTATTATTTTTTTTTTTACGCACTCCCAAAGCGCTAGGACGAAGAGCGTGATTTAAATGTGAGATCCGCCATAGTCCTGGCTCTATCAAACCACATTCATTTTCACATCCTTCCCAAAATCTTTTCGCCTCGATTCCCTTGCTGCAGTTTGCGTAAACAGATTTACTATGTAACTATCGGGAAACACGCAAAGGAATAACAGCGCCGCAACCGGAATGAATAACCCTGGGCAAAGCAGGCAGAGGAGAGAAGAAAATAGAGATTAATCTCTCAGAATGTGTGGGTTTGGTTTGTTTGGAGTTTTTTTCCCCCTCGAGCGGGGCGAGGTTATTTAATTAAAATATAGTTGGTTTTTTTTTTTTTTTCCTTGTTTGATGTGCATTGCCGTAGCAGCAACATCTTGAAGAACAAGAAAAAGCAGGCGGACTCGGGCGCCTCTAATTAAAGAGCAACGAATGCCGGCATTTAATAAACATTTGGGTGGCCGGTGGCGCAGAAGGAAACACCGGAGGGGTAGCGCTTCCCGACTGCCTCGGGGCCAGCGCCGAGATGGCTCCCCGTGGGGGTAAACCAGCTCCGATCTCACCGCCGGGATGCGGAGCCGAGCGAGGACCCGGCAGAGAGCCCTGCCCGCTGCCCGCTGCTCGCTGCCCGCTGCCCGTGCTCTGCCTGCGCGTATCCTTCGCGGGGCGCCACGGACTCCGGAGGGATAGAGCGGGATGATTTTTATCCGCGGGGGGGATCCCTGCCCCTGCCACTGCCCGCTCGCCGGCCCGCGCACCCTTTCTTCCCACCCGAGGGTCCCTCCCGCTCTCGTCCCCGCTGGTGGCTGCTCCGCGCAACCCCGCGTCTCCCCGGCTCCGGGGAGAGGGCCGGCGCGCAATAGGAGGGAGCCTCGCAGTTGGTGACGGGCAGAAAACCCCGGCCTCCCAACCCCTCCTCAATCCATCTTCTGGGCATGGCAGCAGACTGACGGAACGGGTTGAAGAAAAGGGCTTTGTCTCACTGGTGAAAAGAGGGAGAAAAGAGGGGAGAGGAGGGGGGAGAGGCAAGAGAGGTCTGGTGTAGAGGAGTATTGATACAGGGTGGGAGGGAAACCACCTGGAGATCAAGCTGCAAAGGGAGTTAAACACGCAGCCATTCCTCCATCTGTCCAAGAGTCTGTCCATCCGTCCATCCATCCATCCATCCTACTGCTATCTCCCAGTTCTTCACCCCTGTGCATCCACAGCAGTGCCTTGAGGTTGGGAGCCACCTGGGGAAGGTGTGGCAGGGTTGTGGGTGTGCAGTGCACTCCGTGCAGTGCAACATGAAGCAATGGAGATCAAGGAGAAGAGTTAAGGGCAGCCAGAGTGGGGGTGAGGGTCCAGACCTGCCTGATGCCCCCAGCACCAGTGGCCTCCATGGATGGACCACAAAAGGTTCACCTTCGTGAGCTTGGACAGGGGTGGATGAACTTTTCCCCATCAGCAGAACGCTGGGCTGGTGTCAGTAGTTGGCAAGGGAAGGGTTTTCCCCACTTGAATTACACTGGTTTTGCTTTGTCCAACAAGTGGGGAAACAAGAGCCAGCTGAGCCCTCCTGCCAGCTTCTCTGGGGCTGAAGTTGAGTTCAGCAGAGCATAGAACTCCTCTAGGGAAGGAGGAAACAAATGTTCATGGATCAGGTATCGACAAACTTGATCAAGTGGGAAGAAGAGGGGCAGAAGGGGAAGTTGTAGTTGCCTTCATAAAACTAAACAGCGATGTTGGGACGGAGTTGAAAGGAAATTAGCCAGCAGCTGCTTGGAGTTTCCCTGGGAAGTGGTTTTTTTAGTGAGAGAGGAGAAAGCCCTTTACGGGAAACAAGAAATCTCCCCATCCCCGGTAACTGCAGCCTGTGGCAGAAGTTGGCTGTCCCCTTGCAGGTTCCCCTCTGGGTTACAGCCAGGCTGGTGAGAGGGGGGAAGCTGGAGAAGCAATCTCATCACTGCTGATTAAGGCCTTCACACGGGGACACAAAGTGCTTCAGTGTCCCAGCCCTCACAGCTCCTCCTGCCAGGCGAAAGGTGACTGCCCCTTCGACAGGCTGCCTCTCTGTTCAGGTACTTATTAAAATGGCCCAGGCTGCTGGCAAGGGGAGAACTTCCCATTGATTTTTACAAACTGTGAAACCTTAAGCCTGTATCAGGTGATGAGAGAGAGGGGGAGATCAGGGGGTTTCAGCACTTGCAAATCTCTTCATTTCATCACTTTAAAAAGGAATTTTTATCTCCAACCATACTGAGGATAAATGATCTATTAATAACAATAAAAGGGAGTTCCAAGAAGAGAGATCCAGGTATTCAGGATTTTAAATGGACTTCTGGTTTAGGATTGATTTTCTGAACAATGGTTTGGTGATGGTTTTTCATAAGATACAATATTTGATTTTTCCACGAGATATCAAGAACAGATGCATCTAAGTAAACAGATACATGTAAGTACAGACATTCACAGAAGGCAGTGCTCATTTTGCCCATGTGAGCTTGGAGAATGATTTAGTTTTGTAGCCCCTAAGCATAATAATAATAATAATAATAGAACATATGTGTCCATTTTATTGCCATATTTCCCAAGTTCATACAACTCAGCAAGCAACAGGCATTTTTGTTTCAAGATGGACCTTAGGCTGTATACTTTATTAAAAAAAGAATTCCACAACCCCCAGAACTGGTTAAAATCTGTGCAAAGGGCCAAGGAGTAGCTTTACTGCAACAGCTGTGCCTAACATGCATGTGAACTGGCTCCATTCTTTCTTGCTCACCTTAGCAGAAGACCTATGATACCCCAAGCTAAAGCTGTATAATTATTCCATTATAAAGTACACATATCTCAGTTGTAAATGCTCATGGTAAAGATGTATTTGTGGATTAAGTTTGGTGCAGAGGGTGTTAGGACATATTTTCCACTCTGAAAGACTTAGAAATAAAGAAATTTAGTTAATTATTTGGGTTTGAAAGCAGTGGAAGACAGATCTTCTAAAGTTATAATATATATATACTACTATTTTATATATATACTACTACTACTACTAGATTGAGAAATATTCTAGTTTTAAAAATTATCTTCAGTCATTAGAGAAAGAACTTGAGCCTAGAAATAAAAGGTTAAGGGGAATTTGTAATGAAGTTCAGCAGAAATGACACAGAGCTCAAAGTCTTTCTTGGCAGCTATATATGGTATCTAGGCCATACATTGGAGGAGAGCTTAAGTTTCAGAAATCAATTTGGGAATATAAGGGCAGTGAGACTGAAAAGTTATGATGAGTCAGCTACTTCAATGGAATATATCTGTACTGCATGTGATATCCCTCAAGGTTCTGCTTCTGTGTCATCCTGTATGGATGGGGACTCTTTTAATTTGTCAGTGAAATCCAGGATGCAGGATGTGGTAACAACACAGCCATGCTTGTGGGGGGGAATGAGTTTTGTCATCACACATGATGCAGTCAGCCAGGACTCTGTAGGCCAAGGACCTATTTACAGCTAAAGGTCTTGTGCACCAGTTATTTCAAGAAATGGTTCTCAGAATGGGATCAGAGTAAAGACACTGGGGTACAAAGTTTTTATTGGTGGTCATAGCAGTCCTGGAAGTGTTTCTAATTGTGGCTGGATTCCTCCATTCTGATTTTATGTTTGCTATATAGACATAGGTATTAGACACATTGCATGTCAGGATGCAGTGAAACTGTAGATAAAACCACCAAAAGTACAAGTGTGGGAGGAGGGGATGAAGAAAAGGGTGGGGTGGGGAAAATCATCAGTATCCTGCACCATAGATTGACTGACTGAATTAAGGATGTAACTAGTGAAACTGTAGGAAAGGCCTGGTGCCAAGGGACAGTCACCCACTGGAAAAGAAAGTCCCAAGACTCATGACACATCTCCACCACTGTGGAGTTGCTCCACCTGTGACAGAAACAAGCTATTTCTCAGCAGAATGGGTATCAGCATGCTCCACCAACACCCACGGTTGTCGCTGCCACTTAACTGTGCTGCCTCCAGGCCCTGCTGCAGAATGACTGTAGATTGCACATTCATTGAGACCAGACAGCTTGCACAAGCCATGTGTAATGCAGTTTCACTGTGTTACATGAGCATGGTCACACTGCACATGGATATCATTTAGCACTGCGAGTCATTCAGCACAATGCTGGGAGACCTTTACAGAAAGTTGGAAGTATCCAACATAATGCACATTGAAGGCTGATCTTCAGATAGGCCCCATGTCCAGACCCCTCTGAGCTCATACTGTCTGTCATTCTTTTGCTCAGGAGATGACATCTGAGCAGTTAAGTATACAGAGTGATTCCTAGTTCTGCCTCCATGGTAGTGCTTAGTATCTCTGGTGCTGCTGGTGCTGGTGAGGCCCATGTTCAAGTGAATGGATTGCAAAGTTTAAGGAAAAATGGCATGTGAACCTGAGGGAGTAACATCTACCTCTCCATTAATGCCATCGTGTTATGATATTGCAAAAATAAAAGTTAATAATGAGAAAGAAAACAAAACCCACAACCAAACAATCTGTACAAGTGGGAACCCAAAAGCTGAAAGGAGTAAAGGAGACTGAGAGGGAATGTTAAAAGGGAGGCAGTAGCAATTCTTCATTTCTTAGTTTGAAATTGTCAAGAACAAGGCCGATGGACACAGTTCCTGCCAGCACCAGGGGACAGGCCCAGTTGACAGAACAAAGTCAAAGAAAATGTGGCGGGTCCAAGACTCATCTCCTGTAAATGCTTTTGGTTCCACTAGTGGCTGTCTTTCTTCTTTGTCACCTGGCCTGGTGTATGTTTGGGCCTCTCCAAAGTCTCTGTCTCTGTGGTCCAGAGATCCCAGAACAAGCAGATTATGTGCCCAGTTCAGCACAAGGTTGATGTTAATGGCCTCCTGCCCATAACCACCTTGAGCAGCTGAGACACTGTCTCAGGGCAATTCATCTGGTCCCATTGCTTCTCTTTTTCACATATTATTCATGTTACCATTGCTAGTTAGAACTCCCCAATGCCACGTCCTAAGTAGCTGCAGTTCAGTGTTGTGTAGAGTATTATGTAGTAAGATGCTGTGGAATGAAATGCAAGAAAACAAAGCAAAACAAAACAAAACCAAAACATTATTTTGTTTTCCCTGTGCTTTAGTACTGCTCAACATCTGCTAGCAATATTTAATCTAACTTTTGAAAGTGTGAGTTTAGGTGCTATCAAATGGATGGCTCTGATCCTGGGAACCTCTTAAATGCTCAACTCTGACATACATTAATTGCTTTCATTTAAGTAAGAAGATTATTCCTTTATCATCAGGTAATTGATTTAAAAGTGTTTCACCGTATGTTTACACTTGACACGAATTGGTGTGCCCAAGGATTTAATAATTTAATAGATTTAGTCATTTAATGAAATCTGATGGTTGTTGCATTCATTACACTTACATCTGATGATATTTACACAGCTCTTTCTGAGGAGGAATTATGCATCTCAGTTTGAGTATAGAAAGAACATTTCTATACTGGGATTTTAGAGTGTAATTTTTCATCAAAGGCTTTTAAAGGGAAAGGTAGGCCACTGGGCTGTGTGTGCATGTATCAGAGCACAAACTCACAATGCATCCTTTTTTACTGAATGCGGAGTGATACATTGCTGTCTTTGTGGCTTTATCCATATACTGGTTTGCTGTGTTTTATGGATTATTTTTGGGAAGATTACTGTTCATCCCCAGTCTGCCTTGTTTGGTTGTTACTGCCTAGTTGGTGGATGGTGGTGAAGATATTCTCAGAGAAAATAATAAACTCACTCTTGTGCTTTTAGACCAGTTGAGGAGGCAAAATGTTGCCAAGGACTCAAAGGTCCTTCTGAAAACCAAGTGCCAAAAAAAGTTTTTGACTTTTTCATCCTAGTAAGGTGACCAGAAGGCTAATGCAATAAAATATACTGCATTTAGCCTTGTTCTTGTAAAACAACTTCTATTGATATGCAAGAATGTCTGAGAAGTCTTTCATTTGGCTTTGCATGTATCTCACAGTAATTTGCAGGCTGGTTATAAGCAATCTTAGTGGTAGTGTTCAGCAATAAATTTTAAAACTAACAACATAAAAATGCTTTGCAAATATACAATCACTGGAAACTGCTTTTCTGACAAAAATACTTCACTACTCTTTTTGCTTAAAGTCCTGTTTTAATTTCTGGTTGATGACATTCATACCTTTAAAAGCATCTATGTCAGATTCTCACTCTCAGATATTGAAATTATTCTAGTTCAGTATGCTTGTCCCTGAGATCCTGTTGGCCTAGATTCAGTTTTGAAATAATTTCAGTGGTTTCAGAGAAATGTTATTATTGCTCGTAAGACTACATGAGCATGGGGTTATGTTTGTTTTCTACACATTTGCTCAATGCAATGTTTTTTTTTTTTTTCTTAGGACATGCATACCTGTGACATAATTTAAAGTTTACAGCAGTTTTGTTCATGACTGTGAATATTTTCCTGTGTTCTACATTTATTTCACCAGTGATACTATATCTCCTGAGATATTCAATAAACTCTTCATTAGGTCCCAAAGCAGCATGTTTCATACTTTTTACCCTGGAGTTACCTAGTTCTTTAGTGCCTTATTGCAGCTGATAGAGAGTTAATATTCTGTAGAAAGACAGCTTCATTTCAGTAAACTGCACACTTTTTCTTTTGTGACTATGAAGATGCCTTCTCCCTCCTCACCACTGCTGTCTTCCATAAAAAAAAAAAAATTATAAACAACACTTATTACTTTGGGTAATTCCTATTTTTAAATCAGTCATCTTCTGTTCCCTCCCAAATACCACAAATATGTTGCTCAGCCTTTGAGACAATAGCTGTAACTTGGCTATAATTAGAATCTGATCAGAGCAGGGAGAAGGGGTGAATACAAAAGAAATCATCAGATTCCAGAAATATGATACTATAGGCCAAATCCTTCTTGCTTTGCTAATGAAAGCTGACTTGCATGAGTTAGATTGACACAGTTTTAATCAAAAGAAAAAAAAACAAACCCTAATTATATCAGCTGTTATAGAGCCTAAAAAGAAAGAAAGAAAAAAAAGAGCTGAGGTCATTCAGTAAAAAAAAAAAAAAATCTTCAAAGGCGTATAAAGTATTTTGGTTTAATCCTGCTAACATCTGCCTGTTTTGAACCTGAAAACAGCCTAATGTTTATCTAATAGTCTTAGTACATTTTGTAATTAAACTAATTAAGGAAAACATCTTACAGCTTTTCCCTGGAAAGACAGCCCCCTTCTCCCTCTCATAACAGAAACTGAAAATAATCTCTTTTGTTTGCAAGGCAGATAAAATGAATTCCCTCAAGTGTATTTTTCAGCAAAACCCTTTCAGTTTTGGAGCTTCAAGAAGCAACTGAGTCCTATCAGGGGGAGGCAGAAACTGCTTCCCCCTGAAACCTATTTCTACAGAAGGAAAGTTTTTGATCTTAGGAGCTCTGCTTCCCCCTACTCTCAGCTTCCAAAGTCCATAAAAATGCTTCTAAGCAAAATTAGCTTCCAAGTCCATAAAATTGCAATATATCATTTAAATCATGACTTTTATAGCATCCTTTTTTTTAGTACTGGAAAGGGGAAACCCATGAAATGGTGTGAAGACATTCTAGGCTTTGAAGATGGTTAGAGATATGATGGCATTTTCAGCACACCTTCTTATCGCCATGAAATGAAAAGTGCTTAGTTGATTAGCGGGCTGATCCAACTGAGTGAACTGCAATTAAAGTCAGTGGCAGTTTTTACCAGAGTAAGAACTGCATGAACAGCCATCCAGGGACTTCTTAACCACTTTCTCAGAACTGGAACGAAATCTCTATTTTTTTTTTCTAGTGCTCCATCTACTTTTTCTTCCTCTTTACAGCTACTCTTGCTTAGACTCCATGAGTTCTGGTATCGAATAATTGTGTTCACCCTTATGCATTTAAATGAAGCAACGTCTGCATAGTGCATGGGCTTACTGACCCAAGGGTTGTCTCTATTTTCACCTTTTGAACAGTGCTGACCCTTGTACATTCTAGCTCTGATTCATGAATAAGAAAGACCAGAATCACTGTTTTAGTGAGGATTGCAGCATACTGAAAATAGCACATTTTCTGGTATGGTCTAAGTAATACTGGCATTAAATGTTACTGATACGAGTAGAGTAGTTAGTTACCACTCACATATATCTGCGAACAACCAAGACAGCATGAACCATGAAAAGACTCCTTTTCTGAGATCTGCGCCTGTCTGCAGGTGGCATCTTAGACAATGTTAGGGAACTCTGCAAGAATTTGCTCCCACCACAAAACTTTTCTTGCCTTCATGGGGTGAACACATACAGGTGTGGGCTCATGCCTGTTCTTGAGAAGCAGGATTCCCTGGCTCTCCCGGGAAGCCTCTAGGCTGCAAGTCAGGAATTGTGTGTGACCCTCTGTCAGATCTGCTCCACTGAATAATGAAGACACACAGGGTGGGACCAGGTGGTCACCCATGGTGGCTTTGAAGGGGCTGGCAAAAGGCTTCTGATGAATGTTAGGGTCTATTTACTAGATAAATAATTCTGTTCCCTGCAGGAAACAAATAGGTATATTGCATTAAAGGATGTAAATTGACAGCAGTTTTTGAAAACAAGTGTTAAAAATGTCTGTTACTATTTCCATATTTTTTTCAATGTTAACTCCAGAGTTAAATACTGTATCCCTACATAGAGTCTGTTACCTTCCAAAAACATATGGCCATGATCATGATTTTACACTAGTGTTTGGCATGCAGTTGTTTTGCATATTGTGCAAGTGAATTGAAATGGCCCTGTTAGTTTTCTTACACTTACACATTTTGATGACTACATAAAGCACAAGAAGTGTTGTGAATTGCTCCTGTCAACTTCAGATGGTCTCATCAGTGTCAGGAAAAGTAAATCAGGTCCAAAAGGTTTCTATGCAAGTCTAATATAGTGTTAAAAACAGATCAACAACCCCTTCCTTCCAGCAACAAGTTCACATATTGTTTCATCCAGAGAGGCCAACTGCAAGGAAGAACTGAATTTTCAGAGGCTGCCAAATGTCTGTGCTTAGCAGACTCATTTTAATTATTAAAGAGAAACCACCTCACTTGGCCAAAGAAAAAGAGGCATTCAAACCAACTTTAAACAATGATGGGTCATTGTTATCACTGCTTTGGCAAGTGACAGTATTTTGTGCATGCAGCTCTCATCTTTACTAATAACACTACCCATTGGTAATGTTTTAAATGAACCTATGAACAATAAATGTCAGACTGGGAAAAGCTTAAACTGAAGGTGTGATTTTACTGATCAAGTTCAGGGGATAGTAGCATATAAAATTTTGATGTTTCTTATATTCCTGGAGTTATTTCTGCCTTCCCTGCTACTAATTACATCTTCTGGTTTCCGTTCTTCCTTTCTTCATTCCTTATATTTCTAATGTTGTCAAACTGATTAGCCACTAAATTACATGGCATTCAGGTAACGAGATCTTTGTTATTGATTTGCTCTGAAGGCTTCTTTGACAGACAGACTGGCAGAATCCTTCATCCAGGTTAAAGAATAATCTATTTGAAGGTTTCTTCCAGATGTCACTACTATAGCAACAGCTTCTATAGTGTTAATGCTGATATTAAATAGGGTTCAGCCCTGCATTACCATCCAGCCATATGGCTCTGTTTTTTTAAACTTGAAAATGAGTTTGCTGCTTCTTCCATAGGGAAGGCTGCCTGTCTGTATCTTCTCTTTATCTCCACTACCTACTTCATTTACACTTCCAAAAAGAGATTTTAAGCCTCTCATAAAATCATTAAGAACAATTATTTTTTAACCTGTAGCTTTGACTAGTCTTTGCAGGTAAATCATGGAAATCTAGAACTTTCTATAATTTTATTCCTGTTAAACTTGGTATTTTGGACATTTGCTGTTTGCTTTCAGCTGCTTCCGTTCGTAGTTGTGCTGAACTGTGTCCACTTTACATTCTCACATTTCTTTTCCAAGTCTTATTCGCAGAAGTCTGAGACCAATCTCCTTTTTCTTCTAATTTCCAGAAACTCCCGACATTTCCAGGAAATTTGATATTCCTGGAGCCCCAGGTCTCCTCCCCCTGCTGGCAGAAATCTTCTTGCTAGATCATCCCCACCCTACCACAACCATCTTTAGTCTTTTTTTCTTCCTTTTTATTGAAGTATGAGGGATAATATTTGGCTAGCCTTTGTTTGCTATTACACCATTTCATTTGTTTCTAGCAGAATCACCATACCCATCATAGGACCAACCCTGAAGATCTCCAGGTTCTCTTCTCTCCAGCCCCACTAACCAGAACATAACCAGTGAAGTGAGGAGACCACACCAAACCAAACCAGAAGGCAGTGGCAGGGTTGGTCCAGGAGCCTGAAAGAAGGGCCACGGAGGGATCTTTGGCCAAGGAGCAGGGGAGGGTGGTGTGAGCAGGTTGGGCACCCAGGTACAAGCTGTGTGGGAGGGCATCTGCTCAAGGGTAGGTAGCAGTTTCATGGGGACAAGGAAATGCAATTTCTCAGCCAGGCTCTAGGGCTACTGTTTCAAACCTAGTGACTGGAGTCACCTGAGATCACGCTGCAGGATGTAGAGAAGGCTTTTTTCTCCTGTAAAGCATTGCCCAGCTCATGAGGTACTTTTATAGATAGAGTTGGACGGGACAGATAGGACAGTCTTGTGATTATGGAATTCATTGGCAAATCAGGAAATCTGGGTTGAATAACCACCCGTGACACAGATTTCCTGTGTGACCTTCTTTAGTTCTCTTACTCACACTATGAGTCAAGTCCCAGTTTGTAATATGGGGCAACAACACTTCTCACATCTTTTGTCTATCGTGTTTATTTAGGCAACTCTTCCTTGGGGCAAGTGTTTCCTCCAGCTACACACAGCACCTTGCCCCAAAGAGATCACATTATTTTGGTTCCCTTCTCATAACTGATATTACTTTGGTATTACTTCAGTTGATGTAAATCATCACAGGTTCCTCAAGAATAATCTGAGTGTTTTGACAACGTGTCCACGGACATTTAGTTTTGAGGAGACCCTTTTCTTCTGAAGTAACTGTATTTCAGAAGAGGAATTCAAGTACAGTAATAGGAAAGGTGATCCCATTGATATATCACCAAGTAAAATCTGACGTGCAGATATAATGAAAACATGAGACAGTTTAATAATGAAAAATGTATAGTCCTGAGCTAATGGCTGAAAAATGTTTAGTGAGAGATTACACTGAAGTAAAAAACCACAAGAAAGAAATTCAGATGGATTAAACATTGGGAATTCATTTGTAAGTCCAGACAATCTATGGTCTGTAAAGTACTTTTATGGAACAACAGGATGTAAAGAAATCATTTTTGAAAGACTTATTATCCTTTATGGTTGGACTTCTGTAGTCTTCATCAAGCACTACGAATCTGCCTTTGAAATTCCTGTCTATCCTCAGGGTCTTTTGGTGCCATACCCACTGAGAGATGGGCAGCAGACCAAGAGTCCAAGGCTGCTTAATGGAGAATGGAAGTGCTGCCTGTAGCCAGGGGGGGACTGAATATTAGTGAAAAAAGACTTTGTGAGGCCAGACTGAATTGACTCACAAGCGAATCACTGCACAGAGCAGCGCGGTGGGACTGGTTGAGAAGGGCCTGGCATAGAGTGCTGACAACAAATTGAATGCTTGCCCCATGTGGACAACAAACAGAGCTTCACCATCCAGCAAACAGGAGGCTACATATAGGGAGGGAGTTGGAGGGCATCTAGAATCTGCCCTTATAGCTGAGAAAACAGGATGTTCTGGGGGGAGTAGAGCTATTTCCAAGTATTTAGAGAAATACTGTGAGTAACAATAGTTGATACTTGTAGCAGAACCAGACACTCCTCTCAAGATTAAATAGATGTAAGAATTAACAGTGTTAATCAATTTTATAACTGATGGCCCAGTATTGCATTAAGAACAAACACCCAGAATGCTAATGTGAAATGTTGATTGTTACACAGTTCCAAGGCGAAGAAGGTCTCCAGAAAAAAGGTCTCCAAAAACCAAACCAGATCATTCTTTTCTGAAAATGTCCTATCACAGATAGGGCAGCTGTGGCTGATGCTGTGGTGCCTTGGCTCTTCTTCATCCATGCCTGGCTGTGCTTACTTGGGAAGTCACCTAAATGTTCTGTTGCAGTACTGTGCTTAAACCAAACATGCATGGGAATATGTTAGGCTTTTTTTCTCCTGTATGAAGATTTGCACGTGACCAACCTTTTTCTGCTGGCATGAAGACAACCTACCTCTGCCATGTTTCTAAAAAAGGTGCTTTCCTTTTTCCAACTACTCATCAACATGTAAAGGGAACGTTACTTCTTTTATTTGTGGCTTCTCAGTGTTTTAACCACGTTATTTTTTTTTCAATGCCACACAGCTGCAATCAGACTCAGCACTTTGCAGTAGAGGCCTTCAAGAGATAGGAGAGATCTCCAGCCCTCTGCTCCTTCTCTTTTGGCTTTAGTTATATCCTCTAAGATTTTTTTCTCCTTTTCCATCACCAATGACTTCATTTATTTAACCTTTGCCTGGAAGTGTGTAGTGTTGATTGGATTATGAAGAAGGTAGCTTTTTCATGGTTTTGGACAAGGTCTAGTGGAGGATGGGGGGGCCAGTGGGACCAGCTCTGGAGGGTTATGATCAGCTTTTAGGGGTAAGTGAAGAGACCTGCTTTGCACAGCCTGTCAAACAGCTCTTTGTCTCAACCACCCTTCTTCTTTTTCCTGAGATGGGGTGTGTGAGATCCCAGGACTGGCAAGGCTCCAGATCTCAGGAAGCCAGGCTGGGAGGGGTCTGATGTTCCCCATTTGCCAATTATGGCTTAGAGCCATTCCTTCCCCCCACTGAATGCTTCTTTGCATGTTAGCATTACCATGCCATTAACTGGGAAATTGTCTCTAACAAAGTTGCTGCCCACTGCTTAGGCACATTTGGTGCATCTTAACCCACCTGGGTGTCCCAGTTAAAGCCTTTCTATCAAGCTCAGTTGGGACCAACTCGATCATGCTTTTGTTCTCCAGTTTCGTGGTCTGGGATTAACTCTTCTCATGTCTCGACATTTTAAAAATCAATGTTTTTGCAGGAGCCGCGATCTCTAACGCATTCAAAATGTACCCACCAACAGTTTATTTGAGGAGGGCAGTGAGCAGGGAAAATATTTTATATTACCAAATTACCAGGAGTTTTGTAAAACATTTTCTGTACAAATTTCTGCCCTGTTTTCTAATGCAGTTTTCCAGCATCTCTTTGTGCTTTTTTTTTTTCTTGTGCTTTTTTTTCTTCCTTTCATTATTATTATTTCATTTGTAGTGTTTATTCTAAGCAAAAGGCTCTCTGCATAAAAATCAACATAAAATCTTTTAAGAGCAAGTTTACATTGACCAGATGTCTACAGAAACAGAGAAATGTGTGGGATAGTGGTGGACACTATGTGTACAGAGGAAGGGAGGCATTTTAGAGTTGTTAAATCCTATTGCTAAGCCCAGGGCTTAACAGGCTTCACATTTTTTGCCTCGGGGTATCACGGTACAGTGAAAGCAAGCTGATGGGCTCCATTAGCATGAATGATAGCTTCCTTCTACACACAAGTCAATTTGCAGGTAAAGTTTTTTTTCACACTGTCAAGAGATAAAGAAAGCTTTTCTGAAAATGTCCCCGAGCTGATCTTAGGGCAAGGGAGGGTCTTAGTTCAGTCAAAGCAAATGTTTGCTGACATTGTTCAGCTATTTTGGAAACTGTTAACCGTTGTTTTCAGCCTGACAATATTAATACGTGTATTCCCTGAAACTGAACATTAATCTCTGTCATCACTCTGCTTCACTTCTTTAAACTTCAGAAGTGTTTTTGTTAGATTCTAACTTGAATTTAAATAATAAAGGGATCCCTTAAAGGTCTAGTCGCACAATAAATGCTGCCTTAGTTTTTAAAAACTATTTTTTTTTTTTTTTAAAGATTAGAGCAGCTTTATAAATACCCCTTGCAGGCTTCTTCTTGATTCCTTTGCCATTTGATTCAGTTGGATCTTTTGCCAGTGAATGAAGTGGGAGGACATTTAACAAAAAATAGACTGTAAAACGAAAGCAGCCCATGTGTTAGGCTATAGAAATCTAAAGAAGACATTATTAGTGCCAGGCGCAGAGTACTTGAAGGATTAGATCCCAAAACAGCATGAGTATTACATGAAGTATGTTCTAGCTATTAGGCAATACCTGATGTCACCGTTTGCATCTTTAAAGAAAAAATTCACCTGCATGGTCTAATGCATTAGAAGAGTTAAAACACACAAGTTACTGCCTAAAAAGGCCACATGTGAAAACTCTAAAGTGGAAATGCTGCTGTAAATATTTATGGTGGAGTTAGGCACCTCCATATAGCATGCCCACAATTATTTAACAAGCTGTGATTATAGCAGATATGATGGAAATTGTAAAAATTTAACTAAGAGCAGTTGCCATGTGACTGATCCAGAAAGTGTGTGGAAGTGCAGTGGTGAATTTTTAGAACTTCTGAAAATCGGAAAAAAAAAAAAAAAAGTGACTTGATCAAAACATTTTGTTTGTATCTGATCTCTTCTTATTTCCCCTCACAAACTTTCAGGGTCTGAGCTTCATGTTGTTCTTTTCATGGCAGCTCTGCATGGAGCAGTTGAGAGCATTGCTTTAAGCAAGGAGAGTCAGCAAGGCTCATGATATTATCACTCAATCTGCCTGCATCCTTTTCTTCCTGAGGCTTCACCCCCTAGGGCTTAATGTCATTAAAATTGCTGAAAATACTACAAATAACAAAGATAGCAGCACTTTCCAAAGACTGATAAGGTCGCCTGCCAACTTCTACAGATCAGAGTGAAACTCTGTCCCCGTGAAGTCAGTGTTAACATCCTGCTAACTTGAAGAAGGTAAGAATTTTACTTTTTATGTGTATCTCTGTTAGAGCACGCCATCGCTGCCCCTTTGTGCTTTTTCATTTTCCATTTCATTACTGAAAGAAACCCCAGCCCTGGTTCACAAGGTACCAGGAACTAGAGGTGTACAAGGAAATTGGCAGGAACTGACTTTTGGTTTATGGGCAGACAGTCTGCATTTTTAATGAAGCTTGTTACAGGAACCTCCATGGCTTCATAAAGGTTCTGTTCTCTCTCCAAGGACATCATGGGTCTCTCTCATTTATGGGCATGGTGCAGCATGCCTTATTCACCCAGTAATGCTTGCCATAGTCAGACATAACCTTTAATATTCACTTATTTGGGGGAGATACAACATCATGCTCCAATGTGGATTACTAAAGAAGGAGGGTTGTGATGAACAGAGTTTCTGAAGAAAGTGTTTGCTACACCTCTGACCTGCAAGTTGCTGGAGGCTAGGACAGTGTGATAGGTTGGGAAAGTGCAGCAGCAAAACATTGCCATATTTGTTTTTCTTTGGTTTATACTCCTCTAAAGTTATCTGCTTTTGGCCCCTGTGCCCGTGTTTTTTCCCATTTAGGTGGGGGAGGAAGGCTGTAGCTCACAAAGGCTTAAAAACAAACAAACAAAAACCCCCTCAAAAAGCCAAACCAAACCAACCAAACAAACAAAAAACAAAACAAAAAACCCCCCGAAACAACAACAACAACAACAACAAACCCACAAAAAAATCCACAACAAAAAAACCAAACCAAAAAAAGCCATGGAGGAAGGAGGGATGAAGATAAGACATTAGATAGAAAAAAACCCCTAAATGATTACAAGTAGCAAAAGTTATTAAAAGAGATCTAGGGTAAAGTCAGTGAGTTAAAAATGGGACAGCTGACAGGGCACCCCCTCTGCACCCACTGCTCCCTTGTGGCTCCAGATGCTGACCAGGAGTGCCCTGCAAGATTTGGCAGACCCAGGCATTGGGAGCAGGACCTACAGTCCCTGCCTGTCAGATTTCCCAGGACCACAGAATTAGCTCTGAGTGCACTCTGACCCACTGATGCTCCTTGCTTTCTCCCAGTGGGGAGAGCTCTTAACATTTTGGGTGGGATGGATTGATGAAGCAGTGGAGTGAGAGGGCAAGAACTGGTAAAGTTGTTGTCAAAACAGGGTGCAAGGGCTGTCTCTCTGGATATCATGTTGTTTTGTAGAGAAGCATGCCAGGGGGCACCTGGCAGAGCTTGTAAATTTAATCAAGATAAGAGAAGACTGCAGCATATAAAGGCTTCTTGGAAAACTGTGGGATTTAATCATGCCCTGGTGCAGATGGGAAGGGACAGAGTGCGAGGAGCATTCTATAAGCCAGGCAAAGGATGCATCTGGTATTCACTGTGGAGATCTGGAAACTCCAAGGAGCTCCCAGGTTGAGAGGAAATCCTGACAGTTTGAAGAGTTGTATGATAAGGCATCTCAGGTTGATGGTGAAAAGCTGCTAGCTGTGTTGGGAGTGTGTGTGAGAAGGCAGAGTACCCTGCTCCAAGCTGAACCACCTATGTTGTCACTGGGACCTGGCCATGAGACACTGTCCTGGTCATTTCTAGATCATGTTCCTCAGCACAGACTCAGACTGCAACAAGTTGGTCTTCATTTGTCATCTGTGATGGAGAGCAGCTCTGAGTGCAGGTTCTCCAGGCTTCAGTGACCCTCTCTCTGTCTTTGACCAGAGGCTGTCATGGCCCTCTTGCAGAGAATGCAGGGCACCATGCTCTCAGAGCACTCACTCCAAACACCTGTGAGATCTGAGCTAGGATAGCCTATGGATAGCTAAGGATTTTAGAGGAAGGATGGCTGCAGACATGTGAGTATTCAGCTGCAGAGAGAAAGGAGGTAAAATGAAGGACCAGCCTGCACACAGGTGAAGATTTGCATGGTTCTGGGGTGTAACACTGGCCATACCAGACCTTTTCTTTTGACAGATGGTGGTGGTGTCTTGGGAGGTGTTTTCAGATTTCTCCATCTCCTGCTCTGCTTCTCCTGGTCCAGGCAAAGGAATGGGAGGCAGGGAAGGAGCTCTGGGGCAATGAGCTGTTGCAGGCAGTACATCAAGGCCCTTCCTCTTCTCTTTGACACTTGCAAAGACAGGGTAGTGGGAGTGACAGACTTATGGCCTAATTCTGTTGAACCACACTTCTATTAATCTATTTTAATTTGCTGAGCAATTTGAAACCACTTCCTGTGAATTGTGAGCCTCCTGACATATAAATGAAATTGGAAAGAGAAAAGGAGAGAAAAAAATTAATTATACCAATAAACAATATGTGGGAGGATTACAATGCAGAAGGGATTATCTGCCAGTTTCATAGGAACTGTAAAGGAATCATGTTATGTGGAGCAGCCCAATGGTAAATGGGAATGCTCTGAGAGAGCTGAGGCTGCCAGCAGTGTAGATGGCTCAGGTACAAGACTCAGCACTGCTCTTCTGACAACCTGGCCTTAAAGTAGTTTTGCATCACTCTGAAGCAGGGATTAGATGTTCATCTATGTCTTGAGTGCTTTTCACAGCACCACTACACATCCCAGAAGTGCAAATTTAACCAGTCTGTTTCCAAATGTCCAAAATTCTCTGTTTCCAAACTGCAGAGGGTCTAAGAGAATGCAAAAATGGTGGAGGTGATCCAGAGATGAGGGCTGTCATGGGTGAAAGATGGACTCAGAGAGAATTCTTCAAGGGCTACAATGTGCTGCTGCAAGGTTGTGTCCAGTTTGTCATGATTTTCTAGATGATGACCTAGGAATGTTCTTTGGGATACTTAGTGGACCTGACTTTTCATTTTTCCCATACATAGCATGAGTATGAAATAGTGGTTCAAAAGATTTTACCAGCAAAATATGTATATATTTTTTCAGTGCTTAATGGGAAGAAATAGTTCAGCAGAGAAAGGGAGCATGGGGGGAGTGAAATTGAAAGAATATTTAGAAAAAAATTTGGTAGACACTATCTACCATTTCTGATCCATACCATTTGGACTCTGAGGCACTTACTGTGTCTTGTACAAGAAATTTTCAGCACCAACTTCCTGGAAAAAAATTAACACAGTCTCCAGTAAGTTTTCTATAAAATGGGTAGATGTGGTGTTTCAAGAGATGATTTAATGGTTAAGGTGGTGTATGACTGACAGTTGGACTTTGTGATCTTGAAGGTCCTTTCCAACCATGATGACTGCATGACTGTATGATTGTATGTTTGTATGATTCTATGATTAAGAAATCACACAGGACACTTTTGAGCCTGAAACTAGCATTGGAGATCTCTTTAATATAATTTTGGCTGAGTAATTTACCAATTTTATTTAATTTTTTTGAAAGTAACTTCATATCTTCTATGAAAAGAAATGCTGGTTCTAATGCACACATTGGCCTGCCTGCCAGTGTTTAATTATCAGGTTTAGTGGGGCTTCTCTTTAGCCAAGAGTGGGACAAAGAGGTGGGAAACCATCTTTAGATGCAAATTGTTGTAGTTTCTCTGTTTTCTGTTGTAACTCCACGTGGTGGGATCCTGCAAGCCCTGGATATCAGTCATTGCAAGTGAGGCAATGGAAGATCTGCATTTCCAGAGGAAAGGCTCACGAAAAGAGAGAGAATCATATTCAGCCCAAAGTCCTCTGTTCAGTGTTTTGAAGTTCCTTACTATGTTCCTTACAGGTGTTATAGACCATGAGCTGCTGCCCTAATGGCAAGGCACTGCTCTATTGAAAGCTGGGAATGCATCCACATTCCTCCCTCTCTACTTCTCCTTTCATGCTCTCCTGTGTTCCCTTCACTTCTTCCTTGGGCACTGAGTCCATGATTTCTCACAGTGAGATCATTTTGATGGGCTTAGCTTCTCCAGCAGGGTCATTGCTTCAGAGAGATCTCAAAGAATCATTTTGTACTGAACCACAGCCACTGTTGAAGGGGGAATGTTGTTGCTCTCACCACCCACCACACTAGGCTGGCTGAGGAACCTGACATCCTGGAAGAGGAAAATCCCTGCTCTCGACCACCTATAATTTCCTAATGTATCTGTTGCTGGTATATTTTCATGTAGAGTTGTCTTTATGGAAACATGAGTGAATACCTCCACAGCCTGTGTTACGGGTCCCAGGAATTAGCAGAATGCATCTACTATGTCTCTTTTGGAGATTCTTCTTGTCCTCCATCTCTTACATAAGCAGTAGACTTGCACCTGGAACCACAGAGAAGCCAGATCTCCACCCATTTCTCTGTCAAGTGGATATACCTCAGTAGAATGCACTTTCTTTTTCTATGCCTAGCACAGGGGCGGTCTGAATTACCCAATATCCTACCCATCCTAACCCTAAATCCAAGGTAAAACAGATTTAGCCCAGTGGGATGACATGAGACTGTTCACCTGCATCCCACTCACCTGCACTGAGTGATACTCAGTGTTTTTTCCTTAAGTTATTCAAGTGAGGTGATTATGGGAGTTTTCCACTCCCCCACAGAGGTTCTCAGCAATTTAAATTTCAGTTGAAGAGGAAGTTATTAAAATGTGAAGATTAGAAGTGACCTAATTCTTACTGGAAAATTTAAACTAAAGTCTGAAACTTTCATGATCTTCACAGCTGAGATTTAATAAGTAATCAGATGCTTGTGTGACATGGGGATGTATGTGCCCTCGGAGTGAGAAACAGAACCACATTTGAAATAAAACCTTTCAACTTCTATAAATGTGATTTAAATTATAAAGTTCAGTGTCTTCTCCAAGAAACTTTTGGAAGAGAATGAAACCATGAAAAATGTTTGTTTAAGTCTCCTCAGACTTAGCTTATCCTTTCTCTGAAGTATTACCTTCTTTGAAATTTATAAAAATAATGAACATTATTATTAAAGCTGATCTGCATGCACATTGAATGGAGAATGTACTCCAAACACATCTTTATTAAAAAAAGCACTAAAAGTACTGTTTAAGTTCTCTTCATCTTTCTCCCTCAGCATCTCAGACAACTTTATGTGAGAAAATACAATTTACAGACTGCTGTGATTTTTGCAGAGATCTTTGTTTGGATCTTTGGCTTCAAATCAACACAAAGAAAAATCAAGCAAACAAGTAAGTTCAGTCAGTCTGTCTGATTATCTAGGCACCTATCTGGGTTTTATAATCTTGTTAGTATCTGAGTACACGCTACATAAAATCAGAAACAACACCGCAGTCTCTGCTGAATTCTTGCTCTTCAGAGTCAAACCCAAAGTGACTTTCATCTTCCCATGATTTCACTGCTACTTTTCCCTATTTTTTCTCCCATATTTTGGAGAGTAAAGGTAGATTGATGGAATACAGCACAGTATCTGTTTCAAGTTACTTTTCTGGTGAGAAGACATTTTTAAATATAAAGATTTTGCTGAATTTCCTGAAGAAAGACAATCTCCAGACTCACTCAGCTGATGTAATCTGGATGTGTGGTGGGATCCTAGGGTTGGGGGCTGGCATAACCTCCTCTTCCCACAGCACTGCCCGGGCTCTACCTCTCCCAGCAGCCACTGAGCTCCAGCTGGGCAATGTTGCACAATGAGGACCCAGTTAGAAAATTTGGAATTCATCATCTCTTCTTACATATGCTTAAGATATTTCAGAAGTTTATATGGGTGATTGAAAGTACTACTTGTAAGTTTACAGAGTTTACAGTTATTTAAATACCTTTCCCCTTTAAAAATCCTGCTGAAATGATTTAGATCTTAAATTAGTAACTTAGACTCTCTATTGAATAATATATGTTTCAGCTTGAATCAGGTTTCAGGTCATGTTTCATTATGCTTATAATCCAAATGTAAGGTAAAGAAGTTAAATTCTGTGGAAAAAGCTGCATTGCAAAAAACAAAACAAAACAAAACAAAAAAAAAAAACAACAAAAAAACCCCAAACACAACAAATCTCTTTTCTTCGTTCTGGCAAATCAGAATGATTCATACTCCTTATGACTAGTCTTGATAGGCATTCAAAGTAAGTTTCAGTGGTGTGTTTCAAAGTATTTCATAAGGGAACATGGGAATATTATGATTCTTCTGTTCCTACAGGTATTATCTCCAGCAAGAGAAAGTAGTCCTTGAACTGGAGATGAAAAGTCTCCTTTTCCTAAAATGAAGCCTGTTGTTATTATCCCTTTACCTCTGCAATAATGTTAGCTTGTTTAGGATGGACTTACCTGGTTCTCTCATGGGTCACTTTCATCATGTGGGTAATTATTTCATCTGTACTTAGATAGTGGTAGAGGATGGATATCTGTGTAGCTTGCATTTCTGTTCCCTCACACGCAATGCTGACCAAAGCACAAACACAAATAATTTTCAAGATCTGATCTGACCTGCCCAATCCAATAAGGACCACGGTTGCCTACAGATCATAGGCACAACACCCGCTGATATCTGACTGCCCAAACAGATATCCAAAACCTGGGTGAGGGCTTTGGGATTCTTGTTGAGTCCTTGAGGAGGATTTGGCATCTCAGGGTAGGTCTCAAAATGTGCAGTGCAGTGATCCACCTCTTGCTGATAGCTGCCTGGAGTTAGCCAAGGGGACATCTCATGCATCATAGTTTCTGGTCCTCCAGTGTCTGACTTGAAGGTGCCTGGCTTCCTCTGCTCTGGATCTGTCACTGTGCAAGGTGTAAACCTTTCTGTGATGACCCAAACTGCTGATCAGGGATGGCTCTTTTCTCTGAAACTCTACAGGAGGGATGAGATGACATCTACTCACTTAATCCATGCTGTGAGTAGATGTCAGGGCCCTCACCCCAGTTTCTTATTTATATTCTCCTCCACCAGTGATCATGAAGTAGTCCTGAGAGTA
Organism: Calypte anna; assembly: GCF_003957555.1. Classification (NCBI taxonomy): domain Eukaryota; kingdom Metazoa; phylum Chordata; class Aves; order Apodiformes; family Trochilidae; genus Calypte; species Calypte anna. Next base: position 71,940,935 of record NC_044246.1, read on the forward strand.
GGGTCAAGAACCTGCATCTCTTTCATCCTGAATCTGCTGTATTCTCTCCTGCTTGGGAAGTCACCTTGGCTCACTATGGCTGTGGGGTAGACATAAGGCAGCTCAGTTTTTGTTGTCAGGGTAGCCCTAGCATTGCACACAGGCCTGTAGCTAAACATCTCAAAAGCTTTTGATCAGCAAAGGCCCTTTGAGGTTTTGGTGGCAGCTGACCAGGGCCTTTTAGGGTGGTGGATGTGGGCTATGTCTACAGGAGGCATGAGAGTCAACATAATAGCTTAGCGCTCTTGCTGGGGGAGGTCCCACTCTGACCCTTCCCATACGCACTACTTCCCATCCTTAGCCTTGTGTTCCTTCTCGTTATGTTCTGAAGTTCATCAGAGTCTCTGAACCAATGCAGTTTATAGCCTAGCAGAAATTTGACTTTGCAAACACACACACAAAAAAGCTAGATGGGGCAGGAGTAGGCAGACTACCAGAGGACAAAGAAAGAGGAGCAAGAGCACTGTAAGCTCTGGCTCATGTGGGGCTGCTGGCTGACAGCTCAGTTTGCAGCTGGGGAAAGAGCAGAAACTGTGACTTCAGTCCCACCCCAGTCCCCTGTTTCCTGTTACAGGCCTTTTTAAAACTGGTTCAAGAATCAAAAAAAACCCCCAAAACAACAAACCAACCCCAAAACAACAACCCTGTTGAAAATGGAAGAGGGTCCAACCCACGTAATGCCGAAGGTATTTTATCTGGAATTATCCTCCTGTTTAGCCCTTCTGGAGATCAGGGATTGTAGAGGGATGTTGAAATCTCCACCAGAGCCTGGGTTTTGAGAGTCAAATTCCTATTTAATAACGACCAACATGGCTCTGTGTTGTATGATGAACCTCCCCCATCACAAATGGGTTGGGATGATCTGTCCTAGCTGAGAACCTGCTTTTTATTCCCCTCTCAAGTTACATGGAAAAATAAATTTTGGTAATAACATCACAGTTCCTAGAATATAAGAGGGCGTCCCACAGCTGGTAACCTCTGCTGTGGAAAGAAGCAGAGCAGGACAGTGTGGAAGTCAAGACTGAAGAGATCTGGCAGGGCTTGAGGGGAGCTGGAACAGCTCACACGGCATCTGCAGACGCACCACATGTGTGGACCAGCACTCAGAAAAAAGCCAGGTTGTTAATATGCTGTACGGAGAGATAATTTAAAAGCCTCCCCATAAAGAGAAAAGCGTCATCCCCAGAGCAGTAAAAGGTATTCCCAGCTCTGCTAGTATTTGCTCAGCCCCCAATCCTACATCATGCCTCAAGCTCAAGAGTTTTGGAAGCGATTATGCATGCATGTGCCTATTAAGCCTGCCCTGATTCAGGGCCTGCCCCTCCACCATGCATGTCTGAAGCTGTGATTAGCCACCTACTTATGCAGAGGTTAAAATCTGGCCCTTAACCTCTTTCCTTTTTAGTTAAGCTCTCTCTGAAATGGGGTTAACAAATATAACTGGCCTGTTATTTAAAGTAATGCTTTTAATGAGGTGACTAGTAAGTGTAAACAAGTACCTAGCTATTAGGATAGGTGTATCTGTTTAACCCACCTTATTTTTCCTCAAGGAGTTTTTCACTTCAGAAATTCAACTGTATTGTCAGGTTGTCGAGTCCTCACTATCAAAGATTTACTTGCTAGTAAGAAGGCTGCTGCCATAAAGGGAATTAGGCATCTCAGGTCAGTGTGTCAGGACGTGAGAGAATTAATGCTCCTACAAGGCTCCTTCAACAAGCTCTTTTGACTGTAAGATTTAATTGCTTAAGGAGTTTGCACTGGAAAACCAGAGTGTAAGTAACAAGAAATTACAGCAAGGATGAACCACCTCATTTGCCTTTGTGTTCTGGTAAGTGTAAGGTTACAGTGATTACAGCATTGCAGTATTCTCACTTCCTTCTGTGAGGACTTCTGGCTTCCTGCTTTTCATCTGGTGGCCCACAGACCGCTAGAGATCCTCAGACTTCTTCTTTGGGGGTCCCTGGAGGTACAAGACAAGCAGCCTGAGACAAACACCTTCAACATTTGCCTTTCTCAGGAAAAAAGTTATGGATATGTAAAAGGATGAAACTCCCTGAATTAGAGGCTGCATTAAGAAACTGTGCTTATGTTCTGAAGGTGAAACAATGAAAGTGATATGGGAAAACAGGCTACTGTTGCTACATACCTTTGTGAATGGAAGTAGCTTTGTGGTAATTACGTGACAGCTCTGATGGCTGATTAATAATGTCCAAGAAGAACAAGGGTTTCCTAGCACTTGTAGCATTTAAGAATCAGGTTTGCATAAACATTTGAAACCTTCTTGCTTCAACACACGATCTTGTCCAGAAAGGAGTAATAGCCTCATCTCTAACATCACCGAACTGAATTATCAGTGGTTCAGAAGGGCAGCAAGCTCCCCGGGAAATAACTCTGCAAATACACCACATAAAGCATTGGCCCTGGCTACCAGGGCTAAAAGCTTTCAGCACCTTTGCTTGTTTCCAAATGCAGGAGAAATGGCTCAGATGCCTATTCAGCTCCACCTACTCTTTTGGGAAGTTACAGGTGCATTTTAGCATGGCTCAGCTTTATTGCTGGTTATCTGCTCTGTGTCTGGAACACGTGATATTGATATGGTGCTCATATCCATCTAAGCAACATATCCATCTCATATTGCCATGATGTAGGGAAACAGGGAGAGGAAAGCCAGCTAAGGGTCACCTGGGAAAGAAACCAGAGCTGAGTTCACGTTAGAAAGTCATTAGAAAGCAAATGAGGACACTAAATGGATGCATGGGTGGGTAAAAAAAAGCAGAAGGATGATCACGAAGAGCAGGCAGTGGAATTAGGACATTCTCCAGATGGACTTTGCAAGGATTAGGCCCTAAGGCCATAGTTAGCTAGACTGGCCTTGGAGGCTAAGCTTTCTCAGTAAGCTACTAGTACTTTTCCCTGTTACGAAAAGCTATCAGTTCTTTTTTTAGGCAACTGAAGTTATTTAAAGTTTCAGTGTTTGTGATACATTGCATTTTAATTAGCTGATTATTTAAGAGCAAGCCTCAGTATAAGGTCAGTTTAAAACCCAGTGCTATATTTGGTCAGACCAATAGGAGAAAAGAAGTATATTCCGTTTGGATCTGAAGTTATCTTTTGGTTATCTTTTGTTTCTGTCATTTCTTGGAGTTGGAACAGTGGGAACAACAGGCAAGAAAGGAGGTGAGGTCTGGTGTAGTGACAGGCCCTGCTAGAAGTGGACACTGAAAACCCCAGAACATTCTTTGCCCCACAAGATTTCACAAGCATAGGTTGACACTTGATGCTGTTGTCCTAAATTTATAGCTTCAAACTAAACACTTTAACAAAGGAAACAAAAGAAATGGTTTATTGGCATTATTAGAGGCTCCAGCTATTGATATGCAACAACACTGGTCACAGTGTAATTGAACCAATTCTCCTACAGCCAGTGAGGGGCCATTAGACCCTAATTAGAATTGGATTCTATTTTCTGTTCCATCTAAATTTTAAGTTTTACAAAGAGGCCACTTGAAAAAAGACCTTTCTCCCATGTCTTTAGAGAATATTTAAGAGAGTTTTATTTAGCAAAAGCCTGCTAGTTCTCCCCTTTTTTTTTTTTTTAGGGAAAATATTATGCTGTAGGGCAACCTGAACTTTTGCACACATCTAGTCATAGGAAATGGCAGAAGAAAATGACCATAGAAAAAAATATGTTTTTGACTTGGATGCTGCGGTGTAGCAGTTATTTTAATATCTGGGGAAAGATTAGGGAAGTATAGATGATGGTATTTTTGCTTGGTTTTTTTTTGCATGCTGCTGAGTTCAGCAAATGATAAGACCTATTCCCACTAAATTTGAAATTAATAGTAAACACTTTCTGTAATTATAATTTATGGCAAAAGAAATAGGAAAGCCTATTATCCCATTTACATGAAACCTTAATTATTCTATATAGATTCTATATAAATTCTATATAAAAATAAAATGGTGCTTTCATTATTCATACACACTTTTTCTTTTCAGTAAAGGCTCATATTCAAAAGAAAACTGATTTTCTGTACCACTACAGACATACTTTCATTTTCCTCCATCTTAAAACAGGAGTGCTCTTTAACATCCCTGGTTTTATGTCAGGCCAACTTTGATGTAGCTTGAAACAGAAATTCCCTTTCATTTCAGACTTCTCAAAATTAGAACTTTAAAATATTTTATTCTAAGGAGACACTGAAACAATTAATCTTAATTCCTTATCTAAAAACCCAGGACTGTTAATTTTGATCAATGTGAAATTAAGGCTTTTTGACAAACAAATTACCCATGCAAGAAGAAAAACATTGGTCAGATTTCTGCTTGCTCTCTTCTTGTTCCTCTTGTAAGTCTGTATTGCCATTCCTCTGAAGGTGAAGAGACACACTTGGGAACTACTTTGCTAATGAAGTCAAGAAAAACTCATAACAAATCCCAGCCCTGTTGTTGTCTTTAGCCCAGGTTTTCATAGTATTCGCCTTCCAGGGATGGGGCGTGGGAAACTCCTCTTTGTAGGGGCAGGGATGCCACTGCAGAGCCCAGTGGGTGGCCAGGATTTCCCCTAGTGCCTTATGGCAAAAAAAGGAGGAGACCTGTCTTGGTGTGAAGGGAGGATCAGCTGCTGACCTAAAACCAGGTGACAACAGCATAATTGATGTGCCTCAGAATTGATGGCACAAATAACCCTGAAATTCTGGTTAAGCACAGTACGAGCAATGGCATCACTTCTGTGCATCCTTCACCCGTTTCAAATTTTGAGGTAAAAGTTTTTCACAAAAAAAATTATGTTTTTTAATACTTCCTTTTCCAAAGGTGAATCACTTAAAAAAGAACTTATTTGGCTCATCACATGTTTTTCGAAAAGAAAATGTGCAGCTTGTTTAGTTGGTCATTGGATGCTGTCCATTTTCCAGCAGGGATTTAGTTCTGCCTCAAGTGACCAGTTTGTGCTTTAACTTCTGGACACAGGAATAATAAAATTGGACACATGCTTTGTTAGATTATCATCTCCAGAGCTGGCAGCAAGATGAATGGAGCCAAACTCGCTAGTCCCAAATCCTTCAATGTTTGGACAAACTGTGAACTCAGAGGAGGGAAGCAAGGGACAGTTTTGTAAGTGTTATACTACCTATAACAATGAGTTATACCAGAAAGGATGAAAAAAGAGATGGAGGTGGCAGAGAACTGAAATTAGTAGAGATGGGAAAGTTTGCTGGTAACACCAAAGCCTGAAGTTCCTATCTGGCAAACAGAACACAGTGTATGGAAACTCAAAATTCCAACAAAATCTGTATATTGTATTTCACTCCAAAATGGTGACTGAAATAATGAAAGTCTGTGTTTCCCTTCCCCCACCTCCCTGCTTTTTTTGGCATCTTGAGAAAAGGGAAGCTTTGGGCAAAGCAGACGTTTAGGGAATTCCCCAGTGGAAGGCCTCCTTTGCCAGAGAGACTTTTCCCTTTATTAGTAAGTCTCAGTCACTGGATGATCCAGACAAGCCCAGCCAGGAGGCCCCTTCACCCATCCCATGGGACCAGGCCAAACTTAAATGTCTGTGACCCCACTCTGCCCCTTTCCTTGCTTGTACCCTGTGGCTGCCAACCTGCACCTTCTCCCTCATTTTCTCTCTGCTCTATCCGCTCTGTGTCCCCTCATTCCCTTTTTCCACTTGGCCATATTTAGAGACCTACTGAGTTAGGCAGCATACAAAGTGAAGGACAGGGTTTTGGTTGGAACCAGATAACATTCCAGGTAAGCACAGGGTCTAAAATAAAAGCAGATGTGGCTCACCTGCCACTCCAGAGTATTTGCCCTGACTGAGAAACTACTTTTGTTTGGGAAACAGCAAAGACCATTTTTTTCCGATTTTGCACTATCCCTTTTCTCCACCCTCTTGTTTGTTTTTGTGAAGAGCAGAACAGGCCTACAGCTCTCCAAGGGACCAGCTTGAAATGCCCTGAATGAAATCACATTTTCTGTTTGTTTGGCCCCAAATAAAGAGCTTAATTGAGCAAGAAATTAGAATTGGATGTCCTCTATCCACCAAAGGGACTTTCCATCAAAACATCGTGCAGTTTCAAAGGGTTTTGCTGTGCTTTGAAGTTTGTTGTTGTTCGTTTTTTAAATTTTTTTTTTTTTTTTTTAAATTTTGTGCTTTCTATCTAATATATACTCAAATCTGGACAGAAATCTTAGAGTAGGCTACTGTTTCTGCAACCAAAGCTATTTTAGCTCTTCAGTGTAGCCAGTGCATCACCAGGGCCACCACTTTTGACTCTCTGGATCTAGTTTTCTCTCTCTTCAAATGACCTTTTCATGAGAAGGAGCTCAGTATATTTCATGTCCTAAGTGAAAAAAATAAGATGATGTTAGCACACCATAGTGGCATTAACTCCTGAGAAGGAGGAGATGTGAAGGAAGAGGAGAATTTCCACTTAGAAAATAAATAATGTGAATTTCAGGTGGAAACACTGTCAGTGACAGGTAGCTTCATACACATGAAAAGTTTTTTCTGATTTTTTTCCTGGAGATCTTGACTAGTTGATAAAAAAAGGGATAAAGGTCAAACTATGTGTGTGAACGTCTATGTAGAAAGACACTGAACAAAACCATATAAGCACAGCCTGAATATTCTCGGGTGGATGCCATGTGCATTAGATAGGACTAGGGAAGACAGAAGCCAACACTTGTCACATCCTGTTGTACCATTAGCACCTAACATCGTCAGTCAGTATGGCAGGGCTTGGTTTCAGCTGCAACTCCAAAAAATGTTTACCGTGTTTATCATAAACTTTGATTCAATGCTTTTGCAAAGTTGTTGTGGAGTGTTGGATGCATGGCATTTTTGAAATTAAATTTCTTAGTTCAGCAAAATGCTTTTAAGGATTTCTGCTTTCACTCTTGCAGTTCTTCCCAGCAGTACATCTTTTGGCAGAAAGGTCCAGAATGAGGGGTGGTCAGAGGAGAGGAGGCAGTGCAATTAAGCAGGGCTCAAGTACTAGTACCCCAGCATCAAATGGACCTTTTTCTGCCTTGCATGCTTGCAATCTAGGGAAGTTTTCAGCTGAAATATATAGACTTTGCAGTCTAAATGGACAGAGACAGGCAGCTATCACATCTGAATTCTTCTGAGTTTCTCTCTTTCATCCAGCCAGGAAAGAAAGTAGCCTTTTCATTGAAATGAAACTTGGCCTGATCAGCAATATTTAGAAAGTGGAAGGAGAAAGTGTTGACATTGGCCAATATATTCTGAGTCTGGGGCCAGAGATTGTGTCATATCATGTGAGAAGGATAAAACATTCTTGTCAGTAACAAAGATCAGACGTTCTGTGGTCAAATCTGCTGTCTAGCAGTGAGATTATAATTGTCAAAGGACATTTTTCTTCTCACATGTAACCTAGAAGTATGGTATCTCTACAGAGGTGGATACAGGGACAGTTTCCAATCTCAGAATGTTTAGATTAACTTCATTCCAAATTCTTGCAAACTCACTCCATCCATATCTGCAAACAGAGAGAGCTCCTGAGAACTGTTCTGCCCCTTGGCTCTCCTTTTCTTGTATGTGTTTTGCTCATTTTCCTCTTCACACTACAGACAGAAACTTTCCTGAAACCTCACCTCTTGTCTGACATACTAACTTTGGGTGCTCATGAATAGGTCAGTGCTTGTGTGTTTTAGAGTAATGGTTTCCACACCAAAACCAAACAGACTTTGTAGGCTATTACATTAATATCAGGACATATATCTAAGGAGGGGGGGGGTGAGAAAAAGCAAAAGATTCTCTGGATGACAGTGCAGTAAGGCATGAGATGCATATGTTGCTTTGCATTGTGCACAGGTGGGATTCATAACACACAGAATGTTAGGTGAGAAAATTACATTACCAATTACAGAGTTCTAAATTTATGCATTGGAAATGCTTTTATTTTTCCTGTGGCATCTACCTCAATCTGAATGTGTTTTTATGGAACTGTGATGTGAGGATGACCTTGGGAACACTGTCTAGGCACTTACATTGAACATATATAAGTCCCCTTAGGAAAAAGAGTGGTTGCAGCATGGCGTCCAACCCCCCCAGTATCTGTGCTCTAACTTTAAGTCTGTGATACTAAAACTTGTGGGAATGAGTATGAGAAATAGGTTCTTTCCCTCCTCCAGAATTTTGTGTAGGTGCCTACACAATGCCCCGACACTGGTTTTGATGCTTTGGACTATGGGTTGCAAAGGATTTCTCTGAGCCACCATGCTTGGTGGCAGCAGGCAAGCCAAACAGCAAAATTAGGAAACCAAGAGAGCAAATTGCAGCCAATACACTGTACATGTCTTGGGCAATTGGCTGGTACCAAACTTGGGCATTTGGGATGCTTAAGTTCCTATTGTGACTCCAATATTCTGTATCAAATGCTTCCTGATAGGAAAGCTTGATCTTGCTGAAAAGCTGGACTTCTGCTCCTGGGTAGTCTGTATGGCCATGGAAGTGGGAGACTTGGGGAGATACAGTCTGATCAGGGATAATAGAGTGCTAAAGATGCTGATCTTCTGAGGCACAGAAGCATTTTCAAAGTGATAGATTTCCATTTTGGCCCCATAAAATAACCTCTGAGATCAGCACTGAATTTAATTGTGCTTGGCAAAGTCAAGGCAACCAAGACTTTCACAGAGAGGGATATGTTGGGCTCTCTGAAGGCAACCTGCTGTTTTCTATGATAACCATGATAACTGGTGAGTCTGAATGTTCTTTTGAAAGGTTTTTGACACATTATGATTTAAAAAAATTCTCTGCACTTTTTGTCTGAAGATTGGGATTTTCTTAGTGAACACAGGATCTGAAACTTAGATTAGACATGCTCTTGAATATGGGAAAAGAAAGAAAACCCCTTATCTCAGGATATATGTGTAGGGTGGGAGAGGGAAAAAATATGAGATTGTTCTTCCCAGATAAAATAATCAGTAATATTGCATTCTGTGACATATTTATAGATATTTATTGCTTCCATTAAAGCACAGTTACTAATAGGAAGTGGAAAATCCAAGGTCTTAATTTTTAGTGTCCTTGTCCTCTTTGCAAAGATTAAATTCAAGAGCCAAGAAGAATGCCAGCATAATGATGTGTTACGGAACAGCAGGTTATTTGACCTCCTTCTTTTGAAGTTACCTCTTTTCAGACTGCTTTTTTTTCCAGCTTTCAGAAAAACAGTTCCCATTGTCATCAGCACAAGGTTATCAGTGACTTAAGTTAGATGACAGTTTGGATACCAGAGAGTAAATTATTCTAAATCTGGAAACCATCCAGTTTAAGAAATTTTGAACTCATATTTGACGTCCTTGGTTAAAGACATAATTTAAATGTGGGTTTCACGAAGACCATCTTTGAAAAAACTTTTTCAGAAGTTACAAAATTAAGAATGAGAGACCAGCTTTTATGTCCCCCTTCTGCTTTTTCACACATGGACCCAGAATTTTACTTTCTGAATATATAAGCTGTGCTTGGTGGCTTCTGAGTTTGGACAGAAGGTGAGCTGTCATGACAGGCCTTAATTTCTGATTTTGAATAGTTTTGAGAAATGTCGACAAAAGACTGTACACACTTTCCTGCCCCTGGATTACATTGAATATGCTTCCTCTATTAATACCCATGGAAAACTTCAGATTTTTTTCCCCCTTGCATTGGGAGGGATGGACAGATTCTACCGTGTCCTGTGCTTTGTGTTCCCCCACTTTTGTGAGCCCATATCACTGGGGGAGCTGCTGCCTTCATTAGACAACAAACACTGCATGGCTTATCCTTCATTTGGTCATTTGGATGGATTTGGTGGGATGAGAAGAGCACTTACTGTGATCACCTCAGTAGGGTTGTAGCCTAGCAATTTTCCCTCTAAAACAACAGTAAAGAATCCAATGGGAGAACCCACAGTACACATTATCATTCCAGGTTTTGTTGCCTGGTGTCTCTGAGTAACCTGCTCTTGTCTTTATCTGCTTGTTCTACACCAGTTTTTACCACTCTGGCATTGTCCTTCTATGTTCTTCTTTCCTCAGCTGTCTTACCCAAGTGGTCTCCTCTGCCCTCCTAAAATGAGATCCTCCAGTGCCTCCCTTGAGTCCACAAAAGGAATGAGATCTTTGGCAGACTTTACCCTGTGCGTGGTTTGTATGCTACACTTTCCTCACTTTGCACTTCTCCAGATAGTAAAATTGTCAGGGCCTGAACTATTTATTTTCTTAGGCAGTGAAAGAGACGGATTTGTACATATTGAGCACAATAGATTCTTGTACATCTTATTGCTCTTTGAATCTGCCTTAAGGCCAGTTGCACTAACATTATGATTCTTGATGTTTCTATGGATATTGGTGTCTTCCAGTAGAGCACAGTAAATAATGGGAAGCAAGAATTATATTAGTTTGTTTTTTTAGTACCCATACATTTGCACAGTTTATAGCTTTTGGACTTAGATGTGTTTTTTGATTTCAGAAAAGACATTCTGTTTCTTAATTTGTGTCATCTTTTTTAAAGGACTAACAAATGTAAATGCTTCTTCACAAGTACCATTCACTTTGTTTCTGATCTGGGAAGAAGTATTGAAATGTTTTCTTAACTTTTTGTGCAAATCCACGTCAGTAAGAATATTCGTGTGAGCGAGATGATTGGGACTTAACCTCAGCTTAGCAGGGGAAATGAAAGTGCAGCATATAAAAAATTATATCACTGGCATTCTGTTCAGACGCTAACGCTATTTTTAGAAAGATCAAATGCATCAGTTTTGCAACTTGTGTCCTGCCGCAGAGCTGCTCATCTACGTAAAGACTGACAAAAATCTTGCTTAAATCTTTGAGCATCCATATTGCGACAGGGTGGGAATGCTAAGAGTCAGACAGTATGCAAGCAGACTGGAAAAATATGGGCAAGGTACAGAAACCACTAGAAAAGCAGATAAGTTAAACATGCTGGCAAATTTTCATGGTTTATTGCTCATACTGTAGTTACACAGTTGTGAAGTTAGTTAAGAAATGGATGTAATGCTCCATCTAATTGCAAGCAGCTGCCTATTAGGCAGCTTGGCCAAATGTTTTTAATTCCACCCAATGATGATGAAGGAAACGGGCAGCTTTGGTCTGTGCTGTGTGTGAAACTTCTGAACGCTTCTTTGCAAAGTCACAAAGTGCGATGCGGAGCTGGGAAAAGTCTTTTGAACTGACTGCAGGCTTTAATGATGCAATCCCTTCCTACTTTTACCAGAATGTATTTGGAAAGCATGGACCGACATAGGAGATCAAATTCCAGTTTTTGTCAACTTTGCAAAGTTATTTCATATGAGGCTAGTGACTGCCAGCGGTGAAAGTGGTTTGGACAAAAAATTGGATCAGCTCAATTATAATGGAATCCCAGGCTGAACAGGGAGAAGGAAGCTTGGAGGGTAGGCAAAAGGAAAGCTCTTGGGAACACTTTAAATAGCTGACATGGAAAATATCGTGATCTGCTGCATTTTAGAAGTGGTTTCCTGTAAATGTAAAGTCTGTTGTGAATTAAAAAAATAGTTTTCGGGAAGCCTTAATTTTTCGCAACACATTAAAGCTATCCAAATTTCTGTAACAGATGAATTCTTGCCTTCTATTCTGATTAGTTTTGCAAAACAGGTGTAGCCACTGAAAATATTTTACAGGCAGTTTTTCCTTATGTCTTGGTCTGAAGGACAAACAGTTAAGCACTAGGAACAATCAGACACTGAAAATGGGACAGAACACAAATGTTGCGTTGGTATATTACCTCCTGCCCCATTTTTCTGTGGTATAATATTGGCTTTATAGACAAAAGAACTATGACAGGTATAATATTTCCAGACTTCATCAAAACGATAAATCAGGCAGCACAGTTTGGATTAGAGAGATGGGGATACATGCATGATCATGTAAGGTAGGTAGTGAAAGGAGAAGGCAACCAGACCTGGTGCTGCAAAGAACATGATATATTTAGATGGATCTAAATGTACAACAGCAGTTCCTGAAGGACTTGGTGCTGAGATTTTGTCTCATGTCAGGATCTCTCTAGTGACTTGTTGGGGTATTTTTAGTACCAAAGAGAACAGAGATGATACAACAATGCTAGAATAATTGGGATGACTCTGAGGGCTGGCATAATAGTAGCAGAAATCTAATAATACTAAGTACAAAGTCATCATACTGTTAGGGATTATTGCCAAGAATTTCTCTATATGCTGGAACTCATTATTTGGAAATGTGTTAAAAGGAAGAATGTGTAGTTATAGGATGGCTCATAGGAGTACTGTGAGCTACCAGAATGACACAGCCTTAAAGACACTTAGGAGATACTCTAACAGGGAGAAAGAAGTATTGTCACCCTACTACAAAATACAGCAGAACTACCCAGATTACTACATTCTAGTATGTTTAGCCATAATCAGAAAGAGGAGAATTCCAAGGGAAACAGGTACAAAAAAGATACAGAGAAGACTGCCTTCCAGGAGGAGAAGACTAGAAAATTCTAGCTCCTCTAGCCTAACAAAATAAAGGCCAAAAAGGGACATAATATCTTCCTAGCCAATAAATCAGAGGAGTAAAAAGTGGAGAGGGAAAAGGGCTGTATGTGCCAAAGTCCACTGCAGGCACAAATGGGTATAAAGTGGATCTGAAATTGTGCAGGGAAAGAGAAGAAAACTCTGCACAGTCAGAGCAGGGAGTGTGTGGAACAACCACTGCGTGGGAGGAGCAGTAAGAACTGAGTAAATTTCAGCTGAAGCTCCATTGCTTTATGGCGACATTATATAACGTTGCCAGCAAAGCCAGGAGATGATGAACCCAGTGACTCGGGAAGTTCATTCCAGCTCCCAATTAGTCTACTATTCTAGTTTCAAGATGTTGTAATCGCCAAACCTAAACGTATCAAGTCAAGCATGCAATAAAGAGGATCCTATTTCTTGCCTGTGGAAGCTCTGTGTTTGTGCTGAGTCTCACGACATCTCTTAAAAGAGACCCATGAGAGGCGTTTTTCAGTGGGATGCAATACTTCACCAGCCGTTTCTATACACTTGCATGATGCCTACAGATCAAGGCAATTGAACATTCACATATTCAAGCAGCCTCATGTTACACGTGTCAGATGTGGGAAGGGAAAACTGGGACTGTCTGACAACGTAACACCTTGCAAAAGAAAAATGTCTATAGTAACTGCTTAGAAACCTCTCCAGGCTTCTCAAGTTGTTGCCACTATCATTATTTAGTCTCTCTCTATGTTCATGTTATGAAAGATGCTGTTAGAATCATAGAATCATAGGACTGGCTGAGTTGGAAGGGACCTCAGAGATCATTGAGTCCAACCCTTGATCCACTACCACTGCGGTTACCAGACCATGGCACTGAGTGCCACATCCAGTCTCTTTTTAAATATCTCCAGGGACGGAGAATCCACTACTTCAGTGGGCAGCCCATTTCAATGCCTGATCACTCTCTCCGTTGATTCCATCCTCTCTCCTTCTACGAAGTCCAGCATATTTCTTCAAGCAGATTGCAAAGAGAAGTCCACTTCCCAGAGTCATCAAGGGCTCTATCAGTAGCTGTACTCCCAAAGGTTTTAATGGCAATCATCAGTATGCATCAAAGGAAGGTCCTGACAACCATCACCAATTCATAAGGGTACATACATCTTGGTTACACTTGGAGTTCAACCCTTCTTTTAAAGTGTGTCATTAACCATGTGTAACTGAAAACTCAGCTTTGCATTTCCACTGTTGCTGCATAGCTGGTAGAAGACATTAGCTGACAAGAGTCACAGAAAATGAGCAGACAAATTCACAGCTTTGTTAAAGTCTAGCCAGACCTCCCACAGACCTTTCCATTCCACTGTTTCCAATATTTTAAGTCTCAGGCAGAAAAGCAAATTTGTATTTAATGAGAAGAAAGAAAACATTGAATACCATTCCCCTAATTGTCAAATTCAATGCAGAATATTTCAGTGGTACAGCTAACTAAATATCTTTCAGATACTAGCAAAACAACAATGCATTAGCGTACACAGCAAATACTTTTTGAGATTGAACTAGCAGGTAGCTTTTCATTTATCAGTTCCTGAGTATCTGCACTGACTTTTCACAGATGTGGGAAATATCTCTAGTTTCCACTGGAGCTTTATTTGGATGTGAAGCAATCTGGACACCAGGCCTCTTGATGCTCCCCAATTAGCAAGTGTGGTCAGCAACTCTAATTTTTAAGTCATTGTCTAAATCAAAATAGAAAAACAGGGAGGCAGCTAAACAGTGATTAGTAAAAAAAGGAACCACACAGTAAGAAATAAACCATTAAGAAGAAAAGAAATAATAAGGTATCTTTTCTTATACAAAGCCTGTCCCAGTTTAGCTCTGTGCCTAATAAATATTTTATCTTTTTACTTCGAGGACTCTTCACAGTTTAATGTCACCATACCTACATGACTGAGGTTTATGGCCTTTTTTTTGTCCCTCCTTTTAGCTCAAAGACAGTCCTGAATCTTTCTTATGCATGACTCTCCTAAACACCCTTAATGCCTTCTCCCAGAATGCTTCCCCCATCACCAAAAGGCAAGCATTTATCGCTCTATCTTCTTTCAGCTCTCTTGTCACAGTTTCTGCAACACCCACTACAACAACTGTAGTCCATCAGGTGGAGAGTTGTAAGTATTCATCTGCTTCCCTACCTTTACTGCTTTTTTCTCAATGAAGCACAAACTACAGTACTACTATTATAGAAACTGCTCCAGTTCTTCATCCCATTTGTTTGTTTGGATGAGATAGCTAACCCTTCACACGTTTATTATTATTGCTATTTTTAAAACATTTTATTATTATAATGGCCTGGAAATCCCTGTAAAAGGGATTGTCTTTCTGTATCTACCACGTACAAAGAGGAGCTCTTCTCAGTTTGTCCTTTCCTTTTCCCTAAAGGTTAGATACTAATATTAGTATTAAAATCTGAAATTCTTCCTGACTCACTGCTGAGTTTTCTGTCTTCTCAGACTACAATACATGGTTGATGAAACATATCTTGCTGGCAGTACAGTCTTTGAGACCTCTGGTTTCATTAAAAAGTTTAGTCTTAGTGTTTCAACAGTTTGTTGTCTCCTCTGGAGTTAATTTAAGGTGGTCATCACAGTCTGAAACAAACATGTGGGACTTTGTTCATCCAAGCCTTTGTGTGATACCCACCAGAAGGCCCCATGCCAGGAAGATCCCTTCTTGACTAAGCGTATGATCACAGTCTTTCTTGGTTTGCAACAAAGATATACTGAAGAAACTGGGTGTTTAAAAATTTTCTTCAACAGAGAAGACAGTGGTCAGAAAGCAGAGAATTACTTGTTTTCCTAGGTAGAAAGTTATTACTTTCCTGAGCAGAGGTCAAAGTAACTAAATTTGATGCCTTTTTTTCCATCTGGTTCTTAAATAGTTATGGGAATACTACAGTTTGTGCAAAATTCTTCTGCTGTGATATCTATGTTGGATTATTTTTTGAGAATTTTGGGACTCATTGTTCCTTCTTTTTCTTGGCTAAAAAGGGTGTCAAACACAATGAAATAGCGTAATTTTAAATGTGTTAGTTTTTTTATTTCTTTCTTTTTTGTCTTTTTTTTCTTTCTTTTTTTTTTCTTTTTTTTTTCTGTTGTCAGTTCCTCTCAGTGGGGAAGGGGTGGGGCACTTTTTATAGAGAAAACTTCTTCTTTCTTTATGTTGTTATTATTTATAGATATTACACTAATGCTAATAATTCCCACCCAAGCAAGGGAACCATTTTTTCTAGCCACTGTACAGTCTTTGGTAATATATTCCCTGCTCCAGAGAACTAAACTGAGATATCTTTCAAATGTTGAAACAACAAAGGAGGAGGCAGCAGAAAGGCCATCAATAACAAGAATGCTTCTGCCTATTCTACACTTGTGTACAGCTGATGATACAAGAAGGGGTTTTGTTTCCTGAATGGAAGAAATAATCAGATTAAATACATGAAGGAGAAGATGGCAAAACCAGTTCTGGGCATACAAACACGTTGCCCATGTGAATGTGGGCTAAGCCAACTTGACAGGAAGAGACTTCCATTACTTTTTCTCTTAAAATATTTGAATCACATTGGAAAGAAAATGAGTGAGTGAGTGAATGTAGTGAGGGCATAGATGCACAGGATTAAAAGTATATAGGTTTGGATTTTTTTGGTCTCTTCACATCGCACTGTGGTAACATTCTTCCTCTCTTGTGTCAGCACTTTTGGTTTTCACTGTTTGTGAAAGTTCCTCATTTTACAAATGAGTATTGTCTTTTTTCCCTTGTAAAACAATGCCTACGATGAGACCAGTTTGTTGGTTTTTTTTGTTTTTTTTTTTTTCAGTCATGGAGCAATCTGTTTTCAATTTTGAGAATGAGGGATTTTATTATCTGTTTAGAGAACACTCTCTGGTTGCTTACTTTTTTTTCCTGAAGCATCAATAACACTAATAAAACCGAGCAGATAAAGATTTGGCTTGCACTGAAGGAACAAACAAAAGTTCTCACATGGAGACTTAGTATTCAACAATGCTGCTTTTTCTTTTAATTTTACAGTTTCTTTCCTTTCATAATATTTAATGAAATGCTACATCAAAACAAACAACATATTTTTTTTTCTGAGCCAGCCATACTCTTCAAAGGCATCAAGGAGTAAAACCTGTTTGTCTCTTAACTTTACAAAAAACTTCAGAATTGCTGATCTCTCTGCATCTGAGAAGATCCAGTTAATTTACAAAATATGTGAGAATTGATACGTGTGGCTGATGATTATCATAAATCTTAATAATTTCCCTTTTTTCTTGTGTTCCTTCTGTTTCTTTCAGGTACCTGATCTTGCATTATGTGTAATTCTGGGACAGACTGGTTGCTGCTTCACGGGTAGACCATGTGTAGCAAAATGGGACCTCCCCTGTCAATCAAGGCATCTATTTTCACTCAACAATGTGAGTAAAAAAAGAGATTGTTGAATGGATTTTTTCCTCAATATGAAGACTGCGGGTCTCCTAACAAAACATCTGTGAAATGAATTGTTGATGTGTAGACTAAATGTGTTGATTGAATTTCCAAGATTTTCTCTGGTCAATTAGAAAGCCACCTGCAATGCATTTTTCCCTTAATCCACTGAGATGCTATAGATACTCTTAAGCTACTGATTTATCAAAACCAAACTGTTTTTATTTAAACAGTTCACAGTCATTCAAGTTGCTCTGCCAGTGGTCACACACACACATTAAGTAAGCTTTCTCCCACTAGTCAGGGAATGATCATCAGCCTCATCTAACCAACAGCAGTTTCTTGTTGGTGAGTGTACAGCTTTAGGACTGAAGCTGAAGATCTTTGTGTGTGCTACATCTGATCAGGGAAAGGGCCACAGAACAAGGTTTTGTTGTATGACCTCCATCTACCCAGATACTGGGTCCTTGAGTTCCCTGGACTCAATTTGCAGGCGGAACTGCTTGCTGACCCTCTGGTAGTCCAAAGCAGTTATTAGTTGCCTGTAGTAAAGGAAAGTTGTCTGAATAACAGTCTATGAGGTCTTATGGAGATGAGAGATCAAAAGTTTCTTGGAAATAACTAGTCAACCCAACCCTGGGTTTTTTGACATCTTCAAAATGCTGCTCTGCTTGGTAGTTGGTTGTGTTGTTCCTTGGAACACAGATGGCCATCAGACAGGTCCACACTTTGATATCTAACAGGATGACAAAAATTACTTTGATTGGCATTTGGCAGCTTAGCTGGTCTGCAAACCAGGCACAACCATTTTGAAGGAAAACTGTGGTGGCACACCATCCCCCCTTCTGCTGTGACAGGCAGTTTGTATAGAGCAATGTATAGGCTGCTGTGCATCTTACTGCTGTTGGGTCAGAAACAACTTGAAACCACTGCATGGATGCTGAAGCTCCTAAACTTTTAGCAGCTCCCATTCTTACAGGTCAAATCCAATCCATTGCAGAGGGAAAGAGGAGCATTTTCACAAAAGAAATGAGAAAATGAGAAGCTGGAATCAGAGGCAACTGCTCTGCCTCTGTCTTACAGACTGCCTCTTCCCCAGCACACAGAACTGGGAAAGATCCAGAAGGAATCAATTTCCACAGTCCAGTGGTTGACATGAAGTGGAAAACATTCAAGGAGGGTAGAAAACAAACAAACAAACAAACAAATAAACAGGCAAACTAAAGAAAAAATCCTTCTTTTTTCTTATTGCCCAATAGTTTACTATGGTTATTGTTCCATTTTGGCCACAGACTTGTGACCCCTCTCATTTTGTTTAGTACTGCTTTCAATTCCCTTTTTTAAAAACAAAACAAAACAACTCAAAGTGTTGCTAAAGCTGTGTCAAACTTATTTACTGCTGTTTGAGTGTCTCACATGGGCTGATGATAGTATCAATACTGGAGATTCATGGGACACCTGCTTGCACATGCACAATGCTGAGCCTCTGGTGAGGCACCTTGACTGGATTTTATGGTATTATATGAAAAACGAGGGTATGAGTTAAAGGAAGAGTAATAATTTGCAATTATCTACATAAACAGGCTGTCTTCCAGTTTCACAAAAGCCCTGCTTGATGTTTTGAAATGCTGCTAATGCAGGATGAAATAGTCTTTTTACAATCTAAATGTCTAGTATATGCATATATTCACAACTTAAAATGCATACATGCAAATGCTTGCACGTATAAATACGTTTATATTCATGCAATGCATTCAGAAAATTGTGATCAGTTTGAATATCAGGGAAAGCACTGCCTGAACTTGTTTAAATGTGTGTACACTGAAGTCTTCTCCTACATGTTACTGTTTTGCCACCCTTATCCTGATAACAACCCAAGAACAGATGCAGCCCAGAGAAAAGTGCATCACTTTTAGTGTGCAATGCTTACTTTTGCATAGGTACTGTTTCCTGACTACATGTTATTTTAAGGACTCAGATGAACTAACCCAGGGCCCCTTTTTTTCCATAACTTGCTCTTTCTGATGTGAGCAACATTGCCCAGCTCTGCACAAGACCCTCACCCTGAGATGCTCATGACTGGAGAGGGTTCTGATCCTTCCCTTTCCCAGACTGGCCTCACATCAGGCATTTGGTTTTTCCTATAAAATGTGAGAAAAGGCCCAGTGGGGTAAATATGACTTGTGCTGGCAAAGGAGAGGAGCAGCCTGTGGAAATGAAGCTTTGTTCAGAGCACAGATGCCTGTGGACAAAACCCCCCCAGTTCATATTTCCTGGTCTCTGGGAGGATTAACAGTCTGTAGCCAAAGGATTCATCCCTGTGCCTAAGCTTGCCTACACTGCTTAGCTTGGCATGGGGTTTGAGAAGCCAGTGCCTGCACCCCACTGGAGCCCTGCTGGCACTTCCAGGGCTGTGCGGCTGCTGGGTGGAGTTTTTCTGGATGACAGCTTTGGAAGTGGGTGCCTCAAGTCATCTACATCTTGCCTTGAGTCCCAGAGCCCTTATTTTTTTTTTCCTGTTCCTGACTCAATGTGTCTCAGAAGACTTCTGGTAACAACTCGCTTTTGGCTGGAGATACCATGAGCAAATAACTCCCTCAGTGCTATTATTTTCTGGCTCTCTCTGTTTGAGTCCTGGACAGAATTAGGAAAACACAGTCACACCTCTCCTTCTTCAAGTTTTGAGTTTCTTCACAGTTGGATCACTTTTCCTTTTATTTCCCGGTGTACCGCAGGCACCTTCATTGCTTTCTGATCACTTTGTTTCCCAACTGGACTTTGTCCAGTGACCCCCTGGACAGAGCCCCAGCAAGACAGGGTTTGCTTCTTTCTGCTTTAGAGATCCACCAGCCTGAGGTGCACCCCTGCCAACAGGAGCAGCCAGAAGCAAGCCAGGGTAGGAGGCATCCCAGGTGCCAAAATGTATTGCTAAAGCTCTACCAACAATTGGGAGGGTGAATTAATGGTATTTGGAAGAGTATTTGCAGCTTTTGCTGGTGGCATCAGAATATGATCTCAATTATAATGAAGTAACCAGAAGAAGATTGAGATCTGGATTAGACTGACCACATTTCAGTCCCTTTTGAAAGTTTGCTTATGCCACGCTACTCTAATGAATCTAGTTGTCTTGCACATAAAGGCATATTATTGTCCTGCTTCCTAGCATCTTTCTATTTGTTTGTTTATTCTTGGATTTATGCATGATTTTTTTCACCAGTTATAAATAAAAAAGGATTTAAAATTAATTTTATTAAAAAGATACAATCATCTCTCTAGTCTCTTAAACTGAATTAAACCCAGTTTACTATGGACAGAGCATCAGTATTGCTAAGTTTGTCTAGTACTGCCCTGTATCAGTTTGTAGTTTTTTTAACAGTTGCTTCTGATTGTGCTCATTTGCAATTCTGGATAATTTTATGATCTTCCTGGCTGAAAACTTCCTAGATATATATCTAACTCAGGTGCTTTTGCAGAAGTTAGCAACATATATAGAGAGTTGTCTTTAAGGATGACATTAAGGAAAAATACATTGGCAAAAATTGCTGTTTCAGTGTGCTTTTGTTCTTTTGTTTTTAAGAAGGACTAGTGCTTCCATGCATTGGCATTAGGATTTGAAACTTTTCAGGGGAGGGTGATTTTTATGTCAGAAGTGTTGTTTCTCCACTTCCCATGAAAAGAAAATTGAATTTTGCATATATACCATAGCTGCATGCTAGAGTTTGGCCAGGACATTTTCTAAGAATTATGGTCATCAGTGACCTAATCTACCCCTTCACAATTCCTTCTGTGATTAGACTCAGGTAAAGCTATCATAAACCTGGATTTCTCTGGGCATATACTTCTTTTATTCTCTCTGGAAATTGCCAAAGAAGATTTTGAGAAATTCATATACATGCCCTGCCCAGATGATCTGTGAATGTGCTGTAGCTCTGATGTGCTTCAGAAGTCCCTGACTTGCTGCACAAAGTAATTGTCTGTGATGTGAGGAATATGGTCACAATACTTCCTCAGTGGGTGCTGTAAAATGTAGGAGTATGTTGCTCCACTCAGGAAATCCTGAGCAAAATGCAGAGGTTTGGGAGCACCTGACTTGCCTAGGAAACCTCTAAGTGAAGAGGCTTATTTCTTACATCATAATTTCAATGTAAATTAAGCACAAACTCTTAATGCCACTTATGTCTTTGTTATGAATATAAGCAGTACCTTGTATCTTTAAAGTTACTGTTTCTGGATTGTCCAGTTGAAAGATGCATGGTTCCTCACAGAGACGAATCTTGCATCTGATGAGTATTTAAGATAGTCATAGTTATGGTTATAATCTATTACTAATACAAATTAAAACATTAACCACAATAAATAAATAGTTGGTGACTGAAATGTGGTTTCCTGCAAGTAAGCTTGCTATTTGTCAGTAGTAGCAAAGCTTGAAGCAAAGAAAATATGCCAAATCCAAAAGAAAGCAGATGAAAGCGTTGTCTAAGATCCCAAATCAAGATGTTCATGCCTAGGATGGTCTAAAAAATAACTAAAACCTGAAGCAAACAAAAAAAGCTATCTGATATCTATGACCCTAAACAGCAACATTTAAAATGATTACTGTACATGCTGTTTCCCCCTGTTTTGGTTTGTGATCTCTGTGCAGGCAGGCAAATGTGTCAGTAGTATTTATCTTTGGGGTAAAGTTGTGGCCAGCGTTATGCAGTGACTTAGTTGCCAAGAGAGCAGGCTCATTCATACATTTGTGGACTTATTTGTGGCTGGGATTTTCCATGTGTATTGTGTCCCAATACCACATGGTCATTAAAAACAAAGGAGGTACTGGATTTGCACATAGTGCATGCCTTCAAAGTTAATGTCTCTATTCTGGGACACATGTCAGCATGTCACCTTGTAGCCTGCCTGAGCACCATCTCTCCTGCAAGTCCTGGTGCCAAAAGTTGTCTTGGGCAAAGGGCTGAAAGGGCACCAGGCACATCCATGCAGTGCTGAAGGGTCCGCTGCACATCCTGTTGGGCCTCTGGCTGCTCTGGCAGTGGAGGCTAAGCAATGGTTTTGCTAAGAGTAAAATGAGTGTCTGGTTTCCAGGTCTATTCTGAGGGCTAGCAACAACCCTGGAGCATGGCTTTTCCTCCTCTCTGTCATTCTGTGCTGGTTGCCCTCCAGGCTGGGTTCATGCCAGGATGGGTACACCTCCATCTCCTTGCCCATCTTCACTATCACTGCTCTGCATCACAGCTACATTTGGTCCACCATTCAGAAGTATTTTAGAGAGAGAGATTTTAATTTTTGCTTGTGCTTTTGTAGTTTTCTGTGCAATGGCTGTTTCACTTCTATTGACATCGTTCTCATCTTCAGGATAAATTGGGACTTAATCCTCTACAGTCCTCTACACTAGGTACAGGTAAAGTTGAATTGTTCAGATTTAGCTTTTACATCTCACTGATCATAGTTTATTTTTCTTCCAAATTAAATAAAGCATTTACAGAAGTTCTGTTACAGCAGGATTTATAGAATAATTTTTGTTGAAAAGGACCTTTAAGATCATCAAGTCCATTTCATAAACTATCACTGCCAAGTCCACCACTAAACCATGTCCCTGAGCAGCATATCTAGCTGACTTTTAAATATCTGCAGAGATGGGGATTAAAAAAACTCCCTGGACAGCCATTCCAGTGCCTGACAACCCTTCCAGTAAAGAAATTCTTCCTAATATCTAATCTAAACTTCCCCTGCACAACTTGAATCCATTTCCTCTTGTTCTATTGCTTGCTACTTGGGAGAAGAGACCAACACCCACCTCACTACAACCTCCTTTCAGGTAGTTGTTGAGAGCTATATGGTGTCCCCTCATCCTCCTTTTCTCCAGGCTAAACAACCCCAGTTCCCTTAGCCCCTCCCCATAAGACTTGTGCTCTAGACCATAAGACATGTCTCCTAAGACATTTAAAAATTATATAATATTTATATATCATATTTAGATTTAAGACTTTCTTCTGAGTAATATTTCACCTGTGTATAACTTTCAGATTAATGCAAAGTTTCATAGTGTATCAGTGCCTTTACCTCATGCTGCCTGTTGAGATGGAAGAAAGGATGAGATGCACCAGCTCACATTAAGCGGTGCTGCCACACATGAAATAAAAAGAAACGGAAAACATCAGTTATGATCATGCTGTGCTGATATGTCCTCCATAACAATATGTAGAATAGCACAATGTGTCAGGGACCTACTGCTGTGTCATGAAAAAAATGATGCATTATGAAAAAGGTAATAGCATAAATCTGTTAAAAACCAATCAAAATGAAAACTATTGGAAACATCTTTTGGGGAAGAGAACTATTTTTCTTTTAAAATCTATTCCTGCAGTAATTTTCCTTGCAATTTATAGAATATCAAAATAATTGGTTGACTCTATCAGCCTTTTCCGGTAAACTCATACTGAAAGGAAGTTTTCCAGCCTGCTCTCATGTCAAGTGAATGGAAATGAAAGCAGATTCAGGCCCTGTGTCTATATGGTTCATATTAGAGATGGTCTCAAACCAAACCCACTAGATCAGAACATTCCCAGACTTTGAGGAAGTTTGGCTCTGATTTCAGTTTTAAAATTCAGTGCTGGCTCCTTTCAACAAGGAACTAAATCATCTGAGCACCGCTTTGGGAAATTTGGATCCAGATCAGTACTTTGCAGCTGCAGCCCTCATTGAAACCTCGAGCTCCTCAAGCCTGGTCCAGGGGGGCCAGAAGAGCACGAAGCTCCCCCAGCATCTCATCTATGTGGGCAGCCCAAGTCACGGAATGGTGACAGCTCTGCCAAGAAGGAGATACGGAAGGAAGAAGTGGATGGAGAGCACACAGACACAGTGTAGGATATCAGTCCTCACGGGAGAGCTCTGCATCCCAAATCAGCCAACACTTGGGGTTATTGCACTGTAGTCTGTGGACTCATTGTAAAATGGGCTGACCTTTTGCTGCTGAAGGGCTTGGCCTGTACCCTTGAAAAGCTAATAATTTCGAAGAGCTTCATTTGCTACGTTTTTTCAGTGTTGTATAGCTCCTGTCCTTGCTGTGGAACCAAAGGGTGGTGAGGGAGCTGCTGGTAAGATTTGCCAGCAAACCTGTTGGTGGAAGCTTCCAAAGTGCTTGATCTTGGAGATCCAGGAGCTGTGAGTCCTGGAGAAATGCTTCTGATCCTGGTGGTGGGGGAAACAGACAGCTGCTTTAATACATAGTAAAGCCATTTTTATTACTTTTCCCCTTGAAACCAGTCAAAATAGTCTAAAATATTTATACCAAGAAGCCTGAGTATGACCACATCAGACAATGAAATACTGAGCCTCTGCAGCAAGGACAGCAGGTACTTCAAGAAAGGGAATAAAAATGTCTCCTGGCCATGGCCCTGTCCTTTGTGAATGAGGAGATGAGAGAGGAACTCACTGAATCTCCAGCTGATGGAGTGGACCCATATCCTATGTCTATTCCCAGGATGGCT
Source organism: Calypte anna (assembly GCF_003957555.1). NCBI lineage: Eukaryota > Metazoa > Chordata > Aves > Apodiformes > Trochilidae > Calypte > Calypte anna. Next base: position 71,965,440 of record NC_044246.1, read on the forward strand.
TATTTGCCAGTTGTTCACTAGAGTTCTCTTTCACTCCTTCTATGATACGAAGGGAACAAAATAGTTTTTACCCCTTTGCCTTCCAATATCTGACTTGTCTGTCACAGTCCAGGCTCTAGCTCAGCTAATTCAGAAAGTGCATCTGTAAACAGCCTCAGGAGTTTGTCACAGTGCTTTGCAAACTTCCATGAACAACATCTTCCTGTTTGCCCCTGAGGATTCCTGGAAACCAACCATGACATGGAAGCAAGACAGAAGACACCCTTTGGAATGGAGGCAGTGTAGTCTGTGTTTTTTTACATCTTTCTCAAAACCCATTATTATTTTTACTTTATTCATTTACACTCTGGGTCCATTGTAGCTGTCTAGATTCAAGGTGTTCAATACAGTGACTATCTTCCATTTTTTTTTCATAACAGATCAACAGAGAACCTATTTCCAGTTAATTCTTGGTGATACTATACTAACATGCTTACTTTTACCACTGCTGATTGAAAAATCTGAAAACCATTCTGGTTTAGATACTGACTATGCCAACAGTTGCTTAAATAGGTAACTCACTTCAGTGTAGTTTTTCAAAAAGAAAGATTTTGGCCAACTCCAGTTCTTGTTTCAGACAGTCTCTTATGCCTAATATTAAACAAATATTAACAGAGCTTATAGACCTCCAATATAATTATCAATATAATTGATAATCAACCAACTTTTATGAGTGTCTAATTTTATGTTTGAATTAATCTGCGGCTAGGGAACCAGTATGGGAGAAATGGTCAGATTCTTTGAAGCATCTGGAAGGAAAGTTATTCCCCCCCAAAACAACAACAACAATGACAACAACAACAATAATAGTAGTAGTAGCAGTTGTAGTAGCAATAATAGTAGTATTGGGCTGCCCAGGGAAGTAGTGGATTCTCTGTCCCTGGAGATATTTAAAAAGAGACTGGATGTGGCACTCAGTGCCATGGTCTGGTAACTGCAGCAGTAGTGGATCAAGGGTTGGACTTGACGATCTCTGAGCTCCCTTCCAACCCAGCCAATTCTATGATTCTATGATTCTATTAATAATAGTAGTACACCATGTGCTGTGACTTGTCAAACTCCTAATATCTAATCAAAGCAAAGCTTTGAAGAACAAGTTCTTCAAAGAGGTTATGGTTTGGTTGGTAGCAAAGTAGTTTTATATAATCTCTTGTGGAAGTGTAACATTTCCCTGGGGAAGCGGAGGTGCTAACTGCTCTTATTGACTTACACAAAGATGTGTTGGTGAATGGCTTTGCTGAAGGCTGATGGAAGATCTCTCCCTGGGACAGCTATGATGAATATTCTCGTGGACCATAAAGCTCTTCTTGCTGAAGTTGGAGCTGCATCTGCAAATATTTGGTGAGTTGGATGGTATTTTTCTGCAATTGTAAAATGGTCATTGAAGTAGAACATGTAGCATTTCACCTTATGAATGCCTTAAATAACTTTGAAGCCACTTTTCACTGTGCTTTCTGAGTTTCAAACAGGTTTGGTTATGACTTAGAATCACATAATACTTTTTCAGGGACTCAAATTATCTCTTCTGACTTCATGTCCTAACAGACTTTGGCAAAGCCCTTTTCACTCCTTTTCCTAGTGGGACAAACTGTATTTACTGCACTGTTATTTTGCCACGATAAAAAATTAAAAGGCCTGATACCTTTTACAGCTTGATGATTCCCTTATGGATGGAAATTACATTGAGATTTGTGATGGGGGATTGTCCTTACATTGCAGTTTATAGTAGTTTTGCAAGGGAAATCAGAGGCACATATGAGTCTGATATCATTTGAGCCAGGCTAACTGTAAAGTAAGTGAAGTCTTGGAAATGTGTACATAAAATGCTCACATAGTTAAGACCAGAATCTGCCAAAACCCTTTTTGCCCCTAAGCTACTAGTCCTACTGTCTGGAATTCCCTCAATTTTTACTGCTTTGGAATTCTCTTACTTTTACAGTACTTTAGTTTTCTAACTCTAGTGCTATTACTGTTTTAGTAGGGAACAGTCTCTTGAGTGAGATCAGAGTTCAGTATTTGGCTGACATGCTCCATGGCTGTCAGAATTACTGAAGCATAGCTTAATCTGTTTATGTCAGCTCTGCAGTTTTCTTTCCGTGTCTCTCTGGTCTTACCTGAATATGTACTTTTTTGTTGGTTTTTTTCCCTTGATGTACTTGTTATCTCTTTTTGCTAATAATATTCTTTGTAATGTTATTGTTCTTTGGCATCTCTCACAGTTTTGAGGTTGTCTGGAAGATAACATAGGCCTAGAATAACAAAGATTTACAGACCTTGATAAGCATTAGACACTTAATTGGTCTGCTGGGTTGCATGCAATTGATAAAAATTATCCCATCAAGAAAAAACTGAGCTGTATTAAATGACTCATTTGCATAAGGTTTTACAGCCATGCCACAACGTGTAACATATGTAATTCAAAATCAACATCAGTCTGCATTAAACACTCTCCTTACCTCTGTGTATTTTGATTTGTCTCAGGAGCCACAAGAAGTACATTTTGAGCAGCTCCAACAAATTATATGACAATTTGGGAACAAAGGCAGTCTTAAGAAATCTGTCAGCAATGATTATCTTTTTCTTTCTTTCTTTCTTTTGTAGGCACAGTTTCAGTTAAAAAAATAAGAGTTCTGTAGTTAAAAGGGAGTTATGTTTTTAAGAGAGCTCATTGAAGACTGTACACATTTACAAGTTAAATCCTCAGGCATAAAAATGCATGCCATGGAGTTACCTATCTAATGAAAACCCAGCCAAGCAGAAGTATTTCCTATCAGGTAGAATTTAATCCAACCTTCACCTTCACATTGGTGTACAGCTACTTTGAGTACTGGATTGAGTACAGCCACTTTGGATTACAACTGTTTTGTGCTTTGGAGCACATAATGTCATCCAAGTCATCAATACTGAGAACCAAGGTACAAAAATGCCCCATGGCTCACAAAGTGCTGACCTGCTGGCCCTTATCCCAGAGGCAGCTAAAGCCTGTGCTCCCATGCAGAGATCCTCCCAAAGACCTGAAGGTAAGTTAATGCTTCTGATCTCTCTTGGATCAAAGGTAAACTGCTCAGCACTTTGCAGGATCACAGAAATGGAGCTTGTCTGCATGGGACCAACCTGCTTAAATGACACCTAGTTGAAAGACTAAGAGAATACATGATGAACAGGGGCCAGAAGAGACAATTAGAGATGACTGAGAAGACAAAGGGGTAATTTTCAGTAATTTGGTTGTCTAACTATTTTTTTGACTTGGATCTATCTACACTGATGTAAAAGTAAATTCGGAGTACTTGTGCTGGCATTATTGAAGTTGCATTAGGTTTATTTGTTTGTGGCTTGCAGCCACACAAACCTCTACCTGTTATGAAATAATAATAAGGATGGATATAATTTTGTCAGCTGAGGAAGTTCTTGCATTTTCCTAGAATTTTCTGCTCTTGGGATTTCCCCATTGAAATTTTGACACTTGAGAGGGAGGAGACTAAGAACACAGAATTGTCATGAGACTGGAACTTGGCATTCCCAGGAGATGAGGGAGACTGTGATTTTCAAATTTCCTGTCCGGTATGGGACATATTAGACATGTTAAGCTGTGCTTTCCAGATTGCTACCAAATCCACAGATCCCAGGCTGTTTGCTGTTTTTTTTTTTCTCTCCAATCCCAAAAGATCAGAGTCTGAGTCTAAAAATCCTCTAAAGGCAACAAGTCTGTCCAGAAGAATATAATGCATGAAGAAATTCTTCATGAGCTGTCTTCAATATACAAATGACAAAAGGGTGTTGCCCTTTCCACTTGCCTGGTTGTGTTTGGTTGTGGCAGGGTTTAGTGGCAAGCAGTGCAAATTTAATTTATCCTGTTGCTAATACGAGAAGTAATCCCAGTATCACTGACTTCTGTGATATTGCAGACTCAAAGACATGAGGACAGGAAGAGCAGTGGTAGAAGTGCTGATCTTTTTCTTCCCCTTCTCAATAGTGTCCTGCAAATCAGTTTGTTGAAAAATTACTTCTTCACTGAAGACTTACTTATAGGGATTTCATATCATAGAATTATCAAGCATTTTGGGTTGGAAGTGACCTCAAAGATCATCCAACCCTCCTGCATAGGCAGGGACACCTTCTGCTAGACAATATTTCTTAGAGCCCTACCCAGCCTGTTCTTGAACACTTCCAAGAAGGGGAACTTCCCTGGGCAGCCTGAGCCAGTGTAGCACCACGTTCACAGTCAAGAATCTCTTCCTAACATCTAACTCAAATCTTCCCTCTTCCAGTTTAAAGCCATTACCCCCTGTCCTGTCACTACATGTCCTTGTGAAACGTTCCTCTTCAGCTTTCCTGTAGAGGTACTGGGCTGATGTGCATCAGGCAGAGAAAGGCTTGCTACCTCTCTCCATCTCTGCCTGCTGCCAGGGCCACCCGCCCTCTCACCAGGAAACCAGCACCAACCAGGACAGAACTCTCAGAGACTTGATACAGTCTCTGTGCAGCTGAGGTGGCTTGCAATACAAATACACCTGGATGAGACGGGGACATGGGAAGAGAGAGAGGAAGGCAAGAGATGATGGACTTTGCTGTGGATCCAAGCAGTTGGGCAGTGGCACAGCTGGAAAGAGCATGCAGGCTGTGTAGCCTGATTCCAGTCCACAAGGCAAGGCAGCCCCTGCCCCTTGTCACCTCTTGCACCTCCTCAATCTCCACTGCATCTCCTGGACCAGCTTCACTCTTGCTTCAGCTCCATTCATTGTCACGTTCATCAGGCCTGCATATGAACAAAACACCTGGCAGCTGGCTGCCATGCCTTGCCTGGGAAAACAGCTTTCCAAATGAGAGAGAGGTGGGAATTTTACGAAGGCAAGAAACTCTTTTTGTATCTTGGCAAATGTCCTTGTGAGTTTCAGGTGTGGGTGCAGGGCTAGCTTAAGCCTAGAGCATTCAGGATGTCTATGCGGCTGGTGATGGATACGATTTTAAGGAGACCATTAGAAACGTAACAGTAAATGGCATCAGCTACCCAGAAAACTTCTTGGCAGTGTATTTTGAAAGACTTTTTTTCCCGTGTTTTCTGGGCTTGATTCTGATCTTATGCTAATGTGACAGGGATGTGGTGGTTTTACTGCAGCCAGCCACCATAGACATCTTTTTTTCTCAGGATATTTCTTCGATTGGTTGGAGTAAAGTATTTACATTTGCTCTTTTTTCCTAATTCAGAACTCCACCTAATCTCTATGCTTTGTACATCATAACCTTCCAGCAGCTGAATGTAAGACCTGATGCTGTTTTACATGTACTTAAGTCCACTGATTTTCAGAGCTATTCCTAACATTCATGAGGAAATCCTGACTGTGAAGACTTTTCCTGCCACTTTTTCCAGCCTTAGTCACACCGAGTGTCTGACAGACCATTCATGTTATGTCTACAGCAGAAAAAAAGACTTCACTGGTTTCACATGAGGAAATTGAATCCTAAATGTGGCTGGATAAAAAGTAAAGAAAAGGGATAAAAAGATGCCACCAGATAAATATAATGTGCATATTCTTTGCCTGCAAAAGATTTACTTACGCAAATAAGCCACAGTAATTTTCAAAGGCGCTTCTTGGTTTTGTTGTTTTTTGTTTTTTCTTTCATAATTTAAATGGATCATCTTGAACAAAAGCCATATTGTGAAGGAAAAAGAAAACAGAAAACAAGTCTGATCTTGAGCAAATTTGGTGTGGTAGTGATTCACCCTGGTGTCATCTTAGTCAGATAGTCAGCATCAGCTAATCATAAACCCATGATGGTTGTATATCTGTGTGAGTGTATTTATATAAATGCACATACTTATGTGGGACCACTCAGATGAGAACTGGAGAATAATTCCATATCTCCCACACATAACATAAACTAGTCTGTAGTTTAGACCCCATTAAGGGGAGAACTTTAAAGTGCATGTAGTAATTCTAAGGGGCTGCTTAAATCTGCCAGCACTTATGTGCTTGTGTGAACTAAGTTGCAAGAATTTATTTCTACTGATAATGAAATCTGTTGAAAGAGAAGCTCAGCACCACTCAGCCTCACTCAAGAGCTTCACTTCTCTCTACATATGGAGAAGCCCAAGGTTTTCTTAAAACACTTGGAACAGAAATACTGTCACCAATACAGAAACATAAGTGGAGATTGGCATCTGTATCTAGGAAGCTGACAGAAGATGCTTTGCAGCTATAGCCAGCAGTTATCCCTTATTCAGAAGGGCTTCATGAAACATTTGTCCATTAAGGCCACTTGTGAGAAGTCCCACTTTCTAGACCATGAAAGCAAAGCAGGCTCGTCTGCCACTTTGGTCAGACTGGTGAAAGGTGAGAGCTGCTGGGAGCCAGTAGGGCTGCTCCCTTCATCACTGCACATCTGCAACCAGAGCAAAAGCAAGGATTTAGGAAAGCCTAAGCGAGAGAGGGAAATAAAACCACTTGTCCCTGTGTGAAACTAGAAAGGAGTAAAAGGGTTACTGGGTGTGTTTTCACATGCCACTTTATGGGCTTTAAGCAATCTAAATAATTACTGGGTTACAAACATGATGGCCCTAGTTGTCCACATTTTATCTTACCTTATTGTTTTTCAAAGAGGTTCAAAACTAGACAGAACATACTATTCCTTTGCACTCAGTAGTGTTTATGTTTAGAAATGAGATTAGAAATCTTCAAGGGAAAGAGAGTCTTATTTCAGGCAGATAAAATAGCTTATTAAACCTGCCCTTAAATCCAATTGACCAACCAAACCCTAAGTGTTGCAAAGTGCAAACATTTCTGTGAGCTAGAGTTTTCTACTACTTTCACTGCTGCAATAGCTAAGTTAGTGTTAGGCAATAGGTGGAAGTGTACTAGTACATGGGTGGCTATGTTTGTAAAAAATGAATGATACCCTTTATGCAAATCTTCTTTTAAGTTTCAGCACTATGTACAACATGTTGTTTCATGTATTTGCTCTTCGGTCAAACTTTGTCCTTGACTCACACTACTTTCCAGAAATGCTCTTGTTTTTTTAAAGAGTCCTGAAGCTATCTATCAAAATTAATATTTTTTTTTCTAAGAAAAATCCCTTTAGAAAGAAGGAAGCAGAAGAGAACAAAGGGAAACAGCCTGTGACAATGACTCATTATGTTCCTTATAAATTATAGCTGTGAAGTCAATGCAAATTGTTTCTCACAGTTTCAAAACCCACTATAAGACAATAACTTAGGGCTACAGAAAGAGAAGCACCTACAGAAATAATGACTTTTTTCTCTAAACACAGAAAAGTGTGGAACAAACAGTAGAATTGGAAAGCACTTGAAGATGCACTAGTAGATTAATTTTGTATTGTAGCAAGCAAAACTAAACCAGAATCAAACTCTTCAACCTGTAGCTCTTGTGCTATTTATTAAGCCTGAAATTTCTGTAGTTTGTTTGGCAAGCCACCATTTCATGGGGCATTACTAATTGGGAAAATGTCTGAAGCCTTTGGGAAAAGCTGCAAATGTTTGACCTCTAGAGCTCAGTCTATGATAAGCAGCAGAACCTTCCTTCTCTGTGTAAGGGCTGAGCTTGGTGGCACGCTTGGGCTGCAGGAGAGAAGAGCATCTCATCACACACTGAAGGCTTCTCACACCTCTTTCTTAGAAGGGAATAGAAAGGCTCATGAATTCCTGATATCTGTGTTGGCTCAGGGTTCAAGTGTTCTGTTATTATTTCCATCGGGAAGGGGAAAGTCTCCAGAGCCCAATGTGCACACTTGCTTTTCTGTGAAGATTGCCTATTTGTTCTGCTTCCAGAACTTTGTTGGCAGAACCCATAATATGATAAAGGTACAGTTTCTGTATAAACCAGGCTGGGTAACAGAGCTATTGAAGAGTGAGCCATGAGTCCCAGATGTGTTTATAGTTGCTGGAAGTCCTGTGTTCTTACTCGGGAAGATGAAGCCTTAACTCCATATCTTCACAGCTACCTTCCTCTAGCTATGGTGCTGGTATAGCTTCTCAGACAACACCAGAAACCAAACCAAAGATGTCTGGATCACAATCCTTCATAGCCCTATTCAAGAGATGCATGCCCTTTGACTGTGGCCTTCAATGAACCCTTGCTCTCCAAAGAGCAAATACTGTGGGAGCATTCCTAATGTCCAGTGACTAGGAGATGGCAGCCTCACTTGTTCTGCTCTGCAGTCAGCAGTGACTGTCTCTCAGGCAAGAAAGATCTATTAAAAATTGCAGGCAAAGAGCTTTACCCTGGAGTCCCTGGGTGTTCAAGTCTGTTACTCCTAAACATAGCACTTAATTGTGCAATGCAGCCACATCATTGGTATACTGGAAATGTCATTGTTTACAAAATAATTTTTTATGTCTTAGCTCTTATTGAGGACAAGAAAACAGTTTAGAAACTTTCCTAATGTACCTTAAAGAAATGTGCTAAATATCAACATGAATGAGCTGAGTCACCCCCAAGGTCATCATGTCCCTAGGCACACACTGCAGAGGTATTTTACAGAAGAAGCATTTTAAAGGCAACTGTGTGGGTGCCTGCACAGCTATGTGCATTTAGCCCTCATTGTAGTTTCAGGCAATGTGTTCTAAGGATGTATAAGGATGAACTCACTCAGATTTGGCTTTTACAAATTCCTCAGTAGTGTGACTGAATTCCAGATCATTCTTTCCTTAGATGGATAGATCTGGCAGTGCATCATAAGGGACTATTTTCCTGTTATTTTAAGAAAGCAAGGTCTTTTTACTTTATCTTTCCATGAAATTTACAGAGTTTCCTTGAAGTCATACCTTATCATGCATCCTGGCCAGCATGGAAGCACTTACTCCTGATCATTACCTATTAAAAAGTCCTTTGAGGAAAACGTTTGAACCTTTGATCCTGAGGAAACTGTTTGATATCACATATTTTGTGTTCTATGTGTGTTTCTCTACTGTAACATTGTTATTAGTTTGTTTCTTCCAACAACTGCTTCAGCAGCTCGTCTTTTAGATGACAACTCCCCTTCCATCATTTGCCAAGAAATGACATTTATTTTTAAGGTCAAGCATAAGGTCTTCCTGGTGTTTTCAGAGATACAACTCCATTGACAGTGAATTGGATTAAAAGAATATTATTTGAAGTCATCTTTTCTACAGATAGAAATGGGAGCATCATGCCTCTACTAAATCCCCAAGATCTAGGCCAGATACCCATCCCATTTGTTCTATCTCCAAGCCTTCTGTCATGCCCCACATCTTATGTTCATATGAGCCTGCCTGGTGGCTAGGTAGACACAGTCTCACTCCAGTTTTACTGTCATTCTGGGGTGTGAAATAATGATGATATAAATTAGATACTGCCTGATGGGAGGTGGGGAATTCATGTGCCCTGAGTAAGCAAACCCTTAGCAAGTCAGCAGATAGGTGAGCTTAGGAAGGAAAGAGGAAGACAGTTTTCAGGAGGGAGATGGAAAGGCAGAAAGCTGGAGGTGAGTATAACCATGAGATACAGACAGAGTACATGATAAAGTGTCTGCACTACCATCTTTCAGTGTCTGATGAGGGTTTCTATAAACTCCAGCCTGCCATGGGGCAAAGCAGCTTCAGTCAAGAAAGCTTTGTGTCCTTACAGCTGGGTGGTAGTGAAGAGATGCTGGCACGGCCAGAATGGATGAGTGACTGCATCTGCACCATTTCCTTCTTTTGTTAGCATACTCTTTGGTTGGTTCTCATTCCACACAGTTCCTGACCATCCCTTTGTACTTGACAATAAGTGGAAGATAAGTCAGAATATGAGCTATTGTAAATGGCTGCATTAAAGTCCCTGTTGATGTAATATTCTCTCCTACAGTGCTTTGACAGTAAATCAGTAATTGTTTTCTGAGTGGGTTGCACTTTCTTCTGATGAAAAAAAATAATGTGTAGATACCTCTTACATTGTATTGCTTATCCTCAAAATGCATCACTGAAACTAATTTCTCTGATGACCTAAATGAAGCTGAATATCAGGTTTCAACAGCTGGCAGGCAGGATTGCCTCAGTAGGCTATATCAGTCCAGGATTTCAACCATCTTCCTGTCCTTCCGGGAGCTGGAAAGGCAGCTGCGAAACAGGACATGCTCTTTTCTTGCTTTTGCTGAAGTTTTGTCACTAAACCCAAAGTATTTCCAGAAAAATATGAATTGCTGTTCTTACACTACACTCTATTGCTTTGTGTTGCTGCTATTAGAAGGCTCCACTCTGGCTTTGCTTCCAGCATAGCATCCATACTCTCTCAGGATTGCCATATTTATAATGCTGCTAGTAATCAGAGTAACATCAGATGAGGGAGTTTCCAGGGTTGGCTTTGCAGGTTCTTTCTTAAAAAAATTTAATGACACTTCCAACAGGAACTTCAGTTCTTAATGAGTGCATTATCATGTCCAGGCTCCCATCTGCCATGATCTCATGGTTAGTAAGCAGTGCCAAGCAGAAGGGAAAGAGGCACAGCTCTGGTTATGATATGGAGAGAGTGTGACAATATCCCTTGGCACAGAGCTGCGGAGTGTGCTCAATGGTTATAGCTTTACCTCTTCAGCACATCCTGGCTATATGACATCTGTATGCACAATATAACATGAACTCAAATGGTTGTAAAACTTGTTGAGTACGTAAGTGAAAAACAAGGGAACACCTGGATCCTTCCATATTGTCTGATCCTGCACACCATGTGTCTGAGCCTCAGTGGGAGTAATTCATCCTCCAAATTTCATTGCAAGAAACACTTTTTCATATCCTTATTCCACCAGTTAAGTGAGAACTATAGGGCGATGCTTGACAATACCAAGAGGACAAATCCAAGAGGAGGTTTGGGACTAAGAGCTTCCCCCAGGCTTATACTTTTATCTTCTCTCTCTGGAAGCATGAACAATTCTAAGAAATCTATAATTTATTTTTTTTTATATGAACAAAGCAGAGTAGTCAGTGGTAATGAAACAGCACGTGGAGAATTTTTTAAAGAAATAAATGTCGCAACAATGCACAGACAGTTTAAAGAGATATTATTAAAACTCTGCTTACTGACTTGGATTTCTTTTTCACCTGCTGTATATGTTTAAATTTTGCACAGGTTGATAAGAGGCAAAAATCAGTGTCTTCTCTAGGAATTTTATATGATTCATGGAGCTTATTCTGAACATGAATCTGGATCTCAGCACCTTTAGAAAGGTATGGACAATACTTGAGAGGAGCCTGGAGTCCTTTTCTTGTCTTCATTTGGGAACAAAAAAACTAGGGAAAGATGCTTGAGACCTCCCCACTCCTGACTCCTGACAAACAAGAAGAAAGAAATAACAGTGGAGGTGAGGAGTAGAGGGAAAACAGGATCTGGGAATGGTTAAGGTGGGGACAGCACAATGCAGCATACAGAAGAAAGGAATGAGTGGGTGTTTGTGATTTAAATGTTCCCCAGTGCAATAACAGCTCTTCCCAATGGCCTCTAGTACCAAAAGCACCCTGAAGACTGGTCCCACTTATCTATTTCACCATACTGTGACAGACACTAGTCTCAGACTGGTTGCCAGACAGTGACAACACTAGCCTCAGAAAGGGCAGTGTGCATGTATTTGGTGTGGGCATTTTTCTTTTTTTTTTTTCCTCTCATAGAAATATAAGATCTAATGTATACTTCCACTTCTATTACTTGCCAAGTTCAGAGCTGCAGTTCAGCAAAATGTTTCACAGAAACGTTAACATGCAGCAGAGCACATGCTTAAATTATTTCAGAAATTAGATTGAATTTCCTTCCACTTCCATGCCTATTCTTGGCCTTTGATTTTTTCCCTCACTTAGATGATTAAATCTATTAATTTCTCTTCCGTGTGTATATATATATATATAGCCTTTGAATGCCTATTTTTATGCACTTGGAGGCACATTAAAGAAAGAGCTCCTTTGTTTAGGGCTGTCGATTTGAAATAACTTATAAGAAAAGTTGAACCCAACAACATTTTTTCTTATAAGTGAGTGATTTTTCCAAAATACAGGATGTCAGAAGATCTGAAACCGGATTTGGCATGATTTTATGGATAGCTATGTTTGAATTTTGCATTATTTCCTCTCAACTTTTTTTGAAATAAATTTTCTGATTTTTTTTTTGAGGCAATTGTTCCTTTCAGAGATTGGCTGCATTTAATGCTAATTTTAAAAGGGATAAGAAGAATCCAAGGAACAGCTAAAAATCACCAAACTGAAGACATAACATCCCCTTCTGAGCTGAATGAAAAGTTTCAGTCAGTAGTAAACATTTTTGTTGTGTTGTTATTGTTATGTTGCCTAGTAAAAAAATGTAGTTTCAGACTAAACCAAAACAAATTAAAATTATATTTTTCTTCAAAGAATTGAAAACTGAACTTTTGAAAGCTGTAATTGAAACCACACAAGTAAGTTGGAAAAGGAAATATATATTCTGATGCAGATGATCAGAATGATCACCACCCATCCAATAATTGTGGTCACCCATTAGATGAAAATGAAGAGGATTTATCTAGTTCAATTTCAGCATCTCAGGTTCTGTTGCCTAAACCTGAACCAGTGGCCTCACTTAGATTTGTGCAACTCATGCTAAGTGGAATGGGGTGAATTGCATCAATTACAGCTTTTCAAGAAAATGGACATCAGGCACAATGCAGCTGAATTATGTTATATAGAATGATTTTGATATTCATCTTGTCTTTTTTGAATGGATGATCAGGAAATCCAGATCCCAAAACAACAAGGTTCCTAATCACAGGAACACAGAAGAAAAAAGTCCCCTTTGCAAGATCAGAGCCAGTTCTACCAGACATTTTAATGCTAAGTCAGATCAGTCAAGTAATAATTAACTTTAATTGGCACACCCACAAACTGTAACATTTATCCAATGCAGATGAGTGATTTAAAAATAAGGGACATTCTTATCTTTAAATGAAGTGAGGAAAGAAAATAAACTTTAAGCAATATTTCTAATATTATCATTGCTATTTTACCTCTGAACTGGATGACTATGACCAGACAGGAGTATTCTGGCAGGAACTGGTGTTGCAGATTAATTTCTGGTCCTTGCAGTCTAACTTGCTATCAGCATCACTTGTCTCTAAAATGATTCTTAGCATGTGTTATCATACAAAGTGTCAAAGGCTGATACAGCTCTTGGGGGGACTGCACTTTTGGGAGCCAATTATTTCTTACCTGGCTCTCAAGCACATGGTGAGCAGCTCATCTCCCCATGGAGTGGGGTAGCCTGGACTGTATTTTTACTGCTTTCCTGCTCTTCCCTGGGCTGCAGAAAGGATGCTGTGTCTGTATACAAGGAATTCATATCTGAGCTAGACTTGAACTGCACAGCTCAGTTGTGTAAGCTCAAGAAGTGATTTTCATTATTACATTTAAAACCAAACCCAAGTATGAGATGGGCAACAACTGGATGAATGCCTCTGAAGAAGAGTAATGATTTTGTTACAGTTATGAATGAAATACGATGTGGCTTCACAAGGATCACCAATGTCAGCAATTTACAACCAGTGGTAAAAGGGTGGGACATAAAACATGCTGATAAAAACAAGAAAAAAAATACATATACTGGGGGAAAGAAACAAGGGGGGTGAAAGAGCAAAAGAAACAGAATAAACAGAGAAAAGAAAAGAGAAGATGTAGAATATACCAGAGTGACAGGAATGGTTGTGTTGTATGTTCTATGGAACTGGGAAGCAAAATAAATAAAAGAAGTGCATTTAGAAGAGAGCAAGTGGTGTATGGGCTGAGTGGACTCCGAAGGATACGTTGGTTAATAGCATAGATAATCTTCTTTAATGGAGACAGGTGAGTTATTCCTGGCTTTTAGGTCTGCTTCCTTTAGCAGTGCAGGGTTCTCAAACTTTTTTCTATCATCAGTCTTACAACATACTTTGCAGGAAGCATCTGAATGCTATTCACATTTGCTTGTCATACCACATTGTATTTATTTTGGACAGAAAACACTGAAAAGTGAAAGACTAAGATTAAGTAAATAAAATAAATTGTCCGGGAATATTTGGACATATAACTTAAAACTTATAAAGTACAGATAATCATTATTCCATTTTTTTCCTCCATGAATATTCGTCTTACATTTTATTCTCTCAGCCTTCGCCTCTCTCTTCATCCCTCACTCTGCTTTTAATACCCTTCTGAGCATCTCTGAGGCTGCAATGAAAGTAAGCAGATGAGTGAGAAGTGAGGAGTCAGTACTGAAGAAGATAGGATTGTGCTCAGAAAGAAGAGCTTGGAGGAACCAGGGAAAGAGGACTGTGTTACTGAAGATGTGAATGAATGAATTCCTTTTCTGTACTGACTTAGGTTAGAAATCGAAGAGGAGAAAGAGTCTGATGGGATGTTACTATATAAACTTAGTTCACAGGCTCTTGGTGTGGAGTATGATGAGAAGATAAAAAGGGAGAGTCTGCCAGTGTCAGAAAGAAATCTGATTGAAAACCTTCCCATTCATTGTTACTTTTTAATTATTCTGCCTTTTTAATTATTAGAAAAAAACCCCTCACACACAAACTGTGAAGAAAACAAACAAAAATTGTTTTCTCTCTTTAGAGTTTAGAAATTAATATTTTCATAACAGTGTTTGAGATGGAAAATGAATGACACGTTTTGGCAAGAGCTGACAGGGCAGCTACAATAAAGAAGTACTTTCCACTGTGGAAAACAAAAACATTTAAAGTTCTGTGATCAGAGTTTTGCATAACGAACTGACAAAAGAACTCAGTTGAATGAAAAGAGACAAAAATACCCTGCATGCTACTGGAGCAATGAATGGTGTATTTTAACTACCTCTTTCAAAGAAAAATAACCTTATCAGTAAGATTGACTTCTTAGATGAAAATTTATGGTGTTTCTTTTAAATTCAGGGATCCGATCTGTAGTTCTCAGAACAATGAAACCAGTTTTGTTTGCTCTTGAATGTAGGCCAGTCTATGCATTTTCTTCAGAAAGCAAATGGACAGGAAAACACTGATTTAAATAATATCCTTTATGTCTGTTGACATAACACAAAACACTTCATGCTCCAGACTTTAATGCTTTGTTTGAAGTTGACTAGCAACATACAACCATCAAAACTTTTCTGCGCAGGTCTCCCTTTAGACTTCTGGGGAGATTTCCTCAAATTGACATGTTTTAGCCTGTGCTTTGCTTAGATTTGTACATTCTTGGTATGTGTGTACACCCTGGTACTCCACAGGGACATACAGTGCTGGATTATGAATGCTCATCAGGAGACTTGCTTAAAACAGGCATGTGCAGGAGTAAACACATATTCTAGAGGCAGCAGGGACAAGGGCTTAAGTATTTGCCCAGATATCAGGTACTGTCGAATTGTAATCCTGGGTCTGGCACGGATTTGCTGTGTAGCCTATGGCAAATGATATAATCTCCCTGCCTCAAGAGTCCCCACCTGTGCAGTGGGGATAATAACACTTACGATTTCCTACCTCACAGGCTGTTTTGAGGATTAATGGATGTCTGAGAAGCGCTTTGTAAACTGGAAGTCCTGGCTTATAGGGAGGTATTTTGACTGTGTCTGAGTGAAAATTTGGGTAATTGTTTTGGACTTTTCAGGAAGAAGAAAAGAATCATTTCTAGAAAATAGCATCGCCATCCTAACAACCCTTCAGGTGCAAAAGCCATTGCTCTGACAGTGCCCTAGTCTCCTTTTGTGTGAAGTTCTTGTATAGAAGCTCTACTGTTGGCATTAGCAAGTGGCTTTACTTGGGAAAGCATTTGAAGGATTAACTGTTTACTTGCATGTTCTTGTACTGAACCCATTGGGTCTGAACAAGGACTTGGGAAACGGTTGGACCATTTAGTTAAGTTTTCTACAAATGCAGTTATTCCTTTCATGGTGCATTTGCTTCTGCATCTAGACTTGGTGTTACCTAAGCCCATGACAACTATTAAGAAAAGGCATAGCCTTTGTGACTCCTGTCACACTGGGAAGGTTGTCAGAAGAAAAGGGAGCAAGAGTACCAGATCCACGGGTCAGATTGGAATGTAAAAGGGAATCAAAATCCATTCTTCAACAATATTTCATTACCATCATGGGAGAGAGCAGGATTGTGAACGGAGGGGCCCCAAGGACTCTGAGCTGTTCGCGTAGGGATGAAATCCTTTTGGCTGCTGTGGCAGGCAAACCAGACATCAAGGCTGGTACTGTTGGAAGGTGCTCCCACGTGCCTTGGCGTGTCTGCTCTCACCCCTAGAGTGCACGTCACCTTCTCTGTGAACCACTGAAGAGAAAAACAACCTTCAGAATTATTTTTAAACCCAGCTGAGCTTGCTAACATAACAGCAGTGTGCTGGCACCTGGAAAGATGCGGTTGAAGGTGGGGGTAGCAAATACGAACGCCTTACACCCACATTTCTGCTGAAGTTCCTGTACTGTAAAACTAGGACTTCAACCTGAATGGCAGTAATAGGTTTTAGTCCCTTACATGGAAAAACAGAGACCATGATTCTCCATTACCTGCAACCATGCATAGTCACTCTCCCTGCAGAGTGGGAGTGAAATACTATCGGTCTGATTGGTACACCCACTTTTAACTCACTTTGCACAGTACAAAATGACTAGGAAGCAGCATGTAAAAGGCTGGAATTATTGATATTAAAATCACAAAATGCCCATGTCATCATTTCTCATTGTAGCTGTAGACTGAGAAAACAAACAGAAGCCCCTTAGCACATAAAAACTGAGCTCACAAAGGCTCGCATTACTGCATACTTCCTAAAGTTGCATATAACTGATTGCTATCTCATCTTCCCTAGTAAGCACTTCTGGATGCAATGGTTACTTCAAAATGACTGAGCAAAGACAGAAATATGTGTCCTATTACTTTGAAGTGTACTCTGCACTAAGAGAAAGGTTTTTTTGGCAATATAGTGGCTAACAAGATTTTAAGCCGCCCTGACTGTTGACTAGAAATTGCCAGGGCAAAGCACATTAGCTGGCAATGACCAAACCTGGAAGGACTTCTGAGTTCAAAGTAACCAGATGAAACCTTTTTAGAGATGTTAAACTATTTCTAGATGCATTAATTTAAAAAAATTGAAGTCTTCTTTGCTCATGTAACATTTAAAAATACAACAATCAATATGTGTTATATAATGCATTTGCTAAGCACATTTTGTTTTACTAAGCCAGACAAGACTGGTAAGAAATGCCTCCACAGAGAAGCTGGCTGGCACATTTACTGTGGGTTAAGCTGTTTTGTGGTGTCTCCAGATCAGACCCCCCTGTGCTCACTCAGTTCTGAAACAAAACAAACAAACAAAAAAATCATAATTCTGGCACAATTACTTTGCTTACAGTGTAGATGAATTTTTCAGTAATAAAACTATTTTTCTTTCCACATCTCCCATCCCAAACCCAGGAAATAGTCTCAAATAAATCATCAGTTCAGTTAGGATATTCACCAAAGTTATTTTGTTTTGTCCAGACTTGAAGAATAAATGCTTATTTTAGGGTATGAAAGTTGGTAGGGGTAGAATATATTTATCCAAGGTTGTGGTCAGTGACTATTTTCTGCAAAATGCGTCAACAGTACCTCTGGGCACAGATGGACTCTGCAGAAACAGAAAGGTAGCTAAAAGATAATGGAGTAAAATTCTACTCATTCCACTACTACATGTCAGAATATTTCATGGTGTTTCATGATATGTCACACATTTTATCTAGCCCTTTAAGCATATTTTTCAGTTTAATGAGAAATCACTGATACGATTCTCTTAGGGTTTTCAAATGAAAAACTAATGTTTCTTTTATATAGGTCTTGGGTGCTAAGTGAGACTGGGAAACACAATTTTCCAGCAGGATCAGCCCAAGGAACACTCAATGAGCTTGAGATTGTGGAAGCAATGAGGAAGCCCATGCTCAGATATCAGCCTTTCCCTCACTGCCTCTTCCTTGCAGGAGAGGACAGAAGTCAGCAGACAGAAAAAATTGAGCCAACACTCTGTCCTCAAGGGGCAGAAACCTCTGGAAATCAAGGACATAATTTCAGAGTCAATCTTTCCTTGCTCCTTTCCTTCCCCCTACAGCTTTTCACTCTTACTTTTTCAGGGTAGTTTTTGAGCTGAACTTCAGCTTTTGCTGAGGGGAAGAAAAGTCTTAAAAATAAAGAAAAAGAGAAACAATAAAAGACCTATCAAAAGCAGATCAGCAACAAATTTAAAACTCAAAATACTCTGCCACTTCAAGCATCTGGTGCTTGGCAGCTTCTGAGAGAAGAAGACGAGAGATGTGTTCCTATCTGAAAATCAGTCCTGAACTCAGAAGGCAGCCTCAGAAGCACCCAGCCTTCTGTTCTTCCTTCCTTGTTTTCTGCCCTCTTGTTTGCCTTTCTTTTTTTCTTAAGGAAATCAGATGGTGATGACCTAGAGATGGATGTAAATGCCCTGTTAAAACTCATGGACAATAGCATATCTCCAGGGTTTTGAGCTTTGTCTTTGCCCCAGCTCTAACTCCCAGCTAGACAATGTCTCATTCCTGCTGTCCTATCCTGCCTGATCTTCTCCTGCCTTCAAGAGCAGGCTTGCACACAGGAAAGAAAAGTAAGCTTCAGCACAAAAGGCAAAGGTGAATGCTGCAACCTTTCTCTTCCAGCCCTCTGACCTCCAGGGTGGAAACACAGAGGACCAAGTGGTGAAAGCCCGTCTTTTGTTTGTGTGGCCCAGCTGGGGTACAACTGCTCAGCAGCATGGATGCCTTCTTTCTGCTGCTCCCACACGCTCCCACTCAACCTGTTTCCTCCAGCTCCTTTCCCTCCTTGTGCCCCAGTTCACCAGAGGGCATTTCAGCAACCTGGCTGAGCGGGGTGGCTTGGTAAGCAGTTGTGTCGGCACAACTGAGGGGGTGGCAACCGGCAACTGGGAGGGCGGAAATAAAGTGTGGGGGAGAGCAGGGCTCTTGCAAGCCTGTTTTGCTGCCAAAAGAAATAGACAGAGGGCCGCACCCCAAGGCGCTGCAGCACCCCGTGGCACCTCATTGCAGGGTGAAGCAAAGATCTGGAGTGCTGAGCAGGGAAGCCACCAAGAGGTGGCCGACAGGCAGTGGTGGTGGTGGCAGGGAGGTACTGGGGGTTCTCCCACTGCAGAGTCAGGACTGCCAGGGATGCATCCTGTCCACCTGCAGTCTGGCTGGCCCTCTGCAAAATGAGGCACAGCCTGCAAAACACAGCCCAGAAGAGAAAATTATTGCAGCTCTGGTACTCACCTTTTATGTGTCTTAGTAGTCAGGGCAACAGCCCGGCAAGAAGAAGGCGTAGTACCCTGTGGTCTCCTCAGCCTTGGGGAGGGATGGAGACTGCACAAGAGTGTGGCTATCAGACCATTGCTGGACGAGAGGCAGGGATGTGCCCTCAGTTCTGGTGAAGGTGAACAGCTGCATTGTGCAGCTTGTGCTTCTAATTCATTGGAAAGAAAATGTTTAGGGGCCATCATGCAACCAGGTATGGGTCCAGCTGTGGGGTCCCATAATCCAGTCTTTTCATGAGCTTTTTCTCAACTGTTCTCAGATAGGAGCCATTCCAGGTTCTGATTAGGCTGATTTTGCTGGACCCTATTGCAATCATAACATTAGGCTACAGTGCAGTTCCCTAAATTCATAAATTCCTTTGCATATATGCAAAGATGGTGCAGGAGATTTTGTCAGGGCCAAAACCGAGTTTCAGGAAAAAATTCAGCACAACTATTTTTCTGATACACACAGTATTTGGCTCATTGTTTTACTGTTGTTAATGGCAGTGTCAGTCCAGTGATTTAAATGAGAGGACTGCTGAGATCAATCTGGCCCACTGAATTAACCTTAATGAGGCACATAGTAAACTACCAGCTTAAAGGGGAGTCATTAGTCTTGTTATGAAAGAGTTAACACCCTTTGAAGGATTTCAGGAACACACCCTTTCATTGTCTGTTTGTTTTCTACTCCTTAAAGCCTCCTTGCTTAGTTATTCTCTTTCTCCCCCATTCTGTGTTGCCCACTGCAGACCAGATAAGATACACCCAGGAAGGGCGATGGTTTAGTATCCCAAATGCAGGGTTCTCCCTTACAAGCTGCCAATTTTGTTGTCAAGCATTTTTCTTAAGCTGCTTCCTGACATGACAGAAATGAACATGGGTGAGGAAACAAGAGGGTCTTTTTTTCCTTTTCTCTTATGACTGCCAGAACAGCTTCAGGAGGGTGCAGAAGCAACAGCATACACTTGGTTTCTCCCCCTCTCATGGGTACCTAACCAGGAGTGCCTGGAACCCTAGAAGGAAAACTCCTTTGACTATGTTCCACTTACCACCTGCCATTACTACAGGTGTAGTTAAAAAGTTTCCCCAATCCCTGAGAGGAAGAAGTCTCTCCACCACATTATAGAGCAGTTAGTGAGCTGCCAAAGCTGTGCCTATTCCCAGATCACAGGGCAAACCATGCAGTTTTAATGTTGCTTTTGGGTCCCTATCCTGCTCCATGCACTGGTGGAACAGAGCTAGGAAGACATGGCATAGGCAGAGCTGATAACTTTGCAGGTGGAATTGCACTGTGGGTCCAAAGGGAGTTTAATACCAATATAGCTACATATCTGCTACAACCTGGACAGCTGCTGAAAAGAATAGCCAAGAAATAACTTCAGGGAGGCTGGACATAGCTGGGGAAAGATTCAGTGAAGATCTTCTATTCACAAGGTGC
This sequence comes from Calypte anna, assembly GCF_003957555.1. Classification (NCBI taxonomy): domain Eukaryota; kingdom Metazoa; phylum Chordata; class Aves; order Apodiformes; family Trochilidae; genus Calypte; species Calypte anna. Next base: position 71,986,181 of record NC_044246.1, read on the forward strand.
CTCACACTCCAGTAATGCATCTTCATCCTTTTTTCCAACATATACGATGAAGTGTTTGTTCATCCTTATTATCCCAAGAGGGCTTTGAAGCAGAGAAGTGCCTGAGGACTTTGTTCCAGGGAGGAGTGTCTAGATGCAATCTGAAAGAGCTGTGGAGAGCAGCCCAAGCTCTATCATTGAGGTGGAACATGTCCAGAGCCCCTTTGGAGGTGGCTACACCCTATTACGCTGCAGCAACTGCTGGGTATGTATCTACCCTTCTGCAATATGGCTCTTGATAGCATTGTTGGTGAGAGCACCCCAGCAGCTGAAAAGCTCCAGTTAGAGGTGGCAGCTCTGATGATGTGAGTCACCACGGAAACATTTACTAACAGGACAGGCCCTGCTTTCTATCTGCTTTAGTCTATGCTAATTTGAGATCGCCCAGGGACACCACCTATTCCCTATGATAACCCTGCTAGCTGGTTTAGCTGGCTTTGCTGTTCTTCTGGCCCAGATATTTAAGTACACTTAGACACCTAACTGCCCTTGACATTAGATAAGTTCCTAAGTAATAGAAAAAAAATCTGCCCATTTGTTCCTGTTAGCTTGCAACAATATTTCACTCAGAAAGTGGAGTCAAAAAAGTGCCACCCAAAAAGCCTCCATCAGCGGTCTGTTGCAGTAACCATAAACCAACTCTCTACAGGAATCACCTTTTCTACTTCTTCATCACTGCAGGATTTTTAAAAACCCTGTAATCACTTTCCTTCAGGCATATATTTAAAAAGAAGATCCAACATATTAGGATATTTCTCTATGAGAAAGATATATGTCTTATGCTCTGTAACAAGCTACATGAAAACGATACAGAAATTAGTAGCTAGTAGAAGCAGAAAGTGGGCTTCTGGACTTTTATACATCTTAAATAGCTAAGAAATTGCAAAAGCTCAAACAGCACATCTTTGCTACTCTGAAGACATCTTTCTGCAAAAGAGAGGCTGCAGCATCTCTCCTATGATGAAAGTCCAAGATAGCTGGGACTGTTTAGCCTTGAGAAGACAAGACTTTTTTTATCAATGTGTATAAATACCTTGAAGAATATGGAGCCAGACTCTTTTCAGCAGTGTCCAGTGATAGGCTCAGATGCAGTGGGCACAAATCAAAACACAGGAGGCTCTGTCTGAACATCAGGAAACACTTTGTTATTGCCAGGGTAAATGAGTCCTACTCCAGGTTGCCCAGAAAGGTCATGAAGTCCCCATCCTTGGAGATTTAAGTCCTCTGGACATGCTTCTGCTGAACCTGCCCCAGCTGGCCCTGCCTGAGCAAGGAATTGGACCAGATAACCTCTAGAGGTTACTTCAGTCTCAAGCATTCTGGGATTTTGTGGAATATGTGTAGCCATTATTTGCTTTTGAAGCCTTTTAAAGCCTCTCATACATATATTGGATAAGTAAGTGGGGAAAAAAGAGTCCATTTCACGTACTTCCAGGAATGCTGTAATTGTCTACATTTCTTAATGAGACACACAAAAGCCTTTGATGGCCACCAGTACCATTGAATCCAATGACCACTTCAGCTAGTGTACTTGTCCAGGAGGAGACCATCTATGCTGATTTTCTGCAGTCTTTAGTAGACAACATACATGAAGGAACAAAAGCCCTGGAATCACTTCAGTTCTACTCTCCAGTGGAAACAATTCCTCTTGGCACGCACATTGCTTCAGTGCTGTAGCACAGCTCTTTTGCAACTAGTGGTTGAATTGGTGTCACTCTCAGGGGCAGGAGCCAAGCAAACTAGGGTTCTGCATTTGTGTTTATAATTTTTGGAGGAGCCATATGTGGAATGCATGTGAAAATGATGTAATCTGGCATGGTAAATCCAATTTTCTGGAAAAAAAAAAGAAAAAAAAGAAGAAAAGGAAAGAAAAAATAGTTGCTGTATGTCAACATATGTTGGCCTGTATCACTCCTACCAATGACATTGAAAGAGACTAGGATCTTTTAATAAAAACTAATTGCTTTTCTCTTTAATCTATTACTGATGTGTCCATTATTCAATTATTGGAGGTCTGCACACACACAAATCCCAAATCCCAGGACAATTGGAGAAGAAAGTTTTAAAGTCACTTTTGCTAAGGCAGAAAAAATCACATGTGAAGTAGAGGACTATCAGCCTGTTTGATAATTTTAACTGACTCTCTTTCTTGTTACAGTGTGGTGCATCTTCTTCAAATATTATTATTCCGTGCCTACCATCCACTGCTCCCTGTGATGCAAATGTGCTTTTCATGTATCCACACACTTGATCATAATGAAAGTGAGTCCCAGATTTTTATGAGCATCTTGAGAGCCTGGCTGTGACGGACCATGCTGTCTAACAATGGTACTTGTTTCCAGCACAGCCCTTAGTGCTGGATCTTTGCCTGGAAGATGCATGCAAACAGATTTTTTTTAAATTTATTTTTTTAACAGAATAGAGTAAATTAAAGAAAACTGATGTTAATGTAATGTTAGATAATATAGGAAATGGAAAAGATACAGTTCCTGAAGCAGTTTTCTCTTGGCCATGTTGCTGAAGACCTATCCTAGTCCCATCTCTCGTGTTCATTCTGGCTTTGTGGGGTGGGTTTTTTTGTTTGTTTGTTTAGTTGGATTGGTTTGGCTTTTTGTTGTTGCTGGTTTTTTTTTCTTTTTAAAGAATTAGGTAAAAAAGGCAAGATACAATGTGATGGTTTTTTGTATCAGTTTTCTGTTTGTTTAGTTTGCACACCAGAGCTCACAATCCTAACACAGGGCTGTGCACCTGCAAACTGATCCCATTCCCTTTTCTTCCCCTGCTTCAGAGTAATCCAGCAGTGCTACCAACACTGCCTAGCTTGGATCAGTGGGACTAAAAAAGGTGTTCAAATGGCACAGTCTGCAACACTGATGGGTACCTGACCACAGAGGTTAGACACAGAGGTTAGGTACAAATTGTACCATATACCTCCTCAAGATAATTTAGCTGGTCATAGCCCAGAGATTTGCATTTAACAGCCTGAAATTTTTATAATGAAGAGGAAGAGAAGGAGGAGACTGATCCTGAAGCAAGATGATAAATACTAAATAACTTAATAAATTTTGTACCTCATCAGAAGAAGCAAGAAAGGGAAAACATTGCTTTTCTCCCCACATATAGCAAGAATCTAGAGGGTGAGCTATAAAACCTCTTTGTGGAACAATTGAGACCACCTAAGATTGGGAGGAATTTTCCTCTGGAAGTGTCCCTGTGAGAAATCTTGGGAGCCAACATGCCTGGTCTGCACTACATGCTTAGCTTTTACACAGCTGAAGTCAGCTGAAGCTACTCTTCTCCAGATGTACTTTTTTTCATAACAGATGTTTCACACAGTGAGTAAAGCATCAGGGCAGTACTTTCACATCCTTCCTTTTTTCAGACCATAGTAAGATGCATTTAATTAAAACAGCCAACTCTTTACACATCATTTGTGTGTGTTATAAAACAGTCCATTGCATATTGATTCCTCCCATTTCCTCTGCTCCTTATGGCACCCAGCTCAGCATTATCTACATAGAATACTAAGGTCTGACAATGGGAATGCTTGGGATACAGGGAAAGGAAGAGCTTCACCTCTCTAAAATTTGAAAGTCCCCCAGGGGGAGAAGAATAGTTGTGCTAATACGGAAAGTGAAACTTTCCACTGAGATTCAGAGATTCCTTTTACACTGACTTGATTGAATAGGGATCTTTACAGCACCTACAGAGTTACATTTCAGCTAGAGCCCCTTTGTAAGAGAGATGAAATGAAAAGGACACTTTTAGGGCATAATTCACCTGTCAATTTTAGATGGCTGCTTTAAAATGAGGTGAGAAGGGCACAGGTGTATAGCAATATTTTCTGTGTGTACTTTCCCAGCTAACACTGGTTTACAGCTCATGTCTTCCTTGTGAGATCTTTCAGTCTCAGAGCCAGACAGCCTTCCTGTGAGGCTGGTTTCTCAGGTAGGTTTGTTTGAGCATGATATGCTATACTCATTGTCTGCTCTACAGTTACATTTGATTTATCATGTCATAAATGACAGCAGGATCACAGTCTTTTGATTTTCAGTATACAAAAGGACAAAAAGTCTTCCTACAAAGGGAAGATAAGCATGGCTGGCATGCTGATAAGCAAATCCTACTTTCAAATACTTAAACAACTTGAATTTCTCAGGAAGAAAGACTGACTGAAAGAAAATGGAAAGTTTCGGCATGTATGCTCTTGAGGCACATTTCCAGCAGGAAGACAGATACATTAAAACACCAGTTTTCCAACATGCTCTGACTTTTTCTAGATGTTCTTCCAGTTCAGATTATTTTGTATGCAGAGTGACTTTTTAATTGCAGGATGCCTGAAGTTCTTCTTGGAAAATCTCATGGAGAAATAAGGGTTTGGGTACTGAATAACCTACGCACACAAGTCTGACACAGCTGGGATGCACTGGATCAGCTGCACATGTCCCACACAGATGGCTGACACATGCTTCACAATTCCATCAGGTCTCCTGTGTATCAGGTGATCCACTGTAAGTACATGTACTGCAGAGCTGATGTCTCTGAGGAGGGTGAGGGTCCTTGTGCATTGACCAGCCCATGAGCAGGGGATATTTGCCTGAGCCTTCTGGGCAACAATAGGACAGCAAGGGTTGATTGGCTGCTCTGGAAGTCCCGCAGAAAAAATGAAGTTTCTTCTTCCTCTCAGTCAAAATGTCCAGGTGCAAAATAGTCAAGCCTGTACACACAAACTTTACTCAGTCAGCAAGGAGGGAGCCTGGGCAGCCTTGTCCAACTTATCTATAACCTGCTCTGGGACAGTGTTTGAGTGAGGGTGCTGGCATATGCCAAGATGCATCCTAGAATTGTCCAGCCCTCCTAGACTGGGAGTGAGGCCAGTGATGTAGGTCCAACAATACCTGAGTTCTCTACTGAGTTCTCAGCTCCGGTGAGACTCAATTGGTCTGCCTGTGTAGGCAGGAGAAAGTCATCCAGGCAGAACGTGTCCCAGTCTTGTCTGGCTTCAACTTAATCTTTCTGTGTTAGCTTACTCTAAAGTAAGCTTACAAAAAAAACCCCAAAAAACAAAAAACAAAACACCAACCAAACAAGCTATAAATAAGAAAATTAAGTATAATTCTCTCTAGAAGGAGAATTTGTGGCCTGCAGGAAACCCAGATAAAACAAATGCCTCTGAAAATTAGCTCTTTCCTAAACCCAGCACTTCCCTGGCTGGATATAGGTAGTATGAGAGTTACTCTCCTCATTCGAGTAGGACTGGAGCAGTTTTTCTGTGTTTGCAGCAATGTCCCACAACAGTGGTAGAGAAAAAGTCATGAATGCATCTCAAGATGAGAGATCAGGGACTTCTACAAAAGTTACTTTATAATTTAACAAAAACACAAACAACTATGCCTGGTTTTGTGCAATACAGCAAACAGCTCTGGATCCTGGATCAGAGTAATATGTGATGAAAATGGACGTAGATATTTTTGATGCTTAAGTGGGAGGACCCTGGATAACTCTCTGGGTCATCAAATATTTTGAATTTACCACCATTTATTTTTAAATCAGGGGAAGTTTCTTGGCTTAGGAGAAAAGGTTTGTTTCTGCAGCATCTTTGGAGTTACTCAGCTGCTTCTGTTGAACATGGGGCCCTCACATTGGATATAGAGAAGGAAAAAGAAATTTGATAACAAACTTTTTACGGGAAAAGAGCATCAGGCTTTGTAGTCTCCAACAGGAATCTGTTCAGATTGTCAAGGTCAGCGTTTGGTTTGGAGTAATCCCAAAAGTTGTTAAAGGGATTTTTGTTATGAATTCACAACAGGACATATCATATGAGGGTTTTTTTGTGAAGCTTGTAATTAGGTGACTAATAATGCTGAAGGTTTAAGTAGATAATAAGACTGTGAAAGCATATTAAAATCTTTTCCCCCTCTGTTACAATCATGAAATATAATCATCAAAAGCTGTGATTGAGCAACTTCATGGATGGGTCCACAAGTAGGTATCATATCAAACAAAAACAAAACCAAAATCCTGATTGATTAATGAAGCCTGCATTTCTGATTCAGTTGCCTGTAATTGTGAACATCTGTAATGCTGGATGTTTTTGCTGTTTAGAGTCTTTACTGAGAAAACATGGCTTTGAAAATCAAAACAGAGAGCAGAGCTCTGCCATCAAGTTAGGTCATTTTATGGCTCTTGACAGTGTGGTGCAATTTCTAAAATTTTATTTTAATTTGCTTTATTTTTTGCAATTAGAAAGGATATAAACATATTGAAAGTATTATATGGTGAATTTACCAAAAACATTAGTACTTTTTAGCAAAAAAAAAAAAAAAAAAAGTTTAGACAGTAGTTGGGATATGATACTTTCTGCTCGGAGTAAGGGTTACATAACAAAAACTGACCTTAAACTTAAATGCCAAGGGGTTAAAGGCTGACAACACATCCTATATGTTGATCCTCTTTTCTGGTGGATTATACACATCCTTCCTTCATTAAACTCAGAAAGGTGTAGCTGAACGTTCCTCTGAATCACAGTAGATGGACCTCAGTTTTCAGTGCTTTACATTTGATATTCTGGTCCCTCCACTGCATTGAGGTGATTGAGAGATTAATAGTTTCTGTCATGAAACCTACATTTAATTTATCAACATTTTGTAATGTTCAGTAGAACTCTGCCTTTTTGACCTAGAGAGCAAATGGTGTAGAACTGAAGAAACATTTGAACAATTCAGATGTCATGAGCCACATCTCTGGGCACCACCCAGTGACCAGAGTTCCTGCTTCTTCACAACCTCTGCTCCCTGTGGTTAACCCTGACCCATTGCATGGAGGGGATGAGCTTCAGTGGATGTTTCAGGTCTGAGTCTACCCAGCAAAGCAAGCAAAAGTCAGCTGCTCCCTGAGTCTACCACAGGAATGCCACCTATGTATACCACTGCCCCCTCCAAGGATCACCAAATATTTAGCAGCAGAGGAAGAGGAGAAATAGCTTTCCTGTCCACAAAGAGTTCTTGAAATTTCAACATTTTTTCCTTGCCTAACCCATGACAAAAAGATGTCCTCCTGGAAGGAAACTCGGGAGGATAATCAGGAAAAGATGCGTCGAGGCAAGACAATCCATCAAGAAAGGTTCATTAAAGTGAAGCTGAAAAGATGGCTTCAATTTTTTCTACTTTAAGCTTATTTTTTTAGTGTAAAAATCTACACTGAGAGAAATTTCTAAGTAGAAAATAAATACATTATTATGCAAATATTAAAATGGAAGGCTTTTGACAGCTTTGGGAAGTCTCCTTTGTCATTAGGCTAATTCTTCTATGTAAAGCCTTTTAAAATAAACATTTTTCTGATTAAAAATTACCTCAAACCATTTAAAGTGAAATTGCCTCATCAATGGTATTTGTGTACAAATTAAGGAGCTGAAATCTTGCAAGTATTTGTGAAAAACCATGGTATGATTCTCGGGGTTCTTTAGATGGACACGTGAAGCAAAAAGAGTCCAATAGTCTGGTTTTGTGGTGAGCTGAATGTCTAGGAGACAAGTGTAAAATGTTCTTGTGGCATACATTTGGAAATAGGTCATACTAAATACACAATATCAGCAAAATATTTTAGATTTTAAGAATGAGATGGAAAAATCACATGGAAGGAGGTAAAAATGTTTTTACTTAACTCTGAAATTTCAAATATTTTGTGCTATCATGCTACTTCTGCAACAGTTATTTTAATATTATTTTATATTATTCAGTCTCAATTGGAAGAAGTGCTGGGCCCATCACAGTGCCACAGCTACCATAACTGATTAGGCCTTAACCAAGGACAAAATACATCATCCCACTATTGGCACTGACATCACAGATGTCTAGATTTGGTTTCACATTTTCTTGCCCAAAGTGTTACACAGCACCTTTTTATATACATTTCAAAAGGTTCATTTTGAAAAACAAAACTATCAGCAAACTATCTTATGCAACTGAGTGGAAAATTAAAATATTGAGGGTGTTAGAAGTGTGTACGCTTGACAGAGGAAAGTAACAGCAGTGATGTGGTAGGGTTTGGAGGGTGAAACTTCACAGACCAGACACTGGGAAGAATTTACTGTGAGCCTGAATCTCTCCTGAACAAGCTTGTCTGACATGTCTGCCATGCTAAAAGTTGCAGAGTCTAAGTCCTGATCCCAGACCTATCCTCTGCCACTGTTTCTCCACAGGAAGGTAAAGCTTCACTTGCTTTGTCAAGTCACTTGAGTGACTCTTTGAGAATCATCCCAGACAAAACCAGCAAGGATTCTGAGAGTTATGTCTGCGAGCCTAGACCTTCACTTTAGACAATATTTTCTATTTAATTTTGTTTCTAGCTAGTGCAGTGGAAAAGGTAAGGGTAGCACTGGCAGGAATATCACACTGAGCAAGTAGATTTCAGTGAAGTGCATAGAGTGCCGTGAAATATAGTGTATTCTGAAGTCCAGATAAATGTATGTAGGACACCTTGATGTACATTGGCTGACTCAGTCTCTGAATTATTTGCTGCCATGTGAGCACAGACTATAAGTTGCTCTTACACAGTTAAAACATACAGAGTGGTAATTATCAAGAGTCTAATTAAGTATGTGAAAATGAGTAGTTATCATTTTCTTCTCTGTACTTTCTCCAATATACAGTCCTTACTAATTTGCATATGCCAAGATTAAGGCCTAGCAGATGGAAGCAACCATCATTTCATAGTTGTCCCTGTGTTTCAATGAGCCTGTCCTGAGACTTGATGTATATACGACCCCCCAAGTCCCAGATGCCCCCTCACAGAGGGGAAAAGGTGCCACAGGCGCTGGCAACAGCCTTTGGGTTGCCACAGTGCAACCGGACAGGACAAGCCCTGGCAGACAGACTGACTTCTGCAAAGAGCCCCAAGGGAAAGCTTGCAAGAATATTTTGACAGAGCTGCCATCAGACAGCACAAGGGCCTCAGGCAGAGTCTAAGGCACCAGCATCTGACTCTTCCCTTGAGCCTACCAGGTACACTGTGCCCCTTGCCCGCTGCCCTCCTGCCTGCCCCACCATGACCCTGCCCCTGTTGGGGGAAGCAGGGATGGCCGCCCAGGGCCTGGTGCCATGGCTCAGGCAGAGCCCCCACAGCTGGCCTCTGCACTTGGGGAAGAGTCTGCCCTATGACGTGAGCCACCATTTGGGTAATCAGTCATAATTATAGTTAATGAGAGCAGAGTCTGGGCACCCTTGCCAGAGTCAGGACCCCATTGTGCTTGGCATTGTGCAAACACTTAGCACGTAAATTAGACATTGCACACAAAGCACCTTAAAATGCCTGGCAATCTGACAGTAGCACCTCAAGAGTGTGGAGATAAGGTTCCCTGGCCTGCTTCAGCAACCTGAAGGAAACTCAGAAGTATGGAGGTGTGTGAGCAGATGATGAGGCTGTGGAAGGTCCTGCAGAGCTTGTGAATATTTTCCCGGGGAAGACTCAATGCGTTGGGCAATTTTTTGTCAGCATGAAACTATTTGTGGGTTGAGGTTGGCTGCCATGAATAGCATCAGGAGTAGAGGGTTGGGGTCACAGAGCTGGTGGAGGAAAAGTGCGTCATTCAACCAAGAATTCAGGAAGAAATGCAACATACTGGAGATGGTGGCCTGGGATGGGGGAGCTGATCATCCACCCTCTCCCTCTCTTAGCCTGCTGCCTCTCAGTCAGGAGACAGGGACTGAAGGCCAGGTCTCTCATTCCTGTTTACACTGTCCTCATTGTGTAAATAATTAAGCATTAATTGGAGCTGGGTTGAGTGTTCTGCATGTCACACCTTCCAGGAGAATGTTTTAACTAGCATATTAGGAGTCGTTCTTCACACTCTTCCTCCATGACTATCTGGATATTTTATAAGAAATGGAAGAGATCCAAGAGGAGGAGACTGAGCAACCTTGGCAGCAAAATACCCTACAAAACACCTCCTGGGTTAAAGTCCTCACGTGCAAACCTCTTCTGTGAACCCATGGAGACTTTAGACCTGCACTAACTTATTCCAGCTCTCAAGTCATTGTTCACCATGAGGTTATAAATACATTGAGGTGTGTCTCTCCTTTAGGACCTGCTCTGTTTGTATTGAAGTAGTTACACAGTCATGTAGCAAGAGAGTGAAACGGCTTCAGAGTCATGATGACAAGGCCAGCCTGCTGGGAAATTGAGTGGGTGGTCTTCAGTGTTGCTTCAATGAAGTTCAAATTGTTTAAAGAAATGAAAGTGACTGCAGAATCCTCATCTCAGAATATCCTCAGCCTGCTTGGTTTTGCACTCCTGAGAGAGAAACGGGCAGTAAAACTTGCCTCACAGCTTTGGTCTTGGTGTTTTAAGTGAGAAGAATACCAACATCCTCACCCCTAAGGTATTTATAAATCTGAACATAAAGAAATACTTTTTTACTGTGAGGGTGACTGAGCAGATAGGTTGCCCAGAGAGGCTGTAGAGTCTTCATCCTTGAAGAAACTAAAAAGCTTCCTGCACACAGTTCTGGGCAACTGGCTCTAGATGGTCCTGCTTGAACAGGAGAGATGGACCAGATGATCTCCAGAGGTCTTTTACAGACTCCACCAATCTGAGATTCTGTGTCCTGGCCTCTTCAGTTCCTTCGGATCTTTCAAAATTTCCTGAAGTTAAACATTTCTTTTTTCGGTCAAATGGAACATTTCATGTGGAGTGAAATGTCATTATCATAGATTTTTCATTACATTTAAATCCATTATATTGTTTTAATTACTTTTCTATCCAAACTGAAAAGCTTCTACCCAACAATTTTTCAGCTCAGTAGCTCAATTGATAAAAACTCATTATTTGCACAACCCTAGGGCTACGTGTTTAAATGTGCAAAAGCACCTCTAGTGCTTTCCTGAAGTGGGATTTTCAAAAGGACTTTTTGAGGCTCTGACTTAACAGTAAGGACCAGATTCCTGTTCAGTGCAGTAATGAGGTATGTTGACGGGTAACCTTACCTTGTTCATTAAAACAGCAGCCCAGGCGTGCACGACGCTTTTGAGAGCAAGCCATGCACCAGGACCCTGCCCTCAGGAGTTTTCAATCTTATGCAGTCATTATAGCAAAGAGGACAGTAAAGGATGGGCAGGGTGTGTGTGTGCGTGTGTACAAATGCCAAAGATTTTTGCAACAGGAGAAGTTGAGAGAAAATGTGCCTGCTGCAGGAACATCTTGGTTGCTTATGTTTTTCTTCTTGTTACACAGTGTAACCTTCTCATTTTAGTGGCCCACATGAGCTTGATTTGCAGCACTGTGAAGGCAACAAAGGAGCTGAAGAGCACAGCAAGGGACCAGGTATTCCTACCATGAAGCAAGGACAGGTGCCAGGCTGTCTGTGAGTGGGGATTGCCAAACTGCTGCAAAGTAAGGTACAGAACAGGGGGCAGGAAGCTTTGACAGGAAGAAGGCATGGTTGGTTTTCTTTAGGGATTTTTTAATAGCTGTGGCAATTAAGAAAAAAATTTATGGTCCCTGTTTCTTTACAGAGTGGTAGTTGAGAACTGCTTTGCAGCCAAATTCACAGCACACTGCACTCTGCAAGAATTGACTGCAGTGGGTTTTGGATCAGGCCTTTGGAACACAGGCCTGAAGCAGAGTCTGTCAGCCCATTAAAAGAGAAAAAAAAAGAAAAGGATCATGAATCAATCCTCCCCATATCTGCTCCAGATTCTGAATCAAAACCATCCCTTGGTCGATCTGACTGCCAGAGAAATGGGGAAAAAGAAGAATAATAAAAAGTCCTTCTGTGTCTGTGGGAAGACTTTCTCCTCTACAATACCTCAGACTTCTTGGGAACTACCTGGCATGTGCCTTAAAGAAGTGCATTTTTACTAAGATTTACAGTAAGCACAGTATACATCTGCCAGCCTCCAATGCTATGCCCATGCTACTCTCAGAGCTGCAATTGCAGCATCTGAGATGTACTGAAACTAACTTTCATCTATCAATAACAACAGCCAGGAAGATGCAGTGGTTTAAGCTTCATGGCTCTTATTCTCTCTTTCGAAAACACATATGGAGTTCCTTCCACATCCTGCACAGCTGCAGACTGCCATATTCTTGAAGCTAGCTAGAACGTGGCCATGCTGCTGTCACACCTCTGATTACTGAGCTGTCTACAATGCCCTGGCAGTGTTATGGATGAAGCTTATTTACCTAAGACAGATTCTTGGCCTGCCACTGCATTTCCACCATTACTGCTCCACATCTTGGTGGAGTCACTCCTGGGTTACATAAATACAATTGAAATCAGAATCAGACCTGCTGATCCTCATTATTTTGCTGTTTTTCATACCAGAATGGCTGGTTCCAATCATCTATGGGGCACACAGGACCTGAACTACCAGGTCTTCCTGGCTTTATTCCTTATGGATGGTATTTATTGCTGTATAGAAGCCCATCACAGGTCTGTGCATGTCTAACTGATGCACACACATGATGAAGATCCTGGCACAGCTTCATTCACAGTAAATTAAAGCTCATTCAAGTTTTGTTGATTGTAACTGATCAGAGACCCTTTGCAGTCTTGCTTGATGGCTGCATACCTGTTGCGACTGAAGCTTTATTACCACATCACCCAAAAGATGGTCCCTGCCCCAGTCAGGAAAATAACATGCAGCTTACAAAGAATAATGTGAACCTACAATTGAGAAAAGCAGGGTGTGCCAAATGCAGGGTGCTATCTTTCTGTCACTCATCTCTTTCTCTTTTACATCCTGCATTTAAACATCTCCTTAGGTCTTTCCTTTGCCCTCCACATCCATCACTTCTGAAGGCTGGTGGTGGATGAATGAATAGCAGGTCCCAGAGCAGGTGAGGGTGCATTTTTAGGGGCAAAGGACTGCAGTCAAGTGTGACAGAAGAATAATGCTTATTTCTCTGCTTGGCAACACGAAGGGCTGGGACATTTAGAAAGTTGTGATGATGAAAGTGTTTGGAATGGTGTTTTTCTAAGCCATTGTGTTCAGCTAAACTGCAACAAATTACAGAGAAATATAATGAACTAACTAAATAAACAGCGTCGTCAAGGTAGGTGTTGGATGAGATGCTATGATGTTGGATAAATAATAGGAGATGAAAACTTAATTATAGGTCATATTACTTCCTTCCACTAAAAGCAGCTCTTGAGTTCCCCCTGCAGAATTTTCATAGGTTCCTCCTGCTATGGGTGGGTGGGATTTGCAGGACTTTAGACAACCTGTTGATATGCTCAGGAATTTCCAGACATCTGCTTATTTGCAGGACATATCTTCCTCTCCTTTCAGTTCTTCAGTCCCTTCAGCTTTCTGGGCTGTGAATTCAGCAGAGTAATTCTCCTGGGGCATTTACTGTATCTCCTTTTTCTGGACCCCTTCTCTCTTCTGAGGTACCATGCTATGGCAAGATTCTTGGCCTGCCACTGCATTTCCACCATTACTGCTCCACATCTTGGTGGACTGTAGAAAAGTTAGAGTTGGCTACTGACATTAAGCTGAGTTTTTAATGGGACCAATGGAATGGAAGAAAGCCTGCTTCCACCCATAGACTTGCTTTACAGTTTCATATTTATCTTTCTGTACAGATCCCACAACCTCAAGAGCTCTGTGCCAGCCTAGGGAAACCCTGATAATGGTGTTAGGTGACTGCCACACTGAAGTGAGTCAACAGCTTCAGATGTGAGCAGACACACACAATATATCTGGTGTTTTGGGCTAGAAGACACATGGTTTTACTGACAACAGACTTCACAGTAACAAAACAAATTCCTATGGAGAAAGAGCTGACACGATGCTTTGCATGATCCTTTGCTTTCACAATTTTCTGAAGCAGAGCTCAGGGATTTTTCCAAGGATTCTTAAACAAGTGTCTTATTGCCTCCCTAAGGATTGTATGAAGAATCATTTTGAAAGGCAGTTTCAAACTTGCTGACTCAGCTCATTCCCCATAAAACTTACCCACCCCATCATCTACGCCCACGTCTACATGGTATTCCATCCCCATTAAGATGAATGAAAACAAATCAAAAGAAAATTACACATAATGAGTGGGAAGGCTCACTTTCTCTTGTTCAACTTAAGCTGCCTGCATACATCTTGCAGGAAGAAGTAATAGTTGTGATATGCATTCTGAGGATGAGCAAAAGGGGAAAAACAATGACTTTACACAGCAAATCCTGTATGTACATAACTCCAAGACTCGTGTATGCTGTGTACATGTGGCACCAATCATTCATTTTTGTCTCAGAGGTCAGAGCAAAGTCCTGTACCAGCAACACTCTGAAAAAAACCCAAAAAACAAACATTGAATGAATGTTTCTTTCCAGAATGATTATATAAGAGTTCATAGAGATATGAATACTTAAAATAGGTGGTTGAAAAACTAATAATTAAATTTTAACATGAGGTCTGATATGTCACTACCAGAAAAAAAAAGTTTTCCATCCCTATTACTTGACAGGCCTTCTTCACTCTTGAGTGATCTCTGCTACACACAAAAATTAACATTTTATCTTTTACTCCCATCATCTTCATTTGGCCCACACAACCACAGATGATTGGTATGGAAGATTTTCTGGCTCCTACAGCATTGGAATTGCTCCACCCACTCTAAGCCTAACTTTCAAATCCAGGTCCCTATCCCATCACAGTTAAAATAAACTGGTTGAAATGAAATGTTGGCTATGCCTTAAATGCAAAATATCTGAGTAGCTATAATTAAGCTGTTGAGTATTTTAAGGAGCTCAGAGATCGGGTACTTTCCTAGACTCTGACAGAAACACAGTAATGTTATGGTTTTCTTCACATAGTTAAAGAAATATTTAAAAAAAAAAAAAAAAAAAAAAAGAGAGAGACATTCAAAACCCACCTGGATGCCATCCTGTGCAACCTACTCTACCTGAACCTTCTCTGGCAGGGGGATTGGACTAGATGGCCTCCAGAGATACCTTCCAACCCCTAACATTCTGTGTGAGAAGGGTTATCGGAAGTATATTAATGATGCTGTTACATTTCCAGGAGGTACCACTGAACTGACATGGAAGAAGAAAGGCTTCATAGAGGAAGATCAAGCCAAGGATATTATGCAGCTAAGCGATAACATATTTTGAAAACAAGGACAAAGAATTCAGCTTGCCACAGAGTCTGCACAGAATCTGCCCATGGAGTCTTTGTTGGTGGCAATAGCTCTCCAGCTGGGAACAACGCGTCTGACTTCAGAGCAATGTGTTTTTGCAGAACTGAGGTCTCAGCATCCCCCCCTCTCCAGTTTTGTGAGCATAAACTGACCATGGCTATTCTCAGGGATCAAAAAGATGCAAAAAAGCACAGCAGCATTTTTCTGTCTCTGTAAATTTTTTCTTAAAACTTCACAGGGATTCCTCATTCCTTCAGATAGTTCATCAGAACAGCCTAGTGAACCATTTGCTATTTGATCATTTAATCTATGATTGTATTGAACTTGCTACCATAACACCACAGAATAGTTCCCATCTCTAATATTCTACATATGTCTGTCTCAAACAGCTAGCCTATTCTAAAAGTCTGCTCTTCTACTTGCTATCTGGATGACTGTTGTGGTAAAGCCATCGTCAGCTTCTCTCCCTTTCATATCCATGAAAGCGGCCTTATCCTCTCTTGGTCCTTCCAACTTCATGGCCCATTCAGTGCTTGGTTATTTCTGCCCATGAAAGCAGTAGAAAAGGAGATAGAAATGTTTAGATCTCTTGCACATAGGACCCAAATGCTTCCCTTCTCCTCTATTTCCCCTGAGCATTGTAGATTTGTATAATGTACTTCAGGTGTCACAGCCCTTTGGGCAATTGGCAGCAATTCAGAGATCGTGAACCTGTGAGGAAGCAAAGAGCTCAATCCCTTCCTCTTTTACAGTTTGCAAACACCTCTCTCTTTCTCTGTCTCTCTGATCTTGAGTCCTGAGGTTTTCTTTGCTGTGGTTTGAACTACAGTTTAAAATGTTTCAATTGTCATCTTGCATTGTGATGCATCACATGGTGCCCCAGCCACAAAAAGGCCTAGTAATTTGGTTTCATCCTGTCACTGATTTTGATGTGTCTGGTGCAGCTGGATGTGGTCATGTCACGGGTTCCAACATTATCTTTAACAGGAAAACAAATGTCAAGAGAGAAACACTATTGTCTTACAATTAGTTTTAAACAAATCAGACTTTGGAAAATAGTATGATTCTCAGGTCTCCATGCCTGTACAAGGAAGTTTAAAATAAAGTTAACATTTAACATGAACATCCCTTTTCCTCAGAGGAAGGAAAAGCAGTCCTGAGACTTGACAAGAAAGAACAGGGGATAAGATAATGAAGTTCTCAGGTAAAATCTTTTTGTAAAATTGCTATGTGTACAGCCAGGTAGACTGTATCTTCCACTCCTCATTTTCCAGAGAAGATGCTTGTTATTTACTGGGGTTCATAAAAGCCTCTGTGCGCACCCAACTTGCTTTGACTGCAGTCTAAGCTAGGCTGTCTGTCTTCTTGAATAAATAAGAATGAAGGGGACAGAGCAGAGCAGACACTCTCAGGTGAGATATTTAAGGACAGAGGAACTTTTTACCTCTAGCAGTGAAAGAAATAAACAATTTTACTTGCCTTGGCTAAAGGAAACAAAATGAAAAACCTACTTGTGAATCTGCCATTCTCTCTTTCCCCAGTACTTTCATGGCCCGTGTAGCTCTTCCACTCACACAGGTGTAGGACTATTTCTAGTTTTATTGGTAAAGGAACAATGGGGAATTCTCTTGTTCAAAAGAGGGGGAAAAAAGGGTTTTTCTAAAGAAGATGAGGAAAAAAAGACATTGCAGCTCTTTTTTTTTTTTTTTTTTAAAAAAAAAAAAGAAAAGCAGGGAACAATGGAAAATATACAGGTAACAGATCTAAATGTATTGAAACTCTCCAGTGGTCTAACAAACAGAACTGGTTTTCAGTTATCTGGTATTATGCTTCGATTTGTACAGTGCAAAATAATGCTGAGGATCTGGCTTCAAACTTTGGAAGCAGAAGCTGCTTGTCTTCGGGTTTCTATTAACCATGTTGCAATGCAAAGACCCAGTTAGGGAAGAAGGAGCAAAGTGGAAAACATCCCATGAATAATTTTATTTCATGCTAATATTGCTATTGACATAAAATATATTAGAGCTGTCATTTAGAATTAGGTTTAATCCAAGTGAACAGTAATTTATGTGGATTTGTTGTTCTGGCAAATGAGACAAATGTATGAGGAAACTCACAGGCCATTGACATGCCTTGAGAATCAATTCAGAGTTTATGTCCTGTTTTCAAAAGGGTCTTGGACTCCTCCAACCAGGAGGCCTCAGCTTCTCAAAAGAGTGTGTAATTAACAACATGAACCCTTCTAAAGGCTGAGATCCTTCCATGGTTTTTTGTTAGAGGTAATCAAGGACCAGTGCTAACATTTTTCATGACTAGACAAATATGAGCCTTGCATTCTTGTTTCAGTTGGTACATTGTGAAATATTTTTAAATTCATCTGGAAGAACCTTAAGCAATGTATTGGAGCCAAAGTAACTTCAGTCTTGGGAAAGATTAGTTTTGGAATGAGATTCAAAAGTAAGCATTTGGGTCTAAACTTTTCAAAAAGAAGCATGAAGTTTCCACGTTTCTAAGTTAGAGCTGAATGAAAAAAAATCATTAAATAATTTCCCATATATTTATCTGAATATTTGCATGTATTCTCTTCAGCAATTTTGAGCTTCTATTGTGTAGAATCAGTGGGAATCACTTATATTCTGGGGCTGGGACTTTCACAGGCATGAAGAGCACCAATTTAGTAGAATTTATTAAATCAATGCAAAGACCTTTTGTAGATATTCTCTTTAGAATCTATTGCATTTCATTTTATAGAGGTGAGACTTCTGTTTATTTACATTTTTGCTTCTAGTAACTTATTCCCAGTGGAGACAACCTTTTAATCTCCAGTTAAAAAGCTCCTGTAAGATTTGTGGAGATATTAATCAGTTTCTTAAAGATTTTTTTTAATCACTCTGCTGCCTACACTGAGACAATTGACTGCAGGGACAGATGTCTGCCAAAAGTTACCTGTAAAGATAATCTTTAAATCAAATTGTTACTTTATTACACTACTATACAGCAAAGATCATGCTGGAAGTATTGGTGTTCTTCTAGAGACAACAGAAGTAGTTCCAAGTTATTTATTTGACTATTCATGATAATACCAACCCTGACTAATACATATCAAGAATTCAGGAAAGATTTTTTCCATCCACAGTTTTAAAACATGAGCAATGAAAAACACGTCTGAATCATTACCATCAGTGTTTTGGTTTAGATATTCTGAGAGCAGAAGAGAAGCTAAATCCATCAGGTTGCAATGGCATGATGAAAAATTTGAATCTGCATAATAAATAATCTTATTACCATCTAAAATTAGAAAGAAAAGTAAGTTCAAAGTCATTGCCCTTCTGCTTTTCTAATCATGCTAAATGGCTTGGAACCGATTTGCTGAGAAGTAGTGGTGAAAAGAATAGAAGAATGCCATTCTTTCTTGTCAGGGCAGTGCAGCAGAAAAGTGAGACTGGGGAGACAGTAAGATGTCACAAAGTTGAGGCAGGAGTCAAAGATGGAAAGAGGGAAAAACAAAGATTTTTTCAGACTATTTTTAGAATTCATACTATTAATTCACCTTTGGTTAAAAATAGGCAATAGGTTATATACAGTTTTATTGGCAGTAAAATGTATGTCTGAAGCCAATTTTCCCTTTTATTTTACAGACTACAAATACTTCCACATTCTTATTACTAAAGATGTAAAAGCATAGATAGAAACATTTGAAATCTATTAGGGCCATTTACAGAATTAAAGTGGCTGTGCTTTGAACCCTATTAAAATGTATTAGTTCCTATCAACTATAGTTGGAGTGAAAGGCAAAAATAATGGCAAAGCAAGGCTTGTTGCTGAGAAAGTGGCAGAGCTGGCAAGAACAGGAGAACTGGGATGACTGAAGAGGTGTACAGACCTTTTTTGGATCTCTTTCTGGGCATTTTGCAGTTTTATTCAGACAGGCACTTTAGATCTGATTATGGCTATGAAATAATTTCTCGGTCCCAAGGTAACTGTTCTCAGATTTTCCTCACTTCATTGCATTGCTCATGGATGCTGGAGGATATTCTAATGCCCTGCAGATGTAAAAACCTCTGTTAGAAACAGGAGACCAAAAGCAGTGGGAAAATGAATTTTTTTTGAGGATGCAGCTGGGCTTTTGTGCAGTTTAGGTTCTGCTGAGCAATATAGCACCTAAGACTGATATAATTTAGTAACTGGAACCCAGGCCTTTCATTCTTCCTTCAGTTTGGGTACCAGATAATAGAGACTCCTTCCCCAGTTCATCTTCCCATGATCTGCTCCCAAAATAGTGGGCTGAATGGGTACCACTGTCCAGTGCCCACAGTGCTCAGTCTGAGTGTGTCTGACCCCTTCTGCTGGCACCTGGTTCCGCAGGGTATAACAGAGGGTGGGTTGAGGATGCCTGGCACAGACAGAAGGCTTCCAGTCCAGGGGGCTGCAATGCCACATGTCCCATCGAGCTGGAATTAACATAGTTCAGGTTTATTGTGTCATAGGTGTTGCCAGCGCGTCTGATACATCTGAATGTGGACGTGTCACAGCACAAGTTCATGCAGTATGACAAGGCAATGCAATAAGCTATAGTATTACAAGGGTTATGCAATGTTCTCAGAACCAAAGAGAATAAATCTTGTATTGAACAAACACTGCAGGAGGTTTTGTTTAATTGTATAGTCTGTATATTAGGATTTTTCCACTTACAGATGAAAGTGCTTGTTATGGCAATGTTGTTCTGCAACAACCAGGACACAAAAGTGCTGTGTTTTTCACCTTAATAAAAATCCTGAGTCCTCTTCCAGCAAAGGAAGACTTGTTTGTTAGAACCAATTCACACACCCCTGTTTTAAATCCACAGCCTGTTTTTACTTGTGCTGTTCAGAGTTCTTCAGTCTTTATTTAATAAGGTTACGTAAGGAGAGGTGGGGAAGGAGTTAGCATATTGTATTGGCAAGAAAACAACAGGCTATTTATGTGTCATATATTTAGCAATGGAGAAGTTTAGGTAACCTGGCTTCACTTGTCTTAGAATAATGAAGACATCTGATTCAGGGCTCCAGCTGAGGGGTTGTAAGGGTTTGTCATTCTCCAAGTGATTCTAGCAGGTGCTTCTTTTAAGAACCCAGACCATCCTTCTTGTGCTCTTGTTGGCAACAGAACTCCTTGACACCACTATGACCATTATCTGTTTGGTTTTGGTTTGTTTTTTTTTTTCCAAAGGTGTAGCCACAAAGCCTTTGCTGTCAACTGCTTTCTGCAATTACAGCAATGAGGCTGTTCCCTAAGGGAAACAGTGACAGAAGTAGAACAAAACCAAGCAGAGGCACATTATGAATTATTATCAGGAATATTTCTTAATAATGAGTTCTCTATGCTGTAGATTAGACACAGATTACAGAACTTTCTGTACACACACTACAACAGAACTTTCTGTTTTTTCAAGCATGAAAATTCAACCGGACAAAACATTTCATTATACATTCCTGTGTAGCAGGAAACAATTAGCAGAAACATGACTGAAATGGACAGCTACTGAAAGTCTTATTCTGATTTCAAGGGTTCTATTAGATATTGATTTTTCACATTAAAAATCCAGAAAACAATAAAGGCTCAGTCAGCTTTGGATGCAAATGGGAAGTGTACTAGGGAGTGAACCAAGAGCTTGCCAGAGTTAGCAAGTCCACACTCGCTGTGGGGGGGACAGTTTTACTCTGCCTTTTTGTGGTTTAACTGAGCCATGTGTCCCTAGGGGTACTATTATAAAATAGCAATGGTGGAATGCTGTGTGTGGAATAGCTATTGCAGAATAACCATTCCAGGCTGTTTTTTCCCTTGTAGACAAGCTTTACTACTACATTTTGACAAGAAGATTCACCTAAACTACTATAATTTCTTGATGTCTAAAGCACAGGAATTTTTAGATTTGCCTGTGTAGAGTGAGGCCTTCTTGGGAAGCTAGTGCTTGCAAATGTTTGCCAAAGCATAATGGAATGTCAGAATAAAAAACAGAAGAGCAGGGGGTCCACATTCATGCAAATGCATTTGTTTCACATAGTATGCACCAGGGCTACTTTCTTCCAGCCCTAAGTTTAGATCATGAACTCAAGTACCAGAGTTGGGGGGAACATGCAATGTAGCTCTCTCTACATCAGGACTACTCAATATATTTCTTTCTCGACATGATTTTACCACACATGACAAAGTCCTGTGCAGCAGGAATCAGTACACTGGCCTGATGTCTGCATATGAGGACTGCTTCTAAGAGCTCCTGAATGAATATAGTGTGGATTTAGGCTCTTAGGGAGGCCAGGGCAAGATTTAAAACCTGCTCTGTAGTTAATATAGCGAGAGAATGCTCCTCTTGGAGATCTGAGCTCTAGTGTGCTGAATGCTCCTCTGGGATCCCCTATCTACTGAGGCAACTCATGGTTACTGGAGTATACAGAGGAGGTGTGAAGTTGGGCAAAACTTAAACAGAGCCCTTTGGCTACTGGGTGCCTCCATGAAGAGTCTGAACTAAGGAGGGGTAAGTCAGAGCCTCATAATACCAGAGATGTTAGGATGTGCAATGCACTGAGGGACCTCTTTGATATTAATGACTTTTGTCAAAGAAATGATCTTGACATACCTTGATTTACTAAGCATTCGATGATGATATTTAAGTGTCTTATCTGAAGTGGAAAAGGATGCTTTATGAAGGTAACTTGATACTGTTTTGGTTGAAATTAGCTTTTTTTAAAAATTATTTTTATTTTTCACAAAATTGAGAAACGGTCATTTAAATATTACACGTCTTTAACTAGAGTCTCAGGAAAGCAGAAGGCCTTATTTAAGCAGGGATTTATGTAAACTATGGTTCTGCCAGCCCTTGAAAAAAGAAATAATAACATTTGTGAGAGCTAGGGAACCAAAAGATACAGCACATTTTTGCATTATGTTAAAAAAATTCTTTTTTTTTAATGAGATTTAGAGCAGACAACTCCGTCAAATAGCAAGGGGTCATGTCTGCAACATTGCATGCAACAAATTCCTGACTTTTTTCTGACTCCATTTTGCTTACAGTAGATGTTTCTGTTCATATATTCAACATGAGGAAGGGAAGTATTTTTTTAATCATCTTCTTCAGGAAATCAGGGAGACGTAGAGACTGAAACTGGAAAACATCAGTGGGTGGGACCAGGAAAGTCAACTGAATGCTGCATTATGCCAAGACACTTTCATCCTGCCCTTCTGTCAACTAGGGCAGGATGAGAGGCAATGAGTTGGCAAATAGTCTCAGGTCAAAAGTTGAAAGTTGCCCATTCTTAGAATTTTTGATGCTTAAACATATTGGCTCACCTTACAAATGTGCTAGGGAAATGACTGTAAGCTATAAAGTTGGTTATTTCCCTTATTTCTGCAAGCAAACGACTTCCCTTCCAGAGTTTTTGTGCCTGAACAGATGATAGAGAGGGATTTTTGGCTTGAACTTGCAACTGCCATACCCACAGGAAGACAAATCTCAGAGGATCACGGTCTGGGGAGGCTTTGTGGAGAGCAGGGGAGGGGAAGGAGCTATCAGCAGCACAAATAGCAAAGCCTGGCTTGACATCTGCTTTGGCTGGTGGTTCCAAACTATGGGGTCTTCGTGGCAGTTCTCTGTTGCATGACAGAAAGGGCAGCTTCCAGAATCAAAGATGAACACCAGCCAGAGTGGCCCTTAGGCTTGTCCTCTATATGGAAATGTTGTTTCTGCTAATGCTAGTGGGATTTTCTCCCTGGTATGGTGAGTGAGATGTAGCTACCCATAATTTTCTCCTGAGTGGAGTGGCTGTGCTATGGACTTTGGCTGGGCCTGGAATTAGATTCTACATCCCAAGCAAATGTGCTTCTCTGACTGAAGTATGTATTTAATCATCTCAGGAAAGATTAGTCCTAAATGCTAAGACCAAATGTGTTTCAACGTGACACTGGTGAGAACATCCAATTATGCCTGGCCCACTTAGAGCATACTTGAGAGCAGGTCAGACATCATTTCAGTTTGCAAAATTTATTTGCTCTGTTCCCCAAAGAGGAAATCTGTCATTCAATGGCTGGAAGCTGAATATTAATGTAAGTAGAACTGAAATGTCAGATGATGTTGAAAGCTGGTGATATAACTTGTACTTTTAATTTCATAATTAAAATTTTATAGGGTGAAAATACCTATTCACTCTATCTACTGTAAATGCAATAAGCGAATGTGGGTGGACTGGTTCTTTATTCATCACTGAATGATTGGTTGCATTCACACCTGTATCTGAGCCAGACCTTAGCTCCTTTGCACTGAAGACTGACAGAAGATGTGATTGGCCTTTATTATTATTATAGCCAGGGCTAAATACAGGGGAAGAAGGAGATTTTAAGATTAAAATGTGGAGGAAGTTATCCAGCAATGGGAAGTAAACTGAGAACAGGTTGATTCTGGATGTTGTCCATCAGGGGCGTGGGGTTTTGAAACAAGTTTTCAGCCAGAGGTGTAGGTGCAAAACTGCACCTCAATTTAAACTAGACCTTAATACCCTCATGGATATGATTATTTTGTTTTCTGATGACAGGAGGGTACTGTACACAAGGACTCAGGCAGCTCCAGTGATGTGCCTCCATTCTTCAGTTTCTGTATATCATATAAGACATGCAAAAGCACCAGCATCTCTCTGGATAAATCTGGCAATTATTATTAAAAGTAGCTGTTTAATTTATTTCTTTAAGAAAACTATGCTGGGTTTTGGGACAGAAGGACAGATTAGAAAAGGATGGGCTTGGGTAAAGCTTTAAAAACGCAATCCTGGGTTTTTTTGCTTGACCAAGCCAGGGAGATTTTTTTTAAGTACCTTGGGCATTCAATGTGTCAGTGAATGAAGCACGCTACAGAAAGAGCCAGAGCCAATTGTTCAACATGCAAATGAATTTTATCTGATAAGTGGTCTTGTTTGGCTGCTTATATATGAGTCTCCCCTGTAAAATAACAGGTCAGTGAGAAAATAATTCAGTAATGTAAATTAATAATTTCCCAATTATTTATGTGATATAAACTCCACCCACACAACAATTCCACCTCTCCCTTTCTCCTGTTTTTTTGACCTGCATAATAGTGTGAGGTTTGTTTCACATGTGTTTAGCAAAGCACACACAGAGCCAGGACAACTTCACCACAGCTGCCATGGTCCTGGGGCCAGCCAGAGCCTCGGAGTGACAACCCAGCTCTGCCCCAACTGCTGCCAAACATTCCCAATGTCCAGGTAAATCTGTGAACCTGGAATTGTTGCAGACAGTAAAGATGGTTCAGCCATGCTCACTCCACATGCCTCCCCCCTGCTACTGCACCAGGGCCTAGGAGCAGATGTTGGCAGCAGAATTTAAACACAGCAGGGACCAGGAGCTTGGCCAGCAAGTGCAGCAACCTGCTTCCCCCAGAATTTCTCCTCTTTCCTTAAGTAAACAAAAATAAAAAAGACCAGCATATCTGGTCTATACAGTATACACTTCAGTGGTTTCTAATTTCAGTGGCACACCACTCCCTTTGGCAACCCACAGTTTGTGATTTCTAGTGCTGGTAAATGAGTCTGGGAGTGAAATCGTTCCAAGCAATGCCTCCTAAACTAGCCATGTATTAGAGACAGAACTGATAAAATAGGTTCATACAAGTAAAACAGAAGTGTTTTTTTGACTTTCCTCTCGCACAAAAAGGGAACCTTAAGAGCCTAGGTCTGGTATGGGGAAAAAGGACTGTGTCCTTATCTCTGTAACTCATTGTAAGTGTGATTTATGCATTGTGAGGATGGATAGCTGATGTCAGAGTGAAAAAACCAACAATGAATGATCTGACAGAGTAGAAGAAGCCTTTCTCCTCCCTCTTCTTGGATGATTTTCTTCCTGTGGCCTTTGGTCCACTGAGATTTATTTGAGTCCAGTTTGCTACCAGTTGCCCCACCTCCCAAACCAGCTCTCATACTGTCAGTCCCTCTTTGCACACTCTGTACGGCAGTGCCCAGCAGATGCGTGGGTGCGAGACCTTGTTCCTTTTCACTGCTAGAGATGTTTCACAACCCTAAAGCAATGCAGCTCCCTGCCAGATTACCTGTCATTTTTGGAGAAAGTATTCCTGGGAACAGCGAGGCAGAACAAGCACAGTGCTCCTCACCTTGCTGTGTGGCCTCTTTCAAGCAGGGAAGTTGGCAGCTGCAAACATGTTTCCAGAGAATTGCACCAGCAAAGTGCCAGCTCATCTGTGCTGCAACAGCCCCAGGTTTGCCTGCTGTCTGTCTGACTAACTCCCTGCCACCTCTGCACCTCTGGATGGAAATTTTGGCTGAGGTCTCTTGGCAAAGCCATGGAGGAGATTTCCCAGTTCCAAGGGGAATCTCCTGGCTTGAGGCCAGGCTGACCACTACGTGTCACGGAGAGCACACCTGAGGAGAAACACCTGGGGGGACATGGACCCCAACTCTGGTCACCTTCCCTTTTCAAAGTCAAAATGAGAACTGAAATAAATTCAAGCAAGTAAGAATTTAGGATCTTTGCCTCTCCTCTCCCCCTGTACACAACATTGCATTTTATCACTTTTTTTTTTTTTTAAAAAAAAGTAAGAAGGTAATATCTACCTCTTTACAATCAACAGGCATTCCTCCCTGTAGAAAATACTCAGGATAACAGTGTAAGTGAAGCTATGTGATTGCTAACAAGAAGCTCCACCAGCGCTTGCCCTAAGGTACCAGAGTAGTCAGTGTTACTAATAAAGTTAATTACTCCCACTACAAGAGAAATTAGTCAGGGGGGGAAATCAACATGTATGAACAAGATGATTAGCTGCTGGTTTCACTTTTGCAAATACATTTAATCTACTGTAGTACTTTTATGCTGGTTAACCAGAGTCACAAGGTATTAACATGCTCCTCACTCAGGAGAGTGCAGAGAAAAGAATTACAAAAGAGTCACTTCTGTTTTGGGCCATGTCTAGTGAACTGTGAATGTATCCAGAACCCTCTGCTCTTTTTACTCTTTTAATAATTAGTGTCGCTTCTTCCCTGGCCATCAAACTGTAGTCTGGAGTTGAGGTATTTTATAATTACAAGCATCTCTTCCTAGTGCTGAGTTTTTCTTCTCTTGTCCACTAAAACATCCAATTTCACTTTGTGGTCTCTAACCTTTATGTATGTGAAATAGCAAGAACACCCCCACCTTTCCATCAGACATAAGTTTTCATTAATTTCTGTGACTGTAGCTGAATAATCCTCTAGGGAAAAAACAACATCTGGATTTTTTGTGATCTGAGAAGTGCATGAGATAATACAGAAGGAGCCATCACAGAAATGGTTGATTGCTGGGTGCTCATTCAGTGAAGATCCCAAGGTTTGGTGCGGTTTTTTTGTTTGTTTGCTTTTTTTTTTTTCTATACAGAAAGTAAGGAGAATGTGCTCTGTAAATAAGTAACAACATCCTACTTCCCTGGGGTTATGTAACTGAGAAACATCAAAGCCTTTGCTCTGAGACATTGTGTTCCATGCAAGATCTGCATATATTAAAAGAGGTACCAATTATTTCCAGTTCTTGTGGTATTTTTCGTAATATGGATACCATCCAACCCAAGTCAACGAGGGCATCATGCAAGCATCAAATGACGAAGCTTCTACTCATACTTTTCATTAAGGATAGGAGAAGGGAGGGAAAATGTTTAGTGGCTTCCCATTTCATTCAGTCATTGGTTTACCTTTCCAAATGACTGTTTTTCATTTGGTTTATGGTATTTCTGTGTGATACTTCCTGCAGCTAACTTGTTCACCTCACTATTAGGAAGGAAAATCCACATGGAGTGGTCAGGTAACCAGGCACAGAAATTCAGTATGAAAGTCATCAAGCCTGACTTCTCAGAGAAACCCTTGCCTGTAGGCAGTTGAGGAAGAGTGCAGGAACCCTGTTTGAAGATGTTGGAATGAGAATATTATCTGCCTGTGGATAATTTGCAGAAAGAAAAAGAGACCACTTACTGTATTTTTTTAATTATCTCTTGGGGCTGAATTCTGAACTGGTGGTAAGATGAACCACTGTGCAGGTTATGATTAAACTTCTGAAGTGTTCAGGAATTATTATTATGAGTGTACTAATTACTGTTCCCATTAATGGAATCTTTTTTTAAAGGCTACTTTTTACATGTAAATCTACAAGTCAAATGAAAGTGAGGATATATTTTTGAAAGGGACTCTCTTGAGGGAGATCTTATATTATGACATATTTTCCCCTTTCTTATAGGAATATGCAGTAATGTGCTTTGAAGTGGGTGTACCTATCATCTCCGTCTTCTTTGTGTGGCCAGTGTGCTTTGAAGGTGTTTTGGTAGGAATGAGAATCTCCTCCTATTTATTTTATTTACTTCTGTGCTCCTTTATGTTGACTTCTTTTCTAATGTAGTTTTTATTCTCTCCTTCTTCCTTCTCTTTCACATATTCTTCCAGTTTTGTAAACGCCTTTTCACTGTCATTCCCTTTTCCCTTTTCATTGGGTATTTGAATACATAATTATGAGGCAGCAGACTGTCAGCATTGACAGCTACCACCCTTTCCCAAAGTAACATAGATTCACAGAATAATGCAGGATGAAAGGCATCTCTGGAGGGTATCTGATCTTCTCCAGTCCTTGTTTGGGGCAGGGCCAACTTTGAAGCTAGGTCAAGTTGCTGAGGGTCATGTCCTGCTGAGTTGTCTAAGGTAAGATCTCTGGGCAACCTATCCCAGTCTTTGAATTCCTGCAATATAAAAATTTATTTCCTCATATCTAATCAGATATCTAATCAAGTTTTCCTTGTTGAAGTTTGTGTCTGCTTGGTCTTGTTCTTTCCCTGTGCACCTCCAGAAAAGAAGTCTGGCCTCCACTTCTCTCTGCCTTTCTGCAAGGTAGTTGAACATAATTGTAAGATCTCACCTCCTCTTTCTCTTCTGAAGCCTGACTGACCACCCTCAGCTTCTCTTTGTGGATCAAGCCTACAGCTACATAGATGACTGTAGAGATCTGGAACTACCTATGGCACCTATGGCCAAGAGTGCATACCTATCAGTTAGCATTTTTTGGGCTCTTTTAAGGAGAGTCACTTAAAAAGATTCACAGTTCTATAGTACTGCCAAGCTATCATGAATTGGAGGAATTAAAAAAAACCAAAAACATCAATTAGTTGTAACTTCAACAGAGTAAAAAGTCACAGAAATAACCACTACTAACAAATGTTTTATTCAGATGCTTCATGATTCTCCAAATTATCTGCATTATAAAAAAACTTTTCTAACACTGTTCGCTCAGACTAAACTCCTGAATATGCAAGAGTTTGTGGCTAGAACAATGGGAGTGTCATTTATGATCTATACAGAATCCTATTGTATGAGACACTGTTTTTGTTATGAAAAACAGTTTCATTTATGCACTGTGAGCTTGATGGGAGTGAAATCTTACCTAAAGGAAGTGCTTTGATGGTTTGGTTAGGCTAGTTTTGCAAGAATGACTCCAGCTATTCTATCTTTGGAGCTCCATTTTCTTCTTTCCATCCCATCAGACCATGGAAGAGGATCAAGATGAGCCCAGATGCCATGAAGTTTTTCAGGATTTTTGTCATTCCTTAATCAGTCACAGAACTGATACAGACAGAGCCCAGGATTGCAGGAAGGATTCCTGAGCAGTAGAAACCTTGATGTTAAACAGGAATCAGCTGTGACACACCTTGATGATAGGGTGGAGATAATTTGTTTTGTTATTAATATTTGACATTCAGGTTCATCATGAGGAGAAGGCAACCACACTGCCTGGAAGAGAGGCTGCAGGCAGCACAGAATCTTACTCATCCCATTGCATAAGGGCCACATTTGCATCCAGATCCTCGTCTGGTGATTAAAAGGTGCTTTACACAACCCAGTGAAAGAGTGAGTGCTGCTGGATGACACCCTCTCTACGTCTTCCTGAGGTTCTGCATAAACTCTCTCCCCAGCTCTGCACACATGGGTCGAGGATGTCACAGTCCCTCCTATGGCAAAGAGCTGGCTTGTCACTGGGGAAGAGAGGGAGCCCTCTGCCTTGGCTCCACCACCCTGCCTGTGGCAGAGACCCTCATGACAGATGTGGTGGCCTTAGAGGGAGGTCCACAGGGCCTCAATAGCTCATCTCCACCCTGAGCAGGAGCAGGGTGTCATTAGGAGTGCCTGAGCCCGCCCGTCAACAGCTGACCGCAGCCTGAGTCACCAGCACCTGAATGAAAGTAGTTTTGTTGTTGTTTTGTCCTTCTCATCCTCTAAAGAGGGTGTACAGCCAGGTTGCTGTGCTGGGCTGTGTCAGCTCCTGCGCTGTACCACGACCTCATGGGTGAGGGGTTTCCTTAGGTCAGGGACACCCTACCTTAGTCAGGCAATTCTGACATCACATGCATACTGCAGTGCCAGTCACCAAACCATAGAATCCTACAATGGTTTGGTTTGGAAGGGGCCTTACATGTCATCTAGTTCCTACCCCCTTGCCAAGAGCAGGGACATCTACCAGTAGGCCAGGTTGCTTAAAGCCTCATTGATCTCTTCCAGGGATGAGGCAGCCACAACTTCCCTGGGAAACCTGTGCCAGTGTCTCACCACCCTCACACTAAAGAATTTCTTCCTAATATCTAACATAAATCTGCCCTCTTCCAGTTTAAAACTATTACCCCTTGGCCTATCACTACATGCCTGTAGAAAAAGTCCCTCCTCACCCAGTACCCTTTAGGTACTGGAAGGCCACTATAAGGTTTCAGAGCACTCATAAGCTCTCTTCCAGAGCCTTCTCCAGCCTGAACAACCCCAACTTTCTCAACCTGTCTTTGTAGAGGAGGTACACCAGCCCTCTATCATCTTTGTATCTGTCCTCTGGACTCTCTCCAAGAGTGTAGGTCAGAAGTAGGCTGGTCCTTCTCCTTTGCCTTTGCCCGACTGCAGCTCCTTTCGGCATTGCAGTGAGTCCTCCAGTGGTTTTCCCAGCCAGTTTCAGAAAGTCAGGTTTTGAAGTGGCACTGCTGGAGTAGCAGATTCTTTCTGCAGGGCAGGCTGCCTCCACTCTGTCAGACCCTCTCAGTCTCCAAAATGGGGCAGAACTCAGCATCAGGTGGAGAGAACATGTTTGACTTCTTTTATGATCACAGCTCAGCAAGGCTGTGGAACGAAGGTTTTGTTTGATCTGTAGTCCCTCAATTTCCCTGATGATAGTGGTATTAAGGAGTGTTAAACAAACTTTTCACCCAGTTTGGTCTTCTCAGCATGGTGGATATTAAAGAGGAAGAGAAGTGCCTCTCAGTCCTAATACTCAAATCACAGGAAAACGCCTGTCCCATTCCTCATTTCGTGTTCTGCTTCATACTATAAACAATGATTATTACAAGTTGCACCTTGCTTGCCCTCTGTATTTTTCCCCATCCTCTTAGACCATAATTGCCATTCCCTCCCCCTAATTACTCCACCCTGGCTTAAGGTGCAAAGAATGGCCTTTGTTTGGCAAATAAAGGGTAGGCAGTTCCTTTGAAGGAACACGTTGCTGTTACAGAGATTCAACCAGCATTATGTGGTTGGCTCTTCTAGTTTCTGTTAAAGCTGAGGATTCACTTATTTCCACCAGGGACAATTAGGAGAGAAGGACTATTCTGCAGGGGACAAAAGACAGAGAAATATTTCATTTTCAAGTTTGCAATGTGCTGTGAATGAAACCAAATGAAAGTGAGTACATAAAATATAAAAATGCCTTTATGATATCTTTAAAAATTCTTTAGGCATATTAGCTGTAGGCTGTGAACTGGCTACATTGCCAGCTAAATAGTTTTTCTGTAAACAGATTGGCATATATACAAGTTGAAACTTTCTCAATGAAAGAATTTTGTAACCATAAAATCCACATATTCCAGATACATGTTTTAATATTCTCAGGGTTTGGTTTAAATTGTTTTTCAGATGCACACGCAGTTTTGGCATTTTAAAATTTGAGGATACATGAATAATTGTGTGTATAATTTTACATAAACAAATGTGCCTGATGACTAAAAATACAGCTTTCATTTCTGT
The DNA here is from genome assembly GCF_003957555.1 of Calypte anna. NCBI lineage: Eukaryota > Metazoa > Chordata > Aves > Apodiformes > Trochilidae > Calypte > Calypte anna. Next base: position 72,017,413 of record NC_044246.1, read on the forward strand.
TATTTGCATCTAAGAAGAATGATTCTGAAGACATTAAATAATCATTTATATAATAATTTACACTGTTGCATGTCTGTGGTCTAAATTTTTTCAGATCTCCTCCTGTGGAATTTCTGAAGATTTTAAAGGTGATTTCCCTATTGAAAGTGTCACTGAATCTAGAGTTTGGATAGGATGAAGTAAGTGAGATCAGGAGTAAGGCTAGCCTGGCTGCCTTCAAAGAAATAACCTCAGCTTTTTGAAAAGACTACATGTGCAATAGTGTCACAACTGTACCAACACTAAGCTATTGATGGATATCTGAAGATTGATGTGAAAAGATGTGAAAACCCATTTACATTAAGGGTCTCCCAACTTAGTATGCACCAAAGTATGCAGCAATAGAAACTCTCTTGCTTTGGATGTGTTTCTGCTTCACTGTTAGAAGACAAAAAGGTTGACAGCTGGTATGGAAGCAGAAGTAGGAATACCTCCAAACACTGGGACAAGGGCTGTGAGATGAAAGCCTCAGTGCTGTCTTGCCTTGACAAGGACTTGAGAATGGAAAGACACAGTGGCTCCTGGAGTAGTACGAAGAAGGAGAAAGCAGATGAAAAGCATGAGTTATAATAGCAAGACGTGGTAAGGGTTGATCTCTGTTTCCCTACAAAGCATGGTTCAGGAATGCCATTAGCTGTAGAAGTCTTTCAGGTTCCAGTATATAGTTTCTTCTGATAGACCAAAGATGTCTAATGAGCCACAGGTAGGGAACTGACAGCTCTGAGCTCCCTATACTTCTACTCCATTTCCTTTTTCTCACATGAAGGCAGCAACAGCAATAGCTCCCAGATCTGTGTACTTTCACTTTCATATAGAACTACATGCCTGATATTAAACAGCCGAGATTGTAATCTGAAGTGATTCATGTACTAAAGTTTGAAAATCTTCAACCTAAATCATGACCATTCTTACTCTTTCTCTATAGTGATGTGACAGACTGTTTGGCCTTGGAGAATGGAGTCCTGTGTACCTTGTCTCCAGACTGTATTCACCGAAGGGAAGTGGCCAATCTCTTTCCCAGTTGCTTCCCAAGCCAATGTTTAGGGCTGCTCACATCCAAACCAGCCACGGAAAAAAAGCGTAGATACTCTCTACCCTCCTCCTTTTCAGATATGATTACTTATGGCTTTTAGTATTTGTTATGACACAGACTTAAGTCTTTGTTAGAAAAGCAAACCATTAACTATACTCTGGAGTTCTGTGCATGTGTAGACAAGACACTTACTGAGCAGGAGTGGCTCAGGATGGTGTATTTTAGCTTTGTATCTCAAGCATGACAGAAGTTCAGGAAGAAAATTATTGTGGCATCTGATGAAAGTTACCCAGCATGCATTAAAGCAAGATACCAGTGTCTGCCTGGTGGGTAAGAATAATAGATTTGTGCATTCCACTTTTAAGTCAAACTTTATCCAAAATGTCATGTAAATGCAGTTGAAAATTGATACACCTTTGCTGAGGTACTTGACGGTGAAGGAAATAGCTGGAAAGTGTATATTTGCTCATTGCCTTGAGAACTACCCAACTGGGGCTGATAGTTCTAAAGGAAGCCTAAGAAATCTTCTAAGCTTATGCTGTTTCTTCATGTAAAAGTTAATGCTTGTAAACATGAAATTAGAAACAGAAACTTCAAGCATGTGGATCCATTAAAACAGGCCTAGTTACTCCAGGAGAAAAGGATTAAGAAAGCTTGATAAGAGTCAGATTTATGGCAGTATTACTTTAGGCCCATTCTGTCTAATACAGGCATTGAATTATTGGTATTCTGCCGCTAAAGGACACTTGAGTTACGTGAGCAAATCTTCTAGTTAGTAAATAACTCACACAGTGAATTCAGCTATGCTGTTAGTTAAATTACACTGAGAAGTACCTAGGCAAAAGATATTTGCTTTATATATGTATGTATTAGCTTTATATATGTATGTATCACTTTCCAGATAAACTCTTGTATGTAGAGTACTATTTGCAGACTCTGTTTGTAGTAGTACTATAAGGTACATATATGCTAATGTGTGAGAGAGAAAGTGAATGTTGAATTATTTTGGACCTGCCATTCTCAAACACTGAACTGTGTGTATACAGCTAAGACATCCTGGTTGCCCATGTGCTGTCCAGTGCCAGGAGGCAGCTCAGAGTACTGTTATTACCCTGATTTATACTTCATCCATTGCTCAGGCCAAACATCCACACATGTACACCATACAGCAGCCCTACACATTTCTGCAGATGCTTACCTCAGCTCCACAGTCAACATCTGTAGGGGCAAGACCACAGAAAGAGGTTGTAAGGTCCTCATTATCAATGAACACAACACAAATGGTGAAAGTAACCTTTTATTTGCATGTGATATAGAGACATACACACTGCAAACACATGCCACACATCATAAAAGGACAGGATACTTGGGAGATCTCAGCAAAGAAACATTAGCATCTGCTTCTAATAACCAGTGTAAATAGTACATGCTCTGAGTTTCTCATGGTGTTTCTGAACAGAATTCCAGAAGAGCTGCACACACAGCACAGCCGGGCTCATTAGCACCACCCGCCATCCGTACATCACTGCCAGCAGGGACTGAGCCCCACTCATGGGGCAGAGCTGGGGGACACAGCTTCACACCCCACTTCAGCTCACCCATGGCTGCCCTGCTCATCTTGACTGCAAGGGCCATGGTATGCCAGGGGACAAACTCACACGGGATGGTGAGAAAACCCATGCCAAAAAGAGCTGGAGGGGTGCTCATGAGGAAAGATGGACCTTTCCTGCCCCAGGGGTCCCACAGGTGCGGCGTAGGTCCTGTGAGCCACCACTGCTCCCGCTCTGCAACACACCACAAAATGACACAGAAATGCCATATTCCTGGAATTACTATGCTAAGCACAACATAAAAATGCTGAAAGCATTGCTGTCCAGGCAACACTCATGAGCTAAATCTTCTGTAGATTAGGACGTGTTCTGGAGAAATGAGAAAGAATGCAGCCAGCTAAGTAAAGACAGGTGTGTGGCTTTGCTGCATGGCATGTAAGAACAGAAAAGATTGCTGAATGAGATGAAAGCCTTGCTGTGAGCACAGGTTGGCTTGTGGCAGCACTTCTGTGGCTATATGTACACAGTGTCATACAGCAAAACATGGTACAGACTTTCCCAGCACACACACCATGGACAGTTATTGCACTTGCTGGGAATCCATGTATCTGCACCAGTTTTCTTCCAATTACCTCTGGCTTCTAACTCAGTCTCTCCATCATAAGGCAATTATTTTAACCCTCTTAAACATCTAATTTCTCTTTGTTGTTCCAGTCATTTGCTTTGTTTCTGGGTAAAAAATACAGAACTAAAATCACATCTCTGTACAGCTCATAATCAAAATCATCACACTGAGGACCAGTATATTTGCCATAATAGCAGAACCCATTTTCAACATATCAAGACTACATCTGGTAGTGATATGGTAAGATTTTCTTGCCCCTCTCATATCCAAGAGGTCTGTAAAGAAAAAAGGAAGAATCCCATATGCTCTATGTTATGCAGTTTTCCAATTGTAGCAAAATTTACAGCATGTCCTGGACTGGACTGCCCACCAGCAATATTCACAAGTAGCGACCCACCAAGTGTTATTAAGCTCTCTGAATCGCTTTGCCATGCAGCCTGCTTTTGATGGGTGGGATAGCTTTTACTGTTGTGTTTATTTCATGAAACATTCAATTAGCCAGATTCATCATCAGCATATTTGCTTGTACTGCCTTTGTGTTGGGTGTTTCATCAAGCTTTTCCTCATGTGCACAGTTTGCCATCTGCTTGTAGGTTGCTCAGAGACTGTGTGAAGATTCTCCCTCTCTGAGAAAATGTGTGCTGGTCCATTGAAGTATTTGCTAGTGATGCAATGGCAGCTGTTATCATCACGTCATATGTGTGCGGGTGGTTGCAATACATGGTATATAGGTTGTCAGAATTTGCCAGGAAGATGTGTTTTTGATTGTGGTATTGTGTGCATGTGTGGTACTGCTGGAGCAGCACGCATAGGACTTGGAATTTTACATGAGTACTATGCGTGAGTGCTTTATAAACCACATACCAGAGTGGTTACATGCTGTATTGGGTGACAGTAACACCATATTCACACAGCTTTTCCACATATCTCTTTATCAGCTGCCCATTTTTGAGTTTTCCTCAGTGTCTTGGCTGTTTCCATGACTGTGCTGGGCAGTGGTCTTCATTGAGAGTGCTCTCACACTTGGAAATGAACTCTTCCTTGCCAGAGCTTTTCTGGGTGCCAACAGTTCAGGCTCTGTGCAACAGTGGTTCATTTCCAATGTCTGTCAGGATGTTTATACTGTTTATGTGTAGGCCTTTGTCACCTGGTATTAATTGGATTGTGCCCTCTCTGCCTTTGAAGGCACAGAAGGCTTCAGACTCCTTTTTGTTACACATGGTGCTGTGGCCTGTAATACTAATCAATTACAGTTGGATACACCATGTTGTGAGTATGGGATATACAGCACCTCACTGCATCTTATGAGATCAAATGGTCCCCTAGTTGCTGAGACCTTGCCTGCCCTTGTGACTTTCTTCTCTGCTCAGAAACCTGCCTGTTACACTCTTGTGTTGAGATACCATTAGCTAAACCTAAGCAAGACTGTAACCATCACAAATGTTATCTGGTTTCCTCCCCTCCTGATTATGCAGAAGTGTTGATTTCTCTGATGTCCTGGGTCATTGGTTTGCACGCAGATTGCTGTTTGGCATGGCACATACTGTGTGTGCTGTGCTGTATTCCCTGCTTTATTTCTTCTCAGCTGTAAAGGCAAATATTTACCTCTAATAGTTATTGAAAATATTTATAAGCCTACTTCCACTTAATTAGGCCAGACACTTTACTGCATGGGCCATACTCTTTGACAAAGGTACCTGACACAGTGAGAAGGGTCCTGACAGCACTAATTAATATATAACATACTATTATCCCTACTTTGGTGTTTTTCCAGATGATGGTTCAGTTGATAAGGGGATTTTGCACACTCTTGCAGTACATGGCCTCCTCTCATCTTGTCTGATAAATGAGCTGGCCATCGCATACTGTAGCACAACCAGTGACAAGTCTTTTGATTGCTCTGCATTTTTGTCCTTTCCTCTCTTCTGGGTTCAGCAGCCCCAAGTCACAGCAACCCATGAAAGCCGTGTCAGCGGGCACTGGCATTTGGACAGACATCGCTGCTGCCTCTTGGGGCATAGAAGCTTGGGGCTGATTAAGTTTTAACTTTTGAGTCTGGAGCTATCTGTGTGGGCTCACAGCTGGGGACTACAAAGTGCTATATGGAATTGGCACGGAGAAGAAACACACAGATCGCCTGCTGTCAGGACATCTGTGTCTTTTTATTTTGGGTACATTTAGCACTTACAGTGTTTCACATCTGCCACATATGCAGTATGGCACTGACAGTGGTTACCGTTATATTTACATTTTGCCTCAATCACATTTGTTGTTGTTGTTTACTCTGTCTGCAAAGCCACCTCCTTGGCCGCACACATTTCATTTGTTAGCATCAGGGATGCCTGGCACTGAACGTTACCAGCAGTGGACTTGGTGACACTCATGGCATTAACAACATGGCATTCGGCTAGTGCATCAGCTCTCCATCATTTATATTTGACTTACAAATGCCTTCTCCCCAGTTCTGCTTGGACCTACATCATCTTATCCTGCACAGCACTTGCATGGCACAGTATAATTGAAGATTAGACCTTTAAGAATAGGCCCGAGTGATCTGAAGACCACTTCAGTAGCTTAGTTTGTCCCCTGCTCAAAGTACCCTCACAACATAAGCTAGTCTGGACAGACATTTGTCTAATCTAGTCTTTAAAATGTCTAAGCTACTCTTAAAAGGTCTTAGTGACAGCAAATCCAAAATCCCCTTAGGCGACATTTCTTTCTGTACATGAGAATGTTTTCTGTAAACTTTGGCTGGAAATGTAACTTGTCCTTTGAGATGACGGACATGGCTTCAGATTCAGCTGATGATAAGTCTGACAGTAAAGGAAATATAATGATCCATCTCCCTCTCTTCTTCCTAAATAAATTCCTCACTTATTTGCTAACTTCCCTGTCATTTCAACCATCACTCTGGAGTTTTGCTTAGGTATCATCACAGTCCATCATCCTGCATTACAGAGTTTAGAGATGTGTACTTTAGCTGATACAGACATGAAGTTTAACAGATACAGATGCAAAGTTTAACAGTGATACAGACATGTTCACCTTGTGGTCATTTGTGTCCTTGTTCCTCAATATGGGCAGAATTTTCCTTCTGCTTCCAAATTCATGGCCTTTATCTCTCCCTTTATACATCTCATACCCTCAGGTTTGTTCTTTAATTGGTCATGGTGTATGTTCCTTGATTCTGACTGCATTGCACACAGCTTGTGAATAAAATATTGCCTTTTTATGCCATATTTCAGCTACTGCTGTGCCCCTGGTAGACTTTTATCTGCACTTTGACTGATCGCAAACACTAAGGAGCATACTGAGGAGATCAGAAGGAGCAAGTGAGCTCACCAGGAGACCCACTGGATCACCTCCTAAAGTGCTGGATAGACTAGAGGGCAAAGATTAAAATCTGTAGTGTTTGCTCTGAGGAGAGCAATGAATCTCTAATAGGAGTGGAAATTTGCCATTGCTCTTTCTAGAGCTGCTGAGAAAATGAGGGGAGGAAGCAGATGAGATTGCTGGAGCCAAATCTGTCCTTGGAATACATCACATCAAAAGCTTTTCTTGTGACACAATTCTTTCATTATTATTTTTTAATTAAACTGTCCTTAAAAATAATCCTTGCATTTAAATCACAAGTCAAAAATGAAAATGTGAGCCTTGGGAACTTAAAATTCTCAGGCTACACAAATTTCTCTTGTCCCTGCTATGGAAACAACAAAAGATGAATACACAAGGAATGTCTGTTAAGGATAAGTTTTAATGATCATCTGCAACTTGTTATTCCATAATACATGCCATTAATAAACGGAATTACCCCCAAAAGTCTGTCCTGCGAGAAGTGCTATGTTTCCTGCATCTGCTGCATCTGTTTTATCACATGTCTGCAATCTTCTAAAAGCACCGTCTAATATGTTAGAAAAGGTTCTAGCACAAAGCAGTCATGACTCAGGTACATAATATCTGATTCTTTCCTCTCCCTCCTTCACAGCCCTTTTATTTCACTTATTACTCCTTCTGTATGTGAGGAATAGCTTCCAACCCAGAAAAACTCAGTCTAGTTTCCTTTTCTCTCTGATTGAAAACCTTTCTCTCAGTTGTGGGTTCAAAACATTAAACCTCATCATAGTAAAAGGTAGAGTCACCAACAGACGCAGGCTGTTATATGGATTACTTTGCTTCAAGAGTTCTGCTCCAAGGCCACTGAAGTTAATGGGGTACTTTTCATTGCCTGCAGCAAAAAACTGGCCTGGAGCTATAGTGCATAATTAGTGTGGAGGAGATGAAAGGGCCATGTTACCTCCCACTCCCACATTTTTAGTGGACTGTTTCCCCAACCCATGTGGCTGCAAGATTCTCATTCCTATCTGCTCTTATCTTGATTTTGGGGGAAACTGGTTCTCATAATGGTTTCAGCATGATAAGGTATATAACTCTCTTCAGAGAATTATATTAACCTCTGTCCTGTTCAAATATTCTGTTATCATCCTAACAATTGAATCAGTTCTTTCTGAAGCAACTGCAGGCAAGACACGGAGCCAGCAATGCCAGCAGCATTCCATGGGCTGAGCTGCAGTTCACCTTTCCAGCCAGCTAATGGATTGGGAAATGCATCACTGCAGCTTGAAAAGCTCAGGAACACCTCTCCTCTCTGATTCCTCACAGCTGCCCTTCATGCCAGTAAGCTGCTTTCCCAGGAAGGTGCTAGAGAGGAGGTTTGAAGAACTATAGCCTTATGATTAACTACAGAAGGACCCAGAGGTCTCAGTTCCCTCCTGTGTTCTTGGTTGTGTTGTGTTCTGGTTCTTCCGCTCCTTGTGTGCAAAATATCTCGAATGGCTTCTGACTCCTTCCCTTTTTAATTTCTGCAGCATTCTGTCTAACAGACTTTGCAACTCCACCTTCTATTCAAGCAGGGGCTTTCTAGATCAACTACCTTTTCCAATTCTTCTTTATTAAATTGGAAATTTTATGATATATTTGATGAATAATATTTGTATGGTTTTCCTCTATGTAATTATTGTGTATTATATGTCACTTATTTACATAAACAGGAATGGTTTCATATTGTTTATGTTAATTTTGTTTAGAAAACCTGTATCCCGTGCCATTAATGTTTTCATAGTGCCATAACCTGTACTTTTCATCCTCAGCAAGTTTGGGTTTTCTTGGACTGAGCAGTAAAACTCCCATTCTTTGTGTTTTAAGACTTTTTCTTAAACAGCTGGAATACCTACCAGTGAAAATCTGGGCAGGAACTGGACTTGTATTGTAAAAGCATGATGGAAAGAAAAAGCTTTTTAAGTTCAAAAACCATGACAGAATCCTGGATGTGCAAAAGTTAAATAAGGCTAAGAAATAAGTAAATATATGTATGTATGTCAAATATATATGTATACACGTGTACATAAGGCCAATCTCTTTTTCAAGGACAGGTAATGATTTCATGATGTGAACAGTTGACTTCACTACAATAAGACATATGGTTTCATAAATTCAATACTTACTGTGGGGTATTTGTTCAAATTTTAATGCCACACAGTGTTCTAAACTTATTGTGATGAGAAATACCAGCTGATGATAAGAAGCAGAGCTAGGAGTGCTAGATAGAACCAAGTTTTGCAAGGATCCAGCTAGGTGAAGGTGCCAAACAGTCACCAGTATGTTCCAGTATGGAAGCTTCTTGTCTGCTCTTCAATTCTGGTGGCTAGATACCAATTTGGCATCATGGGGCTGCCATTTGATATGAAACCACTATATCTTTGCCCTACAGGGAAAACTAAAACATTATTAAAATCTAGGTATACAGGAAGTGAACAAAATGAAATCTGCATGAGTGAAAGTCACAACCTTTGTAAAGTAATGACTTCTTTTTTGGTTCAGAGAGTAATAATCGTAGACTCACAGAATCGTAGAATGTCAAGTTGGAAGGGACCTCAAGGATCACCTGGTCCAACCCTTCTGATATTATTTTTTCTATGACATGTCTCAGCACCCTGTCAAGCTGAGACTTAAAACTTTCAAAAGAGGGGGAATCTACTACTTTCCCTGGGAGACCATTCCAACATCTGACTGTCCTTGTAGTGAAAGTTTTCCTCTTCTGTTCAATTGGAATCTTCCGAGGAGCAACTTGTGCCCCTTGCCCTTTGTCTTGACAATGTGGCTCCTTGTAAATAGGGAGTCTTCATCTTTTTTGTAGACTTCCTTTAAGTACTGGAATATTGTAATGAGGTCTACCCTAAGCCTTCTCTTCTTGAGGTCAAACATACCCAGTTTTCTCAGCCTCTCCTCATATGGCAGGTGCTCCAGTCCTCTGACCATCCCTGTGGCTCTTCTCTGGACCCTCTTCAGCCTGTCCACATCCTTTTTGTACATCAGGGACCAAAACTGGATGCAATACTCCAGCTGTGATCTGACAAGCACCGAGTAGAGAAGAATGATGACTTCCTTGTCTCTGCTGGTGATGCCCTTGCTGATAAAACCCAGCATCCTGTTGGCTTGCTTTGCTGCTGCAGCACACCATTCACTCCTGTTGAGATGTTACCCACAAAGACCCCCAGGTCCCCTTCCACAAAGCTGCTCTCTAGCCAAGTGGATCCCAGTCTGAACTGCATTCCTGGGTTGTGTGTTCCCAGTTGTAAGACCTTACACTTCTCCACATTGAACCACATAAAGTTCCTATTAACCCATCTCTACAGTCCATCTAAGTCATCCTGGAGGGTGGTTCTCTCTTCAGGGGTGTCCACCTCTCCACTCACCTTGGTGTCATCCGTGACCTTAATCAGGGTGCTCTTGATCCCAACATCCAGGTTGCTTATGAAGATGTTAAACAGCATTTGGCCCAGAATTGATCCCTGGGGGATTCTATTTATGACCCATTGCCATTTGGAGGATGAACCATTTACCATCACCCTCTGGGTACAATCTCTCAGCCAGTTCCCCACTCACTGCTCAGACCACTTGTCAAGGCCATGACAAGTCAGTTTCTCTAGGAGGAGGCTGTGAATCACTGTATCAGAAGCCTTGGAAGAGCCCAGGTAGACGATATCCACCACTCATCCTGCATCAGCTAAGCTGGTTGCTTTGTCATAGTAGGTAATTGGCTTTGAGAAGCATGATTTGCCCCTGATGACTTTTCCAATCATGTGTTTCAATTGACTGATGGTAGTCCCAAGAAAGATTCACTCCATGACTTTCCCAGGGACTGAAATGAAGCTGATAATCCAGTGAGGGGTCTATAATTGCCTGGATCGTCCTTGGGACCCTTCTTAAAGATGGGAGTGACATTAGCCTTCCTCCAGTCTTCAGGGATATCTCCAGATCACCAAAACTTCTCAAGGATTATGGAGAACAGATTCACAACCACACCAGCCATCTCTCTTAACACCTTAGGGTGTGTGGCATCTGGACCCATGAGTCTGTACAGGTCAAGATCCTGTTATAGCTGATACACCAACTCTTCCTTCACTAATGGCAGGTTGGTGTCTGCTTCAACAACTTGAACTTTTGTTCCTATGGCCTGGAACCTAACAGCACGAGTAAAGGCAGAGGTGAAGAAGGTGTTGAGAACCTCTGCCTTTTCACCATCACTGGTGACTATTTCACCTCTCCTATTTAATAGCACACCAATATTATGCCTGTTTCTGCATATTGTTAGTATACCTGAAGAACCTTTTCTTGAAGTTTCTGACATCTCTGGCCAAATTTGGATGAAGCTGAGCTTTTACTTTCTTACAATCATCAGTAGGTGATTGCATTTTTTAAAAAATTAAATAGATTTGAGTTTCAAGTATTTTCTCAGGTTTTGTGATTTGAATTCTTGCTTATTGTTGACATTTGCCTGAGCACTATGCTTGCATCATTGTGGTAATACAAAACATCCACAAAGGCACTAACCAGAGCAGAGATACTGATATTTACTTACTAACTCAAATGTACAGATTTAATAAGCAAAGGAGCTCACCCAAGGAACATCATTCCCCTGCATTTCTGTAGTTCTAATGTGATATTTTAATGCTACAATTGCCATTTTTAGAGGCTTTTAATTAAGTAACCAAGAAACGTATAAAGCTTGGTGCATTGCTTCACAATCAATAATGTTTTTTAAAGCTTAATCTCTATTTCTGCTTGGGGAGAGAAGTATTTGAAACAATGTCAGGTTTGAGCTGTAGTGAGAATATCTAGTTTCCACTCAAATATATTTTTATCAGTTAACTATTGCTGACACCCTGACAAGGGAGAGGTCTCCAGACAGGGTGGAGAGGCTGCAAGAGGCAGCCATGGTCTGGAAAAACTTTTATGAGGGCTTAGGCAGGGCTTTGGTCTGTTTGAGTGTGCATTATTTCAGGCTCCAATACTAACTACATTTTACATAATATTTATTTAGTGAATATATTGGGTGAGTCATAAGGATTTCAACTTGACTTCACCAGAACTTTCATTTTTCAAACAACTGACTGTGACTTGCAAACAAACACTGATTCATGTGCTCTTCTTTGTATGTGACAGGGAACTGGAGCACCAACAGTATGAGAAATGAAGCTTGTGCACAAGTCTGCCCAGAATCAGGGCCATAGAGGTGGGTGATACTGATTTCATACTTTTGACCCTAGCCAAAACATTTAGTTTTGTTTTTTAATAGCTAGCTTTTCTTTCCTAATCTGTAAAGCAGCCTTTGGTTGGTGACAGCTGTGAAAAATTCTGAAATCCATCATGTACCATAGGGACCTTTTCTGATTTTTGTTGCCTTGTAATGCACTTAGAGCAGCACATGGAAAGTGAACAGTCAAAATTTTCTGTTGGTGAAAAGAAACAGTCATCCAGAAGAAAGAGACCCAAGAGAGCAAACCTCAGAGTCAGAGGAGAGGTCTCTTTTTGCTCCAGCAATTCTTTCATGATTCTGTGAGCATTTTTCCTTACACATTTGTAGTTTTAACAGGTTTACATTGTTCCCCTGCAAACATAGCAGGTTGTGTGGCCTGTATTCCATTCCCAGCATTTGGGAAGCCCTGTGATAAAGCTACAAAACACTCCAGTTCTTAAAGGGATTGGGATTTTGTGGAGTCCCCAGATATGTTTCTCATACAAGTCTGTGGCTCCAATTTGGTTTTCATCACATAAGCATGAGTAACAGAGTTGGTTATATTAGGTGTATTTGATGTAAAAGAGCCAACCCTTTTAGCTGTTAGGGGGAAGGGGGAGACTTCATTGAGGTTTGTAATTTACTAGCCATGTATATTAGAAAGTGAAAACCAGACCCCACGTTGATGAAATGATTGAAAATAATATCACTGAAAAAATATGCTCTACAAAATTAACACTGTCTGGCTTCTGTTCACAGGTACACTCACATTTGAAGCAGAGGATTATCCTTTTAGACACTCTAGGATTCCATTATGGCAAGGAAAATACTCTTGGAATAACAGACGTATCAGAGTAGGTGGGCTGAGCCATAAGGTTTCCTACTGAAACTGAGGGAGAAGAGTTTCCCAGATCAGCAGAAAAAATCCTGGGAGAGAATAATTGCTCACCAAATTCTTGTGCCTCTTTTCTGGGAAAATAGTTTATACATTTCTTTAGCAGCACAGTACCCTTGCTCCACATCTGACCTGTTTCTCACTTTGCAAACTACCTTTGCATAATCACAGCCTTGAGAGACACCCCCCCCCCCCCCGTTTGCTGGATTTTGGGGGGAGGCTTGGACATGCTTTCTACAGCTACCTTTGCAGATTATGTGCCTTTACTGTAGGTGGAGTCCTCTACAGTGGCTGAAGGTGAGAATATGATTTACTTTGAAAGCTCTGTCTCAGCCATGCCTCTCCATGCCATGGAGTCTAAGTTCAAGAGGGAAATAATATGGAGGCCTTTCCATCCCAGTCAACAGAGAAAAGTAGTCACACAATCAATCCTTCCAACTGGAGGATGAGTCATTCCAGCTGTCTCCTAGATATTTGCTTAGGATGGGAGTCACCTGCCCAACTTCAGACATCTCTAGCTGTCTAAATCAGAGGTGATTATCCAGGCTGCTTTTATAGTCCCACCCTAACATCAGTATCTGAAACGATTGGGATTAATTGCTCCCTAAAGGCTCTTCTCTCTTCCTGTTCACTATTACATGACTAGTGTTAGAGTAAGCAACTCACTTTGAGATAGTTAAACTTAGGTAAGATAAATAACACCCCTTAAGTAAGCAGTCTAAATACAACCCTGTCTTATTTTTGTGTCACCTGCTTCTAGAGTAGTAGACTATACTCCACTCTACGAGTACCTCATTGCTTTCTTGAATTTAAGCATCATAGTGCTCTGTTTCATTCAACATAAGTGAAGAGGTCTGTGTGCCTAGAACACACAAAAGCCACGATGTGATGGAATATATGTACAGTACAGCACTTCAGTCAGCAACCACCTTTTCATTCCCTGACACAAAAACCATCAGCAGTGCAGAGAGGAGTGGAAGTTTGACTAATGAGTACAAAATCAGCAAGAGCATTGAAACGTGACCCTGGGCAGACATTTCTCATCGGTCTTGCTTGGTGACCAGTCAGAATGGGAAGGCAGCTCTGTAGTTCAGCAGCATAGACCTGTGTTTGCAAATGGTAGGAGAATCAAGCAAGAGCCTGAATACCACCAGGGTTCTTAACTTGTCTGAGAGGGAGGATCATCTGCAGCCTTGAACACACTAAGTATAGACAAGAGGTACATAAGCAGTCGAAGATAACACCACTTCATATCAAGAGCTGCTATCCAGCCCTGCAAAGGAATTTGAGCAACTGCTAAGGATTTTTAAAGTCTGCACTTTGTTACTGCGGGACTTCAGATGCCCCCTCCAAAAATTTATGATCCTTCACTACAAATCAGTAGTTTAAACTAACACCTAAAAATAATGCTGTAAAAACTACTCCAAGTGCCTTCAGTATAGAATTATTATTAGATGTGTTTCTGTTTTGCAGATACGTCCTTCTGCCCAAACTATGTGTTTCAACACCCTCTCCTTACATCAAGTGCTCTTCAGGGCTTTTTCTTTATGTGCTGAAAGACACTTCTTTACCTGAGGCTACTCTGCTAACTTCTTTGAGTACAAAGTATCTTGTGGATAATTTAACCACTGTGAGGCACACTCAGAAGATTTGGCAGATTGTCTCAGGCATTTGGAGTGAACCAATAATAACATCCCTGCTCCTAATCCTCCTGATTTTGTCTAAGTTCTGCTTCTATTTGTTCTTAGTGAAAAGCATGGCATTATCTTATTACAGCAATTTGATTTTCATTATCTAAGTAGGCTGCTGTGTCAGCAAAAAGCAGCAATTTGGAAAGGATGGAAAAGACTGCGAGTCATAGATGAATGAGTGATAGGTGGAGAAATAAAACAAGATAGAAGAGGGTATGTTGAGTGATTGAGAGAGCCTAGGAAAATAAGATGAGGCCGGTGGTAATTAGTTAAGAAATACGGCTCCTTGTTTACATGGTTAAATGGAAGAAACCTGCATTTTTCCTGTCACATGTAACCTGTACTTGGATGGCCTAAGTTCTGTCAGAAGCATGCTGTAAAATAGTTTGTTTAGAAAAGGCTGGTGTAGGAAGATGACTTCAAAATCAGGTCTAAGTCATTTGACAAGGAAAACCACTCATCAAGAAATTGTCTACCACCAAGCCCTACTTCAAAATATGCTTTTGAGATGCATTTCCTTTTACCACAAGAAAAGGCCTGGAAGGCGGGGAAAATCGATCAGTTAATTATGAACCTTCATTTAGTCATGCTTAGAGTATTGCAGACGTTCCTTTGGAGATGAAAGGTTTCAAGAGATGATACATAAATTGGTACAGGCATGGAGCACAGCATACTCTTGTTGTTATCTAATTAGTTCAAATTTAAACAGCTTTCTGGGCTGTGTGTCTTTAGCATTTAAAATCCATTGTATATCTTTTTCTGTATATAATCCAATGCTCACTGAAAGCAATGGGGCTACATCTGCTATAGTAAGTAAAATAAACCACTGACTTTTCTCTGGCTTTGATGCCAAGCGGTGTGGCACAGTTTATGTCCATATTGCTCAGCTTTCTTCTTCTTCCAGAAAAACAGGGTGGCCGCAGAAAAATTGCCATTGGGAATGACAGCCTATGGGTCTGACTCCTGAATGCTGCCTGGACAGTGTCAGGGAGTGCCAGAAGCATACTGTGGAGCATACTAAAATATGTGGGATAGTCCTGCCTCAGTATGCCTCCTTACTTTATTAATATAGACATAACCTGAGAGTCTCCTGATTGGCATCATAGACTGCAGGAGGGTGGAAATGAGCCATCTCCTGTGATAGCTCTGTAATCCCTTGAGATTCCCAGAGCATATTGCTTACCGGTAAAAGGGAACTCCATCTTAAAAGAGAAAAAGGAATGTAAAAGCTGCTTTGGGCATTTTGCCAGCTGCATAGCAACATCTGGTTGGCATTCAGAGGCTTCAGGGACAGCTAATCCTGCTCTGAGCAGGATTAACATCCCTGTTTAAAATGCACTCTTGGTATGTCAGATGGAGACAGGATTTTGGCTGTCCAGAGCAGAAGGAAAGAGTGCAAGAAGGAGGGCCTGGATGATTGTCACACAGCATTTCTATTCCCATTCCTATTAGTTCTCTGTGGCTTCAGTGCTTCACCTGATGAAAGAAAGAAGTACCATAGCCTTAGCAGGCCTGCCAAATACTTAGTAAACACTGCAGAGTAACACTTACTTAGTAAACGCTACCTGCCTCCTCTTTACTACAAGGACTGCACTTATTGGGAGGGGGTGCAGTTATTTATAGGAATATTGCTCTGATTGCTTTAACACAGGTGAGCAAGATGATATGCAGCACAGGTGCATGTAAATCCCAGTTACTTTGTTTGTTAAACTGTTTACATGAAAGAAATAATACAAGATTTGTTTGGAGCAGGATTGTAGCAAAAGTTAAGGATGAGCATACTCTTATGCATTCAGTAGTTATGGGCAGAGAAGTTAAATGCCCTTGACTGAAAGTACCTCTGCTGACAGAGACAATGATTCCTTAAAAAACAATTCAATTGCTCAGCTGTTGGGAATGATGGGACAACACAAAAGTTTTACACTGTTTCCCAAGTTCTATATAACCTTGTGCCTTAGGTAGGTCTTCTTTGGACCCAAAGTACTGTGGACTTGTGAGAAGCATGCCAAGGCACAGCTCACCCTGTTCAGAGGGGAAGGAGAGTGGTTTCCTGTGGCTCCACAGCAAGGGGCAGTCTGATGGCATGGGGAATTGCACACACCCTTTAGAGCTTGCCCCTGGGCACCTTTATGAGGAGCATATACAATTAAGTACTTATTAATTAACAGTATGTTCTGAACATGGGAGGCACTTTTATTTGCAAGCAGTTTCCTCTATATCCTTTCCTTTAAATCTGTACAGAAGAGGCATTACTTGTATGCTTCCACCTGTTGCTGTCAGAAGGCTGCTGCATAACTGCTGCTGGGAATTGGTTTGGCTCTGCTGAGGAGGCAGTTCCCATTACAGCTCAGCTGAGAGCTTGGCCTGGTATGCTCAGATTTATAGATACCACCAAACCACCACATCTAGGTGCAGTATTTGCGTACTTGCATGCAGTATTTGCATATTCAAGTACAGTATTTACATGTTCTTTATTTTGCATGTCGAGACTTTTGACAAATAAAGGAAACACTTCAAACTGTGTCTTTATTTTTGTTTCCTGTGTCTCAGATTTCCAGCAAAATAAGTTGCTACATCCCCCTCTTTCATCCCTGAAAAGGAGCAGGAAAATGAGTGGCTTTCCTGCAGCAGCTGCTGCACCTGCTGTTTACAGTGAAGTTGGACCACAGCAAGGCTCCTTTTCTGGTCCACAACATTTCCTCTAGCAGTCAAAGTAGAGACATCAAAGTGAAATCTCCAAAGGAGAAAAACAATGTGACCTATTGTTTGAAGAAAACAAAATAAATCATTCATAGGAAAAGAGTAAAAGCTCCTAACTGGATTTTCAAAAGATTAATATTGGGAAGAAGACAGCAAAGCAAACCGTAAAGGTGTGGGTGTTACAATGCTAGACAGGATACAACTTACAGAATTCCACTGTACTATGACTTGATATGTTCTAACAGTAGGAGCAAGGAAAGCTATATGTGCCATGGTTCTCTATAGATACACATTGCAGCTCTAGATAAAACACAATGTTGGACCCTCTCATTTGCTTCCGTTTCCAGTGTTGAAAAGTCCTGAATTCTGAAATTTTTCAGTCTGACAAGGTTTGGACCTATTCTTGCATTTGTGGAGTTTCTTCTTTTGTTCCTCTTCCTTTCTGTTGTTTTTTATTCTTACAATAGAATACCTTGAGGTTCCCACTGAGGGCCTCATTGTACTAGACAGCTACTCTGTACAAAGAGGTTATGATGTAAATAGAGAAACCAGTGTGTGGTAGAGGAGAGAGACAGAGAGTGGAAAATCAGCTTGCCTGTATTCTCCAGATAGGTCAGAGGCAGAGGTGATCAAAACCCAGACTTGTGTTGTCCAGCTTGTAGATCCTTTTTAGTTATGGAGGAGGCCAAGTGAAGATAGTATGTGGTTTCACCTGGATGAGAAAGATTACATTTTTTCAAAAGCTTAAAATATAACTACTTTGCTATAAGGAAGAGGTAAAGAAACATATACCTAAATGCCAATTAGGATTTCTTAAGAGACTAAATGTAATTTTGAAGATTGCCTGCCATCATGAAATCATATTATCGAGAAGCACTTGGGTTACCACCCCTCTCAGCATAATCAAATTAGTTTTGACCTTGTGACCTACATGCAGCTAATAAAACACTCAACTTTTTTCCAGTGGTACAGCTACAGCCATGCATTTCTGGCATGGTGCATCTTGTTTCTTATGATTCCAGTTTGGGCTTCTGATCAGAAAACCAAAGGTGCAGAAATCAAACTTCAGTCCTTAATTTCTGGATACTTTTTAGGAAACCCTTCCATCAGAGACACAGAGGCAGAGTAGAAAAGTAGAAAAGTCTAAAACTAGAGCTTCTCTGTGAGCTTACTTGAAGAAGTCTGGTGTAGCAGGTACAGAGCTGTGTATATCTTCATTACCAAGTAAAATAAAAGCAAGCATCATTATTCATAAGAAAAGGAAATCCAGAACTCAGTTTCTTCCCATTCTAACCAATGTCCAGAGGAAATTAATGAAACTGACTACAAATTTCAATAGGAAAATGAAACCATCCCATTCGTTTAATGACTTCCACACAAACACCTCAAAGGGTTCTTATGTTCTTCCTAATGACTCCACAGCATCTGAGCCAGGTCTTCATAATACTTGAAGGCTGAAAAGCTTTGTCTCATATTCTAATCTTTATTGCATTGAAGTGAAATGTTTGCAAAACAAATACTAGAAATAAAGGAGTTTGGATTGGTCAAGAGGTAGAAGCATACTTTATAGAGCTAAGTGTAAAGGTAACCAGTGAACTTTGATGACCATCGGGAGGCAGAGGATGAGAGGACTCAGCTCATTCCTTGCCTCCACAGCATTTACATTTATGAACCCATGAGCCAGGTGAAAGCCAACAATCCTTAAAGATCAAGGCTATACAATCCTATAGCACACTAGTTTGATAAAAAACTCCAGTAGAGAGGTCCCTACTTCTGTTACTCTGCAGTATTTGATCACCTTGTGATTTAAAAACATCTTTCGCAGGCTATGCCTTACTCCTCAGCAAAGCCAGACATTTTGCTATACTTTCCCCCATTAACATGAAGAATCATTACCAAATATGTTAGAATATTTACACAGCTAGATTGTGTATCTTGCCATCAAAACCCCCCAAAAAACCAAACCCCCATCTTTACTAAAGTAATATAGAAATTTCTTCATAATGCAGCATACACTTGTGTAATTAGAGCACAATCTCTGGCAACTGATAGCATAAAACTACAACTAACCCTCCCCAACCCCAGCATGGTTAGATATATTTTACCATCTTTACAGACCTTTTGCTGTATGTGCACAGTATTAATACAGGCAGGTGGGTGCTATCTGTGGCTAAAGCTCTGCAGAAACAGAGTAAAGCAGTAAGACACAAACTATTTCTAAAGCACACAGTTAAACATGAGTGCACCACTCCCTTTAGTTTTCCCTGAGGCTTGGGTACTGTGCTGCACTTTTCTTCCAGTTTCCTCTCCAATCCAAACTAAGATATAAGGACTGTGGGCCTTATCCAGCCTTCACAGACCAGATAAAAATACTGGGAATAGCCTATTCTGACACTTGGAAAAAAAAAATCATCTTTACCTGGGGATGCCTTAAAAGAAACCTAAACCAAGACAGATGAATTCTGGTGAATCCGGCTGAAGTGCTTTAAGGTATTACTGCCCTGCTGTCGTCTGCTGCTCTTGCAGCTGCTGCCCACGTCTTCAGAGAGCCAGCAAAAAGGGGATGAGGACCTACACCCTGACTGGTCCACCACAGAGATGAGCCCATTAATTGAGGGCATCTTCATGGCAAAATGGGTTTACCTCTCTTTGCTCTGCTGCCCCACTGCCAGGGAGCAAAGCCACCAGACGGGCAGTCACAAGTAGCTGCAGTACCAACATAACCTGCTGTGAATCAGTCATGGTTCTCTTCTCTTCTCTCTCTTCTCTTCTTTCTCTTCTCTTCTTCTCTTCTCTTCTCTTCCTTCTCTCTCTTCTCTTCTCTTCTCTTCTCTTCTCTTCTCTTCTCTTCTTTTTCTCTTCTCTTTCTCTCTTCTCTTCTCTTCTCTTCTCTTCTCTTCTCTTCTCTTCTCTTCTCTTCTCTCTTCTCTTCTTCTTCTCTTCTCTCTCTTCTCTTCTCTTCTCTTCTCTTTCTCTCTCTTCTCTTCTTCTCTCTCTCTCTTCTTCTCCCCTTCCCCTTCCCTTTCTTCCTGTCTCTTTCTCCCTATCCTTTTCTCTTTCTCCCTTTCTCTCTTATTTTTCTGTCTCACCTTTATGTCTTTCTCTTCTTCTTCACTGCAATACAAGAGTTAGGTCTCAATAGAAAATCCACTCCCATGCTCCCACAGCACCCTCCCAGACAATTAAGAATTTGTTCCCTCTTCCCCTCCCCCACAACCTTTTTTCCTGTTTTGTTTCATTATTGTCAGCTGGTCTCTTGGATTAGGGTTTGCAGCTCTCTCTGGGCTCAGGAAGGCTTGGTAGCTTGGCAGGATTTCTTGCCAGATCACTGATCCTAATGTAAGTGCCAGAATCCTGCAGTTTGCATAATGCTAATTTGCTTTTCAGCCCAACTAGCCAACTCACATGCTGCTTAGTATATCAAGTAGCAGAAGGAATGCCATGTGCTCTACCCTGAGCGAGGAGCAGAGTAATTGGATAGATACCCACTACCTGAAATTGAAACTAATCTAACAAACCTCATCTATAAACCTTAATGCACTGTTGAGCTTCTGGTAAGAGGTTATTAGACTGAAACTGTCTCAAGCCAATTAGTTCCTTATTCTCAGAGCTCTGATTGTGGAGTTTTCACTGGCATAATAAGGTTACAAATACTGCCTTGTTATGGCAATATTCATTCACTCAGACCTAGATCCCGCCATTCTTACTCACTGTGAGTAAGGGTAGTAGAACTGGACCTTAATGCCTGTGTTAATGAAACACTAGACATGTCAGGGTGGGGCGATACTGGGAGATATCGCCCGCACCTAAGGGATGTTGCCAGTCACTGGGCTAAATGCCAAGTACTTCAGTCGACTGGGGTGGGGCTACCTCTCTGAAATTACCACACGTGAAGTGCCTTATTGCAATACTGGTTCTTTCAAAGCAAAACAAAACTAGACTGCCTAGAAAAAACAAAAAACAACAACAACCCCCCCCCCAAAAAAAAACCAAACCAAACAACAAACAAAAACTCCATCACCTCCTCTGTTTTCAATATGTGCTGCACCCAGCTTGATGCTAATATCACTGCAGCATGAGTCCAAAAAGGTGGGACTCTACTCAGAGTTTATGTAGGTGTGTAAATACATAGTCTAAACAGGTTGTCCAGGCTTTCTTTCCAATCTGGGAGAAACAAGCATCTTCCTTGAAGACTGATGCTTTCTGCATGAAGCACCTGTTTTAGGCAAGGTGAAATGGATCATGCCTGGAAGGTGCTGGAATCTCTCTCTCAGCCAAAGGGCAGCCTGGGCAAGTGGCTCTGAAGAGGATCCTTTCAATCAGCTGAAGCTCGTGGAAGTGTACCTCAAACTTAGTGACAGAAATAGAGCCTGGTTTGCTTTCCGACTGATCTCTTGGTCACACACAGGGACTGCAGTCACAAGCCTTGTTACAATCAGCTGATGCAACATTCCTGGCCTCTCAGGACAGGGACCACATTTGTGCTCCCAAGCAGGAGTGAATAATTAGGGCGCTGTAAGAAGTGGCTTTGATATTCTCTGTTTGGTCAGAGGGAAAGCAAGTGCCCTGGCCCAACAGGCTATGAAGATGCCCTCCTAGGAATGAACCTTGCTGGTCTGAGCAATGGGCTCACTCACAGGTTTCTGGTGAGCAGCTTTCTGCTGACATTGTCCCAACACTCAGCAAACAGAACTTCAGCTCATGGGAAGGGCTTCAGAGGAGTGCTAAGCACAGTCTTTAATTTAGATGTGAATATTAGAGGGAAATTGGGTAAGGAATTTGCAAGGAAGGCTATGACATAAGCTGGCTGGATAAGACACAAAGACAAGAATGAATGCCCAAATAATATTGTTTTAATTTCTTGATCTTCTGTTCTCAAATGTGGTTTTGGGTCAAAAGTGTAGTGGTGAAACAATGCCAAATCTGTCTCTATACTTTGTGTTCTGTGATACCTTCCCCTGTGATCCTTTCCATTTGAATAGAGCTCCATATGTGTGGAAGGGATTCATTATCTCTTCAGCAAAGCAATGGCTATGTATTGAGAAACTGCTAAACATTTCCCATAAAGCACTATCTCTACAGAAAAGCTTGCTCTCTAGGAAGGATCCTTTGGCATGCGACAGTATCAAAAGAGGATATATCCTCTGGACAGACCCTTCTTGCTTCAGGCTGGTTTGGCCTGATCACTTAGGTTTGGAGGACCTCAGGAAGATTAACAGACTGATGAAAGGGGAGTACTGTGAAGAGATCTCCACCCACTTTCTCCAGGGACTGAGAAAAATGTCAAAATTGAGCTTCTACATTAGTGCTTCTACATTAGTGATGTGCACTTGCTGTCTCACAGGACAAGGCTGCTGAGCTCAAGTCAAAGGTGTGGGTTGCTCCCACTTTTGAGGACTTCAGTGGGGGAAACACTGCAATGAGAAATGATCCTTTCATAGGAATCACTCTTTAATAGGGATCACTTTTGCCTGTTTAAGGCATGTGGTAGATATATACGAAAAATATATTAGATTTTTAGCATGATATAGTTTTAAATAATTCCAGAAGATGGGGCCCCAAAATTGCTGGCTTTCAGGCTGTTGGCTTCATTGGGATGTCTGGATTTCCTAGGCCTCTGTAGGTAGTGCAGTAATGCATGTACTTGTGGGATTACCTGATAGGGGAGTTAGATCACACAAGAAACCCTGCCCAGCAGCTGGGTCCCAGGGATGTGAAGTCTTGCAGAAACTGTTGTAGTGTTGGAAAGTATGGTGTCAATGATAAACTTTCAGAAATCTCTGCTGTTAGTTATGCTTCTGGTGAGTGAGAAGTTAAGAGAGAAGGAAACCCTATTATGAACCAAAAATGGTTTATTCTCAATTACTCTCAAAAGAAACGGTCACCGTAAAAGCTGCATTTCCTTTCAAGCATGCATACATTTCTTCTCTTTAGAATCTCTGGTTGTTCAGCTGAAGATGGTGGTAATTGCACAACCCAATGATTCAGCATTCTGGGAATTTCCCAAAAGTGATTTGAGTTGAGCTATGGTTTCTGCCAGCCTTTTCCAGCCTTAAAAAAATCCTTTTCTCCCTAAAATGGGCAAACTTCAAAGACTGAAAGGGCATTCTATTAACACTATCTGATGGTAGACAATGACTGCCTAATGTATGTATGTTTTTATCAGAGAGCTAAAAGTGCTACTTTTATTATGTAGAAAAAACCCCTTTCCTACTATATTTTACATACTTGTGGCAAATATATAGGGTACAATACTAGGTTACACGTCACTGTATTGTAGCTTAATGGCCAGGAAAAGTAATCAGTTCAACAGAGCCAAAATATAAACACAGGAAAGAAAGCAACTCAAGAGTGGAAAGTAATGAAAAGGAGAGAGACTGTACAGCTAAAGATGTGTGTGATTGAATTCTGAATAACTATATCAGTCAGGCAAAGCACTACAGTGTTGATGATTCTCTGTTGCTATCTTCGAAAACCCTTTTTGCCTCCTACTCTCTTTCTAGTATCCCCAATCTACCTCTACTCCTGTAATATTTAGTGATTATTTTCCTTTTTTGTGTAGCTATTAAAGTCTTTTCTCTTCCATGCTGTGTATTTGTGAGCTAAAATTTAACCTAGATGTTGGAAGCTAAAAAAGGTAAAACATTTTTCTTTTTTACTTGACTTTGAGGTTTGCTGGATCTTGTGTATGTATATATGTATGTATATGTGTAAGGCTAGCCTCTGGTACAAATTAAAGTAGCCACACAGAAGGACACAAAAGGCACTTAGCCAGGATGAAGGATCTGTCCCCATTGTTTCCTCAGAGTGTTGGATCCAAAATCCTTTGACTCATAATATATTTAATTAAAAAAAAATAATCCAAGCATCCCGGAATTAAAACCATTGTTGTTGCTAGAAATTGAATGTGCAAAGAATGAAAGAATGGGTGTCTAATGTGTTACAATTACTTTTCAGGATATTATAAGCTTTGCTCTCACTGAACCCAATGGGAAAATTCCCAGTGACGTCGGTGATGTGCAAATGGATTCATAGCCCTTACTCAGGGTAGGTTCCCGTTGCAATCAATAGGTGTGGATAAGCAGAGAAATCCCATTGGAATGAGACAAAAAAAATCACTTTTCAAAGATTATCATCAGCGTGACCAATCTCTGCAGTTGAGTCCTAATGTCTGTTGTTAACAAACTGTGTTTTATTAAGTTTCCTGTAAAACAATGTGCTTTGAGGGGGAGGAGAAAGAAGCAGGGAAGGTAATTGTCATTCCAATGAATCAGCTACTCTGGGAATTTCCAAAAGGTGCGGTTAGTTGGGAAGACTGTGGTGTTTGACACATTTTTCCTTCCTAAGGCTAATCTTTGTAATTCAAATGAATTTGCAACCATCTAGTTTTGAACCTTGTAGTTAATATAGTTGATTAAACCCTATTATTTGTAAATCCATCAAACGCACAGAAAATGGCAACAGCTATAGAAAAAGACTAGATATTAAGTGGAATACATTTATTACAAATTCTGAGATGCTCCAGACAGTTCAACACCCAAAATTTATCCAGCAATAAAATTACATTAACCAGATGATGGGTAAAAGATGAAGACAGCACATCTGCAACATGAAGTTGCCACCAGGCAGCAGGGAGGGAGAACACAGAGAAGTGACTGACCAGCTGAGTCCCTGCAGTCAATACCACTGAGGATAAGGGATCTAGTTAGTTGTATGGAAGACTGGAAGCCCCAGATAGCCAGAGACTGAAATGACTTTTTCACCTCCCAGGCAGGAACAATCCATACAGAAAACAACAGCATTTTTCTTTCTACTGTGGATGTCTTTAAGAAAGTGTAGCAGGACCAACATTTTAACTAATACTCATATATATTTGACTAAGAAACTACTATTGTTTGCATCCAAGAAACATAGCAAATTCTTCCCAGCTGTATTATTGTATTATAATAATTTTCCATTACAGAGGTGACTGTTGCTCCAAGCCAGAGTATGTAAAGTAGCCAAGATTTGACTCTCCAGGCTCTGCCAGGCACAATGCTAAGCACCTCATGCATGATGCTGACATCTCTCCATACTCACAGACTGGGAGTTAAAGGCACTCGGTAGTGCCTGGGAGGAAGAGATCTGTGTGTGGCAGAAAATGTAGCATATTAGGAAAGTAAATGGAGATGATTTAATGATGAGACTACTGCTTCTCATGTTGACCAGCATTGTTTCATTGTTTCCTGGTGTTCCCTTGTCGGCATCTATCTTATGCCTCATGGTAAGTGTGGACTCCAAGGTCTCTGCAGCAAGCACTGCCCTTGGGAGAGGGGGTGGCAGGGAGCAGTAGCCAGGTGCCTCAATCACAGCAACCACAAACTGCAATCCTGCAACAGCTGAACAGCTGCTTCCTTCCTTCGTGTGACTGCTCAGCCTGTTTACATCTGTCAAGCCTTTTCTAAAAGCTGGGCTGCTAGCAAGGGCTGTTTTGGGGCTGTTGGTTTTTGTGTTTTTTGGAGCTGTTGGTTTGTTGTTTTTTTTTTTTTAATTGTTTTGAAGGCTCTTTTTAGTTAAAAAGTGTTTGCCACCACAGTTAAGACATGGACTGGATTAAAGTTCAAAACCAGCTCACGTCAGCAAGTGGATGGAAATTGTTACCATCTGACAGCTGGTGGCCTGGAAGGAAAATGTAAAAGTCACTGCATGAAGGATTGGTTCAGGGCAGTACCATCAGAAGTGACATGGCTTTGTTTTATATCCTGGGAGTGCAGCTCTCTGTTCTGCCTGAGTTGTGCTCAGAGGAAGTGGGCATGGAGATCAGCAAATCTTGTTGCATCTCTCTGATTGCAGTGGCCGGGCCTTACCATATATTAAATCTGTGCAGGAGAAGCTGTAGTTTGTGCCACTGGTGATATGTGGCAAGACAGCAGGGTGGAAGGCCTGGTTCAGGTCACCAAGATTACTCTGCTGCCTTTCTGCCCTCTAAGTCCTCTTCCCAGCCCTTGTCTCATCAACTTCAATCAGCAAACAACTGAATTAAAGAGGAAAAAGTATTTTCCTTTCATCTCTGGCTGCTTTAATAATGGGCTGGCTTTATTAATTGATGTCAGAACACCGTGGAAACACTAACTGCCAGAATTTCTCACAGTAATGAGTGTGCATTTATGTAACTGTTAAGTTACATAAGTTAAGTGTGTTGTACAGATAAGACAGACCAGACAAAGGCTGCAGATTTAACTGACCCACCCGAGGTCACTAAGGAAATAAATGACAACACTAGGATTGGCGCTAGGACAGCAGATTGTACATTGCACATGGATGTCTTTTGGCCCGAGCAGTGCCAGCTAAAGACTGCCTTGTCCCACTGATGTGCCAAAAGGTCATGCTGCTGTCCAGAAGGACTCCATCAAGCTGGAGAAATGGGCTGACAGGAATCTCATGAAGTTCAACGGAGGAAGCACAAAGTCCTGCATCTGGTGAGGACTAACATGGGTGGAAGCTGATCAACTGGGAAACAGTTTTGTAGAGCAGGACCTGGAGGTCCTGGTTGACACCAAGTTGAACAGGAGCCAACAATGTCACCTTGCAAAAAAGAAACTATCCTGGGCTGTTGGAGGAGAACTGCTGTCAGCAGTTTGAGGGAGGTGATCCTTCATGCCATTCAGCACTGCTGAGGTTATATTTAGAGCACTGTCTCAAATTCTGAAATCCTCAGTGCAAGAGAGAGATGGACATTCTAGAGAGAGGTTAGTGAAGGGTCATCAAGATGATTAAGGTTCTGGAGCAAGAAGTGGCAAATCCTCAAGTGACACACTTTTTGCAACTGCTTAGGATACCTCTAAGCAAAAGGGCAGGACCATAAGGGCAGGTTCCATAAAAGAAGGCTGAGAGAGCTAGGACTGTTCACCTGAAGAAGAAAAGGCTCAGGGAGGATCTCTTCGATGTATATACATATCTGAAGGGAGGGTGCATAGAGAATAGGGTTCAAGCAATGAAACAAGCTGCCCAGGGTTGTGGTTGAGTCACCATCCCTGAAGGTCTTTTCAAGACATGTAGATGTGGTGCTTCAGAATATGGTTTGGTGGTGAACTTTGCAGTGCTGGGTCAACAGTTCAACATGATGATATTAAAGGTCTTTTCTAAGCAAAACAATTCTATAACTATTTTCTATGATTCTGTGATTCTTTACAGTGACAGGACCAGAGGCAACAGGAACAAATTGAAGCACATCAGAAAACACTTCTTTACAGTTAGGGTGACTGCGAACTGGCCAGAGAGGTTGTGGAGTGTCCCTCCTTGACAATATTCAAAAGCTATTCGAACATGGTCCTGGGCAGCCTTGCTCTAGGTGATGCTTCTTGAGCCAGGGTTTCTACCAGAAGATCTCCAGAGGTGCCTTTCAACCCCAGCTGTGCTGTAAACTCACACCTAGAAGCTATGCAGCAGTTTTTCACCCTGCAGTTTTTCACCCTGCAGTTTTCACACATCACTGCCTTCCTAAAATGTACAGCTTAGCTGCAGATGTGAAGACCTCCCAATGAATATCAATCCTAGTGAGCTGTGTTATACTAAACAGCAATAATTTTTTGTTAGTTTGGGTTATTTTCATGGAAGCAATGTAAGAAAAAAAACATAAGACCATTGAAGAGGCTGATAGAACAAGATGTGAATTCTGGAGTGAGGATGGTGACCACAGCCAGGTCTAGGCAGGGTCCAGGCACCTGTTACCTCTGTAACCAGTGCAGTTGCATTAGAAAGGCATATACAGGTTCAGTGCCCTCACCTCAGAGCAGCTGTGTTAGATAAGAACTAGGAAATGGAAGCTAGATCTCTTGTTAGAGATCCAACAAACTACTGCAGAACTCAAGAACTTTCCAAATGAGCTAAAGAAAACAAACTTCCAGACAATAAACTGTTGTGACAACATTTACTCCTGAATTAAAGTCTAGGGGTGGAAGGGGTGAAGTAAATCACTGCCTGTGGCTTCCTGACTGCACAGGATGTGTTAAAATATTTAAGAGTAAAGGTCCAGGCAGTTTGCTTATGTAATCAGGCAGGTTACATGAAGTTAGAAAGCACATCCTCGTATTTCAGGAGAAAATATGTTTTCTCAGAGGAAAGAGACGAAGGTGATAACTAAGAAAAACACTTTGTACCAGATGAAGCCCAAAATAAAGTTCTTTGGAACCCAGATCACCTTTTAATGGTGAAATAAGAAACACCATAGACTACTGGATCTGGTAACTAACAACATGTTCTGTCCAAAAGTGTTTACAGGGTAGATATTTATTTAAGTCATTTTTACATTGAGAAAAGTGATCCCTGATTTTGCTCTTATGGAGGTTTCCATTCTGCACTGTTAATGTGTTTTGGGACACCCAGTACTTTAAAAGGTTGATCTCAGACATATCTTATTGTAAAGCTCTCCTAATGAGATGGACATGAACATCTGGCACTTCTCCCTTTGTATCTTAAATAATAAATTCATAATAAATGCATGTTAGCTTACTCTCCTTGCGCTACCTTACCTTCTGCAAAACCTAACATGTTTTTTTCCAGATTTGTATCAGTGTCAATCAGTAATGCTAGATAGGAAAGGCAGGTTTGTTGTCCAAAAGAAAAGAAGAAAAGACAGGACTTGTAACAGAAACTAAAGAGAAAAGCACATTATTTCTTCCTTGTGTATCATTTACTTTGTGGTGACTGAAGGTCATTGCTACCTGTAGGCTGCCTGCTCTTTTCATTCCATTGTTTCGTGGGGAAGAAGGTCTTAGAAAAGTCAACATTACACTTTATCGGAATAATCACTTGTGTCTCCAGAAAGGCTGGATGTAGTGGGAGGAGCCATTCTTGCTCCTGAAGCTCGAAGAGCTGCTGGTCTCTTCCAGGACTCCAGCCACCACACAGCGCTTCCAGGGTAGAAGTGTAGCAGGAAGAGCCTTTCTTGCTCCAGAGGCTCGACAAGCTGCTGGCCTCTCTATGCCTCGCACCAGAGTGAGCTGAGGTCTCCTCTGTGGGTGTGTGTTCCACCTTTATTGGCCCCCTGATCTTGCTCATGCTCAATAGGGGCCTGTCCTAATCAGGCATAGGTGGACTCACACCCACTCACTGGCAATTCGAGGCACCTGGTTTATCTCGTTTCTCTACAGCTGGAAAATGGGATGAAAAATTGTGGGTATTTTTCTCTTGGACAGATATAAAAGGTCCCATACAGGGACTTCCTGCTATGTCCTCTGGGTACGTAAAGCAAGCAGGAGTCAGGACTTTTGAACACAGATAAATGTATCAAGGATGATATTTAAAAATAAGGAGACAGTTGGACATGACCTGTTAGTCATGTTTCTAGTCCAGAGGTGAACTGAATATAGAATGCAAAAATCCTTTGCAATGTCTTGTTACTCTTATACTTACTGTGGTAGATGTTGGTGATAGTGGGTGAAGAGCAGTTCCTGTGAGTATATAAAAATTATCCTTCATGGCATTCTGAACTGGTACTGCAGGGTTCATGTCCACTAAGGCTTTGAGGTGAGTCAGAATACAAGGCCACAATCAGGTCTCTTTGAAAACATGGAAGAAGTAAGGGGGAAAAAACATATGTTTCCACCTCTCCTCTTTTACCCAGTAGCTCATTGTTGAGGACAGTTTCTTGGTAGAAATTATGTAGGTGTTGAAGTCCTATCTGTTATAGGCTCTAAATCCACATCAGCTGCCATTTAAACAGTCCTAAGCATGAGAGTACTAGGATGGGGAATGATACAGAAGTCTGCCACTTTGTTTTATGAAAGCTGTGCCTTGAAATAAGTTTTCATTAAGCAAGAAGCGAATAATGCACACCTCCACTATTCAGTGCATTCCTATGCATTGTGAGAACTGTTAGCTTCATTCTTTATTCCACTGATGTCTTACCATTGTATATTACCTGATGAACAGAACAGGTGCAGAGGGCACCTTCACGTAACACATATCCCACTTACAGGCTAGGGAATTATACTCACATCTGTGTTCTCTCTCCTTTTCTCCCCGTTTTTTTTAGAATTGGAGTTTGGCAAAGGTTGAGGACCTTTGCTAAAAATGACAAAGATCGGAGGCATCAACAACTGTGAACACTTGTGGTAGGGCACCTACTTGAATTTCCTTGGAATATTGGTTCTATGCTTCTCGTTCACCAGTGCTCACCCATAACAAGATATAGTGGGGGGAATGCAATACACCTTCTTCTGCTGGCCACATTTTGGGTGGTGGGTCATATTTTCAGTATTTTCTAAAAGGTGGCTGGGGTGAGGATCTCAGAATACACTCTTTGCTTTTCAGGATCAAGGAAACATAACCTAGATAAGAATAGGGCAATTACTGTACTGCTGAGTACACAGGCACCTGGAGGAATTAATTGCTGAAAACATAGGGATCTGGCAGGCCTTCAGGATTTGATTGTGGTTTATCAAGGGTGTTGGAGGTTGCCAGTTTTAGATTCAGGTGTTTAAAACCAAAATTAAACATAGAAATTACCTGTTTCTTGTGGATTTGATGTTCAGCTCTTCAGATGTGTTCAAAAGCTTCACTCCATTCATTCATGTTGCTGAGATTTATTTTCTTATTTACTTCTATTTTTTAAAAAATAGGATGTGAAATATACATAAAAGATTATAATATTAATGTTCTACTGGATGTTAAAGAAGTAACTAAGACAACTTGACAAATTATGAAAATAAAATAATAGAGTGTCACTAATGTTATTAATTACAGTGAATGCCACAGGAGGATCCCCCGTGCAGAGTTCATTTTCTTTTGCTGTTAAACAAGTCTCTATGCTAGTTATTGTTAAACTGTGGGAATCAACATGGATGGCTGGAAAAAGAGGCAGACATTACTTTCTGCATAGTAGTGTTGCCCATTTTTATAAGGCCTTGATCTCACCTAATTCTGCACTGTTTCACCATTTGAAAACCACAGAAGACAGTAACTCATTATTTTAATATATGCAACTGTAAGAGGTTGTAGGAATGCAACCCAGGATATTGCTATTGTTGTCAGAGGTGGTAAATGTCAACCACAGTCCAAATTAATATTCTAATTCTTCTTTGGAATTAATTTGCCTTACTCTTTCAAAGAAAACATCAACTTTTCTAAGTATTTCTATTCTTCCTAGTCAGGATGGAAATTCTTTAACAAGGAACACTCTGCTCACTTCCTAAAGCCAAAAGATAGGTCAGTTTAAGGGGCATTTTCTAATGCCCTTGACTCTACAGTGTAGATGAGATAGCTCAACAAAGCCAAAATTTCCTCTCTCCACATATCTGTACTTGTACTGTCAGTGCTCTCAGAGGAAGAGGAGGTGGGGGATAGTTAGAAGCTGAGTCTGTGGCACACACATCAAGCATCAGAACTGGAACATCCATACAGACACAAGTGATAACCTGGGCATGAAGTCCTGGAATAAAACAGGCACAAAAAGTAATCAGTAACACCGTACTGCACATTTTATGGAGCTCTGTTAAGATGTGTTACTTCCTCCCTAAGCACTTGCATTGCCTAATATACTTTTGTAGGGATTTCTCTTTGAAGGTAATTGTGGTTATACTAAGTAGGATTTCATCCACTGTAATTTTCCTAATATTTATTTCACCTAGTAGTTTCATTGCAAATACTGAAACCTGCTATTTAGCTTCTACACTGGAGCATAACCTTGTGTGACAGCAGACAGCTCTTCTGCCTCCTCCTACTTATTTTTTGTGTGTGCGATGAACAGAGTCCATGTAATATAGTTTTATTTTTGCTACTCTTCTCTGAATATTTTGCAATTAGCCTGCATGCATTTTGTTTAACTATGGTGCCCAGAACAAAATGCAATGCTCTATATGAAGCTAGCCTGCTGTATGAACTAGATACTG
The DNA here is from genome assembly GCF_003957555.1 of Calypte anna. Taxonomy (NCBI): domain Eukaryota; kingdom Metazoa; phylum Chordata; class Aves; order Apodiformes; family Trochilidae; genus Calypte; species Calypte anna. The sequence continues at coordinate 72,049,391 of NC_044246.1, forward strand.
CTAAATGTTGAACTCTATGTTGAGTTTTGCTTTTGCAAGAAATTACATTAAAAATTCATAAACGTTGTAAGAAGATTAAAATAAGGGTAGAATTAGAGCAGTCTCCACCTCCCACCTGCTTTGTATCTGGTTAGGCAAGATAGGAAAAATCAAGATGTACCAGATTAATTTCAGTTCCATACCAAGCCAAAGGCATCAAGGTTGCCATCCTGAACAGTGCATGAATCCACTAAACTGATCGGTCCTTAGTTCATCTTTGCTCTCACGATCCAGAGAGAGGTGAAAATTAACTGGGATAGTCTCAACAGGTGATTCCATATTGGCAGTGATGCTCAAATCAAAAGACTTCTGAATTTGCAGGAGTCAGAGTCAGGATGAAAAAGTTTTCCTCAGTATAAAGGTTGTCTTGGTGTATTTGGGAGCTTAGAGAAGAGGGAAGACAAAAGTTTCATCTTCACAGCATCATCTGGCTGGGAAGTAGTAACTGGGCTAGCAGGTGGGCACTGGCTGATGCTTCTCACTATTTGGAGGTAGGGAGGGAATTCTTCTCCTTTAGGAGAGAGAGGCAAGGATTGCAACCTTGTTATCATGTGGCATAAGCTGCTTGCAAGGATCAAGAGGATGACACTGGTGAAACTTCGGTCTTTCTTGTCCTCTGTCTGAAGCATGTAGCACTTCAGAGCAGAGAATGCTTCAAGAAATAATTTTGCTTAGTACACTCCTCCATCTTTTACAAAAATATACAGTAACTCCACTACAGAGACTGAAGAGAAGATTTCACCAGTCCACTGAGGTATAGGGAAAAATAAATGTGTGTTACAGTTAATGTCACACATTTTACATTGTCTTACTCTCATCTAAACCTCTTTAAAGAAGGTCTCCTGAGCTATCATGAGAGTATGTGGTAAAAGTAAGAAATTATTGAATGGTAGGTATGCTGAGGGAATGTGCCAAAAAATGGATGGGAAATCTGAGATTTAGTTTAGTGGGGTTTTTTATAGACATAAAGGGGAGCTGTACTTTTTAACCTTTGGACCTAGCTTAATTAGGGTTGTGCTGTATATTAAAAATATCAGACTTATAACAAAGAAAGACCAGTTCCATCAGCCAATATTTGTTACAACCAACACAAACCTGACACAGTTGTGTGCTCAGAGTATAAAATCCAATGCATGGCTTTAGCATGAGACAACTGACTGAATGAAAGCAGAGTGGTGCCATTACTAAGCCTCCAAGTTGTAGTAATGTTTGAGTTTCACTCATGTATGTACTGTTGCCTTGATCATCTCTTTAAATAGAAAGAACTGCAGGAGGAGGAAATATCCTCCAGAAGTACTGTGAGTAGCTGTTTGTGGTTATCTCACCTCATCATCCCCAACTCAAAAAGCCACTCATACAGAGGATCTGAAAAAGCCTTAATTTTACACATGGACCCTTGATCGCACAACTGTAGCATCTGACTCTCACATAACACTACCTTGGGTTGAGACAGGGACTCATCAGGGAGTCTCTGTCCTCTTCTGCTGCCAATGGCATTCCCATCCTAGCTGAGAAGACAATGTCAGGAACAGGGATTCATTGCTAGTGTAGATTTGGACTAGGTTTCAACTACAGAGCAATTTATCCCTGTCACTGGGGTGCATGCCAGGTTATGATGGTTGTTAAAGTCCTATTCTGCCGAGCTGTGAAACTACACCCTTTGTGGGCTCCAAAGAATCAAGCGTAGGAGGAATATGAAACAAACACTATGTCTTGATGCTGCTTCTGCTCCTGTCTTTTCATGCACTGAAATGGATATCCATGGGTCTGTGAAGGGATGGATCCAATGATCTATCCAGGAAAAATGGTGCTACTATCAATATGACCATTTTGTGATTGTACCACCAGTGCAAACCATAGACAGATTTCAAGTTGGCCATACATGCTCAGTTGTTCTTGGAGGAAATCTCTTGCTTTTACTGTAGCCCTGCAGAAAACCCAACATGTAGAAGTGGTGGAAGAATTATGAATTTGATGTTGCTGCAACATTCTTCCTTAGGGCAGCTCTATATTTCACACTAAGTGAAAAAGCTGTATCTCTAATTGCCAGAGTCTGCAAAGTTGCTCTGAAAATGAGGCTGATGAGAGATTTCTAGAGGCTGGTAGGGCAAGAGAGGCAGAACAGTCTCAGGATAAGTGCTTCCATCCAGCCAGTGCACAGGAGGTGGCATGGCTCTGGGATCCTGAGGCTTTTGCAGCCTGCCAAGGGTCATAAGGACATCCTTGCCTACTCCGTCACTGCGGTCCCAGGAGCACAGTGACACTGTTAGTGTCCCACACTAAGCCCACCTTCCCCTCCTGAGCTGGCCAGCATCTCCCTGCTCCCTGGCAGCTGTTTTTTTGGTAACACTACTGCCCAGGGGCTCTACATCTCCCTCCTACCTGAGACTCACCTGTGGCTCAGCCTCAGTCAGCTCTTTCGATTTATTTTCCTTTCAGTCCAATTCTTCTGCCACGAGTATTAGTGAAACGTTAATAAAATTTCTATTTCCATTCAGTTCTGTGTTGTTGTGAACTGCATTTCTCTGGTAGGTATTTGTTTTTGCAATCATAGTGATGAAACACATTTACTGGTTGTAGCAGTTACAGGAATTCTAAGTAAATATCTGTCTTTGTTTAATTTCAGTAAATCGGGACATTTCACTAGCATCATAATAATAGGGATTTGGGGAATACTATGTGTCTGTGAAATAACTCCTGAAGCAATTTATTCTTGCATCAGTGCAAAATCCCCTTCAGTTTGGGCTATTCCCAGAAGATAAGGGCCTAGTTTTCTAAACTAGAGGATTTAATTTTTTTTCCCCCCCCAGGTTTTACTCAGGTTTTGTATCTGTTTTTGCAAAATTGGTGTGGGAAAATACATAATTGCAGTTTGCCAGTGGATATAAGCTATTTATAGTAGACCTTCTTAACCTCCAGGTTAACTTATCTCTCTTACATGTACCAATGTTGCTGGTGTGATCAGTATCACCTTATCACTCCCTAGAAAAGCATGAAGATGCTGTATACAGTGTAAATGAGCCTGATTATTTGAAATATTGTTATCCTGGCTTCCCTTTTGAATTTGCTTTTTGTCTATTTCCAGATAGTAGGATGACACTTTCCAGATATTTCTACCTTGTTAAACCTTCCCAGCTGAATGGGAATGAACACATGTAAACTGAGATGTGAGTCCTGGAGCATATGAAGAGGACTATAAAGTGATGAAAAAAAATTTACCCTCTTTAGTTGTGCTTGCTGCAGTGTTACAAAGGATGTTGATTTTATTCCATCATTTGGTGTCGGCTTTTTTTTTTAGTTTGTTTTTTTTTTTAAATTCAATTAAAAATTATTTTATATTATTTAAGACATAATTTCAAATTATATTGCAAATATAGAAAAACTCTGTATTTGTGAAATACTGCTAGGCAATGTTGACCATTTTCACAGGCTGAAACATTTCATTGATTTCATACATCTGAAATCCAGGGAGTAGTTTCTGAGAAATTATTTCTTCACCGCTCCCACTTTGATGGAAAGGATCTATTGTTTTGGGGGCATGTCTGAACACATGGGATGCCTGTTTCTGGGAGAATGCTATCATTCAAATGAGATTATATGAAAGGCAGAGTGTGTAAACTACAGCTGTGGGGAAGCAGATTGGAGCTAATGGAGCCAGATTTTGCCAGGACTCATCTGGATAACTTGAATTTGCACTGAACTGCCACAAGCAGGAATATCAGCAAACTCCTTCCCATGTATCCTTGAGTTGGAGTGTTTCTTAAATCTGCCTATAAAATTTTGTCCCCCAAGCCCTTCTCGAAAGCAGATAAATGAATTACACAATTTTCTTCCAGGACAATTATGATTCCTAATGGTACAGAATATGAGCTTTATTGCATTGCTTTTATGTGTGGGAACCTACCAGAGAAATCTACGAGCCTTGTTCTATGAGAAAAGTCCTCGGGACCCTGGCTAAGAAGCTGCATGATTCAGGGTTGCAAATGGTGTGTATTAATAGGAGAACTCAATTTGTTTTCCTCTTCATCCTTCAATAACATGTGAAGAAAACAACATAGTCTAAACCTAAGTACAGTATTCATGCTGGCCAACAACCCACTATTGCGCCACACACAAAAAATTCCCATTTGAGGTCAATGGAAGTGCCCTGAGCAGAGAAGTCTCTTGGACTGAGCCTTTTTTTTCGCCTGCGTGTGCATATGTGCGTGCATGTGTGTGTGGTGTGTGTGTGTTGAGTAATATTTTTTCCACACCGGGAAAAAAACCCCAAAAAACCAAAAACAAAACCAAAACCCAAGAAAACTTTGTTGTCATGCTATCTTAGAAGGAAGCTAGTTTCACCCACACAGAGTTGAAAGCACATACCACTCTGTTACAGCACATAAACACTGTTATCACGCTAGCTGCAGAAAGAGCACTGTCACTGGGACATTTTATAGGCATGGGCTTTTATACTATTCAGCAAGCTATTGAAAATTAAAATGTAATTAGTGTAGCAAAACAATAGTTTGCATCTTTTAATTACTGCTCCATTTTTTTGACAGAATGTTTTAATTATTGTTTTTTCTTCTGTTCTGTTTTTATTGATTTGGTGCCAGTTCAATTGTGTTACCAAGACCTCCCAGTACTCAATGAATTTACCTCAGGGGATTCTGCCTTCTTCATTGTTTTAAAATAAACCAGACCTCCAACTACCTACAAAACAAAATTAGAAGTGGTGGAGGAATGAAAAAAGACAGAAAGAGTGAAAGAAAGACAAAAAAAGAGAAAGAGGGGTAGAGAGGGAAAGAAGGAGAGCAGGAAGGTAGAAAGAAGAACAGAAGGACAAAAGGAGAAGGAAAAAAGGAGAAAGAGAGAGGGAGAGAGAGAGAGAGTGGGAGAGAGGGAGAGAGGAAGAGAGGAAGAGAGGAAGAGAGGAAGGAAGAGAGGAAGAGAGGAAGAGAGGAAGAGAGGAAGAGAGGAAGAGAGGAAGGAAGAGAGGAAGGAAGAGAGGAAGGAAGAGAGGAAGAGAGGAAGAGAGGAAGAGAGGAAGAGAGGAAGAGAGGAAGAGAGGAAGAGAGGAAGAGAGGAAGAGAGGAAGGAAGGAAGGAAGGAAGGAAGGAAGGAAGGAAGGAAGGAAGGAAGGAAGGAAGGAAGGAAGGAAGGAAGGAAGGAAGGAAGGAAGGAAGGAAGGAAGGAAGGAAGGAAGGAAGGAAAAGCTATAATGAGAAAGAAGAAGGAAATGAAAGAAACTGAAAGGGGGAAGAGTGAAGGAAATAAAGGGAGCAAAAGAGAAAAACATTATGTGCATATTTTATTTGTATGTGTGTTTGTATAAAACTACTGTTTACAGTATCAGATTTAATTTCAATTATTTTAGTTTAAAAGGATTTTCTGATTTTTTAAAAAGAAGTAGGAAAACTCATAAAGAAATTACATTGATCAAAATTTTAATGCTAAAATCACAGTAGAAAGACACCAAAAAAAATCCCCATTTTGATTTTTTTTTTTAAATATAGTCCCTCGGGGAATTAAGTACGTGTCCTGAGAGGCTAGGTTATGGTGGTACTGTCATTCTCTGTGGGTGTGCATGCATTCAATTTATTGCAGCCTTTCAGCTGTCAGAAAAGTGCAAAGTAAGTGGGAAATGACACAGAGCACTGATTTAGAACACTTTCATCTCTATATGGTCTGTTTTCGTTAGTGATCAAGAGAGAGGAAAGTAGTGGTTAAGCTCTATCTGTACTACAAAGCAAATGCTGCAGAGGCTACAGAGCACATGGTCTTTTGAATGACTCTGTACCTCTAACTAGAAAGAAACAAACACGCAAAGCGCTGTATCCGCTGTATTTATGTGACAGACTTTAATAGCTCCTTTGCAGCCACTTTTGTACATAACAGGAAGCAAACCATTCCCATTACCAGTGTGCTTTATCCTGAAGTGTTTTCACTCAAGGGGTTGGTCACCATGCATTTTGCTTTACTTTTTACTCATTACATCTTTGTAAAATTAAGAAAAAACTCTTTCTTGCTCCTTGTGTATTTGAGCCTTTATGAGGCAAGATATTATTTACTATGCTGTTATTTGATTACTTAATAACCAGCTCACAGAGGCAAACAACAGAAACCCAAACCCAAGAAGACCAACATGGCATTTTCAATAGCAAGATCCCATGGGAACCGGGCTCGGGAATTTTCATAGCAGAAAAATGTGGTCATACCACTCAGAGGCATTGGTGGTAGTGGTGGCTGGGAAGTACTAGGAGGTGGGAGACATAAGTCCAAACAAGGAGGAACTGGTGGAGAAACTGATGAAGTCATGAGGATTAACACCTTATCTCTCATGGGGATTCATAGTTTTGCATTCCTTTCTTTTCATGAAATATCTGGTTGTCTTTCTTCAAGAAGGATGGCCTCCAGAAGGTCCATTTTACAACTTCTACTCTTTCATGGAAAGAAGGACACGAGTCTCCTTAGCAGTGTCAGCCATTCCTAAGTGCAGGGGTTGCTACAGGACATGCCTTCGGTTCCAAAGGTGTGAAATACCACTTCCAGTCAATCTGACAAGTTTTTTCCTTCCAGAATTTACTCTTCAAACCAACAAATATTGTCAGGAAGTACCACACGGATCTTTAAAACAGGCCAATGGATAAGACATACTGCTTTTAAATCTTTTTAAACCTTTGCTAGGCTGCTGGTTTTTAATTTAGTGCTTAATTTCCCTCATTAATATTATCAAGGGGTTTGCTTGTTTGTTTGTTTGTTTCTTCTCACTGAAATGGTGGAATAGCCAGGTCACAGTGATACACCAGCCCTGTAGTCACATCACAGCAGGCAGTCACTGGATCCTGACATGTGATCACCATGCTCCTGGTGATGTGGCCATGTCACAACAGGTAGAATATTGGTGACACAGACAGCAATGGATGGGTATAAGAAGGGCTGAGCCAGGTTGCTCAAAGCTTCATCCAACCTGGCTTTGAACACCTCCAGCGAAGGGACATCCACGTCTTCTCTGGGCAATCTGTGCCAGAGTCTCACCACCTTCATATTGAATAACTTCTTCCTAATATCCATCCTAAACCTATTCTCCTTCAGTTTAAAAACACTTCCCCATGCCCTACTGCTGGACACTCCTATGAAAAGTCCCTCTCCAGACTCATAGGTTCTCTTCAGCTACTGGAAGGCAGCTATATGTTCCCCTCAGAGTCTTCCCTTCTTCGGGCTGAAGAATCCCAGGTCCCTCAGCCTGTCCTTGTAGCAGAGGTGCTCCAGGCCCTGTATCACCTTTGTGGTCCTCCTCTGGACTTGTTCCAACAGATTTATATCTTTGTTATGGTGGAGAGACGAGAACAGGATGCAGTATTCAAGGTAGGTTCTGACAAGTGCAGAGTAGAGGGGGAGAATCACCTCTCTTGATCTGTTGACCCCACTCCTCTTGATGCATCTTAGGATACAGCTGGCCTTCTGAGCTGCATGTGTGGACTGCTGGCTCAGCCTTTTCTGCAGAAAGTCCAGGGCTGAGAACCCTGGCACCAGCCCTAGTGAGGCAGTGGGCAGAACCAGTGGTGCTGGTACAGCATGGTTAGCTCAGGACTGGTATCTCTTGCTGTGAGGGAGATGTGTGAGGGACAGCCTTGGTGTGGGGCTGGGGGAGCTCTAGGCAGGGAGGCAGGGGCTGTCCCATGGCGACAGAGAGGGGTGATTCCCATTATTGACTCTCCTGTCTTTGACAGTCACAGCCCTGAAGATGGACACAAGGAAATTATCATGCCCTTCTCCACTTCCTCTGCCACTAAGGTGGAAAGTGCAGCAGCTTTCTGCAAGGACACTGGCCTAAGGATAAGGAAATACATGAGGCTCCAGTCTCCCATGATCCCACAGGCAGCTGGAAGGTCCACACCGTTGTGGACAAAGGGAGTTCAGCAGCATCCACCTTTTCTGCATGAATCTTCTCTAGGTTGCCATCTCTGTTTGCATGCAAGCTTTTTACAAAAAAGTGAATGGAAGCTGGAATTTGTTTCACCAAGAAGACAAATCCTAAACCGCATCATCTTTGTATGTAACAAACACATATTTACATAAATAAATAATTTAATTAGCATTAAACATATGCATTGAGAGTCACTAAGAACTACATATTAGCACTAAAATGTTTGCCTTGGACATTTTCTGCTGATTTTTCAGGTAATTTTTCTCCCAGAGATTGCATTTGAAATTTATTAATATCCATTGTTCAACTCTGAGGACTTCCCATCTTTTCAGTGCATAAAATCCTGAAGTGTAGACTTAGAAGCTGCTTCTGCACATACGTCTGGAGTGCCTGTCTTTCTGAGGAACTCCCTGCACCTCACTTTAGACATCTGTAATACAGAGGTCTACATCTGAGACCATGCTCCCTTTATAGTCAGTGGAAAGAAACACACTCAGGAGATGAATCATCTGACCTATTTTAGGTATCCATGTGAGGACAGGATTAGCCATGCCCTAGAAGTCTCTATTTCTAATTCATTGCCTGTGGAAAGCCTGCTGCACTGCAAGCATCTCAAGTTCGAGGCAGTGGATCCTCAGCACATACACCAATTATCGTGAAAAATCCCTGCCTTTGCTTCCTGACAACACCACAAGCTTGTAACGACTATGAAGCTCCAGAGTTGTAGATGAACATCTTAATAGCAACATCCCTGGATTTCTGGTCATGTGTGAGGCCTGGCCCATGTATCCCCTAAGGGCTTGAGATACAAATACTATGGATGTGGAGTTCAGCCTGAAGAAGAGGTGGCTCAGGGGAGACCTCATCGTTCTCTACAACTCCCTGAAAGGAGGTTGTAGCCGGGTGGGGGTTGGTCTCTTTTGCCAGACGACTTTCAACAAGACAAGAGGGCACGGTCTTAAGTTGTGCCAGGGGAAGTTTAGGTTAGATCTTAGAAAGAATTTCTTCACCGAAAGGGTGATCAGGCATTGGAATGGGCTGCCCAGGGAAGTAGTGGATTCTCCATCCCTGGAGATATTTAAAAAGAGACTGGATGTGGCACTCAGTGCCATGGTCTAGCAACCGCAACGGTGGTTCAAGGGTTGGACTCGATGATCTCTGAGGTCCCTTCCAACCCAGCCAATTCTATGATTCTATGATTCTATGATCCACGTAGCACAGGAAGACAGAGCATCTCCTCTGATACATGAATCTCCTCTCAGCCACATGTGTGTGTACAACTTTAAGATCTATGTATAAGCCTTCCACAGGCCATGAGACCATGTTAATAAGCTTGTCTCTTTTCTCGTCAATTTACAGCTGCAGAGATTGTAGCTTAAAGCATTGGCATGCTGCTTATGCTATCCTATGCTGAGTTCTTGAATTTTGCATCCTTTGGCTGAGTCCACTGGGACCATGAGCTCTGCCAGGAGTCAGTACATCTATTCTTGCCATGAGGTACTTCTGAAGAGTTTGAAGTCGCACATATACGGTCCCTGCACCAAATGCTAAGAAGTCAGAGAAGGTGGAGTAGTAAAAACCATAACATTCCAGTGTTTCAGTATTAATGTGCATGTGTGAAGATGTTAAAACTGGAGTGAGGGAGGAAAAAAAAAGAAATAAATATGATTAGAAATAATCCATTAAGTGTCAGTTGTTCATTCTAGACCCACCCGTGCTCAGCAGAGTAAAGGCAAGTTTTCACCAGTATTAAGCCTCATAATGCTATGTTTGTTTTCATATCATTAGCAAGACAGGCTAAGAGGCTCCTTTGACCAAAGTGTGGTGGTTCTGGCTGGAGGTTTGCTCAGGCAGCTCAGATTTGGTCTGATGTTTACTTACACGCATTCTGTTGTGAAATTATTATGCTGTGAACTGAGGTGCTGGAGAAAATGTGGGACTTTAATCTGTCCAGTACTATTGTCATAAGTAGTATGGGCTCCCCTGTGGGCTGCTAAAGATGGCAGAGCTTGGTGATGAGGCAAAACATGATGCAGGTTGGAGATCTTACACAAGTGGCACAGCAAGGATGAGCCTAAATTTTTGTTACAATTTCACAAATTTTTGTTTGTGATTCTCTTTCCCAGAGTGCTGCATTTGGCAATTCATAGACTCCAACAAGATAGTGTGATAGTGGCCAGGCTTTTTTTTTTTTTTTTTTTCGAAATGGAAGCTGTGATACTCCTCCTTCCTCATAATCTCCACCATAGTCATCTTTCCTCTCAAGAATGTCAGTCTGGCAGCACCCCTTGCCTTGCCAGTAGCAGGTAATGTTCTATTTTCATAGAATCATAGAATCATAGAATCATAGAATCATAGAATTGGCTGGGTTGGAAGGGACCTCAGAGATCGAGTCCAACCCTTTTACCACCATTGCGGTTGCTAGACCATGGCACTGAGTGCCACATCCAGTCTCTTTTCTTAGGATGGTTGTTGTACTGTCTTTCTTCCTCTGTCCTGCACAGCATTCCCAGGGTAGGTTGTGTCAACAGTGTCTAAGAACAGTAAAATTTGGAGTAGATGCCTCCTGGGGATGGAGGGGAAGAGTTGCAGGTCTCAAATGATAGTTTTAGGCTAGCTGATGACTCAAGAAAGCATATCTACATCTACATCACAGGCTCTTCGCATCTCCAAAGTGTTTTATTGAGCAGTAAAAGGCAGAAAAGCATTTAGAAACAAGTCTTAGCCTGATATAATTGGATGGTTCCAAAGCTGGAGCCCTGAACAAGGGCAGCTTGCTTAAATTCATCCCCAGCTTCTCCTTCACATGAAATCAATCATATCCTTGCTACATTGCAATAAAATTTGTGTGTTTTCATACCTGTATGCCTGAAGTCTCCTGCATCTTTCCCCCCACGTCTATCTATTCCTATGCCTTTGGTCCTTCGTATCATTTGCATGAGGAAGTGCCTGATGTTTGGGAAATACTGGAATAAACTAAAATGGGGTTTGTATAATTCTTATTTTTGTCATGTGTTTTGGTTTTTTTTTCTTCTCTGAGTTTATGAAGGCCAGACCAGGATTAAAAGACTTAGCTTCACATTCCTAAAGGCTGTGCAAAACTTTCCACTCAAATTAGCTGGCAACTCCTCTTTGGATACCATGATGATAAAAATATCTTTCAAAAGATGAAACATCTCTGGACAGCTCAGGTGAGGAGTAGTAGCTTGGTAGCAGCACAGATAGCTCTCAAGCTCATTTGATTTATTGGAAGTACAAGAGACAAACTTTCATCAGGTAGAGCTGCCTTCTCTTGGACAAACAAGCAGCCTGCCTTTTTTCCATTCTCCTTTTATTTTCCAATTGGTCTCTGTCATGGCACTCAAATAGATATCAAATACTTGGGGTCAATAGAAAGGACACAAAAAGCAACCACCTAACTTCTCCTAGAGGCAAACAGCGATGTGGGACAAAATCTACAATTGTGTGCAGTGCAGTCATTTAAAATGAATATGTTCTTAAATTGCATTAGTAAGTTAGCAAGAGTCCTGAGTGCCCAAGAGGAATTTCTTCTGCTCACTACCAAGTATCTCACAGCCCTTCCAACAGATGCCTTACTTCAAGAGCAGCATTAGTGTACCTTGTGTTTTCATGACTCAAAGTGCTCTGAAGAAAACTGAGACACAAGAGGCTGGAGTTGAGACTACTCGAGGTGTGATCTCTTCATTTAGGCACCCAATGTGAGGCAGGCAGGGGTGTGCTACAGGGAGTCTGAAACCCACCGGCGCTCCAAACCTCAGACCTGCCCCATGGCAAACACGTGGGCATGGGCTGAGTCTGTAACTCTGGACCAACTCTGTCCTGCAGAAGATGGGCCCCAAGCTGCCCTGTCTCCCAGTGCTGCAAGAAACACATGAAATCTGCTTTAAAGCATAAGCCCTGAGCTCCTAAAATTCTTAAAAGTGCCGGTCCTGGTGTTTGTCTTCAGGAGAGGCAGACAGACGGTCCAAGCTGCAACAAGAAATTGGTCCAAAATGTCTGAGGAGCCTTCCTGTGTCTGCTGGGTGCTTCAGGGGTCTCATGAGGATGGAGCCTGCTGCAGAGCTCAGCTTTTTTTTTTTACCGTGTATTTGCATGTGGCAGTCATTTAAATCTTTGATTGAAACAATCAGGTTGTCCATGGCCGAGCTGTGATCCTCTGCCTCCACAAACAGCCCTGGTTACATCAAAGGAATGGCTGACATCAGTCAATTGCTCGTGGGCCCAAAATCTTAAAGAGCTGGTTTCTCCTTTCCCACCCCCTTTCTCTCATGTGGAGAAGGCAGAAACCAAGGAGTGAATCCGGTGCTGGAGGCAGGGAGGAGAGGCTCAGGGTTACAAGCCAGGTGACCCCCTGGCTGTTTCCCGCTGGTGGCTGCCCATCTCTTGCACCTCAGGAGCCATATTCCTCTCCCAAAAGGTGCACAGAGCTGCTCCTTATAGTGAGCCCAGCCCCAAGGGATGGGGAGGACACAGACCCCACTTCTCCAGAGGTCCTCCATGTGCTGTGCCAGAAGGCCTGCAGACCTCCGATAGCAAAAACTCTGTCTGCCCCCAGCAAATTCTTCACTAGTCCTTGTGAAGTGCCTGAGCCTGAGCCTCATCCCACTTGGGAGCATCTCCACATTGCCATCAAATTAGCCTGAGCATATGGTGTTACATTTATGCCATATTTTTCTGGTTTACTCTGGCTCTGTGAACAGAGATAATGCCAAGTCTGGAGCAAGGCTTGTTGATAAAAAGTTGAGCTATCGAAAAATGTCACCACAGTTAAGCTGTATTTACTATACAGCTTAACTGCAAACTTGGCCAGCCTTGTTGGTCCTCAGATGCCTCCTCATTTGGCAGAGAGAAAAACATCATTTGGAAAGGTCTTCTCATCCTAAAAGACATTTCTGAGAGAGGGGAGCCAAACCACCTTGTGAAGGTGCTGCTGTTTCTGAAGAAGACACAGGTGATTAGCTCAACCATGAATAACCACCTTTCAGAGAGCTGAATCCAGCTGAGGGGGGTTCCCTTGGAATGCTAAAAAATTCCTTATACTACAGGGCATTCTGCCTGCCTGGCCTGGTGGGTTTGCTTTTTGTTGTTACCAGATTCTGCAAATAGATGTTAAAGACAATATCAGAATTGAGTACATCAGTATGCACTGCTGATTTCTGATATGGAAATTGTTTTTTGTTCACTTTAAGTGATTTAATTGTTTTGTTCACTTTAAGTGATCTATTTGGACTTATTGGTCTTCTACTGGTGGGATTTGTAAAGATTGTGTCAGAAGCAATTAATGAGGAAAACAGTCCTTGCCAGTATTCCCTGTGGGAGCAGTTGGCACAAATTATTCCGTTCATGAGCAAATTAGGTAGACACTGTTCCTCTGTGTTCTGAACATCTCTGCATTCAGCATCATGAACAAAATGTATGAGTACAGGTTGTACTTCCCTTCTCCAATAGAAATTTTTTTTCTTCTAATGAGCACATGGCAGAAATTGATTGTAATTAGGTAGAGAGAAACTGGCGGCAGCTTCAGGGCTTGCTTGGATCCATTTTCAATAACTTGAAGCTTGTTGAGATCTGTTTTCAACTCAAAGGAGGATATGAGAGCACTTGAAATGCCTCCTTTGCCATCTATTCTGTGGGTTTCAATACTTGTCTTTTTTTTATTATTTATTTTTTTATTTGACTGTATTACCATTACCATGTATCAAGACAGTTTGTCTCCTTTTTCTGAGTTGTGGGGCAGGAATTTGAGTGGGTGAGGTTGGAGGAGACATTGTTTAGCCTTGTGCTTTTGAAACTGTCTTCCTTAGATCTTTACTTTTCCCTTCATGTGTTTCCATTCACACCTGAATCATTCATTATACTGGCAAGCTGGGAAGATCCGTCTCTTCTTCAAGGTAACCACACATTTCTGAAGTAAATTATAGGTGTGGAGATTATAGAAATTTGTCGTCTAGGCACACACCCTGGCTCCTTTCCTTTTCCAAAGCATATAATAATGATTTGTTTTCCTTTCTTTCCCCATAGCTAATGTATGCCTAATGTGGGAACAGTTGTTTTCTTTGTTTTGATGGAACATTAAAGCAGGCTGTGTAACGAGGGAGGAAGTCTAAGAAGTGGCATTTTACTTTTAAACATAGCTTTGGAACTAAGTGGCAAGTCAGTGATCCTGTTGCATTGGTGTAATCAGCCTTGGGATTTTCCGCTGGGCTGTCAGCTTAGACATAGATTGAGCATGGGACAAGAGCTCAGAAGTCAGTTTTGAATTTTGGATTTGAATGTCAATATTCAGGGTCACCTCTCCTTTCCTACCCTATGATGTTTTCAAGCCAAGTTCTGAGTCCACTGTAAGAAAGGCCAAATTAGACACTGCCATATTATTTTGACCCAAAATAGCAAAAACAGTCAAACTATCTGCTTTTATAATGCTGAAGCCATGAAATGCATTCCAGCACTCAGACATGATGTGAAAAGATTCTGGTGGGATTGGAGGATGAAAACATGATGCCTCGTTGGGAAATATTCATGTTCATTGTTCTCATTCACTTATACCTCCCAAACTTCAGTGTTGCATGCATAAAGAAATGGAAAAGAACCAACCAACTGGTTTAAGTACAATAAAAAGTGCAGAAGGCAAATTACCTGTTGGAGAAGTACCCACAGAAGTAGGTAAGCTTTAGAACTGTCAGATACTGAAAAATTGGGGTGCAGTGGTGGGAGTACTTAGGTCTTGAGAAAATATTCAGTGTTGGCAACCAGGTCTTGCTCATAGTCACTTGCAAGCAACAGCAGAAAGAATCGGTCTGCCACCTGTCTCTCAGACCTGTCTGTCAGATCTGACCTCAGTAGATAAGGGAGTTACACAAAGGATGAGGGCCAGGGCAATGAGAGAAGGAAGCAAATCATGAGACTAAAGGGAACCCTTGACACAGAAAGATTCAGAGGAAAAGTCATATCTTATTTTGTTTCCTGCAGAAGAAAAAAAATGGGAAAAAGGATATACGTAAAAGTGAAAAGAAGCATCCAAGTCAGATACAGTAAAAAGCAGTTCTCTCGAATTGTCTGAGTGAATAAAAACATTTAGGTGCAATTTTATTTGGGGAAACACAGTGTCTTTGGAAAAAAATATTTTCCCAAAGAAGAAATTTAAGGAAAATCACAGGTTTTGTTGGAATAATGTGGTGGAAAAATTTGAATGCACTGAGATTAAAAGAGGCAGCTGAAACAGGCAGAGACATTCTAAGTTTCTGGCCAGGACATTCAGGGGGAAGGACACTGCTATACCATGAGGCTGGTGCCGAAAACTGTGTATATGAGCCAGAGCTTCTGCAGCAAGGTTTCTGGAAATTCCAAACAGTGATACCTGGAAAGAGGCAAATTCTGAACAACTAGAAGCAAAGTTTTTGCTAGAAAATTGGTCCTAAGCCTTTGTTACAACAAAAGAAGATATTTGAAGGTAATATATATAAAGGTAAAAGGGCACACAGCATACTGCACTCTTTAGTTCCTTACTTCAGCAAATAATAATTTCAAATCCTTTATTCCAGAAAATGGATCTTTCAAATCCTTCCTTTGGAACATCTGTGATGACCTAGATGCATTTGCTAATTGCTCTGTAATGGACTAAATGTGTTTATTAGGTTAAGTTCATTTAACAAGGGGGGAAATAAAGGTTATTAAAGTTTGCTGTAGCCAGGAATGAAAATTGCAGTTCTTTTTTCCCCTTACTCTCTCTACAGTGATAAATACCAGAAAATACATCTCGGTTCCCTCCAGTCTGAGCCATCTACAGATGCATGTTTTCTTTCTATAACCAGCTGTAGCTAATTGCATCAGTGCCGCCTCTACTGCTGCACATGAAAAAGAAACCTGTAATTTATTGCAACAGACCATACTATTTCTGCTGTACATCTTGCCCATTCTGTCATTCCAGTGAGCGGGTTTCTCATGGTAAATTGGCAGTTCTGAACTGGAAAACAACCTTGCTCAGAAAAAAGCTTTCAAAAACTCCTCCATATGTGCAACCCAGATATTGATAAAAGAACAAACAGAAAACATATTGTTTATCTGTGAGACCATGATTTCCCCATCAGCCAAAGAAATACTGAGTCAAATTCATGCCTCATGCACCTTTGTTGTAGCCAGCACGAGTACAGTGCTCACGATATTGACCCGTTCATTTTATTATTGCTCAAATGGCAACCTTGAAAAACACACACAGGTGAGGTGGTGCAAATTAGTGTCAAAGTCAGTGGAGCTGGGCCAGTTTATACCAGCAACAGTCTCTGCCTCAGGGAATTTATGAATCATAATGTAATGCTAAGTAGATCTAGTGGCTGTAAAATTCAATCCTGTCTTTAATAGCAGTGAGGCAGGAGAAGGCGAAAGGTGAGCCCTAACCTACTTTTGAAAGGGTCACATCAAGGGCATGGAAAAAAAACCTTTCAGTTGTTCTTACAGCTCAGGGGAATGAGACTATAACGAAGGGCAGTAAAATCTTAATCACAGCTGCATTGCTGGAGTTAGGAATTAAATATAATTTTGCCTAAATCTGTGGTTTAACCATATGAATGTTTCAGGGACTACACTGGTGCAAAGGCATCCCTTCCCTCAGTTATCAACATCATCAACATCTAGGTAACTAATGCTCATGTAACTATGTGTGGGGCTACGTTGAGAGCTGGAACAAGAAACTGCTCCAGGTTAAAAATAAACCCAGAAAAAATAAACTAATTAATGAGCTCACGATATGCACATTTAATAGCAGAGGTTAGCATTTGCAAAACGCTGGGAGAGCCTCGTATGACTGGCATTGTATAAGTATAAAGCCCTTAGTAATTCCCAGCTATTATTATGTAGTGTTGCTATTTATTACTGAGGGTTCAGCCTCTTGTTTGCATCTAAGTGTACATCAAAGACTCCACACACAGCCCGTGCAGCCAGGTGGTTGGCTCACAGCTCTGCCTCCTTTGCTCACTGAGGCTGGCTCAGCTCAGACTTCCCTGTGGCCCAGCCACAACTACTCACTCCAGTTTAGCAGCTGTAAAGGCTGAGCCTCAAGTGTTAATTGCTCTATTATATTAATGTGAAACTAGAGGGATGGAGTGGAAAATCACAGCCATTGTCTTTTCATTTATCCTAATTGACCAAGCGACAGTAAAAGAGTGGCCTGGAGAAAGCCTCCTCTTATGATACATTGGCACTGATTAGGAATTTTAACGGAGGGATTTTTAAAATTCTTTACATCCCCTTAGTAATCCAGCTTCAAAGATATCACTGAGAGAGGGTTTTGTACCATTTAGGTATTTTAGCAGCAAAAGGCAGAGATCACAGCTGTAGAGCTCAACATAGGCAGCAAGTCTGCAGCTGACTCTAGAAGACCCAGCATTATTGAGGGCCACTGCTATGCCCAAACCATGAGGCCATTCTCCCTTCATATGCTGTATCTGGATCAAAGAACAGAGGGAAAACAGACTTCAGATGGGATGGAGCAAAGTTTGTGGCTTGTGTTATGCCACTGTAGCCCAGGGAGTTACTCTGTGACATATCCAGGGGCTGCCCTTCAGACCAGAGGTATGTTCTTTGAACATGGGTTGCCAGAGGGTAGACTGGCATTTAAAGAAAAATGGGATATGTAGCTTCCTTATTGTTTATTTTCCTCTGTATATATATTCTTTCCCCCATATTATTTTAGGATTGGATCCTGTAAGTTTACTGAGACAAGACCCCATAAGCCTCAATGGGAAGGGGTATTCTCCTCTTTCAAATAAAGAACGAGGGCTTCAGTTATGCTTCCTGCAGCATGGAGTAACTAGGAACTTCATCACTTTGCTATGATCTGCCACTGTCCTCTTGTGTCCTCTGTGTCCAGCCACACAGCTTGGTGCAAGAAAAGTGGAGAGAAAGAGACTTCACTTTCTCCGATGCTAAACATTTCAGTTGGGCAGACCTGAAGGAAAAATAAGCTTGATGTAAAGCTGACAGCTACTTGTCTTATAGAGCAATGGGGAAGCAGCACCAGTGAGCTGGGGCTTTGGGCCGAGAATGATATTTGCAGACAGGATGTGCTGTTGAGCTTTCAGCCCAGAGTTTCAAGGTGGCCTTAGACACACAAAACTCTTCCCTTTTAAAGCATTACACCTCAGCAAATACCACCCCTAATGTGACTCATTGAGTACAGTATCAAAGAAGCATATAAGCAAAGAGACTGTCCACCAGCAGAAACTAAGTTAGATGTTGTTCCAACTGTGTATTTTGTGCTGTTGCTAAGGTATTTTTTGCCATGGTGCGTGTCTACATCTGGTGCGTGCCGCAGTTAAGTAAGCAGTTCTGCCATGCAACTTTTGCTCTCCTAAGAAAATGTGAAGAGGGTAATATAAGGGCTATGTTTACAGCCTATAGCACTGCAGACCATCTACTTACTGCATGCTAGGCTTTTCATATAACCCCCTAGGGACAAGCCGCAATTACAGCTCTTCCTTTGCAGTAACGTACTACACATTTTGTTACCTAAGGGATTTAGTTCTTTTAAGGAGGTTTGTAACAGGGAAGGTTGAATTCAAAGCTGCCAATTTAACCAAGATGGAATAGGCTGTAGTAGATTCTTAGGTTATGTCAGCTGAAAGCAAATCTCAGCTGGTCTCAAATCAAGGCATTCTTGACTGTTTTTTAGGGTGCAGTTCTTCAGATTTCTTCCACATTCTGTCCAACAAAGAAGTTTTCCACACTCTTCTCCTACCCCATCTGTTTTTCCCTGTCCCTCTGCTGCTCTTGGCTGTCTTGTCAGTGCCAACTAGCAATGAAGGTGCCCATGGAACTTTCTGGGACATGATAGTTTAGAGGGAATCCTAGCAATGACACTGATTGAGAAATGAGATCCTCCATACACTCAGGAGTGTATGGAGTGCTCTCAGGAGTGTCAGCAGACCAGACTGAAGTACCTCTGGATAAAAAGGGCCCAAATGAGATGAAATTCTGGTAGAAATTCACATTCTTAGTGTTAGGATTAAGATGGATGAGAGAGAAACATGACCAGTGGCACACTTAGAGATGATAGCCACAAAGCTAATGCTTTCCACCTGGCCTCATCCTGGCATTAAACCAATAATGCGACTAGGAAACACACAGTTTTCTGAAATAGCCATTCTCTCAAATTCACATTTCAGACAACTTTTAATTTTGCTGTATGGATGTAACACTGGATTTACATTGAATAAGCAGAATAAAAGAAACTTGCAGGATAAAGGAAGATCCTGTTTCAGCTTGGGTATGGAGACCTTCTCAGGTTGTGCTGTGACAAGATGTGGGAGTCTATGTATACCTGTACGTGCCTTGCTTAAAAAATTATCTGGGTAGAAGCAAGCCAGATGTAGTGGGTCCATTACTTAAGTGGTTCAGCCTCTTAAAGGACAGGGAGGTTTGTGTCAAATCCCATCCTGTGGACAATTCAGTACTCTTCAAGCATGCTGTCTACATATGCAGGCTACAGTCCTACATCAAATTTGAGTGTGCATGCAGCCTCAGACCCCATCACTTCATTTTCACAGGTACTGGCTGGGATAAACACAAGTGTGCCTTGACTTATGCAAGGGTTCTCTTTACTCTGCAGCATATTCACACTAAAGAAGAATTTCCTTACCTTTTTCCTTTAAGGAATTCTTATTATAACTTGTAAAATAGGAAATGTTTTTTAAAGATAGCAGAAATAATGTAAAAAGGTGGCTAAAAGGTTGATGTGACCTAGGGTAAATATGGCCATAATTATGTATGGAATATAATTAACCTATATGTAAAGGGTACCAATACATAAAATACATGTTTCTCTTTAAAGAGAGATGAAGAAAATATTTCCTACCTTATTAAATCAAAAGAAATATGTAATTAAAAATCAATCACTAGCTTTAGCATTGCAATAAGCCTCTTTATTAGGTATTAATAATTTTACTGGATTGCTGGAGGGCTGGAACCATATGACTTAGTAATAAACCATCTTGATACATCATGTTCTTTCAGTCTTGGCAATGTGACATTTGCAATGCAGGCACTAGAAATGCTGTACATCTGAACTAAAGGAAAAGACCCTACCAGTCCTGAAGCCCTCTTACCAGCCTGGGCAGATTAATATTGAGGACACTCGTTTAAGAAGAAAAGATGCATTTTGATGTGATGAGCTGAGAAAAATGCAGCACACAATAAAATTTATTCCAGGTCAAACATTGGAGAGGCATGCTTAAAACTTCTTAATACTAGGGGAGTTATAGCCTGTGTTCTCAGTTGACCAGTATAGCCATTCTTGTTAGGACAATAATTATCAGGTGATATCAGTGTTATACATTGTGCGAAAACTGAGATTTTTTATTAAGCTCTAATTCTGACCAAAAAGTGAATCAAAACCCCAAACCAATCTGATGCTAGATCCAAGTATGTTCTGTATATCTTATCACTGATGACTCTTGAAAGAAAAAATTACTACTCAGAACTGATCCCACACTTTTTATATCCCCAACTCCCTCCAACCATGAAAACAGATCTGGACATGTGGTCCTTCCCCTTTCTGGAAAAAACAGCTCTTGGCTTTCAGTAGGATTATGGCCCATGTATCCAAATGTGTTAGCAAGATGACATCAATGAATTTGAAATGTTGTTCTTATGTTAATGCTTCTCTAATTAGCAATGTTTGAAGTAGCTCTGCTAAACTAAGAACATATCCTAACCTCAAGCCAAAATTCAATCCAAGCCCTCTTTTGAAAAAATTCATTACCATTATTTTGTCAACATTATCTTCCAGAGCAGAACCCACAGCTCCCAAGAATGAAGACAAACCATCTATAAATATCTTCTTCTTTAATATAGAATAGTGACATATAAATTGGACTCTCAGAACATTACTGCAAGCATTTTCACCTGTAACTCAATAGTTTCAGGAACTTTTTCAGCTTCTACAACAGTTACCAATATCTCAATGCAATAATCGGTACTTTAGAGCAAATGAGTTCAGCAGCAACTCCTGCACCTCCAAATAATTTTTATCCGTGGGAGGACTGTAAAAGAAATGGCAGCAGTGATGTAAAAGAACAAAAAACCTGCAGTTTGATCTTTCCCTTATAGCAGTGGTTGTGGAGGTGGGGCACTCCAGAAATGTCCTCCTTGGACTTGTTCAGACAAATACATTTACTTTCAAGCTGATGTATTTCAGTAAAAATACATCTTTCTAGTAGTCTGCTCAGAAGGTAGAGATGCAGAATAGACATAGTAGCTGAGTTTTTATAGTCACAAATCAAGCAGAAGCCTACACACATATGCAAAATTACAAAGCTAAGCAAATCTGCCTGACAGAAGGGTAAGAAAGTGACAATCTGTCTGCTGTGCTGTCACGGAAGGCCACATTTTGATGGGAGTAGCTAAGGATTATATAAATTATTGACAGGCTGATGTATATTTTTTCTCCCCTTTGCTGTGGCATGCTAACCATTCTTCGAGTAGTTGATCTTTGAAATAAATTTTGTTTTAGAACTATTTTGTCATGTAGACTCCATTTGCTTTCTTGTATATTTCAAGAACTGTATGTTTATTCTTTTTCCATTTATTATTTTTCACAGAGTGCCTTGGGTTTTTGTTTGCTTTTTTTTTCTTCAGAAATTTGACACAAGTGTGGCAGTTTGGATTAGACATAAAAAGAAAGCTATGAAATATTCAAGGGAAAGTGACCGACCATCTATTATGTGAGATTTACACAATAGGAAGATTTTTATCTTAAAACATGGATTTGAGAGTAATCTTGAATTACCTAGATTCCATGTCAGTGTACAAAGGGCATCAGCACCTGGTAAGACCACCTTGTTATTACTATAATTTTCTTAACCTAGATAGGGCTTTGATCATACTCTAAGTGAAAATTCAAATCAGGAGCATATGAACACCTTAGGCAAGTAATCACTTAGCTAGGTTGCAAAGCCATGTATGAATGCGTAGAAAGATGTTCTTAGCAAGGAACCAAACCACTTGTCTAATTATATGACAATCTTTGTGGCAAACCATATACAACTGTTCAAACCACTGCTTATGTTTTTTCCATAAAAAGAAATACAAAGGAAAAAATATTTTTCAGCGCTGCCTTTCACAGTACTATGTTATGCTACATAAGCACTCATTTGATGGCTAAATAATAACTTCTCCTCTTTGGTTGGCTTTAGCCATTATTTGTTTTAGTCCTTAAGACTCACAGCATATCACTAATGTTAAAAGATACTAAACAGCTAGACAAGAAGCTGTTACTTTCCAAATCATAAGAAGTAATTACCTTTTACTTTCTGGAGCTCATTACAAGGCTTTCTTTTTACTTTTTCCTCTTTCCTTTTTTTTTTTTTTTTTTTTTTTTTTTTTAAATTTTTTTAGATTTTTAAAATTTTTTTTCTTTTTTCCCTTTTTCTTTTTCCTTTTTTCTTTTTTCATTTTTTTTTTTTATTTTCTTTTTTTTTTCCCCCACAGACTTCTTCAGAAGTGCAGTAGCTCTGCATTATGGCCTAGTTCAGAAAAATGCATGTCTTAAAATTTGTCTGTTAGGGAACAGGCTGATCAATTACTACTTCTGCTAGTGCCTGAGATTAGACCTAGAGATTATACACTTGCCTCAGCTGGGCTTCCCTAAGCTTGTCAGGCCTGTGTCTTCTGAGAAGAGAACAGCCTTCAGATTTTCCTCCAAAGGGCAGAGGAGAGTCTGAGTAAAGTAATTTCACTCCCAGGTGAGCATTCATCATCTGATCAGATTTAGCTACTTACTTGAAGATGAGAGGAGGTGCTCTGTAAACCTACCTGTCCCTAAGGAGAGGATGCCTGGGCAAGTGGTTCACATGTAGAAGTCTGCAACACAGCTAACTACGCATGGTCAGACAGAACAAAATCTGAATTAGAGGTTCACAGCCATATACAGTTCCATTACAAAGAAAAGATGCAGCTGAGCTTTGCATTCTCTGCTATCTAACCCAAAGAAATGAGGAAAGAAACTGAAGAGAGTTTCATATTTTATCACAGTTGTGTTCTCTTTCTGGCATTCTTACAACAGTATTGGCACAACTTAGTTCCTTACTGGAACAACTCCATGACAAATATTATTTGCTGATATTTATGCAAAATGGTAAATCTTATTGGAGCTTTCACATTTCACACTGTGCAAATTTGGAGACAGTTATTCAAGTAATACCTGGCTTCTTCATATTCTAATAAGCATATTTATGACCAGAACCACGCATAAACATTTTCTGGTACATTCAATCGCACCATAAGCTATGACTTAGTCTCAAATAAACTGTAGAACTTGACACAGTAATTCCTGCTGTGGAGGGAATTAATGTTTTGTTGTTTACGAGAAATTACTTTTTTTTCCTATTTATTATTTGGCTAATCATACCACATGTTAGAAAGACAAAGAGAAAAGTTACATAGTTGTTTTCCTACGTGTTGACAAGTGAAAAGTTTCAGAGGTTCTCCCCAGTCATGGTTCACATTTAAGCATCCACAGAAATTCTTTCCTTAGGATCAGAGACATGTCCTTGATAAATGGGAACAAGTAAACAAACTGAGTCACATGTAATTGAAAACAAAGATTATAATCCTCAGTTAAAGCTGATTAAAGTTTGTAAACCCTAATTCCATATCCTTACCTTGCTTTCTGTGGGGTTGGGTGCTGTTTTTTTTTCTTCCAAATCCTCACATAAATTTTATCATTTTAAAAAATGCTACTGTTATGTAGAGTGAAACATAAATTTCTTTCTTCTGGGTTGTGACCAAAATCACTGCAGGCTGATCACCTGCCTGCCAATGGGAAGTAGAGAACAAGTTCTGTATTTTACTTTGCTTGCACATGCAGCTTTCTCTTTACATATTAAACTGTCTTTATCTCAACTCATGAGTTTTCTCACTTGTACCCTTCTGATTCTCTCCCCTGTCCTGCTGGGGATAGGGTGATGATGGTGAGCGAGCAGCGTGCTAGGTTTAAACCACAACAGATAGGCATGGCCATGGGTAGATAAAATGTGAAGATACAGTGAGAGACTGCTAGCCTAGGATGGTTCTGAGGTTCTGAGGAACCAGGAACAGTTTCCAGAAGCTTGCCTTCAGAAATATAATTGAATGGATTCCAGTGGTATTTTGATGGAGATCCTTGTTCATTGTGGGCTGACCAGAAAACACTTATGTCTAATACATGAGAACAAGACTTGCTTACAAGCATGCACTAGCTGCTGGGAGTGTAAGTACCCTTAGACTATGTGTTTTTTTAATTTTCCTTTTACCTTCTTGCTTTTTCAATGTGTAGTGGATAATTATGGCAAATAGTAATCAAAGTTGCTGAGGTCAGGAAAGATGTCAGTAAACATTAGCTGGCCGGGGGACAGAAATTCTGCTACATGACTTCTTTGAGGTTTAAGAATTTGGTTTTGCTCCATGTTGAAATAAAACCAGAAATGTTCTGTTGGTTGTGTGCACTGGTGGGATGAATGTGTCACTTTAATAGCTGGGTGGTAAAGGGACAAGGCAGGCATGTGGAAGACCCAGTTGCAGCTTCCTGCTCTACCTGATTCAGGACAGGGATATTCCATTCTACATCAAGGATTTGAAAATGTTTCTCCCACATACTCACTCAGCACTAGAGTCAACCAGCTTTGGAGTTTGTGCATCTTCTTTCTCTCTTACTATGAAATGGATAGCTCAGTGCAAACATTTTGAGAAACTGGGAGGAAGCTTTTTTGAATAAGATTTTGGGTTCCTCTGCCTTTACAGCCTGCAAGATAAACAATGTTCTCATGATTATTGCAGACTGGGAAAATGCTGAGGATGGCAAAGGCATTTTATCATTCTAAGAGCACTGCTCCGTAAGTAGCAGTTGCAGAGTGTGCTTTCTGTACAGGGCACATTTGGACAAAATTGTGGGCATGTTGCAGAAGTTCCTGCAGGACAAAGTTGTTGATAAAATGGAGAGGGAGGAAGAGAAGCTTACCAAGAGTTAGGAGCACATGACCTGCAAGGAGATTCTGAATGAGCCATACTGCTTTACCTTGGAAAAAAGAAGCAATCCAGTAGTAGCCCACACTTGACTAAAAGGGGAGTTACAATGGTGCCAAGTTCCTGTTGGAAACTTCAGACATAAACAAGAGGTGACAACCTCAAGTTGCAGGTTGGGAAATGCAGGTCACTAGGAAAAAAAAAAAAAAAAAAAAAGGATGTTTTTTTTTCATTAGGAAGGTGGTGCAGCACTTGAGTAGGTCATTGACAACCTCTCATTTCACAAAGGACTGTTTGGTCTCTCCCAGGTCTGGGTGTTCTTGGCATCCCCTCTTCACAGTGGAGAGATACCAGTGTAGTATGTCCTTCCCTACACCCTAGTTTCACACAGCATATGACTCAATTGTTGGAATTTAAGATCAGAAAAAGCAGTGCACGCAATAAGGTGAGCAGAATGAGACTGGGCACTTAACTAACTTATTTGAGGACACTATTCTGTAAGATACTGAGACACTATAAGAGACATATAAGACTATAAGGTGACAGACATAGTGTCATCCAGTGCACACCATGCTGTACCTAGGAACATCAATAGGTCTTATGGCAGTACAGTCGTTTCAGTAGATCTGTAAGTGATCAAGCCACTGAACTCAGAAGTGCTGTGTTGATAAGGGATCTCCCCATTCTCTGATATCTCACAGAATGACATTTCTGACAACTAGATTACATATAATTCGTTGTTTGGATTTTCTATCACAGGGTTAGGATTGAACCATCCCATCTACAAGCCTAGCTGTTAAGATAAGCCTATGTGTCAGGAAGGTGTCTAGATGGTAGGAGAAACTTTCAGCAGCCTATGAAATCACTTCAAGGATATTGCTTCAGACCATTCAAGATCATTCCAAGTGCCATTTATTCAGCAGAGCCAGAGAAGACAGAGCATGCAGGCAGCATTGGTGATCCTGGCTGTCTTTTTCTCTGACTTTCTACTGCTTGTGAAACTCTGTATGTGTTGATACCTGTCATCCTGTACAATTGCACCTACATCGAAGAATCCATTTATTTTATCAGCACTGATGGTTATTTATGTACTGTTTATGTGCTGTCATGGAGATAACTGTTGTGTCACGGGTTGGTCTCCAGGGGCTTAGGTGAATTACCAGCTGAGGATTTTATCTGAGTTTCTGTATGTTGAGGGTAAATGTTATGAGAAATAAAGCCACAAGATTATCCTTCCTTTGTGTTATTGTAGGTATTGTGACTCTGGCAAATGTGACTTTCTGCAAGAATGAACCATATCTGATAAAGATGATGATCACTATGGTGTTAGAAAGTTAACTGAAAAGTAGGATGATCACCCTGAGTCATGCTGCCAGGGGAAAGAGTTCTCCCATTTCTTTTCTTTTGTTTTTTGGCTCATCAGCTTCTCTACAGATATTTCAAGATAGTACACAATCTGAAAGACGTCTCATGTGTGTATTCTGCATGTTGCTGAGTGCTCTGTAGCTCCCAGTGATGGCAGTCATTACTGGGGAAACACAGTGCTTCTCCAAGCTTGGCTATGAATCAGTGGCACCAGGCTGACAGAGAGGCTTTTTCCCTTTGATGCGACAGAAGGAAGTATAGCAGAGGAACTGCCTTTTCCTTCTCCTAGCTGCCAGTAGGACTAAGCCCTTTAGCAACTTATTGTCTGTCTTTCTGTTGCTGACCCTTTTAAATCAGACAGGCAGCTCCACACCTGGGTGGCCATTTCGCAAACAGCAGCCACTTGTTTCATGTTTTTCCATTGGAAATCAGCTAAGGCCAGTTTTCTTTACTTCTGTCCAGGGATATGGCCTGCATGCTTGCTACCTTCTTGTACAGATGGAAGGCAAAATTAATAGCATGTGTTTTTCTCAAGGCAAGCAAGCAAAGAAGGAAAACCTACTAATTTTGCTAAATTTGCAGCTGGATTCCATCCTGTATTTTAAGGTCAGGATCCCATGGTCTTCAGAGAAGCTACAATGGTGTATGTCACTGATGTATGACAATTTAGTCCACTATAATTATTACCGTCTCTTCGAATTTACTTGAATTTTCCATGTTTTATTTAAGCTTTTTCTTGCCTTTACTTTGCAGCAACCTCTAGAGTTTGCTAAACTTAGGAGTCTGTGCACAGCTATAATGGTACTGGGGGGAGGTTATGGGTGCCTCACCCTAGAATTTGTAGCTATTAGTGCAGTTTGGTTTTGAGTGCATTATAGAGGAGTGAAACAGGATGAACCAGGTAAAGAATGGTGTTTGAAACAGCTCTTGTCATCTCTACCTGCAACACATTTTTGTTCCTTAAAAAATGTTAAGACAGGAAAATTAGTTTTAAAGAAGATTTCTGTACTTAAAAAAATAGTTGCCCTTTTACTGTTATTATCTATTCCTGAAGTGGTCTGGAACATCATAAAATTAGGCTGAAATATTTATTCATCATCAATTAAAATAATGTCTTCTGAGAGAGAAAGAGAGGTGCTGGACACATTCTGTGTGCTTGCAAGGGGCAGCTTGCATATACCATATCTACTTCATTTTCTCTCTGAACTGAGATTTAATCCAAACTGGGTTAGTAGAACATGTGTAAATTCAACTCTATTTGCACTCAGTGAACTTCAGAGATTAGTCAAAGACAGAGTTAGTTATAATCTGTCCGAAGGAGTGGCAGCAAGGTTGTATGATCTTTCCCACTGAAAATTCCCACAGGTCCATGCTGGGATTCACGTAGTCCTGAAGGTGCAGGATGCACTGTGAAGTGTGCTGCCTGAATCCAGCACGCTCACCCTCTCTTCAGAATGTGCCATTTGTTGCCATGAATCCCTATGCCAAGTCTAGACAGAGAATTGGCTTCAGTCAGGTGTGCACTCCTCATGGCACAAGGCAGAAGTCACATCCATAGTGACTAAACAGGCTTCTAAGAGACAGTTCTGCTTTTCTCTGCTGAAACTGTGGTGCAAAGCATACCAGTAGTTCCCCACACAAGGCCAATGGAGAAGTTTTCTATGGGAAGCAGTAAGTGGATATCTTAATACTCTTGGCTTTTAGAAGCTATTAAATGATAGAACGAGCATTATATAGCTTCACACCCATTTTAATAAGAAATTAGGTTCCCTAGCAAAACTAAGTCACTGAAGACCCTTTGTCCATTCTCACAAGCTTGCAAGTGTACATGTAATATTAAAAGAATCTCTTTGGGGTAAATGTGCCTGGGTTTTATGACAAGAACTCATATATGTGACATATCCTGTTTTGTTGACCAGCCTGATTAGCACTCAGTAGTAAGCAGATGAGCAAAGAAAATACAATAATTTAATATTACTGATTCTGTAAGAGAAAGCTCAGTTTCTGCATAAGATATGTGACCTGAATGGTCAACAGACAAAGAGCATTTGTTTGGAATACCTCATAAAATCCATGCTTGCAAGATTACTGCCTTTAGAACTAATTTCTAGAATTGAGTAGTAAATTACTGTTGTTCCTTTTCTTTGCACCAGGACCTGGGTGAAGCAAATACATGATACGCAATGAAAGATGAGTGCCCTGTCTAGTCTAGAAAAAGGAAGAGCATCATTACTGCCTTTTATTTTTGGATTTAAAAATTTGTAATATAACATTTTTTTTTTAAGATCAACATGTTAACTTCAGTAGAGACAATAGCAAGAGAGGAAAAATTGAATCAGTTTGAACATTCATTAAATTGTACTACAAAAAGGGTAAAATCCTTAATCAGTGACAAATACCTATTAAAACACATTCTCTATATTCTGTTCTCTTAAAAACCTTGCAAGAAAGCCCAAAAGATTGCGTGACATACTGGCACATCTATTTCTGTAAATGTTGTTTTGTTTTCTCAACCTCAAGCTTTGCCAATGGGAAATGATGATTCCCCAAGGGAAAGTTAGCATGCACTGGGACGTGCCAGGAGATGGGTGAGTAAAACCTCTGCGCCTGTCCGCTTCATATGTGTCTGAGCTATTGCTTTTCTGAAGCTCCAGATAGCTTGCACAACCTCCTCTTTGGTGGTTTTATTTTCTTAATAAAAACTTATTTGGAGCAAGCACAACATCTTAACTGGGGGCTGGATCACATTAGAAATGGAATGCAGAGATGGGAGAGTAATAGTCAACCTTGTTCCCTGAGCACTTCCTTTCCAGCCTGCCTCCATCCCCTTCATCTTGGATACCTCAGCTGCCTGCAAATTATCTCAAAACCTGAAAGCAGTTCTATTATGATACCTTTTCAGATAGTATGTTATTAATAGTGTCCTGGGGGGGAGGCAGCATCCTCATGCCCAGAGTTAATTGTTAAACCTTTCAAATGCT
The DNA here is from genome assembly GCF_003957555.1 of Calypte anna. Lineage (NCBI taxonomy): Eukaryota > Metazoa > Chordata > Aves > Apodiformes > Trochilidae > Calypte > Calypte anna. The sequence continues at coordinate 72,078,701 of NC_044246.1, forward strand.
CCTTGGGCCACATTTTGTATCCAAACTTTGCATCCAATGCCAAGTGTACAGCGATTTATAACAAAGCACTCTATTCATTTAAACCAAATAGCAATGGAGCAATTCCATGAAAAATTCTCTGTGTAATGCCTTGTTCTTTTCCTTTTTTTCTCTCTCTCTGGAGTGCTAGTTATTAAATGTTCATACAATACAGTATGAGACACCACTTTTGTCCTATCTATCTCCTAGGTAAAAATGCATGTCCATGGAAAAAGGTCAGCCCTTGTTAAACTGCCTGCAACTATTTCTCCTTAGCAGCACATTTCATGTAATGCAGAAAGCATGATCTTGCAGCCTCACATTACTTAAAGATGGCCTATGAGAAAGATGCAGACAAATGTCTTATGAGGGCTTGCTGTGATAGGGCAATGGGTAATGGTTTTGAACTAAAAGAGGGTAGATTTAGACTAGATATAAGGAAGACATTTTTTACAATGAGGGTGGTGAAACAGTGGAACAGGTTGCCCAGAGAGGTGGTAGATGCCTCATTCCTGGAAACATTCAAGGTCAGGTTAAATGGGGCTCTGAGCAGCATGGTCTAGATGAAGATGTCCCTACTCAGTGCAGGGGGGTTGGACTAGTGACTTTTAACCATCCCTCCCAACCCAAAATATCCTATAATTCTGTGATCTTTGTTGGTGCTAGAGGGTCTTATGAGTAGAGACCTATAGTAGATCTAAAAAAGTAATGGTGGCTGCTGTAAAAAAAAAAAATCCTGCTTATGCCAATAGGCTGTGTTTAGACAGGACTGTCTCAATGACTTAGTCCAAGTTTCTGAAATTAGAGCACCCCAAGGTACTCTTAGAGCAATAAAACTTCTTAGACTCAGCTTTTCATAATGCAATCACGGAGTAAAGAAGTTATAAATACATATTTTTAAACCTGCAGCTTTCCCCTGGGAGAAGTAAGAACTTTACATGACAGATGTTAGTCATCTTGCTCACATAACTGATATAGTAGTGATGGGTACCCTATAGAAACAAAATACAAAATCTGAAAACTTTCAAAACATAGCTAGACGTTTTCTAACCTACCTTTTATCTTACTTCTTATCTTTCTCTATCTATTGATAGAGGCAGGATTATTTTTTTCTGCAGTCTCAAAGCCATCCTTTTGAACATCTTCCAGGAATGAGAGAGTGGGGAGAATCCTGTAGCAACCTGTTAACAGGAGTACTTCTTCATCTCTGATTGACACCTGGAGAACCAGAAATACACGGAGTTTATCTGGTGCTCACACATTCACAAAATAATTCTGTGGGAGAAAACTCAGTGCTTGGTTTCTTGCCCAAAGAGAAACCATAACAGCTTAACCATAACCATCAAAACATTCATTCTTGCCCACTGTTAGATCTCTCTGTTCCTCCTTCAATCACTCAGCGTGTTCTCATTCAACTGACAGTACATTTTCTTTCTCTGCTCCCAAGCACCCTCCCAAATATCATAACCTCTGTTCTTTACTAAACCCCATTTCATAACCTCTGTTCTTTACTAAAGCTCATTTCACACAAGTTCTTTCCTTACTAAGTTATTCTCCAGTATGTGAAAAGAGGAGCAGATTATCAAAGGCTGTTCACAGCTATCACAGCTCCTGAAGCTCTTTGTTCTCATCATCCCTTGTGGTTCAGGTTTCCCACAATCTAAATTGATTCTTAATGAATAACTTTATAATGTTTTACTCCTTAATTTTCTTCCATTGCTACTGAGCAAATTGCTAGCAGAAAATACTAGAGTCCTGCCACTCAATATCAGCACTCCCTTGAATTGACTTGAATTAAACTGACATTCTAGAAAACCCTATAGGTCCAGTTTGCGTCACACAGAAGTCAGAATTAAAGTAAATATCATTAGTAAATCTCCTCAATTGCTGCATAGGAAAGAGAAAAGATTAAAGAGGAGCTGCTCAATAAATATGGCTATCCCTAGATAACGTCTAGTGGGGAAGATACTCCAAGCTTCCACCAACAAAGCTCCATCGAAGCTCAGAGACACTGTGGCAGAACTGAAGTGATGCAGAAACATCAGCTGTGAGGTTCAGCTGTTCCCCAGATGAGCTGTTTCTATACAGTGCAAGAGCCATAGGAAACACCTAGCAGCTTGTTTGCTCCCTTGAGGAAGTGGATGGTCTTGACTGCTTTTTTCTTTAAGGGTTTTATATCTCATTTGATAAGAAATTAGGATTTTGTAGAATTCGTGATTTTGATCAGTTCTGTGTTTTTCATTTTTTAAGGATTTAGCACTGTATTTTCTTGGATTGCAAGGGTAAAAAAGTGGTATAAAAAACTGGTATCTGAAGTTTTACCTGGCTTGGCTGTAAATAGCTATATGAGTCACAAGGATTTCTTTCTGTTCCCACATCACATCATTTTAGCACGACTGTTGTAATAAAAAAAGCAAAATCAGTCAGGCCTGAGGAAATCTCTTGTTATTTAAGTAACTGAGAAAAATTTGTATTCTTAGGGGAAAAAACAAAGTTAATTTTTCTCACATTTTTCCATCTTGCCTTTTTTTTTTACTGCACAGATTAGAAATTAGAAAAAAAAAAAAAAGTGGTTTTGGAAGAAATACTTCCTGAGTACATAATTCGTAGCTCTTATTTTTCTATTACTTTAGTGCAGGGAATGGCCTTGATCATCACTTAAAATACCTAGCAAACTTTTTCCTCTCCAAGACATCTGTAATGTCTTCTGATGATACTCCAGGGTGTAATCTTACCACTTATTTTCTGTGAAGATACATACAAATAAAACTTGACCATTCAAATGCTTGAAGAGAAGTGAAGACAAGACACAAAAATACAGGCAGAGGGAGTGGATTTTCCCTATGCTTTGCAGGACACACTGCTAGTTTATTGTAAATCCAGCTTCTGGAGGCAATTTGTTGCATGGGACACTTGGCCTGTATTTAATGATCAATTTACATTTGTAACCTTCATTGGTGCATAGGAAAGCCAGAAAGTGTGGAGGGAGTGCACCCTAATGACTCAGAAAATTAGAAAACAAATAAAAGAACATAAGGTTTCCTTAAAGCCATTCCCTAGATTTCCCTGACTCATGTTTTTTTAACATTTGGGAGTGACCGTAATGTCAGCTCATCAAACTGTTTTGCTCCTAACAATGCATATGTCAGAATTTTAGGAGGCTGTGATGAAATGAACTACATCAAAAAAATCCAGACGGTTGTGCAACTGCAAACCAATGACCTGTTTGAATCTGTCTTATCTTAAATATATCATTTGGGATGTCAGCTCTTTGAGGTATTCTCCATCCTTTAATAGTTGCATTGACAGTCATCTCTCTGCCCATTTATGAGCACAAGGAAAAATAGGAATTAGTGAATCACTGGCACATGATTTTTACATGGGAACAAAACAAGTTGTTGCCCAGCGCACTCTTTTTTTCCCATAAAGAAAAAAACATTGGGAAATACGAACATGTGGGTGCTGCCCTCAAAAATGCAGTGAATTATCCCTTATTCTCCACTGTTTTCTGTCTGAACGCTTTAAGAGGTAATAAAAAGCTCTACCACTTAAATCTTGCAGTGTATCACATTATACATTTTAGTAATAAAATCTAAGTACACCTAAATATATATATATATGTCTCTTAACTAATACATTTTATTGTAACACTGAGCTTTCAAGCTCTTAACTGCTCTGAGTATGAGCTTTTCATGTTATTTCTGGCATCTGTGGCTTTTTTCCATCAAATGTTACTTCTCTGAGCCACTTTATTAACATCAAATGTAGGTGAATTATTTAAGGATCAGAATGAAACACCCTTTAGTAACAATTGTTAGTTGACTTCAGATTAGTGCTCTAACACTACTTAATGTAGCTGCTGTAATATAACTTGACAGTGAATATTATGGACCTGTAAACCTATGATGGTCAAAACTATACTCTCCATGCAACTAAAAAATCTCACGATATCTTGCTCTTTTCTTGAAATGAGGAGAAGAGGAAGGAATATAGACAATTTTTAATGAAATAGAATCACAAGTCAATGATTCATTAAATCCTGTTCTGTTGCGTGCTAATAAATGGATAGAGATTGTTCTCTGTGAAATGGTATCTCCATAAATTTCCTTTTCAAGTTATAATTCAAGTTAATAGAAAGTCCAAAAAATTTGTCAAAATTTCTCAGGAACAGTTCATTCCATTGTGAAAAATGGCAATATTTTAAGTCAAAACAGAACATTGTTTAAAAGTTTGTTTTAAAAGTTTGGCAGTTCACAAGCTAGGCATCTTCAGCATTTCACAATCTTAGCTTGCACTAGCATGTAGCGTTATGTTTGTCCTGTGAAAACACTGAAGTTTTCATCAAGAGTGTCATTTCAGCAACATAGAATTCTATGCCTATCATAGAATAGACCTGCTCCAGGACCTCGATATCCTTCCTAAACTGAGGGGCCCAGAACTGGACACAGTACTCGAGGTGTGGCCTCACCAGCGCTAAGGCTGTTTTAGAACTTTTAAAACATGTTTTAGAACTTCAGATCTTTTCAGGAAGTTTTTTCCCTCAAATATTTTGCCTGCTGAATTTTTAAATATGCCCAGGACACAATAAAGCAAGCCTCACAAAAGATGCTGATATCTAAGTAGGGCTGGTGGCAGTAGTAGCTATGGAGGGTCACAATTTGCATGCCACTTTAGCTGAAGCCAATTGTGTGGTCTTTTTGTCTTGCTTTGTGGTGAAATTTGTCCCATAGCTTGAACCAGTACAAAACCTCTAAGTTGCCTAAATCCCAGTTTGCTTTGGTGAGACATATAAGCACACAGGCAGCATAAGACTTTGCTGAGGGCTCTCTGGAGCATTTAATGAGGACATAATTTGAGCTGCCTGCTTTGTCAGAGGGATGCAAGGTGGAGTTTTTGAGGGTAGATGACCAGTCACTTGTTGCAGCCCTGCAGGAACCTCAAACTCACAGCTGTAACGTGTGCTCCCTGGCTTTGTAGCACCAGGTGGCCAAGAAGGCCAATGACATCCTGGCCTGTATCAGGAACAGTGTGGCCAGCAGGTCCAGGGAAAGGATTCTGCCCCTGTACTCAGCGCTGGTGAGGACACACCTCAAGTACTGTGTCCAGTTCTGGGCCCTGCAGTTCAGGAAGGATATCGAGGTCCTGGAGCAGGTCCAAAGGAGGGCAACCAGGCTGGTGAAGGGATCCAGCACAGATCCTATGAGGAGAGGCTGAGGGAGCAGGGGCTGTTCAGCCTGGAGAAGAGGAGGCTCAGGGGAGACCTCATCGCTCTCTACAACTCCCTGAAAGGAGGGGGTAGCCAGGAGGGGGTCGGACTCTTCTCCCAGGCAGCCATCAGTAAGACAAGAGGGCATGGACTTAAGCTCTGCCAGGGAAGGATTAGGTTGGGTATTAGAAAAAATTTCTTTACAGAGAGGGTGATCAGGCACTGGAATGGGCTGCCTAGGGAAGCAGTGAATTCTCCATCCCTGGAGATATTTAAAAAGAGACTGGATGTGGCACTCAGTGCCATGGTCTGGTAACTGCAGCAGTAGTGGACCAAGGGTTGGACTTGATGATCTCAGAGGTCACTTCCAACCCAGCCAATTCTATGATTCTAGGATTTACCAGGTAAGGGGGTGCAAAACCCACCAACTGCCATTTGCATGGGGTTTGGAAAGTGGAGCTGGTGTGCTCAGTTTGCAGTGTTTCTGGGACATCCCCTCTTCTATTTGCACTCTGAGTTTCAGTATTGTGTGAACCTAAAAACTCAAAGTGAAACAGGCCACAGCCATACAGACACCAGAGCTTTGTTGCAAGCGACAAATCTGTTAGTGCTGAAGTGTAATCTGTACAGACTGAGGTGTCTCTGGCCCCAGCCACAGCCTCTGCAGGAGCTATGGAAAGAGCTGGAAAGCCTCTGTGGAGAGGAGGCTTTGGTCAGGGATAAGTCCTGTAGGTCAGCTGCTTTTTGCAGTGTTCCCATGTCTATACATCTGACTTGTTTAAAGATGGGAGCTGTGTGGAGGAAGAGAACAGACAGACTGATTGAAAAAGGTTTGAAAGGTTGAAAAAAGTCTTTTTTTTTCAAGCCATTACAAACCATTGCAAATGGAAATTATTTTTGGTCCAGACATAAAACCAGGGCAGAATTACCAGGTCTGTGGTTGGAAATATTTCTATAACTCAGCTAAACACTGATACTTTTCATTTTGTGGAAGATTCAGTTTTGATTCATATTAAAAAAAAGCCTGAATTGCTTTAAACTGAACTTAAAATCTACAACTCTAGCATGTTTAAAAAGTAATAAGATAATTTATACTTAAACTAGTTTTGAATCAGGAATTTCTGCTATATGTGTATAGGACAGACTCAAGCATTGAGGAAGGTAGTTTTCTTCATAAAGATCCAGATAATATTAAGTTCATAAGGGAAAAGCTAATTTAAATTAAATTTCACTACATTTTGTTGAAAGAATTCCCTAATTTCCAGCAGGATAGTAGAACAACTATACTGATTTTCATTAATACTTGAGAACTGCCAACAAATGAAAGACAAAGAATGAAAATCTATATTTTGATGAAAAAATAAATACAAATTATGTCATAGAAATCCACAAAATTCTGATGTTTTCTCCCAGCACTACTATCAGTCTAAATAAATAACCTCAATTTACTGACAATGCTAAAACAAGTCAGTATAACAAATTATTAAAATTCCTCTACTGATGCTTCACCTCTTCCCTACTCCAGTTCCTCAAGAACTGCCATGACTGTGTTTCTCTGCCTTGCCCAGTAAAAAAATGGCAGAGAAGAAAAAGGAAGTTTGACTAGCAGAGAAGAATACCAACTTTTCCCAGCCTGTTAAATCAGGATAGTCTCTAAGTGCAAAGTAAGCCAATTTATAGCCAAATGTGAGAGTAACTTGACTACAGATGATCCCATCCCACAGTTTTAAGAGTCAAATACCAAATTTCTAGTGAATAGATGTATGTAGTTGCCCTGAAATTTGGTTCTGTAGAGTTCAGGTGTGGAACTTACCTCATGGTCTGAGTATTCCTCATATTTGTAGATGTGAATATGTGAGACTTGCCTTTTTAATCAAGACTGAGTAGTTCATCTGACAGAATGATGTAAAACAATTAAGGAAATCTGATCCATTAACTCTCACCTGCAAGATACAACAAATGTGGAACAATTCTTCCTTCTCAAACACTTTTCAGAAGTTACCACAGTTACTGCTATATGGTCAATGGAAAAAATTGAAATTCTTTTGATTCCCAGCACCTTATCTGAAGAAAATTATATTCCCTGCTTGCATTTCATTAGGTTATTGGTGACTAACTAAACACATCCCTGGTTCTTCAGTTGATTGCAGAACTTTGGAGTCCTGTAAGCAACTCCGGTTGTATTTGTTCATTTCAGAATTATCCTCAACTAAATCTTTCACAGGGCAATCACATCCCATGTCTGATTTCAGGTAGAATGATTACACTGTTGACAGCAGGAGGTATCCAAGATTGTACCCTAGAACCACAATGAGAGGGACTTTGTGGACATGCACACACATACATGCTTGTGTGCACACACACCAGAGGTGTGACCAAACACGAGCAGCCTTTGGGAACTTTCTTTTCTTTTCAAATTGTCAGGAAGTCAAGAGGAGAAACAGCCCATAATCTTCAACTAACCAGGCAAAAAGGAAGATAAAGTGGATGGAGAGGTGAGAAATTCTTTGTGAGATGGAATCAAACTCACAAGACAGTCCAAGAAACAGGGTAGTAATGAGGAGGCCTCACTTTTACATTAATAGGTAAATCAGGTTCAGACAGATCCACTGAGTTTGCCATCACTGCTATTGGTAGAAACCAATGTGATAACAATACAAATCCCAGCCTATGGCACTGTACAAAGGAAGACAAGAGTGTAGTTTGGAGGAGAAAACTTAATATGCTTGTGCTCGTATGACCACAACCATTTCACATGTTATGGGAGTACAACCCTCTCAACCCTTGTTAATGAGAGGACTAAAACCTGCCAAATTTGTGGATGAACATGTCCATCTCCTGACCTTTCTGCCTGATTGCACAGGCCAACTGGTTGTGAATACGCAGGAGGAGTCTTTGCCATGTGATTGCCACTCAGACACTGGCTCTGTAATTTAGATTATGAAAGGCTTGTGGTGACTTTCAGGTTTTGTCATCAATAGCGTGTTCTTGGCGTGGGTGGTGTAGCTGTGCCAAGCCCAGTACATCATGATGAGAGTGTGAACTATTTCAGGTACTCTGCTATAATAACTTTGCTCTGCTTAATTAAGTAAGAGATTAAACCATTAGGAAGAACGATCCAGAGTGGATCTCCACTGAAGTCTATCAAAATTATGTCATCAGGTGCAGAAGTCCCATACATGGAGGCCTGACCTAATGGAGAAAAGGAGAAGGTAAGTTATCCCTGTCACACCTGCCACAAGGGGCATGCTCCTCTCAGAGTCTCACTGAAGAGCTACATGCAACCCCCCCCCCCCTTCTTGTTCTGTTTGTTTGCTGGCAGCTGGTGTTTCTATGCACACATATCAATTGTACAAACCTCCCCACCTTCTTCTCTGAGGTACAGGTTTGTTGGGTCTAAGCAGTGACTTGAATTTGTCCTCTCTGCAGATTTACAAAGGACCCTTCTCCAGCCCACCCTTCCTCCCATCATCACCCTGCCTCTACTGGGCGCTGCAATAGCTTTCCAGGGTGTCCCACCTGATGGGCTTTGAGCATTTGGATGAGTGTGCAGAGATGCTCCCAGTTTGCATATAACACTGAAATCGTGGCTATTTTTCCTGTTCTCTTTTCTTCTACCCCTAATTTTACGGGCTTATCTTAATTTATAATGATGGAAAGTGCTTAAGTGGTTGAGCAGTGAAGACCGGTCAGATCAGACAAGAGAACTCTGCATCATTAATTTAAGTGGAGGGTATAAATTCAGTGCCATAATAAATCTGAGCTTGAAGATCACTCTGTTTTAGGATAGAACTGCTAAGCCTGGCTCCCAACTTTGAATGTCCAGGGATTGCTATGTAACAAAGCAGCAAAGAGTGAATGACTCAGTTTCCTGCAAGTACAAACTTAATGATACCGCACAGTTCAGCCCAGAGAAATGGGAGGTGGTGAAATGCTCCATGCTTGACCCTAATGGGCAGTGCTCAGGATGTTGGTTAATGCTCTTTAAACAAAAACAAGCTCCAGTTCGTTCTATAAAATGAGGAATGCAGCACAGAAAACTGGGTCCGTGCTGCAGAAAGTCCAGCGATAGCAGTGACTAAGAATTTTATACTGTGTTGAGTAATACCGCTCTACGAGGTGATGATGCAGGAGAGGGAACAATTTAGCACAGTGTATACTCAGATTTATAGAAAATCAGCTTCACGGAAACTGCCAGTAGAATGGTTATGTGAGCACAGCAGCAAAGCAAAACAATGCTGGGAAACAGATTGGTTTTGTTCTCAGCTACTAGGCACAGATGAAACATTTATTAAGATATGCTGGCTTGCTCTGGCAGCAGCTTGAAAATCACCTCCTAAAATTCTGAGGGCCTAGGACCTGCTCCCTCTTCCATTGCAAATAAACCTAAGTCACTATGCAGTGAATGGGTAGACCAAAACTTTTGGGGCTCAGGAAGCACAGGAACAGGCTGCCCACATGCAAACTAAAGACAAAGTTGCTATGCTCTTTCTTTCCAGTGAAACCGCATGCATGGAGTGGAGAAATGTGTTATCACTACCAGTTACTTGGCAGCTACTTCTCCATGTTAAAAAGATAATTGCCATGTCGGGCCATGCAGTCCTTGCAGCTCATGTACACAGCTTTCATTGAATTCACTCCTGGGAGCAGTGAGGGCAGGGCAGGTTCACCTTGACCCTTCCTCAGAAGTAGAGAAGGGAAGAGAAATCATGATTTTACCCTTGCAAATTGAAACTCTCCCTCCTTCCCCAGCTGACAGCTGTGCTGTGTGTTTCTAGGTGCATCTGTTCCATAAGCTTGGCTGTTCACCTACAGGCAGTTGCTTTCTGAAAAACAGTGGATTGGTGAGGGAAGTGTTCTGAAAAACTCCAGTTAAGAAGACATGACATATTAAGATCACACAGACTTGAAATAGAGCAAGTTGTTTTAGGCCAGACTCTTACTCTGGCCATTTCAAGAATAGGATGCAATTTTACAAATAAAGCAAGGAAAAGCTGGTGGGGAAAGGTAGTATCTTTTATTACACAAGATGGGAAAAACCAGACAAACTTCAAGGCAGACAAGTTCTTTTTTGACACAAACAAGCACATTCATAAAATCTGTTTTATCATATATCTGGCTGCATTCATGTCTCCTTTGTTTTGTTTTCCCACAAGCATTTTCTGTTCATCTGAAAGCCTGTGGTGATGCCAATTTTATGATCTTTTTAGTCACACATGACCCACCATATTTTGTGCCATTCTCAATTCTACATTTTAAAAGGAAATTACTCCAGAACTTACCTCACAAAAAGAAAAACAAGAGGCAAACAAAGCCACTATTGATTTCTAGCTCATCCATTGGGAAACGAAAGAGTCCAATATTATAAATGTTGTCTTTTTATCATATGTATGTGTGTACTTAAAATGCACATTGTGGCTTCTAAGTTACTTGCCAAATCCACTCCAGATTATGCCTTTAAAATTCAGAAAGGTTGTGTGTTTTGGAAAATAATTTCAGAGAACTTCTCTTTTGCAAAACATTTAAATAGAATACCTGTACAAATATGACAGTGTATCCTATGGGAAAATACTGATATTACCTATCTTGCTGTAAAATGAGTTATTGGCTCTGTATTTTCAGATTGTGGCACACACTCTTACAGATCTCCACCAACAGTGTAGTTATTCATTTCCACCATGATAATAATATCATGTGGCTCCAGTTAATATGAGAGCCTGTAATTAAAAATTACAATGGTAAATGCTAAATCCTAAACAGTTGGCAGGAGTGCATTTAATACAATTTACACTAATAATTGCTGAAGAACTTGCATGCAGATGCTGGAGCTGTAGTCAAACATCACTTTCAGGTCTGGAACTTCACTGTCTGTGTCTGTGTGACAGTAAACAGTCTGTATTCCTCTCTGCACTCTACATCTTATCACACTCTAAGATGATGCATGTAGCAGATGTTATTTTCAGGGCTAAAACTCATTTTGGATGTGACATACAGACTGAAAATGCCCACGGCTGAATTTTATCGTGCCCTTTTTAACAGATGACATAAAGTTTATTGTAAGTTCTGCAAGTGTTATCTAACAGGGGGGTGCTACTGAATTTTTGTGGAATTTGTGACTGAAAAATTTCCATCTGATAGCTGCATTTTCTAGTGACCTCCAGCTCATATCAATTTTCAATGCTTACTTGCAGACATATGTCCTGAACATACTATGAAAATATAAGAAAATCACAGATTTACTGATTTTGTTTCCATTTCTGTTTCTATTCACAGCATTCTGTGGGCTCTTAAATATACAGATGAGTGGAATAACAGAAGGCTTTTAAATTAATCAAAAAATCTTCTTTGCACTGGCTGAGTACAGCACACAATTTTGTTTAGTTTACTTGACCGTTTATTTTTGCTGATTTATCTTCTGTAACCTACAGACCTTCCTGACGTGGCAACTCACATATTCACATGAATATAAATGCCAGTAAAATTGAGATCTGAGAAATGAGCAGAAGGGTAAAGGGAAAAAGAGAGGGTAGGGCTGGCAGATATTTTTAATGTGAATTACACTGCCTGTGCCCTGTATCTATATCCAGATATACAACATCAGCTATGGTAATCAGACTATGTCCTGAGATGGGATAACCTTTTACCAGCTGAAGCTTCCAGAGATACCTTGGCCTTGGCATGTTAAAAGGACCCTGAATGAACAACACTTTATTTTCAATCATAAGTAATTTTTCAGAATTAACATGTTGCAATTTATGTTCTTTAAAAGGAGCCTGATTAAGACTCGAGCAGGACTCAGCCCACTGCTGACTGTGGGTTCTTGAGTTTGCATGGTCAGAAGGGCCCAGAACGCAGCATGACAGAATAGCTCAGTCCCTGTTCCCATCAAACCCTTGACCTCTCTGTGAGACTGCCTACATGGATACCAGTTATGGAAGCAATTTAGTGCACAAACAAGTATTTACCAGGAATTAAACTGAGACCACCAAACACATTTCACAGTGGAGCCCAAACAGTCATTAGGCTGAGGCAATTTTAGGTCACTACCAACTTGGGTCTGATTCAAGAAAGCAACCTCAAGATAGAAGTCTCTACATCTCATCATCCAAGTCCCTGAGGCATTCAGTCCCTGAGTGCCTTTTCTGTTATAAGCATAATTCCTGCACAAGATAAGAAGTTTCACTGTACATTCAGTAATCCAGGAAAAGATTAGACACAGGAAAAAAAAGAGAAAAAAAAAAAAGAAAAGGCATTTGAAACATTTTGCAGAGACAGAGAAAGTGCAGTGTTCGTGTGAAGAAGTGGGAAGAAGCTCCAGCACTCCTCCTCCTAAATGCCTGAGTAGTTTATTACACTACAGGGGAAACAGGGATCTGTCCTCCAGGAGCTCATTGCTGCCATGAGGCGTTTTGCTAATCCAGAATGCTCTTTTAATGACATTCCTGCCTTCAGTTATCTTAATTATCCATATTTTTTCATCTTTAAATACTTCACGTCTGCTTCGTTTCTGTCTTAGTTTCTTTGCTCCTTCTGTGAATCCAAAAGTAAGGGTGAATTGCCTGCTCACAGAGTTTAACCTCCATAATAATGGGTGAGTGTTTTTAAGAGCACATTTCTTGCCCCATGCACGCAGCTGTTAGGAGCAGCAGCAATGAGTACAATCCTCTCTGTAAGCAGCACGTACTGTGTTGGCAGTAGGAGAATAGAGAGTGCATTTGCTACCCGTTTGCACAACCTCTTTCTGCTCTTGCAGGGAGCTGGTTTCTTTTCCTCACCTTTGTGTACTCCCAAATGAAAACTTTGTTGCCCCTTCCAGTCATTAATATTTGGTTGCTTAGACAAGGAGGAAAGTCAACAATGGCAAGATCCCCTCCAGGAATGGGATACAGAGTAAATGTGTTTCTGACTAGGAATAAAGTGGTGCATTTTTACACACTGTTCATCAGTACTAGAACGCATCCTATCACATGTGTCAGCATTATTAAAAATGTTGCTTACCTGATTTTGGGCCTGTAGATGAGCACACTCCAATATTTCATTTTAGTTTTCCTGTCATTGCTGCTGGACAACATTTCTTCATTGGCACTGGTGCTGCCATGCAAAAGAGAGAAAAGAAACTTAGTAATTTCTATCTACCTCCCTACTTTATCACTGAGGACAGAATTGTCAGAGTCTATACCTCATGGCATGGCTCATTCCTTTATATCCAGTTATTAATAAGATGGCTCATCTCTAGATTAAACTTTCAAGCAAGAGAAATTTCAAGCACAAATATAAAGCAGTGAGTATGAGACAGGTTTAGTTATTATGTGTGGTAATAGTCAAATCCAGCTCTACAGTATTGGTTTTTCATTCAGCAGAAGTTAGTGTACTAACACCACAGTTAGTGGTGATTTAGAGAGATGGGACAGAACCTACAATCTGAACCCAAATATTGTCATTACACAATAGCAAAAACTAAGTCTTTGAATGATTAGTATTCTTTAAAATGGGATTCAAAATCTAGAGTATATTAAGTTGTGCTTATTAAAAGAGGTAAGTTGGAAGCCTGATTAGTATGTAAATCCAAATCTGGAGTTAGAATCCAAAGTTCAAAATCATGCCTATCCTGTTGCACTGAGATAATACAAATAATTTCATTAAGCAATATTCTGTGTTATTTTACTTAGAAGGTACTTACTAACTGATTACTATAAGTTACTTGTTAGTTCACAGCAAGAGGTCTTAATTCAGCTCCTCTTCTGGCACCAGGCATATCATACCACCAGCTAGAGAAACGTCCAACATGTGCAATAAGAAAATAAGTCATATGTGGAGCTAGTTTTTGGCCACAGAGAAGTAGTTGGCTGTCCCTCAATAGAATGAGGTCAGACTGTGGAGGAAAAAACAAAAAGGCTAAGTGGGCTTATTGAGAACAGCAATATAACTTCAGTATCGCATTTTCTGATGTCGCAACAGATGATGATCATGGTGATATGACATGTTCTTTCTGAAAGAAACCAAGTCCTGGCATGCTCACGTTCTGCCAGAGCTATTCAGTTCACAGTAGTTACCTCTAACTTTTTTTCAGAATGAAGTCATAAAATAGATCATCTTGCATAAAACAGTTTAGAAACTCTCTTCCTTCCTAGAAAAGGCCTCTTGCCATTCTTGTAACTTGAATAAGTCACTGAAAGTATTTTTTTAAGCAGCACTTCCTTCCATTTGCTTGCTCATTTGTGGCTGAAGTATATTTATTCACTTCTTAGTTCTCATCCTGCCAAGGAGCAAACATGCAATGCAGGCTTCTAAACTAAATGACAGAGCTACAAATGGCAATTTCTGTTATCCCCATTGTGGAGGGAGGCCCAGATCAGAAGCTGTTTCATCTCTGGGATCCTTCTTAGATGACCCTCCGTGGACAGCAAGGCACCTGAACTGGGGTTAGGCCCTTAAACCCATCTTTGAATCTTACTTCCTCCAATGAATACAGACTCACAAAAGTATAAATAAGAATAGTAAGGAATCCAAAATTTGATAAAGTGGGCTACAAGATATTTGTACTGATACAAATATTTGTAACGATACAAATATCATTAACAAATACTGTTGTCAGTATTTTCAGGGTAAATAGTTAAACCTATTTGGTAGAATACAGGAACAAACAACCAGAAAGACCAAGTATGGTTTCTGTATGTAGCCATAAGGACAGGGTTTTACCTTTTTGTGGGCAAAGAATTATTTTCTATGGCAAGTAAATACTCCTCATACAGAAGAACTTGAAACTTTTAGTTGACAAAGAATTTCAACACAAAATTTATCCCTAGCTAGAACCTACCTTTGATGATGTGGAATTGAAAAAGTTAGAACAGCTGTTTTCAGAGATTAGCACTCCAGCTGTTGGAGTAGCAAAATGTTTCACAAGCAGCTTTTGAGACATGAACTGCCTGTAGCAATGCAAACTTTCATGATCACTTGCCCTACCATTTTCTAAGGATTTTTCATGGAAGTGCTGAATGTGATACCACCTGGCCCATCCATGTTTTTCCTTCCCCTAATGACTGTTGGATGTACACTGCAGTAAAGCTAAACCTTACAAATATGCACAACAGGCTCTGACTCTGAGGGAACAGCCAGTGCCAAGCGATGGCTTGGCCTGAACACACCTACGGTGACAGAGTTCATCTGGAGGTGTGTTTCAGTGCCCCACACCTCCCCAGACACAACACCCCCTGCCCATTCCATCTGGCGGCATCACACTTTGATGAACAAAGGGCAGAGATATCTCTGCAGCAGGTGGACCCAAAATTACACAAGAGTGAGCATGACAAGACGTTTCCACCTTACGTGTCTGTGGAAATATTTACTGGTAGAGTAATTTTCACCGTGTATACAAACCTCACCCTTCACGAAGTACAGGGCACAGCATCTGAGCAGAGGCCATTGAAAGACCATTTCAAGACAACTGACCAGTCCTTAAAAATTACAGGGCCTTTTCTTCAGCAAGGCAGGCAATAGTATGTTTAATTTAGGATCTGCTTCATTGCCTTTCCCATTGGCATGTTTCTCTGTCCTTCTAGCACCGCCTGCAGCACCAACAGGCAGAGCTGCCATGATGTGGTTAGCAAAGGAAGAACCTCTGTTCCTCTTGTGAGGAGGAGAGGAGAGAGAACAATGTCTGTGTCCTTTGATGAATGCCTGGGATAAAAAGGGAAGGCTGTGCTTTGTCTGCTTGCCCAGGCACGTTTCCAAGTGTATGCAGTTCAGCTCTCTGACTAAGAGAAAGTTGAATGTGTCAGTAGGCCTGGTCATGCAAATGTGACCCTTCTGGAGTCAGTTTTCCAAGAATGAGAAGACTTATGGAAACGTGGGTAGGAACTTGTTGCTGAAGTGGGGTAATAGTGCCAGGGTGATGAGCCCATGAGGAATGCTCTCTTTGCCTGGGATGGAACAGTCTGTACTGTGATTACAACAATAACAGAAAAGCCTAATGAGGTTTCAGAAGTTACAACCCCATGACACGTGCCCAAAGGGCTCCAAAATCCCCAAATGCAGCCTTCTTCAACACAGAACTAGGCAAAGAGTAACAGGAATGCTCATGCCAAGAATGGCCATTAGGAAAAAGGGCCCTGTGTGCTTTTGCCTGGCCTGGTTGCTCTCATCTGTTGCTCCATTTTTTCTAACTACTGCTTCCAGCATGGTTAAAGCCAGCTCTCACAACTTCTTTCTCTCTTTAGTTCATTATAGCAACCAAGTTCTTGCTTTCATGTATTAGAACTCCTTTTACAAGCTGCTCATCAAGCTGAGCTATTTTAATGGGCCAGGATAGGTACAGTCCCTCAAAATTACACACCCCTTCCTCACTCTGAGTGACAGCTTAGCCTCTGCGGTGTGCTGCTTATCACAGCCAGTTTAAAAATAGGTTTATTATGATAGGCAAAACACTGCTAAATCCCCTTTTTCCCAAAATAAAAGCTGAAGCTCAGGCAGACTGCATCAGACTGAGTGAATTTATTGAGTTATTTTAGATGTATAAAATCTTCACCAATGACTACCTAGCATCTGTGTTTAAATAGGACTGACAGTATTTTCAGATTTAAGAAAATCCTGTTTCAATGTAGACCAAACCTTCTTGTTTGGAGTTACAGTGGCCTTGAGGTTGAACCATGATACCAGTGAAATCACTGGAAATCTGGATGGGTTTGGGCTAATTTTAGGGCATCTTTTCCAGTTTGAAGAGTGCACATATAATGAATCACAACTCAGTGTAATAGCAGCAGTTCCTTAAACATCCCTTTTAAAAAATTCCTCATAGATTAGGGCTTTATACGTGTTGAAAGCCAAAGAAAGGAAAATGTTCTGAGTATTCATGAGATTTCTAGGTAAGCCTTGTTTTCCTTCTTTAACTGCTGCTTCTTGAAGTCTAAATCAAGAGACTCTCAAAGTCAGGAAGCCAGACAGACTTCCAAAATATGTGGTGACGCTAAGGGGCCTGTGAACCGGAAACAGACATTTACTGTCTTCTTTCCCAACCCAGTTAGCTCCAAGTATCTGTAGCTGATGTTCTGGGATTTTGGGCTGTGGCCAGAAGACCTAACCTGAGAGAGTGCACAAATCATGGAGGTCATGAGTCGCTTCATCTCCACCCACTTCTCTTGGAGAGAGTTTACAACACTGGCACTTTCACAACAAGAGAGAGGAAAAAAAAATAAAAAAATTAAAAGAGGATATTTTTAATCCATTAGACTGCTGCTGATTAAGTAATAATAAACATGAGTCTGTTTCCTTGATTATTCTGTACCCAGCAAACATTTCTTGGTTTTTTGTTTTTTGTTTTCTGTGTTTTTTGGGTTTTTTTCCTGACCCTCTAAAATTCTCCTGGTATATTCATTCCACATTGCCTTGCCTTTGCTCTCTCTGCTGGCATTGCTCAGGAGCGAGCTGAGCCTGTTAGTTTGAGCCTCACCTTTTATTGGCCCCCTAATCCTGCTCATGCGCAGTTGGGGCCCACCCCAATCAGGCACAGGTGGGCTTAACACAAGCTCATGCCCACTACCTGGTAATTAGTGGCACCTGGTTGCCTCATTTCACTACATTTCCCCCCTCTTTTTTTTTTTCTCCTGGTGCCTTGCCTTTGCCTTTGCCTTTGCCTTTGCCTTTGCCTTTGCCTTTGCCTTTGCCTTTGCCTTTGCCTTTGCCTTTGCCTTTGCCTTTGCCTTTGCCTTTGCCTTTGCCTTGCCTTTGCCTTGCCTGAGCAGCTAACCTCTCTGCTGGCTTCCTCAGGAGTGAGCTGAGCCTGTGAGTTTGAGCCTCACCTGTCATTGGCCCCTGGTCCTGCTCATGCCCAGTTGGGGCCCACCCTAATCAGGCACAGGTGGGCTTAACACAAGCTCATGCCCACTCCCTGGCAATTAGTGGCACCTGGTTGCCTCATTTCACTACATCTTTGAGTCAGGTAAAGTAAGAATGTAGATCTGAATGTGGACCCAGAGTTTTAATACCAGTCTGTCTGTGTGTTGACATTTCCTGAAGTCACCTACCCACAAAAACAATAAAATACAAAGACTGTAATTTTAACTCTGCTGAAACTCTGACAGACTATAGTGGAACCTGAACTTCACTCAAAATATTTATGTTCTGGCAGTCAACCAAGACCTCTTCCCAGTAGCTTGAGAAGCCATATCCCTCTCTGTCTCAGTTTGTCTTTCTACCAATGATTTGCCCAATAATGCATCTCACCTAGACATAGCACATGACTCTTGTTAATGTTGTTTCTAACTCCTGCCACTCATTCATTAGTGGCTACATTTTCCCTCGCCTTCTCCCACAAAAACATTCTGCCTTCCTTTCCTCTATGGCATCATCTATGCCAGAAAAGGACGCATCAGACCCTGTCTCCTTTTCCAGCTCTCCTCAGGACTCCTCTGTTTTAGTCTGATATCTTCTGAAATTATTTTGATTCCCTCATTTAGAATATTACTCATAAACTTTAATTGCTGAAATGGCTTCATGAATAAACAAGAAGCAGAGAGTTAAAAATGCAATAAAGAAGTTTCAGGTTAGACTTCAGGGAAAAATAGTAATCTGGAAATTGCTGACATATTTCATAAATATTTGGGAGGCATTTCCTACTTCCAGATGTCATTGACTCTGCTGAGAGAGCTCTGGGCTAAACTTTAGGTTGAAAGACAAGCCTCAATCATACCCAAAACAAAAGAAGGGGGACATATGTGAAGCCTGAAGAGGGGACAACATTGTCTTATCTGTGCTAACTTGAAGAGCCACAACAGGAGGCAACCTGCTGTTTGCCCTGAAGGTCTGCAGGAGCATCTTGTTGCTATCATTTTCCTGGAAGCATGAGAGGGTTCTAGGACAGTGATCAGCTCTGCACACCCCCATCTCTCCAAAAGCCGCCTGACCTTATGCCAGCCCTTGCAACATGTTTCCTAGACATCCTTTAGGATTGACGCAGAAGGTTTGCATGTGATACAGGGAAGGTGTCTGAGTTTGGGAGACAAGGCACCAGCTGAAACAGGAATTTCCATGCAGGACAGCAATCCTGCAACTTTTCGTAACTTACGCATTGTCTGTCTTCAGCCAGCTGGACAACAGTTCTAGCTCCTTGGCAATTGTGGCACATTTTTCCAGTAAGCTCTAATAAAATGCTTCCTATCGTCCCATTTCATTGGAATGAGGAGGGTTCCCACAGAAAGTGTGCAAACTTAGCAAAACACAGTAAAGCCAATATTATCCCAACACAGCAAACATGAAGTAAGTCTTTCTTATCATGTAATAATCAAAGGGCTTTTCAGATTACTCTGACACTCCTTTTAGGTAGTGTGGGATAATACACTAGGTCCCAGACTCCACATTTATCCTCAGTTCTCCTCTGAACTGGAAATAAGGATAAAAACTTTAATGACACTGTCCTTACACATGTCTTCACGATATGCTACATGTCTAGACTGCTATAAAATTATGAGGATTTTGTTTGAATGACTTGTTTAGATGACTCCCATAATAAATATTCTGAGTGTCCTTAGTTGAATTAAAAACACATTGGAGCAAATTCTATGCCTGATTACACCACTGCAAGCCCACCATCAGCTATAAGTTGTTACTGCTTGAGAACAGAATTTGTTTTGCCATGTTTGTAGTCATTGCACTTATGAGAAGTATGACTCCAGAGTGTTGTATGTAGTGGAGTATCAAGGGGTGTAAAGCTGGAGGAAGCCCAAGGCTTTTAAACAAAGAGTAGAGAACTAAATCAGCTTGTGACTTCTATAATCCCATGCATTATCTTTAACAGAGGTGATGCACAGGAAATGCAAAATATTAAAAGATTCAGCAACCAGCACCTGGCCAAAAAGGAGAACAAAAAGAACTGTCATTCCCAAGAACTGACATGTTTGAGACTTTAGCCTAAGAAGAAGCAGGCCTAGCAGAAGACCTGTGTCATCCTGAAGATAGGTGATTCTTTGGAGAAAAATTCTGTATCTCTTATAGTACTTTTTCATTAATCCTTTTTTTCTAAGCTTTGGCTGCCCTGCACTGATTGATCTCCGTCGTAGTCACTTTTGCGAGTTCAGCAGCTCAGGTGATGTTGGAGCAAAACTGTTGCTGTCTGAAGGGAACATCGCCACCAGCTCTTCAGCAGCCCTTCAAGAGCCCTGGGAATGAGACTTCTGGTGCAGAAACCTGTCAGTTCATGGCAGTCTCTGGTGTTTGAGTCAGCTACTCAAAAAGGGAACTTGATCGTGGCACATGGAAAGAAATATCATGCCAGTTTGACTTCAGCACGTGAAAGGTAGTGATTTAGAGGTAAATTGTTCTGGGCATCCCCCTCTGCACATCAGAAACTGTCTCAGAGTGCACAGGCCCTGTCGTGAATACACAGGGCTATAGAGATCCCCCCAAGCCCAAGCACACAGTTTTGTCAAAAACCTTTTCACGTGGAAGTAAATATTAAAGTAGGAGGTACAGAGGCTCTGAATAGCCTTCCAGTTCCTTCACACTCAGCCACCATCTCTTCAGTGATATTCTCTTTGTCTGTGACTTTTGTAACTGGGAACGCCAACCACTCTTCCATTCAGGAGCTTTGTGCTCAGGCATAGGACTGACATCCTGCTCCACTCTGTTAAAGGAACTCATCTTTGGCATCTCAGATGACAGGAAGAGTCAGGAAGCTAGTATGAGCTGGAGAATTAAAAAAAGAAAAGACTGCCCTTGCAGGTGCACCTTTGTGAGTGTATCAGGAACAGGGGGAGGAAAAAAACTGAGCTGATGGCTGCAAATTTTTTACTGAGAGGTTTTATTAATTATAGTAAAGGCCTGGAAGCAGATTACAGGTTTGGGACTATCTGGTGACACCCAGTGTTTTTTTTGCACAATCCACAACTTTTTGAGGGAGTGAGCTTTTCTTTCTAGGATTCTCTACCTAGATACTTCTGGGTATTTTCACCCTGCCTAATTTCGCACACCTAATTTAGTCACCAATATGATAAGTTTGTCACCCCAGACTATCTTTACCATTAAAGGAGAGACAAGCCGGTTCTTCTAGAACAGTTTTGCAAAAAAGTTTACCTTGGCTACCTCTGAATCCCTCTGAGGTACTGCTAGATGAACTCTGTACCTTCATAAATTAGGGATTTGAGCCAGTGCCTAACTTTATGTGATGTAAATAAGCCCCTCTAGGCCCATTTTAAACCCACTAAAGCTACTTTGCCTTTACATCACTGTAAAGGAGATCAGAATTTGACGTAACTCTCGTCTTCACTCTGGCACCTCTCAGTCTTCATCAGGGGGCTGCTGATGGGTTTGGGGTTTGTTTCAGTGTCAGTGCACTCATTTGCTGGTTTTCGTTTTGAATGGATGTGAATGTTGGCTTCTCTGAGATATCTGAGAACCTTCTCAATCAGTGGGGGCAGATGATCAGCAGACTCTGCAGGTTGCTTTCGCTTCCCGTCCCCAGGCCTCAGTGCAGCACCAAGCCTGTTACATCAATTCACTGCCATCACATTTACTGAAGCAACTGCACAGCAATTACACTAATCCTGAAATTTCCTTGGTGGCACAAATATGGTTAAAGCACATCTACGATTTTCTACATGGCTGTATTTATCCCGTCTGATTAGTTCTTCCTGATCACTCTCAGGAGCAACAGACACACTAGGGGAAAGAAGGAAGTTTAATCATAGAGTCATAGAATGTTTTGGATTGGAAGGGACCCTAAACCTAGTTCCAACTCCCTTTGTAGGGGCATAAGCACAGATGAAGTGAGTCATGGCTTGGTGTACACACACAGTGCTACATGCACCTCTGCTAGAAGTTCACCCAAGCTAACAGGCTCACATCAAAGACACATTTGCCCTATAGTGGTTACTCCCCAGGAAAAGCCAAGGCCATGTTGCAGGCAGGGAATACTTGGCTCTGTACAGGGTGAAGTTGGTTGCCCCAGAGGGATTTACTCATGTAAAGTGATTTTGTTCCTCCAGACAGATAGCCTGTCTGAATACAAGATTGATTTCATTCTGGACATGCACCATCAAGAGAAAAACATGCAGGTCTGCTAGATGGGAATGGGTGCCCGGAGGCCCAGGGTCCAGGACAGGGTGGCTGTCCCAAGAGTGACACATACTGCAGCTCTGGTGCAGCAACCACCAAATCACAGCTTGAACCCTTAGCTTTTAGAGGAGGAAAGATGAGTACTGCCATGCTGCTGGTGCCCATTTGACTCTCCCAGCTGTTGGAGACACATCCATGTAATTGTAGGATCTAGGTAGGTTAGTGCCCCCAGATTTTCTTTAGCTCCATACTGGCATCTCCACAAGCATTATTCATAGTACATGGAGAGGTTCAGAAGTTCTGCACTCCTTCCCATGGCATAATTATGCAAAATCTCACCAAAATGAATGGATGTAGAAAGAAATGGCCTTCCTGGAGCAGGTTAAAACAGTGAGAAGAGAGCAATAACTGGTGATGAACACTCAGAAACCCCAGAGAGACATGCCTGGGTACCCACAACTCCTTCTCCATGAAAATAAATGCTGCAAGTGTCAGCTGATACTGCAGTTAGTGCCAAACATCAATCACTGAAACACTCAGTAATTGTTAATAATGACACCTATTTCAAATCAAGTCAAGATTTTGAACACAGATTGGGGTGAATTCTGTGATTTTATTACAACATGGATCAGTTTTCATCTTATGGAATCTGGCCTACACAGGGAAAACTGTACTACTCCAAATTTCTTCAAAGAGTGTTAGTTAAATGCAGATGTCAGAACTTATAGGGTTGGCTATCTGGTGGACTTTCACAATAAATGTGACTTGGTCATGGAAAAACATCCAATAAAGTTGTTTTTCTTAAAATAATTATTAGTTTGTAATGCATTGCATGACAAGTAATCAACGAGTTTTGTGGTGAGCTTGAAAACCCATAATAGAGTAGGAAGTCTGCTTATTTGTGGACAGTGCCATTATTATTACACTGCAAATCATTTCACTGCATTTGCAAAACTCATCAAGAAATTATGTAATGACATTGAATGTAATCTGGTAGGCTTGGCATTTCCTTCTCGTTCAGCAACAGGCTTTTTGTGTGGCTTAAAAAAATTATTTATTTTTCTTGTTGCCACAGTTTTCCCCCAGTAAGATGGAGATAACAATCTTTCCTTTCTTCCCAATTTTTTTGCCTTTATTTTACTATTTACATTGAAAACTTCTTGAAAGTGGGAATATCTCTAACTGTATGTTCACCACAAGCAAGGAAGCTCTAGCAGCCACAGTAGGAATAGCAAAATGAAGAAATCAACGAGAAGAGGGGGAAAAAAAAAAAACAGGATGGAAAATTAAGAAGTGTCCTGTGCTTTAAAAAAAAAAAAAAACCACATAAAAAAGAAAGAAAAAAAAAAGAAAAGAGAGAGGCGAAGTGTGAGTTACACAGATCAAAGAAACAAAAGGCAGAAAGCATACAAAAATTAAAAAATTAACAGGGCAAAAACCCAGAATCAGACAAACAGTGTGAGGAGAAGGAACTAGGGAGAGTAAGATAGAAGACCCAGGGCACTGAAGTATAGAAAAAGGATGGAAAGCAGAAATACAGTCCTAGACTGCACTAAAATTCTAGTAATGAGGGAGAAAGTTCAGTAGAGACTGACCTCTTGGTTTGGGTCCCTTCTTGCATACTCTGAATATCTAGAACATCAGTGAGTCATCTGTAATTTGGGTGTCTGGGAATACAAGGTTAGGCCCCTGTGTTGCACTTGAGAAAACAAAACAGAGCCATACCCAGAGAGTTGAAATGGAGGAGTGGTGTGATGTCAGCATTGGCCAGGGAAAGAACAATTTCTTGCAGATCACTGCAAATCGAAAGTGCTTTCCAGGAAGCCAAAGCCTTACCATCAAAAAAGAACACAATCATGCATGAATGATAAGCAAATATAATTCACTTTCAAACGTGTAACTTAGAGTCATGGAGGAGTCTCAGTTCTGTGACTCAAAATATGATGGGGCTTTTGCAACATGACAGGAAGTCTTGTGTCCATCTTGTGTGTCACTTTTCCCATGAGGTTTCAAACAAGTTAGACCCATTCCTCTGATGGCAACACTCAGTCCAGATATAAAATCCAGGTAATTAAAAAATTCAAATCTTTTTCCTCTTGTCATTTTGTTCCTGGTGTTTGTGTCTTTCTGAGTGGGAAAAGGAACCAAAGGTGTAGGGGGGGTGCGTGCATTTGGAAGAGAGAGAGGAATGAAGGAAGACTGAGGGTCCTTATCAGCAAGGATGCAGCAAGAACAGCTCAGGAAATTCCCTATCCAATGTTACCAACTCTTATTTATCATCTGAAGCTTTGCATACCAGCTTGCTGGGGCTTGGAGCTGTGTGTTACATGGATGCCCTTTCCCAGAAAAGTTAAAAGAACAGTAAGTGAAAGAGGCCCTGGTAGCTGTGATTTTCTATGCTTAATTTTTTACCACCTCTCAAATAAATAACCAGCAAAACTATATTTACAAAACTGGCAAGTGCTTGTAACTGTCTCATAAATTAACACAATGACACTTCTTCACCAGACTGAAGTATTTGTTCCACATATATCAACACTTACCTGCAAAGCAGAACAAAGAAATCATAAAATGAACCAAAGGAAGCATAGACCATAAAGAGTTCAGCACAAGGGATTCCTGTTTCATGACATGCTACTGAAATGAAACCTCCTCTGCCTCTGGAAGAGTTTCATCACCTAGCTGTATGAAGACTTGTAAAATACTCATCATATTCACCCATCACTTTTTCTTAACTGAATTATCATGGCCATATTTTGCACCTTGATTCATCAGCAAAATCTCCAAAGAACAGATCACAATGACCTCTCATATTAATCTAAGACATAGGTTATTTTTGCATTTGAAAATATAAGAAATAGAGAAGAGGCAACTTTCTGATGAAGGAAACAGTCACACTAGAGTGAGTTCTTTTATCCTGATGTACCACAAAAGAGCAATACCAGTAAAACCTAAATTACTTTTCATCCTCATTTATATGCAATCACAATTAAGGTAAGTGGATGTAACTGAGGTTTTAGCCATTCCGAATGGTGCTTAAACAAAGTTTCACAGTGACAGAAGTAGATTGGCTTTAAGTAAATCTAATTACACCTCTGTCACATTTTAAGTGTAAACAAGTCCTTGATAAGTGCAGTATAGATCTCCTCAATTATGTCAGTGGGCATCACTACTTCATCAAGGAGCTACTCACTTCTGAGTCAGTGTGCCAGCACATCTTGGTACTGGAGGAATAATCCATAAAGCTGAGGTTGCAGTTGACAGACAAGATGTTTCACTTGAAGGAGAGATGTGATGTTCCACAGAAATGTTGGGAAATGGCCATATAATAAAGGCTTTTGCTCCAGTAAAAGGGCTAATACCTTCACAGGTGGCTGAGATACAGTTCCTCCCAACTTCCTTATAGCAAGTATTTAAAGCTGGTGTTGAGGTCTCTCTTCTTAAATGTGGTTTGCACTTGAGATGTATTTTACTTCTTTTTCCTCTCAGCCTATCCTGCTTCATATTTTGGGGGTGAATCACTGACTTCCAGCAAAGCACAATTTTTAGGAGGATTGTCTGAACCTCAGATTGTCAGCTCAGGTCCATATGCTTGAATATGCAGAGTTTTCTGAGAGATAATGCTCAGGCTCTAAACTCATCTGACAATGTGCATCATGACTTGTGCAAAGAAAACGTATAAAAATGTGGAAAAATAACAAGAATACACATTCTCATTACTGCAGAGTTTTTA
Source organism: Calypte anna (assembly GCF_003957555.1). Lineage (NCBI taxonomy): Eukaryota > Metazoa > Chordata > Aves > Apodiformes > Trochilidae > Calypte > Calypte anna. Next base: position 72,104,701 of record NC_044246.1, read on the forward strand.
AGACTACAGCCCAAAATATACAGGGAGAGACTATTCTTTGGAAAGCAGATTTTGCCAATCCACTCAGCATCAACTTGTAGACTGATAAAGCTTCAAATAACTGGTCTTCTCTACATGCCATTGGAGAAGGAGAAATGACTGATGATGTGGTTGTATTCCTTTTAATGACTGGGGGATGTGTGCACAGATTTCACCACAGACTATTTTGCATGTGGCAAGTGCTTATAAATCACCCAGGCCTGCTTCCCACAGGTCAGAGTGGGACAACTTTTCTGAAAAACAGAAAGTTAGGTGACCATTGGGCTCTCAGCGAACTCATTTCCAGACCTGTAGGACCATACAGAAATGCATGCCTTTGTAAGAGAAATATTTAACAATAAGGGAGCCAACCAAGTCACGTGGCCTCAGAAGAAAGGTTCCAGTAAGGTTTCTGAAGGAATGTCAAAGTCTTAGAGAAAGGGTTAGGAGCTAGGAACGATGCTTGAGGCTAATCACTACAGCTGTGGGAAAGAGTATTAAAATGGACAGGAACAGGTACCAATTAATGTTTGGCAGGGAGACAGAAAAGCTTCGGGAAGATTTCAACAGGATAAACTTGAATAAGAACTAAGAAGTTCAAGAGCACCAGATGGCATTTCCAGAGGTACCCTCTGTTAAAGGCAAAAACAGGTTGATTGTCTTGCACGTGGGAGAGGAGACAAAACTGTATTCTGTTTTTCTGGAGTCCCAGCTTTGAAAAAAGTACACTTAAAAGCTTGTTTCTAATGACTACTTGTAACAAACACATAGAGCAGATATGTACCAAGTTAAAAATCTCTCCCATAACCTAAAGGAGGAATGAGTGCACTGCAGCGATAGTTAAATTAAAAGCAGTAAGCTACCTAGAAGAGGAGGCTCAGGGGAGACCTCATCACTCTCTACAACTCCCTGAAAGGAGGGTGTAGCCAGGTGGGGGTTGGGCTCTTTTGCCAGACGACTTTCAACAAGACAAGAGGCCATGGTCTTAAGTTGTGCCAGGGGAAGTTTAGGTTAGATATTAGAAAGAATTTCTTTACGGAGAGAGTGATCAAGCATTAGAATGGGTTGCCCACTGAAGTAGTGGATTCTCCATCCCTGGAGATATTTAAAAAGAGACTGGATGTGGCACTCAGTGCCATGGTCTAGCAACCGCAACGATGGTTCAAGGGTTGGACTTGATGATCTCTGAGGTCCCTTCCAACCCAGCCAATTCTATGATTCTATGATGGTCCTGGTCTGGAAAACAATTTAAAAGGAACTTAGAAAGAATAATAACTTCAGCAAATAGATTCAGCAGGGCTGGAACTGACCTGTCTGACCTGAGCTGTTTACATGTAGCCAGATGGTTTTTCATTCCATCCCGCATTGCCCATACAAGATTTTCCATTGCCTAGATAAAATTCTGCTTCCCACTGAACTAAATAATGATAGCTATGAGGAGCCCTCAAAGTGCCATGGCACAAAGTGTCATCCTGTTATAACTCTGGATCAGACAGTGTTAGCAACAGTCCTAAAATATGACTTAAAGCAGAAGCACTAGGAGTTTGGAGACAGAGGGCTTAAGTGGGAGATTTTAGAGCAACTGCCTAGACTGATCCAGTATGACCATATTAGTAAATTATAGAGTGTCAGCGCTGTATGACCATATTAGTAAATTATAGTGTCAGTGTCATGAACTTTGGTGCTGGGACAAGGTCATACTATTAAAATGTTTGAAAGGTTCTTGGGCACAATTTTAGTCCAGCTCTGCTTACATGGCTCAGGAGT